>NC_142103.1:910000-1556428 GCF_054644295.1 Miniopterus natalensis | reverse complement strand
GGAAGCAGCCCAAGTGCCCATCAGTAGGTGAGTGGATAAAAAGCTGTGGGACATTTACACCATGGAATACTACGCAGCTGTAAAGAAGAAGGATCTCGTACCCTTTGGGACAGCAGGGAGGGACCTGGAGAATGTTATGCTGAGTGAAATAAGCCAGGCAGAGAAAGACAAACATCACATGATCTCACTTATACGTGGAATCTAAAGAACTTAATAAACTGATGAGCAGAATAGATTCAATGCCATAGAAGCATAGAGGAGACTGACGAATGTCAGGGGGATGGAGGAGGGCGGGTGGGTGGAGGGGGAGAGAGTAACCAAAGAATTTATATGCATATATGCACAACCCAAGGACACGGACAATGGTGGGGAGAGGGACTGGGGAGGGGGATGGGACGGGGTGGAACGGGTCATTGGGGAGAAAAAGGGACATCTGTAATAGTTTAAACAAAAATAAAATTTAAAAAAAAGAAAAGAAAAAAAGAAAAGAAAAGAAAACGTAAACCAAGAAGTGAGGCAAAGTACCATTGTTGTCTGTGCCACTTAAAGGTGACAGTACTAATGGTAAAGTGACTGAAAATATTGAATTTAATACGCTGACAAAAATCTGAGGTCACATGGCATCAGTCACTGAGCTGAGGGTTGTAGAAGGTGGAAGCTGGAGACAAGGAAATGGGACCACTGATGATGGTCTAGTTGGGAAGACAGTGAGCCACCTGAGGCCAAGAATCAGGCCTGATTCATTTTGTATTCCCCGGTACCTAGAGTGCGTCTGGCACAGAGAAGTCCAGTAAATGTTTATTTATATATTCATATGTATAAATGAATGAATAAATGAAGATAAGAGAAAGAAAAATGTACTTCAAAAGAAAAAAAGGAAAATAAGTAGGAATGAATGCTGAAGGCCTTCAAAATTTTTCATTCTTGATTCAAGGAGATTCTATTGTGGAATGAAAAGAATCTTGAAGTGAGGAAATCAGTTACCATTTGTCCTTCAGTGTTTCAAATACAACATTAAAAACGACCTTTTAACTGGTGTTTTTACAATATACACATCCGTAATACAGACCATAAAAACCGGCAAGATAATCACTGGTGTCCATAATCAGAAAATGTTAACTCTTATCTCCAGGAATTTCCAGGAAAACGATATATAATTGTGAACATCTTTTTTAATATAATGCTGATTCTCCTTACAAATTTATTCTGAATTAATAAAGTAAATATTTACGAAGTGCTAATTTCAAGTATAGCGCAACCACTCTCTCTGAGAATTAGTCGAACAGATATTTATAAAAATGTTTGGAGTGTAACTGGCAAAAGCAAAATGTGTTTCCGTCCCCAAAAGATGTACACTTCTTAATCTCTAAATCTTGGAAATATGTTATGTTACCTGGTGTTATGGCTTGAATTGTGTTCTTCCCCAAAAGATATCTTGACGTGCTAACCCCCAATTCCTCAGAATGTGACCTTATTTGGAAATAGGGTTTTAAGTGAGGTAATCAAATTAAAACGAGGTAGGCTCTGGTCCAATATGACTAGTATCCTCATAAAAAGGGGAAATTTGAACACAGAGCCAGAGCAAAAATGGCGTAAAGACACACTGGAAGAAGGCAGTCATGCGACTGCAGTGATGCACCCTCTATAAGCACAAGCCAACACCTGGCTGGCAACCAGCTAGGAAACAAGGATTCAGTTCCACAAACACAAGGGACTGTTTTCAGCCAACAAACTAAATGAGCCCGGAAGGCATTCACCCCTGGAGTATCCAGAATGGATGCAGCCCTGCTGACACCTTGATTTTGGCCTTAGGAGAGTCTAATCAGAGGACCCAGTTGAACCATGCTGTATCCTGACGTCTGATCTTCACCGGAACTGTGAAATCATTAAAAGGTGCTTTTTATTGTGGTAAAATATACATAAGATATACCATTTTAAACATTTTAAAGTATACAGTTAACTGGCATTAAGTCCATTCACACTGCTGTGCGACTGTCACCTCTATCCATCTCCAGAACTTCTTCACTAAATAATAACTCCCCGTCCTCCCCTCCCCTGGGCCCCGGTAAGCTTTGTTCTGCTTTCTGTCTCTGTGTATTTGACTACCCTAGGTACATCATATAAGTGGAATCATACAATGTTTGACCTTTTGTATCTGGCTTATTCCACTTAGCATAATGTCTTCAAGGTTAAATGGGTATTTTATAAAGCCAATTATTATTGGCAATTTGTCACAGCAGTGATAGAAAAAAATGTGAGTATATATTTCTGAAACAAACAAAAATCTCCAGTTTTCACTTGAAGCAGCAAACATCTCCTCTAAGAGTTTTATGTTTTGTTTTTTGCAAAGTGAAAATGTTTATTATTTTTTGCATCTTTAACTACCTTTTACTCTAGCCCTTCCTGTGGCAAGCAGTCTTTTCAGCCACCTTTTTATGTCTCTGGCTCTCGGTCTTAGGGCTTTTATATGCTGTAACTGCAGGAGCATCTGTGGAAACCTGCTGGACACTTGCGCATGCCCAAGCACAGAATTTCTATGAAGTTAGCACCACATAAGGCAACCAATAACCAATGAAGCACAAGAGCTGGTAGATAAATGCTCCCTTTATGCATGCTTCTGGAAGATAACTGTGCAATGCATTCTAAATATCTCCTCAGAGTGTCCATAGGCACTGAGTCTCTGTTGAGCATAGTGGCAACTCCTTCCTTGTTGCATCCTTTCCTAGTCTTCTAATCCTATTCTCTGAGACCACCTCCCAAAAAAACACTTTATGTGAGCCCTTGTCTCATGTTCCGAACTTTGGGGGAAACCCAGATGAAGAGAATTATAAAAATAATATTTGCTCATTATGAATAATTTAGGAAAGATAGAAAAGTGAAAAAGCAAAATAATCCATAATCCCACCACCCAGAAATAATCACTGTTAATACTTGAGTCCATGTGCTACCAGACTATTTTATGAGTACTTAATGGATTTTCAGAATAGCCTACCTATTTGGACTCTCAAACAATGTTCACTGTCTTAGTGAATAAGATGAAATGCCATGCCTGATTTCAAGAAGGCCAAAGGATGAAGTGTAATAAAGCACCCCTGAGCCAAAAGAACCTGGAAGGGGCGGCTTCACATTTAGAATTCAGTTAGTATTACCATCTTTTATCTAAAAGGTATAAATATAGTTGGTCCTTAGGAAAGAAGTTTCCACTTGTTATTTTTCCTGGCTTTAAAAAAAAAAAAAATATATATATATATATATATATATATATATATATATATATATATATATATATAACTGAAACCCTAAAGGGACATTTCCCAAACACTGTAATTCAAAAATGCACACGTAACTCCCATGACTCCACTGACATGAGGATAATTTGGAAGTGTATACCCCTTGGGATAATGTGAAATTAAACTCTCAACCATGATTATGGAATAATCCTTTCATTAAAGAGTAAACAAGATGGAGTCATTAAGAAAAAAGATGGAAACATGGGGAAAGCAGAGCATTTCTGAGGGAATAAAACAACAAAACTTTACACATTTTGCCTTTCTGGAAATCTTCCATGTTATACAAAAATATATTTTCAGAAGGAGATTTTCCCCAGAGGGGCTAACCACAGCAATGCCAATGAATACAAAAGCAGGAAGGCTCTGGCTCAGAGGCCAAGGTCTAGCACTGGCTGTAAATGAAGACCTACTGGAAAGTCAGTATTTCAAATTCCCAGATGCCCAGCCCCATTTCACTGAGTGAGGGAGTTTACTCAACTTCTGTTGTAAAGGAAGTGGGAGAAATTCACAGCCCTCTTTGTGAGAATCCATGGCAGAAAAATGGAGCACCCTCCTGGAGCAAGAGGGGAAAAATAGAACTGCTTCCAGGAGACCATAGCTGCTTTCTCTTTCACAAGACAGTCACTCTCCTTTTAGTGAAGAATGTGTCCATGATGTTGACATATGGCTAATAAAGTGTATCATTAATAATTCAAGAAAAGAAAATAAAACTCATTCTAGAGTGAAAAACTTTCTACTTCATAGGATTTGTGCAAAATAAATTGTAATGCTGTGAAAGATAAGAACAAATGAATAATAATTTATTCATAAGTCACCTCTGTGTGTTGTTTTTTACCCTTTTAGAAGTATGTTTTGTTGTGTGTGTATTTCACAATAAAGTTACTCTTAGAATGAATGATACTTATGTTTATTGGTTGGCATGCTTTCTCAAACTTTTTAAAGGTTGTCTTTATACATTTTATTTCCCCAAAGTAGTTCTGTTGCCTGTCATGTTAACACTTACACCATTTCATAGTAAGAACGATTTCTGTTTTGTTTTGTTTTTTACATGTTAATATGGTCCATAAAAGCTGATTTGCACAAGAAGTAATAACCCAGCACTCTTCTCCATGTATCTATTTTGGAGGGAAATTCAGTGGAGTTCTGTGGCCCACTACGCTTTCATGATTGTTCCATTATATTACACACAAAGATAGTTCCATAACAACCAAAACATGCAGACTCTCCTGGCTCCTTTGCACCACCACCTCAGATCCTCCATCGTAGCAAAATATTGTGCTCGAGAAGCACTGCATATGAGATCTGGAGTCCACACAATGCTGGAAAGTCAATCTGCCAGAGCCTTCTTTCATTCAGTGACCCATTTCATTTCAATTGACCCAGCACAAAAGGATTTGCTTAGGCTCTTCACAGAAAAAAAGTGACAGCTATGCAAATATGGTTGTGCAAATTACCAAGTCTCAAAGATTGATGCCAACATCTATCACTGTCTACTTTAAGCCTTCAAATCAAAATGAAAGACTAAAATAAGTGAACCTTGAGGGAAGAGAAGGAATTTGTAGAGGAGAGACTTGACGCATTTGGAGGAAGGGTAGAGACAGGAAAAAGAAGATGGTAGGGAGGGGGTTGAAACAGAGGAAGAGTAGAGAACAGAGAGGAAACAGAGGAAGAGAAATGAGGGAAAAGGGTGATGGAATAGAGGAGAGGTGAAGGGAGGGAAAGAAGCAGAGACAGGGTTTAGCAGAACACATTAAAAGCTACTATATTAGTGCACCGAAGTGAAAAGGCCACCTTATGAAATGGGTGAAAATATTTGCAAATCACATATCTGATGATGGGTTAATACTCAGTATATATAAAGAACTCCTACAACTCAAACAAGCAACCTGTGGAAAGCTATACTTTGCTAATGGATTGGAAGAATTAATATTGCTAAAATGTCCATACTACCCAAAGCAATCCACAGATTCAGTGCAATTCCTATCAAAATACCAATGGCTTTTTTTTCACAAAACAAGAACAAAGAATCCTAAAATTTGTATGGAACCACTAAAGAACCTGAGTAGCCAAAACAATCTTGAGAAAGATTAACAAAGCTAGAGGTATCACACTCCCTGATTTCAAACTATGTCACAAAGATATAGTAGTGAAAAAAAATATGATACTGGCACGAAAACAGACACATAGATCATTGGAACAGAGAACCCATAAATAAACCCATACATGTTTAGTCAATTAATCTATGACAAAGAAAAGAATACACATTGGGGAAAAGACTGTCCTTTCAATAAATGGTGTTAGGAAAACTAGACCACTATCTTACACCATAAACAAAAATAAATTGAAAATGGATTAGACTCAAATATAAGACTTGAAACCATAAAACTCCAGAAGAAAACACAGACTCTTTGACATCAATCTTGGCAATATTTTCTTGGACCAGTGTCCTCAGGCATGGGTAACAAAAGCAAAAATAGACAAATGGGACTGGAGAAAGAATAATAGTTTAGTGATATTAAGTACGTACTACAGACTTGACTTAGTGATGGAGAGGATTGCAAGAGGGAAGAATCTAGTTTCATACTAGTATCTCTTCCAGGTTTCTAGCTTGGGTCCTGGTGAGAGGGGAAAAGCTATGCACTATGTTGCTCACTTCCAGGAATAGGAATCTGGCAAAGTGAACAGTTTAGGTTGCCAGATAAAATGCAGGACCCTGAGTTACATTAGAATTTCAGATAAGTAATGAATACTTTTAAAATATGCAATAATATGTGGGACATACTTGAATGAAAGAAAGGTTTAGAGTAGAGGTGACTAATAGTTAATGAGAAAGCAAAGCAGATAGAAAGGTGTGACTAGCATTGAGCTGAGAGATTATTTTTTATAGGAAGCAGAAACAGTAAACAGACAAAAAAGATCTTGCTCTTGAGCACTTAGAGTGATATCTTTGCTTACTGTACCATATATATGTTAAATTTTTTTTATTTCAGTCAGACACTGGGTAGTTTACTTCATGTTGCCATAGTGAAATATTCAGCTTAGGGTTTAAGAAACATTACTGAGGAAGTGAGGAAAAAATAGAAGCTTACTGACAGTACACTTATGTACCAATTTGTTTTTCAAGATAGTCTGGTCATATTTAGACCTAGAAAATAATGATTTCCTAAAAATGTGCTCAATTGGATTGATGTTCTTTACTATCCATCTAATTCTGAAAATGTTAATGTTCATGGTTCATTCAATTTCCTTCACATTAAAATGGCATTTGTCTTCTTAGCAATTCTGACTTAAGTATCAACTGGGGAAATGAAATTTTATAGAGGCAAGTGGAAGTTGCTAGGCTGACAAGAAAGACTTTTTCCCACAATATATTCTGTTTTTCTAGAAAAATAACACCTAGGTATTATCACTAAAATATCTCCAAGTGAAAATAGACACTTTTCTTCTATTTGTTTAGCACAGTGATAGCAGAATAGATTGGATGATAGATTTTTTTTTTTTATCAAGTCAAAACACATAGATGTAAAAGAGAATGGGGAGAGTATTATGTTGAGTGAAATAAACCAATCAGAGAAAGACAAATATCATGTGATGTCATATGTGGAATCTAATGAACAAAATAAACTAACAATATAGATCCAGAGGCATGAAAACATGCAACAAACTGACGAATCTCAGAGGGAAGGGTGAGGGGAAGGTGGGAGAGATTAACCTAAGAATTTATATGCATATATGCATAATCTTTGGACACAGACAATAGTTCGGTGAAGGCCTGGGGAGGGTTCAGGAGAGAGGGGAGGGGGTCAATGGGGATAAAAGGAGGGGACATCTATAATATTTTCAACAACAAAGATAATAATTAAAAATTTTAAAAAATTAAGGAGAATGAGAAACTAACAAAAACTATTGATTGGCATTTGTAAGGTTACTAGAAGCCATATGTTGCAACAATGGCCCTCAGAATTGAACAATTTCTGTGTAGGCTGAGTTGCTAAGAATAGGTATACAGAAGTGGGGTTCTGGAGTTGGAGCTTAAAGAACAGGTAACATTTACATATGTCATCTAGAGAGCAAAAAGCACATTCCAATAGGGAAAGCAGCTTGGGGAGATGCAGAGAGGCAGGATCTCACCACAATCTCTGTAGGTAACATTCAGATTACTAACCTACTTGAACAAGATGACTGTGTTAGGGAATCAAAGGGAGCCAGTTTCAATAAACAGAGTGTATTGAAAATTATACAGAGTAGTTCTGGCAAAAAGGAACCAACAAAACCAGTATTTTCCTGAGATGATTCTGGCAGTATGATATGGATGAAAGATTAGAAGCAAACGATAGGGGAGAGAAAGGGGGACTAGCTAGGATTAAACCGCTGCATGGCACAATTATGATAGACAGAAGGGAGTCTGCTGATCTATGTCTTTCTGGAACAGTTACTGAATTATCATGACATTCTGCTCTTTGTATAGGGCAAGGGCCAGCAAACTGTATCTATAAAGAGCCCGAGAGTAGTTTAGGCTTTGTGAACCATAAGGCCATCTCTGATCCAACTACTCAACCCTGCATTGTAGCAAGAAAGTAGACATAGATAATGCCATGAACAAATGGGTATTTAGTTTTCCAATAAAATTTTATTTATGAAACCAGGCACTGGGGTAGATTTGGCCTGTGAGCCATAGAGTGCCTACCCTTGCTCTAAGACATTAGGTTTATGAAGCTCTTGGACAACTTGGATGGAAAGCACAACTGTGTAATGTTAGAGTTGCCTATTGTCCTTGCCATTCAGAGTGTTAAACTCCTTAGACTATAAACAACATATGTGGGAAGGGAAAATTCTTCCTTGGATTGTTATTCTCTGGAGTGGAATTAGTGTCATTATTATCATGAATATATTGTTCACTGGTCACCTGTCTCATTAATTTTATGACTCACATCCCTGTGATGAAGGCAGTAAGAATGAATGATCTTCATAGACTGTGAGCGTAATAGATGGGGGACAACTTGAAATGTGTGATGGAAATTATTCAAGTCTATCTTGAAATTTTAGGGCCACATGTATTATTGTGATATCAGGCAAATTTCTAAAGGTATATCTATCTGTCCAATGCATGGATATTTTGATGAAAGCTCAGTAGTGCAGTTTTAGCTACTCCCAACTCAGGGAAAAAGCAGTAGAGAATGCAGATGTGGGTTAGAAGGGCTCAGGATTAGGTAGAGGAAGAAGATAAAAGAAACAGGGAGAGAATAAGGAAGATAAAGTGAATAAAATATAAGGAGATCCAAGATGGTGGTGGAGTAGGTGGAGGTGACACTCATCTCCTCCCAGGACCAAACTGAAATTACAATTAAAATATAGAACAACTTAAATAGCCAACTAAGGACTAGCTGAACAGTTTTATAGGCAAGGATTTACAGAAGAAGCCACATTGAAATTGGTAAGAAGGGCGGAGACACTAAAGTGTTGTGGCTAAAAACCATCACACTTTTAGCACATGTGGTGGCTAAAAGCCATAGGGAGCCTGGCCGGGGGTGGCTCAGTAGTTGACCATTGACCTAAGATCCAGGAGATTGGGGTTTGATTCCTGGTCAGGGCACATGCTCAGGTTGCAGGCTCGATCCCCAGTCCGGGACGTGCAGGAGGCAGCTGATCCATGACTCTCTCACCATTGATGTTTCTATCTTTCTCTCTCCCTCTCCCTTCCTCTCTCTGAAATCAATAAAGATATATTTAAAAATAAAAATAAAAAATAAAAACCATAGGGATATCTTAGCTAAAAGGGTTCCCCCCGAGAAGCAAGGGGTCTCAACCACATGTTGGGCTCCCCAGCCCAGAGCATCAGAAGAGGGAAGAGGATTCCACATAACATCTGGCTGTGAAAATCAGCAAGGATTCTCTCCACCAGGGAGACACAGTAGTCTGCTGAAAACCCAAGTGCCCTCTTAAAGGGCCAGTAAGAAGAATCTCATTCACAGTCACTCACCCTGAGCTCCACCAGAGGGAGGGCAGAGCAGATTAGAGTTGTGTGAGGAAACCCTAGTGTTTGTGTCTTTGGGGAGACAGCTGAAGGCACAGCAGTCAGGGTCCTTGTGCTGAGTCCCTCTCCTTCACCAGATACTATTTTTCTTGGTTGGAGCACTTTCCTCCATAAGTCATCACCCTGGGAGAATGCAATAGCCCCACCCTCCTGACTCCCTGTCACCCATCCTGCCGAGATTGGGCTCTCCATAAGGTCTGGGCAGAATCCTGGACAGACTGAGTTGTGTGGGTCTAGGATGAGGGCCATTTTTCCCTTGAATACCTGACCAGTAAAGAGCTCTCTCTTTGAGAACAGGAATCTGGTATGGTTGTGTTAATAATAGTTAACTTATCAATAAAATTAATGATAGTAGCATCTATTTTACAGGGTTATTGAAGTAAGTGTGTGTGTGTGTGTGTGTGTGTGTGTGCACGTGTGCCTGCAAGGCACAATCATTAGATATGGCTTGGGACCAGACTAGTATGTAAGTGCTACTTTGGAAAGGTAGGAGGTTCATATACCAGAGAAGCTCTAATAGTGGAGGGTGCCAGAGTCTTTGGACTAGTAGTTAAACTTAGAAAACAGCTAACTTAAGACCTCAGGAGAGAACACTGCCATCCTGTGTTGTCTAGAGGTCCAGATGTTCCAAAGCAAATGAGGTTCCTCTGCTTCAAAGCTTTATGCATTCAGAGATTTTTTCCAGGGGCCCTTTGGATCTTATGAAAGTTAATGATAAACATGTTGACCACCATAGTACACCATGCCACTGTTCCAGAATTCCACCAGAAAATTTGTAAGAATGAAGCTCTAGTAAGATGTGTACATTTATTATATTTTTTTTTACTTTAGTTTTATTGTAAAAATAACAAGGGCTGCGATTTTGTTGCTCAACATTTAGTTTATCAATCATTATTTCTATTCTTCACAAAAGCACTTTTGCACATGTGTAACTAGGTCTC
Source organism: Miniopterus natalensis (assembly GCF_054644295.1). NCBI lineage: Eukaryota > Metazoa > Chordata > Mammalia > Chiroptera > Miniopteridae > Miniopterus > Miniopterus natalensis. The sequence goes on along the minus strand of NC_142103.1, from coordinate 1,546,163 downwards.
AGAGAGATTATACAACTTGCCTAAAATCACATAGTGATAAAGCAGGGATCTCCAACCCAGGTTTGTCTGACACAAAGATCAGTGTACTTTTGTCTGTATGAGGTGGTCTCTAAGGCTCCCTATAAGACAACTAGACATGATCTGCCTTGTATTTGACAAAAGAAAAATAGCTCATTATTGGATATTCTATAAAAATCAGTTAGGGATTGGTGGAGATTAGATTCAGCCCCTTCCAAAACTCATGAACTGAAGGGGGGAGTGTGATCCTCAATGTAAAATTGAGACCTGTAATACACTGAATTTCAAGGTGGTCCCCAAGTTCCTGACCCTTGTGTACAAAGTCTGTGGAATTCTAGCCCCTTGAGTGTGGTAAGGGCCTCTGAATATGATGTTATATCACTTCTGTGATTATGTTACATTATATGGCAAAGATGAAAGGATTTTTCAGATATAGGAAAGGTCTCTAATCTTTTGACTGTGTCAATCAAAAAGGAAAGTACACCTTGTGTGCCTGACCTAATCAGGTGAGCCCTTTAAAAAAGGGCCTAGGCCTTCCCTAAAGTCAGAGTCTCAAAGCAGCAAAGATACTCTCTTGCTAGCCTTGAGGAAACCAACCAGTAGATTATGAACTGCCTATAGCAAGGGGAAAGCACTAGGAACCAAGATCCTCTGTCCTATTGCAGCAAGGAAGTGAATTCTGTCAACAAACTAAATTACCTTGGAAGAGAACCCTGAGCTCCAGATTAGCACATAGACTACCTGACATACTGGAAGGCAGACTTTTGAGATCCTGATTAGAAGATGCAGTTCAGACTGCTGGCCCATGAAAACTGAGAGGTGATAAAGATGTGTTGTTTTAAGCTGCTAAGTGTGATGTAATTTGTTATAGAAAAATAGAAAACAAATACAGAATCCTCTTGTTTAAGATAGGCTAAAATATCAGACATCCCTGCCAGGCCTCTCACCTATTGTAGGTATTCTCGGTGATATTGAAGCTGAGATATAAAATGAGAAGCAGTGGTCTTGGGAAAAAGGGATATAAATGAGTCAGGAAGAGAGAAGCTTCCTCGTCACTTGAGACATCACAAAATGCTTTTCAGAAGTGCTTACACTTACCATATTCTCAAAAAAGAAATGAAAATCCCTCCTGCCATTACAGCTTCTTTGGCAGAACATAAAATTGAGAGTGTCCTAGAGCACATTTCATTGACCCCACCAGCTTTTAGGCTTTTCACAGATGGCAGTGAAATAATTCATCATCAACAGAACTTTCAAAACAGTCCATTCAGTGGGGAGAGAAAAAAATGTCTGTCAACTGGCTTGGAGACCAAACAACTAGATGATTGAATTCCTTTCCTTAGGAAGGGACCAGCTGACACTTTAATTGAGAGAAGCAGTATTTGCTCTTATCCCTAGAGAAGAAGAGTTTCATTTTTACAGTTGATATATTCCCTCTGAATGAGGAGGCATTTCATCACTTCATTTCATGTTGTGATTTAATTTTATTTCTTTTAAACTAATTAACACTGCCTCCCTTCTGCCACCTGCCTCAGTGGGTAGTGAGGGGAGATTCTAGCTTGGCCTCTGATGCCTGAGGTCAGAGGACCAAAATCCAGAAATGGGCTCTGTAGCTTCTTTTTCATTGAATTTATTGGGATGACACTGGCTAATAAAATTATATGGGTTTCAGGTGTACAATTCTATAATACATCATCTGTATAATGTATTGTGTGTTCATCACCCCAAGTCAAGTCTACTTTCATCACCATTTATCCCCCCCATACTCTTTCTACCTCCCCCCACTCCCCTTTCCCTCTGGTAATAACAGTACTTTTGTCTGTCTATGAGGTTTTCGGTTTTTTAAAAATTCCTTCACCTTTTTCACCCAGCCCCACAACTCCCCTCACCTCTGACAGCTGTCATTCTGTTCACTATGGGTAAGTTTCTATTTTGTTTCTTAGTTTTTAAATATATTTTATTGTCCAGGTATAGCTCACATAACATTAAATTTACCATTTTAACATGTACAATACAGTGGGTTTCAGTATATTAACTATGTAGTATAACCATCACTATGATCTAATTCTAGATCTTTTCTATCACCACTCCTCCCCCAAACCCAAACCTATTAGCAGTCAATTCTAATTCTAATTTCCCCCTTTTTTTTCATCACCTGGCAACCATTAATCAGCTTTCTGTCTGTGTGGATTTGCATATGCTTGAATCATACAAAACGTGGCCTTTTCTAACCACTTTCATTAGCTTAATGTTTGGCATTTTAATTATGATGTGTCTTGCTGTGGGCCTCTTTGGGTTCCTCTTGTTTGGGACCCTCTGTGCTTCCTGGACTTGTAAATCTATTTCTTTCCCCAGGTAGGGGAAGTTTTCTGTAATTATTTTTTCAAATAGGTTTTCAATTTCTTGGTCTCTTTCTTCCCCTTCTGGCACCCCAATAATACAAATGTTGGGCCTCTTGAAGTTGTCCCAGGAGCTCCTTATACTATCTTCATATTTCTGCATTCTTTTTTCTTTTTGCTCTTCTGGTTGGGTGTTTTTTGTTTCCTCATGTTCCAAATTGCTGATTTGATTCTCAGCATCCTCTACTCTACTGTTGATCTCCTGTAAATTTTTCTTCATTTCAGTTCCTGTAGCCTTCATTTCAAGTTGGTATTTTATTATGTTATCGATTTTCTCAGTTATTTCCTTAATAGTGTGCTTAAACATCCTTATAAACAAAATTCTGAACTCTGTATCTGTTAGCTTGCTTGGATCTATTTCATTTAGTTCCTCTCCTAGAGATTTCTTCTGTTCTTTCCTTTGTGACATGTTTCTTTGCCTCCGCATTTTGGCTGCTTCCTAGTGTTTGTTTCTATGTATCAGGTAGAGCTGCTATGTCTCCTGGAATTTGTAGAGTGGCTTTGTGTAGTGGGTGTCCTGTAGGGTCCAGTGGCTCAGCCTCCCCAGTCACCTGAGCTGGGCCTTCTAGGTGCTCCCCTGTGTGGGCTGTGTGCACTGTCCTGTTGTAGCTGAGCCTTGGTTGCTGTTGGCGTCACTGGGAGGAACTGACCCCCAGGCCAATCGGCTGTGAGGACCAGCTGCAGCTACAGCCAGAGAGCGCTGTGCTGGAGACACCCCTGTGGAGCAGGATTTACTTCTGTGGAGCTTTGGTATTCACCAAGTGCGCCCCTTGAGTGTCACTTGTGGATGTGGTAGGGTTGTAATCCAGCGTGGTCGAGTCTGACCACCAGGTGCACTGTCTCTGGGGCCTCCCGGGAGGTGCAAAGTCAGCCTGTGCCAGTGCCTTGCCCAGGGCCACCCAGCATGAGCTACACAGCAAACCGTAGTTGGCTGCTGCTTGTGCTGGGTTTGGAGGTGCCCAGGAGAGGCCCAGCTATGAGCCAATGCAGCTGCCGCTAGTGCCAGGCCTGGGGCCGCTTATCAAGCCGTATGGGGCCAGCTGCTGCTTGTTTGAGAGATTTTAGGAAAGTCGTAAGCATGAGGCTGGAGAGGCCACTTGCACAGAAAAGCCCCTGGAAAGGGCCCGGATGAGCTGCAGGTGGGGAGGGGCGGGGCCTCCGGGAGTCACAGGGCGGGGCCAAAGGTGAGTCAGGTGCTGGCGATTTAAACATGGCGCCTGCCCGCCGGCTGTGCGGGGAGGACTCGCCACAGGAGCCACGGCCTCCGCCAGCCCTTCTGCCCGGGAGGAAGCCGCCCTCCGCCTCTCGCCCGGATCCCAGGCAGGTTAGTCCCCCCCGAGTGTCCCAGGTCCTTTCCGGCTGCTCCCGGCGCTGGGCCCAGAGGGAGCGTCCGAGTGAGTCCGCGCCGGGCCCTTAAGAGGAGCTGCTGGGGCTCCCGCGGCCTCCGTGACCCTCAGGGACAGTCCCCGCTGGGTTCCCAGCCCGGAGTGTGGGGACGTCTCTTCCCGGCCCTGGAGCCCTGGGCTGGGGCCTGCTGTGGGGCTGGGACCCCTCACTCCTCCAGGAAACCTCCCCCGCCGAGATTCCCTCCCGGGTTTCCCCGCGGCACCGGGTGTGGGCCCGGCCGCGTCTCCGGGATCCAGCCCCGCCCCGCCCGCGTCTCCCCTTCCTCCCGTCTCGGTGCTGCCTCAGCTCCCTGGCTGCGGGGCTTCTGTGCAGCCAGGTGTCAGGAGGCTGAGTGACGGTGCTTCTGTGTTTTAGTTGTGATTGTGATGTGGTTGCGGGAGGCGGCGAGGGCAGCTGCTACCTGCGCCGCCATCTTGTTTCTCTGAGATACACTTTCTTGATTACTGAAGTTTGTAGCAAGATTTGAAATTGTGAAGTTTGAGGTCTCCAACTTTGTCTTTTTTGGTTCTGCTGGGTCTTTCATTTCCATGTGAATTTTAGGATCAGCCTGACTGTAGCTTTTTGAAGTGACCTGAGCTTACAGCCACAGCCTCAGTCCGTTGTTAGTTAGCAGGTCTTACTTTTGAGGTGATGGAATTGAGGGATGGGGAAGGTGATAGAGCTGCAGGTCCAGGGCCCTCTGGACTGTAGTGAACCTGAGCAGCAGGGTTCCAAAAAGGGAACAGCAAGGCTCTGAAGCAGCACTTCTCATGCTTTAATGACTTATGCCCTGATCTGGTTGAAAAGCAGATTCTTGGGTGAGTCTGAAACTTTGTTTCTAACAAGCTCCTAGGTGCTGCTCATGCTGCAGTTTCTTGAACCACACTTTGGGAAGCAAGGCATAATTGCCATTAGTATCTTTACAGTAGTCCAAAACAGGAAGCTGGAACAGCACTTAGACTCATTGAGACAGCTCCTTATACCAAAAAAGAGGGGATGGAGAAAAACGGATTTGGCAAAGTCACAGGACTAGGTAGAGGCAGAATCTAGGAATTCTGGTTTCGGACTCTGAGTTAAGTTACTCCCCTCACCTGTGGCTGCCTCCTGTGTAAATCACCTTTCATTTTGTCCAAAAGCAGAATGCCTTACCACCATCTCCAGCCAACTCTGTTTTTTGTAGCTTACTTTTAGCAGATTTCCTTAAAAGATAAGCATTAGAATTAAAAGGGACGTTTGAGTGTGATAGGTGTTCACACAAGCTGTTGTCTGTATTCTTCTAGGACTATCTCTGGGCATAGAATGAGGGGATAGACTATATCTATGTATGCAAATTGGTTAAATTCCATCTTTTCCAAAACATGCAACATTATAAATGTGTGTGGTAGGCAGAACACTAAGATGGTCCCCAAGATCTCCCACACCCTGGTGTATACTTCCTGTATAACTCAAAGACTGAATATGATAGATTTCATTCCCATGATTCTGTTATGTTATATGGCACAGTTAATTTTAAGGAAATTAGATTCTCTGGGTGGTCCTGACCTAATCACACTAGCCGTTTAAATCTAAGATTATAGATAGAGAAGTCAGATATTTGAAGCATAAGACAGATGTGATACACCATTGCTTGCTTAAAGGTGGAGAAAGACATGCAGCCAGGAAACTGGGATCTCATCCAAGAAATACAAGAAACTAAATTCTACCCACAAAGAGAATGAAATTGAAAGCAGACTTGTCCTTAGACTCCAGATGAAAACTCAGCCAAGGCTGAATCCTTTATTTCTACCTGTGATACACTGAGCAAAGAACCCCACTGGACTTCTTATCTACAGAACTGTGAACTAATAAACAAGTGCTGTTTTAAGCCACTGGGTTTGTGGTAATTTGATATACAATGATAGATATACTGTGCTTTCTTGATGACTGACTGAACTGTGTTTCTATTTTGCCTTCACTGTCACGGAATCTGAGGCAGATTAAAAGTTTTAGAGGTCTTTACAGTCTATACATCTATTTTTAATGTTTTTGTTTTAGTCATAGCTTACTGCATTTTTGTATATTTTGCCCAATTTTTCTATTCTCATTATGTTTTAACATTCAATTTTATGTAATTGTCTTTTAGCCTCATTATAAAAACAATATGTACTTATTGTGAAAAATATGGTTACACATAAGAAAAAGAAAAATTAAGCTTTAGAAATCTATCACTTTATCTGGAGAAAACAACTGCCAATGTTTTGGTGTATTCTTTGCAGTCTTTTTCTTATGCCCACATGCATATTTTTATATAATGAGATCATGCTGTATTATTATCCATATCCTTGTCATAAGCTATCTCTAAACATTTGAGGAAAAACATGATAGAAATCAACATGCATTCAGTGGTTTGGAGGTATTTTTCTTTGAGTAGCTCATTGTTTAGGTTAGCAGATCTCACCAGTTTATTTTTGTTTCCTTTTGCTACTCCCTTGACACTTGGTATTAACCTATTCTCATGACCCTTGGTATTCACCTACGTTGAGGGTCCCTAAGACCACCCTCAGGTTCAATGATTTGGTAGGATTACTCACAGGACCCAGCATATAGTCTTACAGCTATGATTCATTACAGAGAAAAGATATAAAACCAAACAAGCGAAGGGAAATGTAGCATGAGGGCCAAATCTGGAATAAACATGGTGCAAATTTTCAAGAATTCTTTCCCAGTGAAGTCGCAGAAGATGTACTTAATTCCTCTAGCATGATATTGTGACAACACCTGTGAAGTGTGGTCTACCAGGGAAGCTCATTAGAGACTCCGTCTTCAAGGTTTTTAATAGGGCTAGTATGGTAGGAATTCAAGACTCTCAGAAGGAAAGCAGGAGTTCAGCATACATCATATTGTTTGTACAAAGTGTTTAGGTGCAGGGAGCCACTATTTTCAGTTATGGACTGGTGGGAACCTTCCCAAAATTCAAGTTCCAAGACCCTAGCCAAACGCCAACTCTGCAAGCAAGCCTGCCTAGGGATAGCAGTCTCAGGCCTTCTATGTTAAGTCTTTCCTATACAATCATCTAAGTACCACATTCCTATGTCCTACTGCAGTTATACATAATATTCAATACCCTAGTTTTACATTCATTCTCAAATAGAGTATATTAGAATCTGAATGCGTTAGTTAGACCCAGCCACTATAACAAATGATCGTAGAGTGGGTGGCTTAAACAACATTTATTTCAGAGTGTTACACAATTACATTTTCTCATTTTCTCACCTTCAAACAGATGCCTTAAATGGAAATATATATTTTTTAAATTATCAAATTAGGTACATCCAAAATGCAACAAATACACATAACACAATTAATTCACAAAGTGTAATTCATCAAGACACACAGGAACCATAGCCTCAAATGAAAATGAAGTTTTGTAGGGACTTTTGTACCTAGTACTGTGTGTACATATATATACATGTACACATGTGTGTATATACATACATACTATATATAAATATAATATAGCCTGTCACTATGTGACAAAGATTGCATATTGAGGATTACAGTAAGGGCTGGTCAGCTGGCGCAAAGAGTGTGGATATTTAATGACTACTTGTTTTTTAATTAATGAACACTTAAACTTTCTATGTGCATAATGACACAAAAACTTGATACTTAGGTGTTTGACAAACTGAGAGGCTTGCTATTCAGTTGGGGACTGGTAAAATAGCCTAGTATTTGGGATTAAGATTGTCAAATCTGGCTAGATTCAAATCATCACTGTCTCTACTTTGTTCAATGGGGATTTAACAGAAACTTTCCAACTTCTGGTTTTGGGAGCTAAGATAGGTTTGTTTGTCTTTGGATATGTAAATAGTTGGTTGCTAAATTTGGTCAGATTTCTCCTGACTGGCTGTTCCTAAATTCTCTAGGCATTTTTGACTCACTGCTTTGGCATCCACTGGGCTGACGTTGGGTAACATGAACGATCCTGGTGCAATCAGTTATGGATAGGCAGGTCGGGGTTGGAAATAGACCAAAGCTAGGCCAATCAGATTCTCTTAGAAACCTAGTATGGACTACTTCTATGGGATGCTTGAGCTAAGACCATGCAAAGCTGAGAGAAAATTGTCAACACCCATTTAAAAAGGCCTTGCTTGCTCACCCCATTTCTTCATCATTGTTTCTATTTGCACACCACTTCCTTCAGTCTCATTCTTCATTTGTGTCTGCAGTTCTCTACAGGCCAGTAGAGGGGTTCAGTGTGCAGGTACCCTGACATGGCTGATTCATACCTCTTGCACTTCTGTGTCTAAGCCACTGGCAGAGGCTGACTGGTATCTTTCAATTCTAATTCCATCTTCTAGGGAAAGAGAGAGAATGGGTTGTTGCGAGGATCAAATGGGTTAATGTTGCTTAATGCTTGCTATTCTTCTTTAAAACCTTACTCTGGAATTCTCTGCCCAGTCTGTCTGACATTATCTTGCTTCCTTGGCCCCAGATAGAATAAATCAATTCTTTCCCATCCCTGATGCTGAATCTTGTATATGCTTCTGTTTTAATTGTGACTATTCCATGTTATATTGCAGTTATTTATTGGCATCCTTGTCTCTTATTCTAGACTAGCAATTTTCAACCGATATGCTGCAAGAATTTTTAAAACACACAGTACCTGACTGTTTAGTCAGGGGCACTGACCTGTTTTCCCCTAGATTGGGAAAAAGAAAATGACAACAGCCAACACAACAATAGCCATCCAGTGTGAATGAATCAAAATTATATTTATTTTTTGTCAGATCAGCAAAAAAATATTTTTTTTGGTGTGCCACAGTATTTAAGTATTTAGTTTATGTGTGCCATAAGGGAAAAGGTTGGAAATAGCTGTTTTAGACTATAAGCTCTTTGGGGGATGGGCCATGTCTCCCTCTCTTTGAACCCACCAGTGGAGATTTGGTGTTGGGCAGTGCCTACCGCATGGTCAGTGCTCTGGAAGTGCTTGCTGATCTGCACAGGAATGGCAGGTCAACATTATCTTTAAGGTCAAATTTCTCTTACTAGTAGAAACTTAAGTATAAGCTGTTCTTCTTTGACCCAACTGCCATGCCTTGTTTACTTCCAAGTAGCAAATTAAAGGCAGACTTACAAATTAGAGCTTATCTTTTAGCAGTTAGTTAATGTGGGTCAAATGTCTCCTGGATCATTTTTGTGACTCAACCAGTGGAGGAGAATTTTAATGAAGATAAACTTCATAAAAAGCAAATGTCAGTCTGAATTAAGCCTATTCTGGCTCTGAAAGGTGACTTTGGAGTGGTAAAGTTGGGTTCAAATGCCTATGTTTTACATGTAGTGACATACATACAATCATTTCCATAGTGATATGAGTCCCAGTGCTGGCTAACAAAGGGATTACGGTCTCAGCCCCAATCCTTGTTCCTGGCTTCTTTTCCTTACACACTCTATTTCCTTTGCATGCTTCTGCCTCCCAGCCCTCGTGATATCTCTCCTTTCCCTGCCACCTAGCCACCATTCGCTGTACTTCTCAGATTTGACATGGGGGTTGTTTGTTGCAGGTGCATGTGTATCTATTTTCAGTGTTTTTTTGTCTTATGATGTACAGGTCTTCAAGGCACACTGGCACCTTTTCTCTGTGATTGATGTTGACACAGGTCTACTTAAATTAATGTTTTTATCTCAACTAATTTATCTGGAGGGAGTACATTCATATGCAAATGTGAAGAAACAAGAGAGTTGGGGGACAGGAAGAAAGGGGAGCTAAGAAATAACTTTTACCATTTAACCTGTGAACAACCCAGGAATATAAAGAGAGCAGCTTGTTGTTGTTTTAAGTTTATCTTTATTGTTGAAAATATTACAGATATCCACTTTTCCCCCCATTAACCCCTTCTACCCCACACTCACTTTCCATCCAGGCCTTCCCCACACCAAAGTCTGTGTCCATGGGTTATGCATATGTGCATATAAATACTTTGGTTAACCTCTCCTAACCCCCCACTCCAACCTTCCCTCTGAGATTCGCAGTCTGTTCCATGCTTCCATGTCATTTTGTTCATCAGTTTATTATGTTCTTTTGATTCCACATATAAGCTATCCAGAAGAGACCCACCTCAGAACAAAAGATTCACACAGACTGAAAGTGAAGGGATGGAAAAAAATATTCCTTACAAATGGAGACGGAAAAAAAGCTGGGGTAACGATACTTATTTCTGACAAAATAGACTTCAAAATAAAGACCATAATAAGAGACAAAGAAGGTCACTACATAATACTAAAGAGAATAGTTTTTATTATCAGTTTAGTGAATAAGTGAAAAAAAAAGGCAGCTCTGAAGAGTCATTTGTTAATAAGGAGCCTGAGTAAGGTTTGAAACCTAGAGTTTATCATCCCCTCTCCAATGCTCTTTCTAGTCCACCAGCTGTTTTTCAAATATGCTGCCTTTATATATATGTGTGATAGATATTTTATTTATTTATTTATTTATTTATTTATTTATTTATTTATTTATTTTTATTTATTTATTTATTTATTTATTTATTTATTTATTTATTATTTTTGTTTATTTTTGTTTAAAATATTACAGATGTCCCTTTTTCTCTCCAATGACCCATTCCACCCCGTCCCACACCCCTCCGCAGTTCCTCTCCACACCATTATCCGTGTCTTTGGGTTGTGCATATATGTGTATAAATTCTGCCTTTTAAAAAAATAAGATCATCTCTTCCATACCACACAACAATTAGGTCTCAGTTTTGACCAGGGGTCAATAAACCATGGCCTATTGGAAAAATCTAGCCTGTCACCAGCAGCTAAGAATGTTTTTGTTTTACATTTTTTATGGTTAAAAAATTTGAAAGAATGATATTTCATGGCACATGAAAATTATATGAAATTCAAATTTTCATGTTTATAAATAGTTTTAATGAGACACAGCCATGCCCACCCAATCATGTATTGTCTATGGGTGCTTTCATGCTAAAATAGCAGGCATGGTTGAGTAGCTGCAGCAGAGACTATAAAGCCCACAAGGTCAAAAGTATTCATTATCTGACCCTTTGAAGAAACACTTTTCTGGCCACTGATTTAGGTCCTTACTACCTAAGGTCCTACCTAATGCTGATCCATGGACCATGTTAGAAATGCAGAATCTCAGGCACCTCCCTGACCTGTGGACACAGCAGCTGCATTTTAATAAGAGTCCTTAGTGATTCATATATGCATTAAAGCTTGAGAGGCTCCAGCTCAGGAGGCAATTGATGAGGTGTTTCTTTTAGACAAGCAGTGTGGATTACTGGAAAGGGACCAAGCCTTGGGGTCAGACAGACATTAATTTAAAATTCTGTTTACACTGCTGAGTGGTTTCAGCTTCCTCACAAGTAAAGTGAGAATAAGCATGTGTTCCTCCTAAAACTTGTTTTGGATTGGATTGTGTATTAGTTTCCTAGGGTTGCCCTAACAAATTACTGCAAACTTGATGGTTTAAAACAACTGAAATTTCTTCTCTCTCAGACATGGAAGACAGAAGTCCAAAATCAAGGTCTTAGAAGAGCCATGGTTCCTCTGAAGGCTCTAGAGGATGACCTTTCCTTGCCTCTTCCAGCTTCTGATGGTCTCTGGTGGTCCCAGGTGTTCCTTGACCTGTAGCCCCATAACATTAACCCCTCTGCCTTCGTCTTTACATGGCCTAAATGTGTCCTCTTGTAACCCCAGAACCAGCACAAAAATGGTGCTCTCCTGTTTAACAAGCCAAAACTCAAAATATCAGAGTTTGGAGTAGAAAAGGTTTATTGATGGAGAAGGGGCAAACCAAGAAGATGGGAGACTTAGCAGTGCCTCCAATGCATCTTGCTTGCTGGACTAGGTTAAATGGGCTGGGGGGAACAGGCATCCAGAAACTTCGGTGGGGCAACACTGTCTTGTTCTTATAAGAACAGCACTCATTGAATCAAGGGATCACTCTCATTTCAGTATCATCTCATCTCAAGATCCATAACTAATTACATTTGCAAAGACCTATCTCCAAATCAGGTCACATTCTGAGGTTCTGGATGCACATGAATTTGAAGGAGACAATTTCAACCCACCATAGATTATATCAATATAGGTCAAATATCTGGCACATTTCAAGCACTTAACACATGTTTCCTCTTACCCTCTTTCCCTCTTTTATTCAAATGATTCAAAGGCCTGGAATAGGGTGGAGAATTGTTACAGGAATCTCAAAGTGGGTCCTTCCCATTTTGACAGAGACGCATCTTCTTCAGTAGGACACACATAAGCAGATGCTTTCACAACATACATCCTGAAGCAAAAGTTTCTTTTAAGTGAAGGAACAGATGAATGAAAAGAAATAAGCCATAGGTGAGAAGAGGCTCACAGCGAGGGGGTTGTGCTTGAAGCTCTTATTCTCCTGCTCTCTGCTGCCATTGTACCCCTGAAGGAGAGCTTTCCCTTTACTATGAAGCCCATGTATATCTCAAGGGAAAGTGAGGTGGGTACCAAATTTCAGCTTTCTCATGAGCAAATCTTGACAGGTGTTAGCTTTGGGGTGAATCAAATTTGGGATGTCCTAGCTGATGCCATTGTTAGCAGTTTTCAGATTGATCAGGTAGTATGACAAGCTATTCTGTCAATTCCACGATGCCTTTTTCCAGTGCTTTTGTATGTATAATCAATGATGTCTCCTTTCTGAAGTTCTGGATCACCCTGTCCTCTTGTTCACTTTTGTTATATAGATCCAGTCTATTCTGTATTAATTACCCAACTTACTACCTGCGGTGTGCATTACTACTTGGTGAATTTTGTGTAAACAAAGATATATGGAAATCTCAGTACCCAGTAACCTGATGCTGTAATTCTCAGCACAGCACCTGCCTTGGAACTGAAACAAATCAATAGCTAACTTAATCTTCTATTCTCCAAAGGGGAAAGAGGTGCAACCTTTAATACTGAGGATCCTGCTGAACAAGAGTGGGAGCTTTATTACTGGTAAGAAGAAATCTGCCAGGAAGTGGAGATCCTAGTCTTGGAAAGGGTTTTTATTCTTACATCTTCAAATGTAAGTTATTTTTTAAAAAGGTTTGCTTGGTACTTATTTACTGATCTTGTTTTAAAAATTGATGAAGGGTATTGAATAATACGCATCAAAACTCTTTGCTTTGCATGTAGCAGTTTAAAGAGAACACACTTTGTTTTCCTACAGATGAACTTGGAAGAGCAAGGTATATTGCCCCCAAATTAAGAAATAATGTTACCTTTGAAGAATTAAAGCAAAGTCACCTTAAAGCAGTGTCATTCAGAAAAAGGGGGGAAGGTATGGTTGGCTAAGGAAATGGAAAAGCTTATCTTTGAGCACATCTTTGAGCACCATTCTAAAATTTCACTCCCTACCCTCCAATAACTGTCTCCTTTCCTTGCTTTGTTTCCTTTTATGTTTTTGTCTACCTAAAATATAAGAACCATAAGTATAGTTTTTTATTGTTTGTTCATACCTGTATCCCTAAGGCCTATTATGGAAAACTTAGTGTATGGTAGACACTTGCATATGTTCAATGAATAAATAAATGAATGAATAAATGAAAGGTACGACAGAAGCAAGTTTTCCTATTTCTTTGGGAAGCAATTCCTACCACAAAAACAATACAAAAGGTTATCTTTAGCTGAGTCCATAAAATGTCACAAAGTAATCATTTTTTAAACTTTGGATTTAAATACATATTTGCCAAAAGAGAGGAAGGATATGTTGCCCTTAAAATCACCTAGGTCCTGTGACAGTAGTGACTCCCCCTATATATTAGCAAATTGATATTCAGATTACACTTAAAATTATAGGTAGAAATACCTATAGGGATAAAAGGAAGAAAATAAACTAGTTGTAATTATTTGATTCCTGTGACATATTTTTCATTTTACATTAAAAATTAGCATTTGGTTTTTACACAGCATTCTTGTGAGCTTGATGAACACAAGTGTACTCTTGGGCCGAGAGTGGAGTCACCTCTGCCCACCATACGGGACTCATTCAGGTTTCTGAGTCTTCAATGCCAAGTGTTAGATCTTGGACCAGAGCAAATTCACCAAGTTCATGTGAAGCAATTTCCACCTCTACCTAAAAGAGACTTTTAACATTTTTAAATCCATACCATATTTTAATAAAAATCTTACAATGTCCTTGATTATGATTTAAAATTTCTACCTAGGTGAAGATCACTTCATAATTTGCCTTCTCAGACTCCACAAACTGCCCCCTTATCCGTCTTCACTCCCACCCCCAATGAGTCTGGTTTTTCCATTTGGTTGAAAATCACTGCTTCAAAAGAGCCCTCCACTACTAGCATACTTGTAGGGCTGACAGTTCCTCCGGCTTTTGACTGTGGTGGGCAGGCCCTCTTTATAGTAGACCAACATCTGCTTCCTTATAACTTCTAGGCATTAGTCTTAGCTTCTGGAACATGGAAGTTTTTTCAGAATAGAATTATTTGAAGACTTCTCTTACTGCCTTCTTAGTGTTACAATGTTTTGAACCCAGAATAAGCAAAACAAAGCATAAACCAGGAGGCATTTTCTATAGACAGATTGCTTCTTATGGGGCTAGAGGAAGAGAAGGGAATTTGAACCTGGGATTGAAGTGATGCCAACACCAAGAAACAGCTCCCCGGACTGCCTTTAGCCCACACATATAAAACAGTCCCTCAGCACTGGGATATTTAGCGTGGCCTCTCTTTTTCCCTAGGCTTTCATTTTGTGTAGCTGCCTTCAGATCATGACATCACCAGGAACCTTAGTATTAATGGCAATAATAACAACACAACATTTAAAGGACTTTGCTTTTATGGACATCATTCACCTAGATGCTGCCCTCAAGTATGGTGTTCAGTTCAAGTTTCCAGGACCTGCACCCAAGAGGTCCTCAGGGAAGGATGGTTTGTCAGCTAACGGAGTCTCTGTCCTATGGGGACTTTTCTGTATTTTACTCTCCCTAGGTGATGGCACATTACTATGTCATTTGTTCCCCACCTATTTACCTTCTTCATCATCACACTAGAGCTGGCTTCTCAATTATGTTTTTTAATTCATTTTATTGATTTTAGAGAGAGAGAGAAACACTGATGTGAGACAGAAACATAGATCAGACACCTCCCGCAGGCACCCCAATTGGGAATCAAGCCCGCAACCCAGGAATGTGCCCTGACCAGGGATTGAACCAGTGACCCTTCAGTGCATGGAACACTGCACAACCAACTGAGCCACACCAGCCAGGGCACTGGCTTCTCAATTATTAATGTGCAAAGGATTCACCTGGGGACCTTGTTAAACCATAGACTGATTTAGTAGGGAGCCAACATTTTGCATTTCTAACAAGCTCCCCAGTAATGGTAATGCTGCTGGTACGTGAACCACACTTTGAGTACCATATCTTGCTTTTCAATAGAACTTTCTACAATGATGGGAATGTTCTGTCATCTGCACTGTCCAATACAGTAACCATTAGCCACATGTGGCTACTGAGCACTTGAAATGTGGGTAGTGTGATTAAGAAACTGAATTTTAAATTTTATTTAATTTTAATTAATTTAAATTTCAATAGTCATGTGTGGCTAGTTGTTAATGACTAGACAATGCAGCTCTAGAGTAGGGACCAATCATGAAACTTTTTCTCTAAAAGGCCAAATAGTAAACGCTTTAGGCTTCTTGGACCATATGGACTCTATCACAAGTACTCAACTTTCCCATTGTAACATGAAAAATAAGCAAACATATAGACAGTACATAAATGAATGCGCATGGCTATATTCTATTAAAACTTTATTGCAAAAAGCAGGTGGCAAGCTGCTTTTGGCCTGTAGACTGTGGTTTGCAGACCTCCATTTTAGAATATAATTTGATGATGTTAAAAGAAAGATTTAAAAAATAACCTGAAACATATTCCTGAGACAGAAATAAATATCTTTCTTTAAATTTAAATCTGGACTGTATCAAACATTAGTTTTGCTTTTAATTTATAAAAATTCAATAAGCAAATTGTCTTTTAAAAATTGAAGCCTAATGTTCTGTGTTATTGCATAAAATTTTATATTGCCATGAATGTCCCTTACTGTTAGTCTCTCGGATAGCTGTTTTAGACACACACACATGCAAGCACACATGTACATTTTTGTAAGATTTTTTAGTGTTGGAATCTTTATTTCAGCGCCATTCGTACAATGTAAGCAGGCTCTGTGTTAAATTATGCAGTTAAATACTTTTGAAATACTAACCTCTCAACTTGATAGTTGTGGCAGTGGGGTTACTTCCTCTTAGTATGTATACTCTATCAACATAAGAAAAATGTGTATAGTCAGTCCCTGTTAATCTAACTGCGTTTCTTTTTTAGTTGTTTTTTGCAATAACTGCCTGGACTAATATTTCATATATGTTTTATTAAGCTGGTGACATTTTTCCAGTTGTGCTATCCATCTTGAAATGATGAATGGCATACTGGGACATTGTTAGTTTACATCATTAACCATTAGAAACAGTGAGGAGTTATAGAGTAATCTCTCATTGTGCTAAGCACAAAATGTTTTTCTCTAAAATGAGCAATCTAAAGATAATCACATTTTATAGATGCAAACGATTTCACATTTCTTATGAATACAATCTGTGTTCAAAAATCATTATTGTGCCAGTTTAATAAGCCATCACACTGAAATAGCTATAAATGTGCTTGGCAAAGATGATAAATATTACTGGGACACTGGTTGGAAGTTATGCCTCTGGTCTAGAAAGGTGCAGTTGAGAACTGTGGCATAACCAAAATGCCTTTGACCCAGGAGTGTGCTGGGACTTCAAGGGGTGAGATCCTTCAAAGGAATTGATATTATCTACCCCTCAGCCCCAATGTGGTCCAAATCACAGTTTCCAAGGAGGGTGTAGTAAATTGTGTTCAGTTGGGGTTGATGCTGATATCTGAGATATACACATCTGGTGGAAGGGACAAGGTGGCAAGCTCCTGGGCAGAGGAGATACTTGTCAGGTGGGTTAGTGTGCCATGGTTAAGCTGGCAGGGGAAAGGTAATAAGTTGTGGAACAGCAACCAAGTCAATGATCGGTTGTATCAGGACTAAGGGACAGAGACTAGGGCTTCTAAGAGCCCAAGCCTTATATGCTATAGCTCAAAATTTTTCCAGTGAAGAAGTTAAGTAGACCTCACTAAAGACTTGGTATATTATGTGGGATGCAGGGTAAAGACCGCATGGATACTTGTGGCTCTGTCCTAGGAATCTTAGATTATAGCCTTAGGGCACACCACTACTCTAGCCCCCAGTTACTGGTGGAGATGAGGTTTCTGATATCTTAACCAAGCAGGAGGTAATGCAATAAGGAAAAAGAATGTAGGTTTTAAACCAAGCTTCTGTACCCACTTTAAAGCTGAGAACGAGTATCTTCTCATTGCTAGCATTCTCCCTCCTTCCTTCTCTTTGCCTTCCTCCTGTCTTTCTTTCCATAATACTTTTTATGTACCTCTAGGTCACATCACAGTACCAATGCTGCCTTGCAATTAAGTTTATATATTTTTCTTCATCATTTGACTGTTAATTTTTTAAAGGTAAGGATTATCAGGTCAATCTTTATATCCTCAGTGCCTCACATGATACCTACCAATAAAGAGGAAAAAAAGTTTACATTGAATATAAAGTTAAATGATAAGTACTCAAAGATAATTTTATCATAAAAGTGACCTATTTAATTGAAGAATGTTTTTAAAATTCATTAAGTAAAAAGAAATATAGTATTTTTTACAAATCTGAAATTACACTCAACAAAGAGCATTTCAGCTTGCTTTTTCACTTACATATTATGAGTATTTCATTCTAAGTCTACAAAAATGATTTCTAACTGTTATGATAGAGATATAGGTGTTTATCAAGCATTTCATTTGGCTCTCTGCATTTTTCCATTGTCTCTGCAATTAGATAGGGCTACATGATTAATTTTGGCCAATGGGCATAAGCAGAAAAAACAAAAATCAAGAATAAACTTCTGCGCCAAAATGTGGAAGAACTGGCATGTGCCATCCCCCAGTTTATTTATTTTTTGCTGTTGAGTAATGAGGGACATCCTATAGTGGATTTCCCATTACCCGTTGTCTCAGAATGACATGTGGATCTGAGATGCCTTCTACTCCATGTTTGATAGGGAGCACAATTGAGAAATAAACCTTTATTTTGGTAAGCCAACAGAATTTCTACGTTAACTTGTTATGGCAGAATAACCTATTCTATCCTCACTAATATAGGTACATAGAATATTATTGTATGGGTATACCATGATTTGACAGTTCCCTATTGTACAGTATTTTGATTCTGTTATTTTGCTAGTATAAACAATGTTGTGATGAATATCATTATTTGTAAGTCATTGTGGAAATTCATAATTTTCTAGAAATAAAACTACTGGGTAAAAGAATTTGGAGATTTTTAAGGCTTGAATATATCCTACAAAATATCCCCCCAGAAATGCCAATTTATAGTCTCATTAGCAATATATATAAGAGCTAGTTTCACCATACCTCACCAAACTGAGTATTATTGTTCTTTTGAATACTTGGAAATGTGATAGATGAAAAATTATATTGGCTTCAAATCTGGCTCATTTTAATAACAAGATGACTTTAATATTGACAGATATTCATTGGGGTCATCTCTTAATGGTTTTTGGTTTTATGAACCTAAGTAACTTGAGATTGGAGGTAGAACCTGTTTAGTGCAATGCCTTTTGGAAATATAATAGAGATGAATCTGCTAATATATCCAGTACCTCAATGACTTATGTCAGGGCAACAGTAATTGAATCATTACCTTCTTTTCTGTATTCTTTTTCTTTTGGTCCATTCAGGCATTTATGAGGGAAAAAATAATGTGAGATGGTTGATTTCCTGAATAACTTCACAGATTCTAGGACAGCGCATTGCTTAGCCTCTGCTCATGAAAAACTGAAGATTCCTGACTCCTCCACTGACTCCCATCTCAATGATTTAAGAAACAATATACTTTGAAATAGTGGAGAGTAGAAAATTAGATATATTCACATTAAAAAATGAGCTCACAACTGAACTGTGTTTTGAGTGCTGGGGTGGAGAGAGAGAGATACAGAGAGAGAGATAATATGTTATATCATATTTGGACAAGAAGGGAATGGAGACATCATTCTGTGTAATGCCTTCATTTTAAAGTAAACTTGAAGTAATGAAGTGAGTTCTCCAAGGTGCCAAGCTCATAGCTAAGAAGTAGGTGGAGTGGGACCCAGGCCCATGTATTTTAGCTCTCACCCTGTGATTAAATAGCTAGTTGTTATTTCTCTGCCACCTGAATAAATTTGGATGAGAAGCATTCACTCCATAGTTATTGAACACCTATATATAGGACAATGGACACTGTGGAACATGCTGTGAATTCATAGCTGTCTCACCATCCAGGGGAAGAAAGATGTGAAATCAAACAAGAGCCGTGCTAGACATCCATGCAGCACGATGCTGAAAAAGCCAGAGCAGAGAGGCACTCCAACTGGGGCATTACGGAAGATTTCTTTGAGGAGCTGGCTTTTGTGGTGTTTCCAAAGATAAAATTTCAATAGCTAGAGGAGGAGAGAAGAGATATTTTGAAGAAAATGCTAAACATAAATAAAATATATGAAAACAATGCACATGTCAAACTAAAGGTTCTCTTTTAGGGAGGCAGTAGAGCTTAGTGGGTAAGAGCTGGTTTGACTGCTAGCTGTGTTACTTATTTTTGTAACCTTGTAATTTAGCTGAATTAATCAGTTCATTTCAAAGTAAGAATTTTACTTTCCCCAATAAAGCCAGTTGTGGATTCACCTTGTAGAAACAGAGTAGCCTAATGTTAAAAAGAACCTTTGTGGAAACTATAACTACACTAAACAATGATTTGTGGACAAAATTCATTTTTGCTCCCCCCCCCCTTTTTTTTGCTTCCCTTCTCATCAAAACTGCTAGTATCAAAATTTACTTCCTTTATTTATAAAACCATTTCTAACATATAAGTGCCTATATGTTAAATTTAAAAAGGCAGAACAATTATAAAGGAATAGATTCTCTTATGTGGATGGTAGGCAGACACCTTTAGCAAGACAGTTTCCATGAGAGTACAGTATATTGGACAGACTTAAGTTTGAGTACTGACTCTGCTATTTCCTAGTTGTGAAGTTTTGGGCAAGCTACCTAACCTCTGTGATTCTTAATTTTTCTCTCTAAAATGGAAGAAAATAATAGTATTTTCTTGTTTTGCTGTGAGGATTAAATGACTTAATGGGTAAAAAGTACTTAACAACATGGTTGATAAATTTTAGGGACTCAATCAATGTTAACTATGAATTATTTTGACAGAATGAACAAAATATAAATGAAGCTAATAATTACTAGAGGCTGTGTGTTGATGAAATGTTTGTGTGTGTATACATCTCACACACTATACACAATATAATCATACTTGGTTTCAGAGCCATGCTTCACCATGTAGTTGCTCTAGTCTAGGGCTTTAGGTGAATTAATGCAACTCTATAAACTTTAATTTTTCTATCTGTAAAATACAGTTAGTAATTGTGTCCTCCTGCAGTAGTTAGGATTGATGAGATTAAACAGAAAATGACAATACTTTAAAAAGATGGAATTTTACCTATCATGTGAAGGAAGTCTAGTAGCAGGAAGTTCAAGACTAGCATCAGGTTTACTAGCAAGATCAAACAGGACCAAGTCCTCTTCGGTGTTTCTACTCCCCCACATTAGCACTTGGGCTTCTGTCTTGAAGTCACTTCATAGTCCAAGGTTGCTGAAGTTCCAGCCATTTGGACTACATTCCATGAAGCAGGAAGAAAGAATGGTCAAGATACCATCCTCTAGGACCATGAATGTCATGCTGCTTGGAGGAAGATACTACTCACCTCAAATGGTGCTACTTTTTTAGTGGAATTGGATGGCCTTCACTATGGATTGCATTAAAAATCTATGGAGTTTCATCCTTAAGAAAATGTCCCTGGCTCAATTATGATAATCTTTCTTCCTAAAGAGCCAGATCAACTTTTACCCCAACATTGTTGGAGAAAATGGGAGAGCAGCAAATCCTTATCCCTGAGTTTGATCTGCCCAGCTTTAGATGGACCAGTAACAAATTAGGCGAAGGACTACTTTGCAATGGATGACTTTTGAGAAGAATAGGGAAATCCAAGCAAGAGAACAAGACCCTAAATTCCAGCAGGCATTATGGGCTAATAAGAATGTGCCACTTCTATTCATCTTGACATAATTATTTTAATTGTTTCTAGAGTTCTGTCATTAGCATTGTTCATTTTAAACAGGTACATCAATTAAAGGTGCTTTTAATACTATAATTAAAAAGTACATTTTTGGAACTATAGCCTGATAAAATTATTTATCACAAATCCATTAGTTTTTTAATTTTATTAATGCCAAAAGAGAAATGATTTCCCCAGACAGAAATACAAGGAGTTTTATATCACCTCACAGGCACATACAACTGCCCAAATTATTTGTGTCTCAATTTGAATGCATTAGTGGCAGATACCTTAATTTGAATAAATAGGAAAAAAAAAGAAAATAGAGTTTCATTTGTAAGTTGGATCGTGCCCTGTAACTAATCCTAACCTTGTTAATGGGTGGGTTGCTCTAATTCATATTCCTTTTAAATATACTGGATGACTCATCTTCCTTCTGAGTTATGAGTTTTCCTCTTGAGACTTTCTACGATACACAGTTGTCAGGTTCAGGAGTGGAATATCATAAATAAGAACCTCTTTTTTTGTCAGATTTACTGGGGCAGAAATGCACCACAAACACATTTTGCATGATTTTAAGGCGTAGAAAAAACATGATACAGCACAGAATTGAACACATTTTTAAGAATCTTAAGCACTTAATTCAGACTTAATGAGACAGTTATTGTCAAGGATTACATATCATCTGACTATTACAAGAAACTTTCTGGAAATTTGAAAGAGATGTTGTAAAGTGTCTAAGTATGCTTTACCCTCCAGCAAATGGAATGCAAGGACCATTCCAAAAGTCTTCACTTTTTGTTCACTGTAGCAATTTCCTAGCGCTAAATGAATAGTCAATTCCAGGATTCTTTATTTTTTATTTTTGTTAATCCTCACATGAGGATATTTTTTCCATTGATTTTCAGAGAGTGGAAAGGAGGAGCGGGAGAGAGAGAGAAACATCAACTGGTTGCCTTCCACATGTGCCCCCACTGGAGACTTAACTGGCAACTCAGGTCCGTGCCCTTGACTGGGAATTGAACCCGAGACCCTTAGGTGCCCAGGCTAACACTAACTATTGAGCCACACCTGTCAGGGCCAGGATTCTTTTTAATGTTCTGTGCTATGTTTTCTTTTCCACTCCTCCCCAATCCTGTTCTCCATCACCTGTGAACTAATAGAGGTTTCCCTTGAGTCAAATAATTGAAAATGTCCATTAAGTAAATTTTTTAAAGAAAAACACCTCAATGGTGATGTTTTACTTCAGAGAGAGTTGTTTCAAGTATTCTCAAGTACAGTAAAAACAAGAATTTGTAAATTTTAGTTGTGTTAAAAATGAAATATGAAGACTTACTGTGGAAAATCAACTATGCAAACTTTCCATAAAAAGTCTACTGTAGAGCAGGAGTACTCGGTTTGCTGAGTTGGTGAGTGAACTGAACCCAGAGGGGGCATCTTCCTTGCAGAGCCATGCATGGTAGTTGGTGTCCTCTGGCCCTCAGTCACCTCTCTCACCTTGCCCCAGTTCTGCCTCTTACAGAAAAGAAAGACATGTGAACAACAAATTTTTGAACACATACTATGTGTCAGGAATTTTGTATCTCTTTCATTGCATTTACTCCCAAGTTAACTCTGGAAAGTAAGGCTAATCTTCACTTTTTCAATGTAGAAACTGAGTGAAGTGGCCTGTCCAAACTGAGTAAGTAGAAAAATAAGGCTTTGAATTTAGTCCTGTCTGTGTCTGAAAAGTGTTTTTGACCCACTGAGGCCTGTTGCCTTCCCTGGGAGCCTGGCTCCCCACCCATCCTGACCCTGACCACTATGTGCTTCACTTCAGCTTATTGGTATGTCCTCATGTCCTCTCTGGTTGTCTCTGCTTCTCCTTGGTGCTGGATTTCTATGTTTGTTGCTATATTCTGGTCATGAGCCAATGTTCCCTATTGATCTGTTTTGCTATAGGACCATGGGTTACCCAAACCAGAAATGAAAAAGATTCTGCCACTGATACCTAGCTCATTAGCACAGCAGTAATCTAAGAGAAAGGTTTTCATTTTCAACTTACCATGTACCACAGCTAGAGGTAGGTGTGAATCAGCCAGCCCCTGGCTTGGCACTGTGCTTTGGGAAGGGGGATGGGAAAGTGATCTTACCCATTGATTAAAGAAAAGAGGCCTCTGTAGGAGGCTGGAGTAAAAAACATGTAAAAGAGAAAACAAGATAACTGGGAGAGACTTATAATTAGTGACTCTTGAGGAGCCAGAGCTTGGCAGGTAAGCTAGACGAAAGGGCTCTGTTTGTGGTCTCACATACAGGGCAATAGTATTTGAGAGTGCAGCTGAAAGGAGGAGGACTTTACAGCTTTGTACACCAGCCAGTGAATTAATATTGACAAATATTTTATTATGTTAATTAGTGCCTTAGTATATCTCAATTCCAAGAATGCTTGCAAGATGTATAAAAAGAAACAAATGCTTTTACTGTTAGTGTACTACATGGTTCCTAAGTGTAATACCTCTTACATAATATTCTTCACATCCATACTCTGCACCTTCTGTGGCAACAGATATAGTGCTTTTTCTGTGAAAAACTCAATAATCCTGTTTTCTTTAGCTAGACTGAATTGGAGACTCCTAAAGCTAATGTAATTGATGCTTCCTTGGCCACTTGCATCTTGTATTTTAAATAAACACCACTACACTCTTTTTGTTCCTTCAATATTCAAGGAAAACATCACAACAAGAATGTGATATAAAGAATCCCTGGGGGGTGGTAAACTAATGCCAACTTCATCAAAATAGGAGCAAGGAAACAGAAATATATCAGTACTTAAAACTCAGATGTTCACAAAGGGACTTTTTGGTCCTGCCCTTCACTGCTGCTGTGTTAATTCCTTCAACACTGGAGGCAGTGGAGCAGTGTGTGACCAAGAGCCTGAAGTTTAGACTCAATAGCAGGGTATATGTCTCAGCTCTGATGTCTGCTATTTTGGCAGCTTACATCACCTGTTTTGTTTTTTTTAATCCTCACCCAAGGATATTTTTTCCATTGCTTTTC
Source organism: Miniopterus natalensis (assembly GCF_054644295.1). NCBI lineage: Eukaryota > Metazoa > Chordata > Mammalia > Chiroptera > Miniopteridae > Miniopterus > Miniopterus natalensis. The sequence continues at coordinate 1,522,047 of NC_142103.1, read as the reverse complement.
AGAAAGAATGGAAGGGAGAGGGAGCGAGAGAGAGACATTGATGTGAGAGAGACACATCGATTGGTTGCCTCCCATACGTACCCCAACCTGGGCCGAGCATTGAGTCTGCGACCGAAGCACTTGCCCTTGGCCAGAATCAAACCTGGGACCCTTTGGTCTATGGGCCAACGCTTTAACCACTGAGCCAAACCATCCAGGGCACATCATCTCTTTAAACCTGCAGTTTTTCACATCTGTAAAATAATAGTACTCACATATTTGTTTTTGGAATCAAACAGTCTTAGTATTAAATCTAGGTCAGCCAGAGGCTAGTTATTTAAATTTGAGGGAAGTTATTATTTAAACTTGGTCTGCTGCTTCATCTATAGGATGGGGAAATAATCAGACAGTTGTTAGGATTGTTGTGAGACCCAAAGAAATAATCTGTGTAATACCCAGCATTCAGTACATGGAAACTATTATTTTTATTAATATTTAATTCCAGCCCACTCTGTTGCCACCAATTAGGAATTTGTACATGTATTATTTCATTTAGTACCCCCCTAAATAAAATATCTATGGGGAAAGGTAGTGGGATTATCCCTACTCTACAGATAAGAAAACTGAGGTTCAGAGAGGCTGAGTTGTAGTAAATTGTGCTAAGTGACTAAGTAAGTGGCATAGCTGGAAATTTAACCTAAATCTTTGACTCCAAGTCTTTTGGATGTGGGCAGGCCAAGGGAGGCCTCCTCCTTATATTGATACTGGCGTCCAGGTTCTTGTCACCTTACAAGAAAGGATTCAAGATCCAGACTGAAAGATTTAGCAAAGATTATGTTACTTATAGTTTTAGTAATGATAATAATAGTAACAGCAGCTAATATTTTATGAACACTAACTGCCAGACCCTGTCCTAAAACCTTTATAAGTAGTAGCTCATGTAATTTTTGCACCAAGCCTATAAAGCAGGCTATACTGCTGGACCACAGACATAAGAACAACTGTAAGTGTGAGAAGTGGGATAAAATCTAGGGGTCTGCTTCTAGAGTTCACACGCATAATCAGTCTATTCTATTCTTGTGAGGGAGGTTTTGTTATTTCTAATTTATAGGTTTGGAAATGAAGACTCAGATGTTAAGCAATTTTGTTAAAGTCACACAACGTGTAAAGGGCAGGACATGATTGGAATTGAGGTATGTTTGACTTCAGAATATCTCCCTTCATTCATTCATTCATTCATTCATTCATTCATTCATTCATTCATTCATTCATTCATTCAAAGAGTATTTATTCAATACCTACAGTGTGCTAGACCCTATCCTAAAGACACTATATCCTTTTTATTTTTAGACAAAGGTCTTAGGCCACCTGTCTAGAGTTGTCATTGGTTGATATGAAGGTAGAGCCAAAGGCAAGGTGTGTGGAAACTTCCTTCTTGAGAGCATGTGCATTAAAAGGAAATTCTGTCATGCAGTGGAAATAAAATGATTCTGAAACTGTATACATAGGTGCTGAGGGAGAATTTGTGATGTTCTTCAAAAAGGTTTCACCTATTTAATATTTTATAATGGAAGAATGATTCTAACTTTTAAAACATAATTATAATTCTGTCTCATGCCTTTATGTTTATATCATCATTTTGGAGGCTACTGCTCCTCTATGCATAATATGAGAATTTTCCTATTTATTCCATGCTTGAAATAAATAACTTAGGAGGAGTAACCTCTGGAAAGTCTAAACATCTAAAAAGACTGTCTTTGATCTCTATATGCATGTGTAGTCTTAATAAGCATTTTTTGGAAAATTCCAGAAATCACTGCATGGCTCTTTTCTGTTCCCATGGCCCCTTGTGCAATGAGGACTGTGCAAACAGAAGAATGCTATTCTTGCTTATTTCAAAAGCACAAAGCAAGTTCTGTCTCTTCAAAAAGAACTCAGAATTTAAAGGGCAATCTCCAGACCTCTCTTTCCTCTTGCATTCATAAAGTTTCCAATTCACTTAGCCATTGTCATTGCTTCCTTTATTATTTTGCAGTTGTTATAATAGAAGAGGGCGATTCAATAAGGCACAATTTGGTGACATACCTTGTGGAGAGCTATAAGGGAAAGGTACATATTTGCTCAGTTTAGTGAAACTCAGTTTGCTGACACTTTGGCAACAGTGGGCCCCTGTGGAGTATCAGTTTCTGGAAGGACTGTTAGAACACTGACTGGGATTGCCGGAGAAACTTTTTTATAACCTCAATGGCCACTCTTTACATTTAACTAGTGAACAGATTTGGTCAGAGAGTGAGGATTTGGGCATTTGTCTGAATGGAAACCAAGCAACCTAATTGAGTACAGAGGCAAAACAAGTTATTATATTCATATGTAGTTCGTTTTGTCCCAAACTATGATGTATTTATTTTGGGAATTATCAAATATGCCCAAGAGCAGAACTTGGTGTGATGAAGTCACCCTGGGGTGTCCCCAATGACCCATGACTCCTGCTATTCAAGACTGTATGTATGTATAATCATACCCCTGTATAATCATACAGTGTGGGTACGACCTGTTACTTGCTTCTAAGCAACAGAAGAATTTTGCATATATAATTAAGGTCCTTAATCAGTCAGTTTTGAGTTGATCGAAGTGGAGATTATCTTGTTATTAGCCTGAATTAATCAGGCAAAGGCCCTTAAAAGATGGGTTGGACCTTCCCTGACATCAGAGAACTCTCTCTACAGTGCTGCCCTTGAAGAAACAAGCTGCAATGTTGTAAGAGGGCCCATGGAGAAGGCCATGGGGCAAGAAATTACAGATGGCCTTCAGGAGCTGAATATTCCCCAGCCAACAGGAAATATGAATCCTCCAATAAGAAGGAACAGCCAACATCTGAGGGAGGTTAGAGGGGCATCTTTCCCTAGATGAGTCTCTGATGAGACCACAGCTCTGGCTGTCACTGGGATTGCAGCCTGGGAAGATCTGAGGCAGAGGGTCCAGTAAGCTGTGTCTGTAAGACTTCCAGTCTATAGAAATTGTAAGATAATAAAAGTGTGGTTTTAAACCACTAAATTGTGGATATTGGTTAGGCAGCAAGAGAAAATAAATACACTTGGCTTCAAGAGAGTTGATCTAGATGTTTTCTGGGTATTTCTTCCAGGAAGATGGTTTGTTACCATAGGAAGAAGAAAAATCAGGGTTGGATAGTTATGCATGAGAGAGTCAGGGATTTGATATTTACTGTATTAGAAATGAACTGCAAATAGAAGTCAACCATGTAATGTTTTATTCCTGGTTCTAAGGACCACTCATTCTATACCTCTATACAATGCACACTTTGCAATTGGGATTCAATTGGCACTAATTGAACTAGTTAACTGTTGAAACTACACTTTTTTTCTATATTGTCTCCTTAGCTAACCCAGATATCTCAGAATTACTAAATCATTTTTAGATTTAAAAAATCTGTTCTTTTTCCTTTGTCCTTTACTCCAGTTCTCACCAAGCTACCCAAGCTCTCATGTCCCCCCCAGGGTATTCTGACTTATTCTTCACATTTCTCCATCTTCTCTGAGTCCTCTTTGCTCCTCCATCTACATTGCAGCTTTGGCTTTAAGCTGCCTCTCCAGCCCCCCTTTTCTTCAACAGCCTCCCCAGAGTCTTCAGCCACACTGAGGTGCTCATTATTTCTTAGACATACTCATACTCATGCCTTCTCATATTTCCAGGTGCAGGTGATTCTTCTGCTGAAAATGCTCCCACTACCCATCCCTCTCCTTCACCTGGCAAATCTGTGCTAATTCTTCTGGACATAACTCAAATATTCTCTCAGGCTTTTTATCTTCCCCTTCTTCTTCCTCCTTTCTGCTTTTCCCTGAAAGCTCCACTCCCACAGCAGTCAGCTTTCATTCCATTATAAATGGTTACTATTCTAGTGTTATAATGTTTTACTTCTATGTCTAAATCACCATGTCTTCCACCAACTGTGAAGCCATGAAGGTGAAATCTTGTTCCTCTCTAGATTCCATGTACCTTAGCACAGCAATAACCGCAAAATCATAATTCTCAATATGTCTGTGTGGCTGACTGAAGGAAAGAGTTACATGTGGAGTTATTAACTCCAAAGTGCAGGGCATTTGACTGAATCCTAATGACTTGCACAACGAACCCTGCTCTTTGAAATTCTGCATAGCTTTGGAATCACTAGAAATATGAATGATGAACTTTACCAGAAGCTTCCAGAAAGAATCATTATGTCTTTATTATTCAGGGTAAAATACCATCTGAAACTGTGAGAAACATAAGGGATCTTACAGTTTATTATATAGTATCAGTTACATGCCACCCTGGCTAGGCCGTAAGGATATAGGGGTGATGGGTTGGGAATGGGAGGTCACAATGTCAGGCAATTGAGACCCAAAGAAGGAAAGTGATTTGTCCAAGGTCCCATGGTAGTGATAGCACCAACTCTCTTGATACCCATACTCGGGTACTTTTTGATATTTTGCATTATTGCAGGAAGCTGCATACTGTGATTTTGTAGCTCCTATGGGGAAGACTGGAGACTGTGACTAGGGAATTATACTCAAATAAGTTAATCACAACCATGGAGTTCCTGGGACTTGGAAGCCATAGGAATGGATACTTGTAATTCAAGCAGTTTGTCAAGGAGCTGACGGCTTTAAGGCTTGACCAAGTGCTAGCACAAGCAGCTAAGAAACAAAGCTCCAACCTTGAGCCTGAGTGGACGAAATCTCAATTTTCAGGAAACTCAGCAACTCAAGAGTGGAGTCCCAAATAAAATCACAGAGAATAATTAGTACAGCTTTGCAGAGTACAGTACCACTAGCTCTGACTTTGTCTGCATTGTTAGTCCCCAGATCATTGAGCATTGTATGGGCAGGGAGTGGGGACCCCTGCAAACCGCAGGGTTTGGAGTGGCCAGGCCTGGATTGAAAGCCTGGCTCTTACACTTCCTAGCACTGTTGTCTTGGGTTAATTATTTAATTATTTAATTTTTCTGTGCTTTGATTTCTGCACTTACAAAATGGGAACGATAATAGTACCTATCTAAGAAAATAGTGAGGATTTAATGAGATTAGCATTATAAGATCTTATAGTTTACAGTAGGTACTCAAGTTGTAGCTGTTTTTTGGTATTTTTTACTATTATTTAGACCTGGGTCTGATACTTGTGACCTTGGATAGGTCACACTCATTCTCTTGTGCTTAGTTTTTTCATTTGTACAATGAGTTGGTTGAACTAGATGATTCCTAAGGAGCCTTCTCATTTCCAGCATTGTATGATTCTGGTATTCGAATAAACATGCTTCTTTGTTATCTGTGCTCTTGTTTCCAACCCTATACCCACTGAGGCAGACTGAGTGGATGCTCCTTTGTAAGTAGGGAAACAAAAGCTGTCCTTACTCAGTGCACAGGAGGTAGGGCAAAGATCTGAATGTAGCTCCTCTCATTTCATTTCTATTGGGGTTCTCATTTCAGAGATTATGAAGGTCACAATCTGCTGAATTCACTGACCCAGAAAAAAGCTGAGTGGTTGGAAGGGAAAAAGGAAAAGCCTTTACACCTGAATAGCATTAAGGATAATAACTGTCCCAGGGTATGCTGTTCCCCATAAGCCTTCACAGGGCTGCTGATCATTGTTAGTTGTATGAGTCATGAAAGCTAAATTTGACTGACTCTTCATTCCATATTAAGCCCCATGCTATTATATGTTATTTTACTGACTCCTTACAACAACCTAATGGAGAATTGTTAGCCCCATTACATAGGTGAAGAAAGTTTGGCACAGAGAGGTTAAATTTACTTATCCAAGGTAGCATAGCAGAGTGGCAGAATCCACCTGCAACATCCCCTTTGCAATGTAAAGTACCATACAATTTCCAGGGATTAGGACATGAATATCTTAGAGAGGGAGGCATTGTTCACTCATATCTCTACCTTCTCAAGGTAGAGTACTCTAGTGGTCGTGTATTGTTTGCCTCCCCACGATCCATTCTTTCTTCTACCAGAAAGAGCCCTAAATTTTGATTGTTGATCCACTCTTAATCCAAGTAGTCTGTATGGAATCTGAGGAGTTGGTCATGTGCCCCAGGCCCAGGCTAATCAGGTCCCCACCATATACCATGACAAACTTTGAATTGATTTTGCTCACCAAATTCTTGAATTTTATTGATTTTGCTTTTAAAAATGTAAAAAGCAAACTCTCTTGTTAAGAGACCATACATCATAATGGTTAAGAGGCTCTGGAATTGGACAGACCTAGATTGAAATTGCACCTCTGCTGCTTAGCAGCTATGTGACTTTGGGCAAGTCACCTCAACTCAATGGGCCTCCGATTCTTCATGCATAAAATGGAGGTAATAATAGCAATATCCCAAGGTTGTTTTAAAGATTAATTAAGAAAACATGCCTGGCACATGGGAAGCACTAGATAAATGGTAGCTAATGTTATCATTGGCTTGTTTAGGCTGTCTCCCATACTAGCATCTGGTCATATCTTCCTTGTATAGGCTTTCCAAACCACTTCAATGTGTGTGCTGTCTTTGCATTTGATTCTACATGAGTGAAACAAGAACTTACTATTAGAAGATGATATTCTTCATGTACATTTTTGAGCTTGTATTGTGGTCTAAGAGGCAATTTTTAGTTAATAGTGCTTAGAAAGCCCCAAAGAATATGCTAAAACTGAGGGAATTTAATTGTCTAAGAAGGTGCCTCATGTCTGTTCACAGATCTTGGTATTTCTCTAGTGCTTCCTAATCCTCCACTGAGACTTCTAAATTGAGTTTAGTTTTAAGATAAAAATAGAAATAAATTTGTAGCATTAAGAGTAGATAACCAGGAAAATTTGTTGTATCCTAATAGTTTCATGCCATGAACAAAATTGATGGACCTGTCAGGAACCCTATTCTGGATACCACAAATCTGTACCGGTCAACACTGTTCATGGGTTCTGAAATTCAATATAGTTTTGGAGAGTCTCAATATTTGGAAATGCTGTAAAACCTATTCCAAAGGAAGGTCAGAGTGCTTAGAGTATGTCTGAGGAAAGCAGTATCTCTTGACTGTTGGAAAGGCACACAAAATGCTCAGATGTTTCTGTAGAAGAAAACTCTGGGGAAGAAATGCTGCCCCAGAGACTCAGCTCTTCTAGATGAAATAAGAATCCCAGAGCATGTTTATACCTAATGAATATTTTGTGACACTATTTCTGTGAAGTAGTTGTGGTGTCAGGTTTCCCTTAAGTTTTCTATAGTGTCTCATCTCATATTAACCTGAGTTGTGATGTCAGAAATAGAGGATCTTAGATGTATAATATGTGGCTTAGAAAGGCTTGGTCATAAAGCTTGTTGAAAACATAGTGGCAGATACATGGGAAATGGAGGAAGTCAGGAATTGGATCAGTAGGACCAGTGGATTGAGAACCTCTCAACACAGGGCCTGAGCTGTATTATTTTTTGCACTTCCAACTCCAGCACACAAAAGAGCAATTAACAGATTGACACTGCAAATATATTTGTTGAATGGATGGATGAACAGACAAATCGGTTGAGGGATGAATAAGAATTATCTTCACTTGTACCATACCTTGTCAGTTTATATACCTACCCCACCCCAAATAGCCTGGAACCTTCTTGAGAGCATCTTTGTATATCTAGCATAGAGCACAGGAGGACTAGATGCAAAATGAGTGGCATTTAGAGGGGAAAATACTGGGAGCCTGTCATGTACTTATTTGGGAGTTGTGAATGTTAGGATCTGACATTCTGGGCAGATTGGGTTGAAACTAAACAGTGAACCAGTAACAAACACAAGTGCCAGACACCTGGTTTATCATTTTAAAACTTTTATTTAAGAAACACTTGGACTGTGTGTATAGTGTAAGTAGTTGCCAGTCAAATGAAAAGGTTAGCACCCACCCATGTTGTTCAAGCCAGAAATGTAGTTTTAGTGGTTCTAAATATCACTTGAATCTAGCTTCCTGCTCCCCACCACTACTATGCTCTGTACTCTAATTAAGACCATGTCTGGTGTTTTCCCCCTAAACATCTTTGCAATAGACATCTTTGCTGCAAGCGTTTTTACCACATTTTGGCCATAGGGCAATTTTGCCATAAAAAAGATAAAATCATGAAAAATATAAGGACATTTAAAAGGACATAACAAAATTCAAAAGACTTTATGACATTTAAAATGTGTGTAGATTCATGGAAATACTGTGCAAATAACTGGTTTTATTTTGTGGATTTTACCTAAGTACTTGCCTTTGTCCTATGGCAAATGTGAGTTAACTCTTTGCCCTCAAAGAGGGCTCTCAGCTTCCCTTTCTTCTCTCAACATAGTACATTTCAAAATAAGAAACCAACTCTTGGGGTAAATCATGGATATAGAGTGGAGCCTCGGCTCTCATCTTGTATTTACACCCAAATAACCTGACCCCCAGACATACCCAAAGGTTTCCAAAAGCTCACAACCTAGCAGAGAAGGTAAAGACTTAAATAATTAGACAATAATGAGGAAAATGTTTCAATGGAGGTAGGATCCAACTGCTAAAGAATACAGGCAAGGTAGCCGTCAGTTGTGTCTGGAGGGTCAGTGAAATCATTTGAATCCAGCCTGGAAGGATGACAAGGGTTTGTTAATCATTTCTGTATGTAACGTTACTTTAAACCTGCTTTGTAAAAAAATATTACAAACATACTGCCTCTAATTGTGTTCCTATAGCTAATGTGCCCAATCTTTGAAGAGTTTGCTGAGTAATAGGTAATTTCAGTTGAAGAGCTATCTAAATTATGATCAGTTCCTGTAGAAGTAGTTCATTCTTTTTCATTGTTGAGTACTATTTCAGTATTTTGTTGTATAAATACATCACAGTTTACTTAGTCACTTTGTTGTTGTTGATGGGCATCTGGGTTGTTTAGAGTAATGTAGATGATAATAAACCTTTTCATGTTCTCTTGGTGTGTAGATGATTTCATCAGTCTCAAATTCAATCCAAATTTGGGAGTGGGGTCCATTCTACTTCTGGGTTGGCCATAGCACCTGTACTTTCTGGAGTATTATCATGTGAGTACACTAGGGAGCCTTTATAGGAGGGTTGGAGAAGCTCCCTGGGAAAGAATTCCAGTGGAGAAGTAAGATTTGAGGGGAGGTAGTTCATTCAAAGACATTAAGTTGCTGACTCCAGAGGACAGTGATTTCAAGAACAGTGTAGTATCTGCCACTCTAATTGTCCTCTGGCCCAGTTCCTATGAATTCTACCTAACTCTTCTGGGAGGATAGGGCAGCCAAGAATCTAATGAGTTAAAAAGAGCTCTTTTTTCAAAAAGGAGGTTTTTTTGCTTTAGCGAGGGATATTGGAAAGTCTTCATCCAGCATGGTGACAGTGATGACAGCAGTAGTGTTTCACTACAGACGTTAAATGACCCACACAATGACATCAACAGTGGTAGTCGTGGCTTTTAATCCATAACATTGGCATCAGGGCTCTTGGCACAAACATTAACATCAGCGACCTTTAGTATAATCAGCCTGTGTGCAGTAGCAGAAGCACCTACAGACTGCAGAATGTTTGCTCTGGATTTAGCTTTGCTGAGTTAGAATCTTGGCTCGACCACTTCCTATTTGCGGCAAGATTATTTATGAGCCTCAGTTTCTTTATATGGAAAAAGGAGAAAATAATAGTATCTATTTCAGAGTATTTTTTAAGGATTAAATAAGCACTAAATTTATAATCAAATGTGAATCACTGAGCACAGTGATTGGCACATAGTACACCCTTATTAAATGTTGCTTATTATTAATTTCATTTTTTTATTAATGTCACCACCACTTTTGGTCCTATCAGGGACCAGAAGCATAGCTATTATAAGCCAAAGAACTGAAATGAAAAAAATGGCATGTCTTTCCGTCTTCAGAGTATCTGTAAGAGAATAAGACTCTTCTTGGGGATTCCTGTAATTATTTGGAAGAAATGAGAAGTTGTCTGGAACCAGAGAAAGACTATTTTGAGGCTATCATTCTTCCCGTAGACAGCGGAGGCCTGAGAAGCACTAGTTACAGTAAATGGGCTTGTGAGGTCAAGGGCCTTGGGACACTTTCCTTTGGAGGCTTGAAAGGTGGAACATTACCTTTTTTCTGTTTACCCAAGGGTTGTTTTATTTAGCTGACCTCAAATGGAACCTATTAGACCTAGTGGTTTCAAGCAGCATTGATTTGTTTCTTTATTAAAATGAAGAGCTAATTTTTAGTACCTCCCTATTTTTTCCTGACACTATCTATGGCCCTGTATTACACACCCTTGCTAGGCAGCCTGCTCCTTGAGTGAAGGGACCCTGCTTCATCCCTCTTTGTAACTTCAGATACTAACTCAGTGCCAGACACCTGTTTGGTACTTAATTAACTGTTAGTTAGATTAATGAATGCATTACATGGAGCACCAGGCTCATATTGATGAACAATGCCATGGAAAATAAGAAAAAAAGTAAAAGGAGTCATGAAAAGGTGATTGCTCACCAGCACTTCCGAGTGTTCAGTGGTAGGTGCATACAGAGCCACCCACATATTGATTGCTATGTTATTCCCATCAAATTAGTCATTTGAGATGACAATATTAACTTGATGGAGTGGCTCTTTTACAATATAATTCTGAAGAAACAAAAGGAAAACATCTGAATACTTTTGGGTTATATAGCATCAAAGGCTCTTACTTGTAGGATATGCACTAGATCTGTGAATGTGGGCAGGGCCCACCTGGCCATTCATTGGCTACAAATGTTGTATTTCTCCAACATGATATAGAAAATATATTTTGAGAAGGAATCAAAGCATTTCCCTACCAGCATGGACTTCTCATTTCAACGTCTGATACAGGTCGAATTTCCACTTTAGGTAAGGGTGAGTACACTCATCATTCTCTCAAACTTGGTCAGGGAAATTCTAGACCTCTTTCATTTCCTTTCCCATGCTAAGTATGTAACTGGAACTGAAGAAGGTTGTTTTACCTTAGATTACCCTTCTCTTTGACTTCAGAGGAAATCCCCTGTGGGCTGGCTCCACTGATGTGACAGAAGATTCCGGAAGGGAATCTATAGTAGTGCTTCTCTCTGGCCTCTTTCTCTCTGGGGACTGATGAGTTATCTGAATTTCCTACCAAGGCTCAAATAGGAGTGGGAGAGAGAAGACTCAAGCAGCTCCATTTCAGGGGATGGGCCAGAAACAGAGAAGGGAAATATGCCCAAGGGTCTGCACTTGAGCAACACTGGTCTAGAGAATCTCTGTCTCTAAGATCCCAGTTAATTGTGCATTAACAAAGGTTTAAAGGCCTCCTGCTTCTGTTTAAGAGAGCGTTGTAAGTTATCTGCTTTTCAAATTACTTTGGAAACAAACTCAAGTAGAAAGCATCATCATAGCTTGGGTCTGGTCTAGAGTGCATTAGCTTTGCCATTGCCCTGCTGATTTAATTGGCCCAGTAAGCATGCTTTAGGTGGTTGGGATTGTAATTAAAGTTGTGGCGCCTGGAAAATCCTCCGTGTGTTATTATAATTTTTCTAAAATAAACTGTCCTAGCTCACTAAACTTGTGGGGCTAATTAGAGCCTAATTAAAGTTACTTGTTTCTATTTTAAAATCTACCCACTGAGAGAGCCGCAAGGCAGGAGGGAACATATTTTTAAAGTGACAGTTCTAAAAATGCTTCCCATCCTGGTCCCCAAGCTGCATTGCTCTGATTCATGCATTGATTTATTACCAATGAAAATGATGGCCTGTCTCCTTCTTCACTGCAGCTTTGCTCCCAGGGCCCCCTCCCATTTAGCTGTGTGAAAGGATTTATTTAATGAACAAAGGACCCTTCTTTGTTATTCATCTTCCAGCTGGAGAAGCTGACCACAGCATTCAGAGGGGAAGGCATCTAGAAAAAGGCATGTGACAAAATCTGGAGCAGAGAGACCAGGAATCAGTACAGTTTTGAATCAAAAGAATAAAGGAGAATAGTGTTTGTTAAGGACTTACTATGTACTAGATGTGATTCTGAACAGTTTGTACTCACTTTCTAATTTCATGCTCATAGCAACCCAATAAGCTAAGTATTTTGTATCATAGATTTTACTGTTAAGGAAACAGAAAGTAAAGAAGGGTGAAATCAGTTGCCTGATGCCACAGAGTTAATAGTGGTGGACCTGGGATGCAAAGCAATGTCTGATTCAAAAGTAAGGACAGACAAACTCTTGCCACTCTGACGTGATCTCTTCTTAAAAGTTGTTACCACAAAAAAAAAAAAAAAAAAAAAAAAAAAGCCCTCTGGCACGGCTCAGCAGTTGAGCATCAACCTATGTATGATCCAGGAGATTGCGGTTTGATTCCCAGTCAGGGCACATACCCAGGTTGCAGGCTCAATCCCTGGCAGGGGGCATGCAAGAAGCAGCCAATCAATGACTCTGTCATCATTGATGTTTCTGTCTCTCTCTCTCCCTCTCCCTTCCTCTCTCTGAAATTAATAAAGACATATTTAAAAAAAAGTTGTTACTAAGGCAATACTTCCCCCCACCTCCCGCCGCTGCTTCAGTATTCTGTAAAATGAAAATACCAGTACTAGGTTGCTGCTAGTCTGAGTTTATAATGAACAGATGAGTTTGGAAGCCCTTTATAAAATGCAAAGCAACACTCATTAGATTAGTTTTAGGAGAACTGTGAACTATATACATATATATTATTAATGTGTTAAGGGGTATTGCTTTTATACTCTTTGTGCCAGAGGCGACTAATAAAATACAGGTCTTAGACCATTTCCCTTGGCTCAGGAGCCTCTGCCAAAAGGCAGAAAAGCTTCCTTTTAAATAGCTGACCCTTTTTACCTAGGAACATTCTATTATGTATTACTAAAAGATGTTTAAAACAGCAGTGGCCCAATTCAATTTGTAGTCTTTCTCTTTCATAATTTCTCCCTAGGTCCTCCTTTCCCTGTGACCCCAGAGTACTAACAAGCCAGAGTGTTCTCTTGGTGCCTGCTCTGGCTCCCCTCATACCACTCTACCCCACATGGTACACCTTTCTCTCTCCTATCCCCTCTGAAACGGAAGTCAAACAGAGCCTGGACTAGGCTGAGGCAAGTGAAGTATCCAAGGCATAAAATTGTTTCATTTTTTAAAAATTTATTTTTAAATTTATTATATTTTTATTGTGAATTTTTAAATTTTATTTATTAAATTTATTAGTGTGACATTGGTTAATAGAATTATATAGGTTTCAAGTGTGCATTTCTATGTTACATGATCTATATATTGCATTGTGTGTCCACCACCCAAAGTCAAACCATCTTTGACCATCATATATTTGACCCCCTTTACCCCCTACCAACCCTTGACCCACTTACCCCTGGTAACTGCTATACTGTTGTTGGTGTCCATGAGTTTCAGTTTTATATCCCACATATGAGTGACATCATATGGTTCTTAGCTTTTTCTTACTGATTTCACTCAGCATAATATTCTCCAGGTCCATCCATGTGGTTGCAAATGGCAGCGTCTCATCCTTTCTATGGCTGAGTCGTATCCATTGTGCACATGTCCCTCATCTTCTCGATCCTGTCCTCTGTCGCAGGGCACTTTGGTTGTCTCCATGTCTCAGCCACCGTGAATAATGCTGCAATGAACATAAGGGTGCACATATCTTTGAGAATACATGTTTTCAAGTTTTTGGGTATATACCCAGGAGAGGGAGGTATTGCTGGGTCATGTGGTAGCTCTATTCTTAACTTTTTGAGGAATCGCCAGACTGCTTTCCATAGTGGTTGAACCAGTCTACATTCCCACCAGCAGTGAATGAGGGTTCCCTTCTCTCCACAACCTCCCCAACTCTTGTTATTATTGTCTTGTGGATCACAGCCACTCTAACAGGCGTCAGGTGGTATCTCATTGTAGTTTTGATGTGCATTTCCCTAACTGCTAGTGAGGGTGAACATCTTCTCATATATCTATTGGCTGTTAGTATGTCTTCCTGGGAGAGGTGTCTATTCAGGTCCTCTGCCCAATTTTTGATTGCTTTGTTTGTTTGATGTTAAGTTTTATGAGTTCTTTATATATTTTGGATATTCACCCCCTGTCAGAGCTGTTGTTTATAAATATCATGTCCCATTTGGTTGGCTGCCTGTTTGCTTTGTTGCCAGTTTCTTTTGCTGTGCAGAAGCTTTTTAGTTTGATACAGTCCCATTCATGTAATTTTCCCTTTACTTTCCTTGCCTTTGGGGTCAAGTTCATAAAATGTTCTCTATGACCAAGGTCCATAAGTTTGATACCTATGTTTTCTTCTATGTAATTTATTGTTTCAGACCTTATATTTAGGTGTTTGATCCATTTTGAATTAATTTTTGTGAATGAGGACAAAGTGTAGTCTACTTTCATTCTTTTGCATGTGACTTTCCAATTTTCCCAGCACCATTTATTGAAGAGGCTTTATTTTCTTCATTGTGTGTTTTTGGCTCCTTTGTAAAAAATTATTTACCCATATACATGTGGTTTTATTTCTGGGCTCTCAATTCTGTTCCATTGATCTGTGTGTCTGTTTCTCTGCCAATGCCATGCTGTTTTGACTATCATAACTCTATAGTATAATTTGAAGTCAGGTATTGTGTTACCTCCGGCTTCATTCTTTTTTCTTAGGATTGCTTTGGCTATTTGGGGACTTTTGTGGTTCCACACAAATCTGGCGATTTCTTGTTCTATTTCTTTAAAAAATGACATGGGGATTTTTGTGGGGATTGCATTAAATCTGTATATTGCTTTGGGTAATATGGCCATTTTAACATGCTGATTCTTTCAATCCATGAACACAGCATATCTTTCCATTTTATTGTGTCTTTTTCAATCTCTTTTAGTAATGCTTTGTAGTTTTAGTTTTTGGGGGGATTCTTTAGGGTTTTTTATAGACAGCATCATGTCATCTGCAAAAAGTGACACTTTTACTTTTTCCTTCCCAATTCAGGGCATAACATTTACAGAAGCACCCAATATCAAGGTCATTTGAGTACAGGTTTGGCACCTGAAAGTGAGTGCTTCCTTAAATTGCACCTTTGGTGCCTCACTTTCCTTACTCTAGTCCAGGGTCTGAAGAAGTCATATATGTGCTACTTATACCTTAGAACATGTTTGTGAACATTTTCTGAAGGTCTCCTCCTCATCAGAGACTCTGATTGTGGCTTTATTAAAATTTGGATATTTGTTCCTTGTCTAGTCTGTAGACTGTACCAGATTTCCATAGTGTTTACCACCCCAGTAGAAATGTTAGTTTATAAGCAAAATAAAAAGTTACAATTTATTGATTACCTACTGAAAGCCAGTTCTGTAATTAGCTACTTTGCATACATTATTTCTAATAATCACAACAACCTTTTCCTATTTAAGCAACTGGTGCTCAGAGAAGTTCTATTCCTTTCAGCAAACTCCATATCCTTTGCAGAACAAGAAGAGATAGTTTGTTTGTAATAGGAAACAGATTGGCTAAATAGCCAAACCCTCTCTGGCCTATTGCCTTTGACCAAGTGAAGAGGAGGATGAAGGACAGGGAAATTTCCCTGATCACTTGGTAAGAAATGATACTGAAGTTCTTGGGTAAGTTTACACTTAAGCAAATGTATGTTAAGGAGCTATGTTATGAGCATGCTATGAAATATATTGGTAGAACTGACCAGCCCACCCATCTCTCCTAATGAAACTAAATAGTCACTATTGAAAGGCGTTTTGTTTGAGTTACAACACTATATAGATAACACAAGGGATCAACTTCCATAATTTACCTATTACTACCTAACAATGACAGGAACCCTAAGAAAATGTGACAAGGTTTTAATGAGCAAGGCAAATGTTGAAATATGTAATTTTGAAATGAGTACCAAGAAAACATAGAAGAAAGTATAAGGGGAGGGGCCCTTGGTTGAGGTGAAGCTCTGGCCTTTGTCATCAATTCACTTCTGTTTTTTCATGTTTTTTTCCCCCCTTTCTCTGTTTCCATAATACAGGAAATTGAGTACTTACGCAGTGGTCATACATAGAATTTTTAGAGGTCCTTAGCAGTCTATAATGTGCTGGGTTACAGTGTTAAAAGGATGATTGGACATGGCATTTTAAATAGCATTTCTCATTAGTAATGTACGTACAAATATGTTTTCTGTCACCGTAAGGGCCAACCTAGGAATCACACAGTACTTGATTGTTTTATTAGGAAAATAATATCATAATATCATGAAACACATTTTATAAAAAGAAAAAAAATCAGCTATCATCCTACAACTGAATATATTCCTTATTTTCAGTATTTTCTAGGCTCTGGTCTTAGACATACTGTTGTTGCTTTCTTAAGGCAAAGGTTATATTCCAGTGAGAAAAATAAAGAGCAATGTTCAGTGTGAAACAACACCCAAGATAGGCTATAGTTTTCCATAAGGGCAGAAGTTTGCAGGCAATTTCTGTGGACATTTTCCAGCATGAAGTGACCAAGAGTCATTCATATCTACCTGTGACTGTGAAAGTGAACAGCTCTGGATTCGGGACTCTCTGTGATTGGCTTCATCCAGCTTCTCAAATCTTGTCACAGCAACTGAGAGTATTGCTGGAAGGTATGACTTCTCTCCTTTCCTTCTGTGCCAATCAGTGCACAGATTGTATTTAATTACCTATTTGGCTAGCCTTCCAGAGCCTGACTACTCATAATGCAGCAACAGAAAAAATTCTGGATTCACTAAAAATCTCCAAGAACCATATTGTAATTATCATTGTACACAGGCTTACCATCTAACCTTACTGTAATTATTAGAAAACATGTTTCTCCCTTTATTTCTAGTTGCCTATTTAATACTCATAAAATTATGATAGCTACATAGCCTTTACAAAAATATTGGCTTCATAAAATCTAAGATACAATTTTATTTATTTCCCCCATTTTATAGATATGTGTATTCAGGCTTTACCAGAATGTACACATTATTTGAGGGTGAGCTAGCTATAATATTATCATGGTATCAGAGAGGAAAATCCCCTTTCTCTTCTCATTCTCATCTACAGTATCAGTACAAAAGGAGCTATATTAAGTTGGGATACCCACACACATACATACACACATATATAAATATATATATATTCCTTTAGAGAAAGGGACTAAGTAAGTATAAATACTGGAACCAAAACTACTGTAGAATTGAAGTATTTTATTGGCTCTTTCCTACTCCTTCCTACTTCTTGATGTGAGCAAAAAGACTTAGGCATAAAGAGATTATATATTCATACAACTCAGGGTTGATGTTTTTCCTAACATTAAGTGTACTAAATGCATTATGGAAAATGCAAGATGATGAAAGTGCATGTGGTTAAGATTTAGATTGACAGAAGTAAGAGAGTTGCCCATATTCTGGCATCCGTGGGTAATCTAAAGGGCTGCCTAAGATTACACATATGTGTCATCTTTAATGAGGACAAGACCTATTAATTAACAGTGACTAACAACTCATCTAGTGTTTAGGGCTTGGAAAGGTAGAAAATCTTCCAGAGGATTTGTTAGGTATATTAGAACTGCTCAAAGGATATAGCCCTTTCATTTTTTTGGACATCTCCGGCAACGCTTTATTTAGCACACATTTACTGAGCACTTACTATGTACCAGGCACTGTAGAACATTAGAGACATGGTTAGTCTCAAGACAGAGAGAATCCAAGCTATCCATGAGTTTATTGTGTAGTAGTAAAAATAGATACAAATCAAGTATTTTCACAGCTAAATTTGCAAACCATGAAAAGGTGCTACTGAGAAAACATAGCTGTAGTCTCCAAAAGTGATATCAGACAGATAGGACCTTGTCTGAGAGCTCAGTGAAGCCTTTTCTGAGGTGACATTTAGGCTGAGATACAATACATGATTAAGAGAGAGACAGATTAAGAGTAGGGTGGGAGAAGATTTCTCACAGAAGGTATAGCCAGAAGCAGAAGCTTACAATATTCCAGGAGGCAAGGTGATTTCAATGTGGCTGCAGTGGAGTGGCTAAGGGAAGAGTGGCAGAGTGGGTCCAGAATGGTAGCCAGGAATCACACCACCCAAGGTCTTAGAGACTTTGACCATTTTTCCTAGGTGCAATAGGAAGCCTTTCAAAAGTTTTAAGCACGGGAGTGACAGATTTATATATGAGAAGATTCACTCTGGAGAATCTAAGTGAGAATGGAAGGAGAAAATAGGAGAGTGGTAGTGTAAATAGACAGACTTGAGATACAGTGCCTGATGAGTGATTGCAGGTGGGAACTGGAGAAGTCAAGGAAGGTTTCAAGGTGTCTGGCTTCAGCAATTGTGTGAGTAGAGGTGCTTTGGACTGAAATAGGAGCAACTTTGAGGAAGATTACAATTTCTATTTTGAACATTAATTTTAAGGTACTTATGAGACATCTTTCTACTTGAAACAAGGGCTTCTAGGACAAATCATACAGGGCTATATAGGTCAGTGTACAGAACTTGGACTGTAGGAGGGCAAAGTTTGAAACAGGGAAACCAGTTAGGAGGCAATTGCAATAATCAGACTGAGAATGATGTTAACTCCAAACACAGAAGTTGCAGAGGAAGTGGTACTTCTGACTTATTATTGCCCACATCAAGCTGTCTCTGAGACCTTCCCTATGTTTTGTATTATGTACATATATTAGATATGGCATCTGTGTGTATATTATTATTGGATGGAGAAAGAATAAGTCGGAACATAAAGGGTTTCTACTTATTCACTGCCAAGTTGGCTGTTAACAGCTGACAAAAAAATCTGTGTGTCTACCCTGAAGCTAGGCAATAATGGAAGCTTTGAGGTGATCACTACATGATAGTTAAAGATGACACACAAGAGAACAGGACAAGCTCTCTTCATAGAGCAATTTGGCATGAAGACTCAATGGATGAGCAGATATGACTTCAGTCACTGCTGGACTTTTGGGGAAGTTTAAAAATCTAAATATGGGCTTTTTTTGGTCAACTTAGTAGATGAATTGGGTTACTGTTTCTCTAAAGAAATAAGTTGACCTACGTAAAGTCTAATTTTGAACAAAGAACCTAGATCTCATAGATGTGCTTGATAGGCAGTTTATCTAGGTTATTTTGATTCAGTGCTTTTATCTGTTGCCAACAAAGCTATGGGAAGCCTACAAAAGTATGAAACTCATTACTAAAATCTCTCTTTGATGTTTAAATTACTGTATGTCAAAGGTGGAGATCAAACTGTAGCTCTTTCATTTTTTAGGGGGGAGAGTGAGAAATGGAGAAGCTTTGAGACTTTACTATTGATAATGAAGTCCATTTAAATACCCTCCACCAAGCTCTGAATTGCCCTGAAGAAAGGCTGTGGGAAGAATTTATGAATTCACAACAGCTATTCAACCCATTTCTTCGTTTCTTCTTTAAGCCAATCTGTTACTGGGGTCAAAACATTAAAACAAAAAATATTTTCAAGAAGTAACTTTGAAAAACAATAATATAGAAACACACACATTTTAGGAAATACAAAATATATATATGGTTCTAAAAATAAAAGTTATGAGAGTTCAAGATTATCAGGTTTCACATTGATCTAATTGTGTATTCTTTCTCCAACATGACATTTTCTTGGTTACTGTAGCTTTATAGTAAGATTTGAAATCAGGTTGCATCAGTCCTCCAACTTTGTTCTTCTCTTTCAGTACTGTATTAGCTATTCTGGTGTTTATTTTTATAATGTGTATCAGTTGCTAAATATTGACACGACAGAAAGCTTCAGGCTGCTATTTGTAATCATTTCTCTGCAAATGGCACTTTCTGGATTGGGGTAGTTTTTATTCTTAATTAATAAGTAGAAAAAGTAAATATTTCTTACTTTATTGTCTCTATTAAGGCTGGCATTTGAAGTTCTAGAGATAGTGTCATGTTTTATATGAGAATATTGATGAGTCAGAGTCATAGATCATCAAAAGGCATATTGGCAAAATTATTATCATTTCTAGACTCCTCTGTCACATGCTGTATATCAACTTCAGTGTTCCCTATGTTTTCTGACTTTAATCTGTTCTATTAAGGTTGAAAGTTAAATATACATGATAAAGATAGTAACAGTTTTTACTGTGTACCAATCAAAACCCAGAAGTCAGCTGGTGCTGATAGTGATGCACCATAAGCAAGCTCAACTATCAGTCAACTACCACATGCCCACTTGATATGTATTTTAAATGGAAACCTAACATTAAAATAATTATTTTATAGTCGACTAATTTTTAAAAATAGAAATTGAAACAGACACGATGATCACCATTACCACCTGAACCCTCAGGACTTGTTTACAGATCTCTGAGTGTTTACAAGAAACATTGAGGAGCGTGGTTTCTCAGTGCTCTCCCAGCTTTAATATTTTATGGGTCTATGGATTAAATTGCTAAAGGACTCCATGAACTGGAGAGGTGCAGATTACTCTACCATGTTGGAATTCCGGCAGTTATGATTGTTATGAGTATAAAGACTAGATGTTTTAGAATCCTTAATTTCAGTTATCCTGAGAAATAGTGTGCATTTTTTTTAAAATATGTCTTTATTGATTTCAGAGAGAGGAAAGGAGAGGGAGAGAGAGGTAGAAACATCAATGATGAGAGAGTCATTGATCGGCTGCAGCCCGCAACCCGGGCCTGTGCCCTGACCGGGAATCGAACCCTGATCGCCTGGATCCTAGGTCGACGCTCAACCACTGAGCCACTCCCGGCCGGGCAATAGTGTGCATTTTTATAATGCAGTAGTTTGCTTCCTCTCTTACTCTCTTTCACTTTAATTAAGTTATTACACTGTGTTGAGAAATCCTAGGAGGGAGAGGGGAGTGCTTTCAAAAGAAACCAAGGAGGACACGCTGAATAAAGGTGAAAAGATCATTTGACATTTCTAAAGGTAAACTAACTGTTATAAAATGTCAACAGGAAGTATTATTTTATCTCATGGTTATTTGATTTTTGTCTTTGATTCAAGGTTGCCTTTTTTATCCTCTTGGTATTGTGAAAAGACAGCATTATATTGAACATTTCACAAGAAATGTCAATTCAGTGGTTATTCTCATATGTTTTAACACAGATAGCTTATGAAAAGTGTAAGAAAATGATGGCTATTTAACTAGTCTGAAAACAAACTAGGTCAGATTGAAACAAATAGCAAATAAATAACCAAAGATAAAAATAATTCTGCCTTCTCTACTTCCTCACCAACCGTCTGTCTTTTTTTAGATTTTGTATTTGTCTATTTGATATCCATTAATTGCAGGGCCAAACTCATGGCAAAAGTTGTTTGTACCTCCCTTGTGACCTACCTTTGGCCTACACACAGACATTATATTACAAACCCTTCAACCAATTCCAAGTCCATACCCCTATTACCTTCTTTATCAGCTCTCATAAGCCAATAATTTCCCTGCCCTAAATCACTCAGAGCCTGGTATTAGACAACTAGAGACTATCCCTATAATCCAGAGCCTGCTGATGGTATTCAGTCTAGTCAATTCTGAGTTCTTTTCCCTGTCCTGCCTTGCCTTTCCTAAGAGAAACGTAACAAAGTCTCTAGGTCATGCTTTCCTCTCACTCATGCTTCTGCCTCCTGACAAAGCCAGGTACTTTCCCATATGGCCTTGCATGTGTGGCATGCTCCCTCCTCTTAGGAAATATAAGTAATAATCTTCTTTCAATGGCATTAGGCTTTCCTTATTGTGACATAGTCACCTCCATAAATTAAAATCCTGCAGGTACATTTTTAACAGTCCCAAATCCATTCTGGTCAGGATTTTAACCCCAAAACTTCACTGAAACTGTTGTCAAGGTCACCAATGACTCCCATGTTGTTAATCCCAATGGCCAATTTTCCATCCCCAGTTTATATGACCATCCAAGCAGCATCTGGCCCAGCAGATTGCTCTCTCTTTCTTGTAATGATTTCTTCACTTGCAGAGCTGGAATTAGGGGGAGGCAAGTGAGTATTTCACTTACCTCAAAATTTAAGGGCTGCATTAAAAACTCAGTAATCAATATAAATAATATTCCAATGCAATATTTCAAAAAATTCAAAATTAATTTGCAAAAATACATGTATATATGCATATATATTATGCATATATTTTAATGTATTTTTTCAAAATATTGAAAAATTAAAAAATAAATGCAATAAAACATTATTTTAAGTATAAATATTTTACTTATACCCCCACTTTTTAAAAAATAATTTCATTTTCCTGGCTCTAATGGAAGCAAATTCATAAATAATATTTTCAAACTTTTTTCTTCTACTTTAATACTCTAGAAAAAAAAAAATAATTAAAAAAGTACATCCAAAATATCTATATGAGGGTATACATATTTGTTTTTGCCTCAGTCTCCACTGTTTACTTATCTTTTAGGAACCCACACTTTCCTGGTCTAACTTTTATGCCACTGGCAACTGCTTCTCAATTCTGCTTTGTTGGCTTCTCCACCTCTCCTTCACCTCTGAGAGTTCTAGGGGCCCAGAAGTCAGTATGGTACTATCAACCATCACTCCTTGTCATGCCTATAGATTGCAATACTATCTGCATTTGTATCCTCAGCCTTGACCTCTCTTAGGTGATAGATTTCAGTCTAAGGGAGAATATTCCTTTCCTCTTTCCCCGTTACTCTGGGATTTAGAATATTGCCTGCAGAGAACACTAGTACTAAGATCAGCTAGTTTTACAAATATGAGAACCAGGATCTAGAAATACTTGTGGAGACACTTGTAGAGAAGATTAGAAGGTTTGTATGAACACAAAATGGTAATGATTCTTGCCATGGACGTATTAGAGTGACTCAAAATAATATATTCTGGGTATTCCATAGCCTCCAGACCTTCTAGTGTTGGCTCCCTTTAAGAGCCATCCCCCAAATATCTCCATCTCCCATATATAGAGGGAGCTTCACACATTTCGGAATATATATAATATATAGGGTATCAAAAAAAAGTATACATACTTAATAGCTGATAGCTCAATTGATGTTTCTTTCTTTTCAGATTTAGCCCACTGTAATTAATAATTATTCAAAGTGTGTATACATTTTTTGGGACAACCTGTATGTGCATATAATATATGTGTATAGAAAATATACATAGATAGATACAGACATATAACATTTTCCAGGAAGGTTTATGGCTATCTTTCGCCTCAAATTCCTACTACCGGCTAAAATTCTAAAGAACAATAGCAACTTTGCCTCCTTTTCCCCCTCAGTTTTCCTAAATGTGCCAATATTCTTTTTAATATGTTCCTAAGGAAATAGTATCAGATGTAATAAAACAATAAAAATGGGCAAATCACATTCAGATATTGCAAGCTGGATGGGGTTCAGTTGGAACAGTGATGAACAGGATTTTCTTATTCTGAACACGATTTTTCCCTATACTACCGTGTTGGCTTTGGCTTGGACATCCTCTGGTCAGAGATAGAGCATGCTATGGCAGGGGAGCCAGCCACAGCAGCCATGAACTTCATTTAAGAGAACAAGGGAATTTCTCCTAGTCATTTTCATCAGACTACCAGCCTGTAAACCCTATTCCACAGACCTTGGTTTTTCACTGGATGGTGATCAAAGATGCATTGTCAACCCATCAAAACTATTCAAAATATCTTAAACCCTTTACTGGACTTTAATTTATAGATGTCTTTTAGAATTTTTTTTTAATTATAGTTGACAAAATTCCTATGGCATTTTTTACAGAAATAGAAAGAAAAATCCTAAAATAGGTATGGAACCACAAAAGACCCTGAGTAGCCAAAGGAACCCTGAGGAAAAAAGAACAAAGTTGAAAAAAAATTACCCTTCCTGATTTCAAACTATATTATAAAGCTGTAGAATCAAAACAGTATGGTACTAGCATAAATATAGATACATAGATCAATGAAACCTAGTGGAGATCACAGAAATTAAGTTATGTTTAAATTGTCAAGTAATATTTAACAGTGGAGCCAAAAATACTCAAGGGGGAAAAGATGATATCTTCAATAAATGTTGCTCAAATTGGATATTCACATGCAAAATAAGGAAATTGGACCACTTTCTGACACCATACACAAAACTAACTAGAAATGCATTAAAGGCTTAAACATAAGACCAGAAACTGTACAACTCCTAGAAGAAAACAGGAAATGTTTTGTTGACACTGACTGTGTAGATATCACACCAAAAGCATAAGCAAGTAAAGCAGAAATCAACAAATGGGACTACATCAAATTAAAAAGCATCTACATAGGAAAAGAAAAGATTAACAAAATAAAAAGACAGCCTACTGAATGGAAAAAAATATTTGTAAAACATATATCTAAAATGGAGTGAATATCCAAAATACACATGGAACTCATACAACTTAATAGTAAAAACACAGATAACCTAATTTAAAAATGGGTAAAGGACCTGAATACACATTTACCAAAGAAGATATTCAAATGACCAACAGGTACATGAAAAGGTACTCAATGTCATTAATCACCAGGAAAATGAAAATAAAAATCACAAGATATCATCTCACACCTGTTAAAATTGCTATTATAAAAAAGACAAGAAATAAGTGCTGATAGATGATTTCACTTATATGTGGAATCTAATGAACAAAATAAACTGAAGAACAATATAGAAACCAACTGACAGCTGTCAGAGGGGAGGGAGTTTGGGGGACTGGATGAAAGAAAGTGAAAGGGTTAGCCAAAAAACACACATATATTACACATAGACACAGACAACAGTGTGGAGATAGCCAGAGACAAAAGGGGTGAGGGCTAGGTGGAGAGGAGTCAAGAGGGAGCAGAAAATGGGGATGGAAAGAGACTTTGCTTGGAGCAACTGGCGCACAATGCAGTGTGCAGATGATGATTTATTGAGCTGCACACTTGTAACCTGTATGGTTTTGCAAACCAATGTCACTCCAATAAGTTCAATAAAAAATTAAAAAATATAATTTTAAAAAATGAAATAATACTGGCAAGGATGTGGAGAGAAGGGGATCCTTGTGTACTGCTGGTGGAAATGTAAACTGGTGCAGCCACTGTGAAAACAGTATGTAGGTTCCTCAAAAAAATCCAACTATTACATGATCCAGTGATAATACTACTGAGTATATATATATATATTTAATATATGCGAAGAAAGTAAATCTTTAGTGTTCTCACCACATACTCAAAAAGAAAATAGTAACTATGTGAGGTGATAGATATGTTACTTAGTCTGATTTTGGTGATTATTTCACAATGTATGTGTATATCAAAACATAAACTTGTCAATTATACTTCAGTACACTTAGGGAGGTGGAGAGAAAAACCAAACAATACCCCAAAAAATTACAAAAATTTTCCCTGGACTATCACTTCAATCACCCCGATGAAATTCAAATACCCCAAACATACAGTATCTGAGTGATGTCGGCCACAATGTGTTGTAGGAACATGACACAAAAGATGCAAGTGCCACAGGAGGTGCGTGCTGGGGAACCTGTCCATGCTGCAGGAGATGGGTAGTAGGAAATCTAGATGCACAGTGGGAGCTGGATTCTGGGGAATGTGCCCATACTGCAGAAGCTGGGAAGTGAGGAAGCTGCGGGTGTGGATGCTACCAGTGCCACAGGAACCTAACAAGAGTGCACACAGAAAGCAGAAAGCAAAATTCCTTTAACCAGCAATGTCTCCCCAGTACCCTCTATTGACCAAACTTAATACAGTATCATGCTAGCTGAAAGGAAACATATTTAAAGAGCTCAGACCCCATTTCACAGAATAAGCAATAATGGTCAATTTTGAAAAGGTATATGATATAGTATATAATATATATTTAATAATATGTATATATAACATGTATATAGTAAGTCAGATGGTAATACATGTTATGGAGAAAAAATAAGAGGGCAATGATTGACTGAGTGGTATCTACTTTAGTTTCACTGAAGAGATGGTATTTGAGCTGAAATGAGGAAGACACAAGGAGTGAGATGTGACCATATATACAGAGTATGAATATTCCAAGGCAGAAGAACCAGCAAATGTAAAAGCCCTGAAACAGGAAGGAGTCTAGACTTACTGAAGAAAATGAAAGAGATCTTTAGAATTGGTAACATGTTGTGTTCCCTGAGCTAGGGAAAGCTGAGGCCACCAGACCATATCTATCTAGGAGATCTCAATAACTTCTACTAGCCCCATGGTGTGGAGTTCTTTCCTGTCCCAGTGTAGATAATAAGGCAGTCTTTCTGAAACTGTCATTTCTAGATATCTCAGATTTTAAACCTATTTCTGCTCCTTAAAATGTTGAACATGGAGTTATATAACCTAGTAATGCCAATCCCAGGTATACTCAAAAGAAGTCAAAACATATGTTAATGCAGAACTTATGCCTGAATGTTCATGGCCATGTTATCCATAATAGCTCAAAAGTAGAAGCAACCCAAATGTCCACCAACTGATAAATGAAAAAACATAATATGGTGTACTAATACATTGGAAAATCATTTGGCCATACAAATGAGTGAAATGCTGCTGCAACATGAAATACATGCTATAAAATGGGTGAACCTTGTTCCCCCCCCCTTTTTTTAAATTGTTGAGAGTATTAAAGATGTGAAAATATTCTTCTAAGTGAAAGAAGTCAAACACAAAAGACTAGGGGAACAGGGTGTAACTGCTGATGGATATAAGGTTTCTTATGGGGATGATGAAATAATTGTGATGAAAATTGATTGTGGTAATAGTTGCACAACTCTGTGAATATACTAAAAACCAGTGAATTGTATACTTTAAATGGCAGAATTATATGGTATGTGAATTATATCTCATTAAAGCTGTTATAGTCAAATTCTACTGCTGACTCGTTGAATGCAGGTCCAAGAATCCTTTGGAGTCTTAATACAGATTGAAATGACACATCTGTTGACATGTACCATATCAGTGAACCAAGAACTATATAATAGAATCTCAAAGAAAGCTCAGCATAGTGCTATTGATTTTTACATCTGAAAAGGTCTGAACAGTCCCCAACAATTCCCAAGTCAGTTGTTAACATGGATTTTCCCCTCATTCTGCCACTAGCTGTATTTTTCTTAAAAGACATGGTAAAGTCATAGGAAAAACACTGAATTTGGAATCAGAAGTTATCAATTTGAAACATACTCCTGTCACTTAATAGCTCTGCAACCTTGATGTAGTTACTTAAATTGTCTGACACTTAATTTTCTCCTTTTGAAAAGGGAACAGTAAAATATAGGTCTACAATATTGTGACAAGTATATTAATACATATAAAAGTGATTGGGAAGTTATGGAATTATAAAGGTATAATGAGATATTGTTTTATTTAACATGCATGCAGACACACATGAACACACACACACATACTCCAAATGACTTCTGAAAGTATATCATCCTTTTGTTTGGCAAAGTGTTATCTAAATTGTGCTTTTCAGGAAGTCTGCTCTGCACACAAACCCCTACTTTGCCACACCAAAACCAACCAATCAGTAAGCCAGGTTGGTTTATTTGATCAATATGATTGTCAGATCTTGTTTCCCCCCATTTTCAGAAGAATAACTAGAAATGCAATAAAATTAAATGACTTCCCTTGTGTGGCAGCTGTGAAGGTTTGCTGCTCAGATTTTTCAACAGAGAACTTTTCATACAGAGTACAATTAGTTGACAACCTCCAGATGTAGTGTCTTTGTTCTCCACAGCAGCATTCAAGCCTGGGACAGGCTCTCTTTGGGCAGCTCTAGCCAATAACTGAGCACAACAGGGCACTCTGGAGTCTCTGGTAGGCTGGCTAACTCTGTCTTAGTATCTCCTTTCTGGAGGATGTAAACTGACACTTTGGTGGAGCCAAGACTTAAACACAAGTCTTCTAATTCCAAGGTCATTGTATAAAGCTGTCCATAGGTATTGTGTATAGCTCACTGCAACTAACTAGAAGTGACTAACCGGATTAACTTACTATTGCCTGGGTTTATAATGCCCTAGTCCCTGTATATTCTGTATGAATAAAGTCAATTTTATAGAAAGAACAAGCTCTTGTGGCTGAATCCAATATGCTCAAGAGCATTCATTTAGCAAGAGGAGAGAAATGAACCAAAACCAAAAGTTAATGTGTTGATAAGTACAACTCTTAATCTCATTTATTGCTTCACACGAAGTATTTCCTGAAAGCTTTCAGTAGATATGCACAAAGGTCTGTCCCACCACTCATACACCTGCAGGTATTACCTGAAACTAATTGTTTTCTTCCTTAATGACCAACTGAGATCAGCTACATTGAAATAATGGAGGTTTGGAATTGGATTTGAGGTGGCAGCAGGGAAGAGGTAATTTTTGTAGTACACAGAGCACATTAGGAGATGCCAGATCTGTCAGCATGAGGGTATTGGATCTTAGAGGTAGGGAAATATCCAGAAAAGAAAGGCAATAGACCTATGTTGGCTGCTTTGCATTTTTGCCTCGAGCTCCTAGACAGCAAGATCCATTGTGCCCTCTCCCTGACCTATATCCTCAATTAAAATGCAAGCAAATACACTTTGTTGAGCACTTACTGTATGCCAAACTCCATGCTGGGAATCTTGGAGGTTCACAAACTTATAATGAAGTGAAGGAACATATATGAAGATGACCTCTAAATTCAAGGCAGGATTCTAATAATAGTATTAAGATTCTAATAATAGTATTAAGAGTGAGAGCAAAAGAAGAGATTGGTTCTGAAAGGGACTCTAGGAAGGTTTATTGAAGTCAGGGATTATAGGTCTGGGTATTCAAAGAGGAGTAAAATTTGAGCAAAGCAGGCATTCCAGACAACAGTGACAGCATGAAGAAATGCACCAAGGTGACTGATGACACTGTATTTAGAGGAGCAAATAAGGATCATGGAGCTGTTGCAGAGTTGATTCAGGGCAGGGAGGAGCAGGCATGAGTGCTGCGACAGAGGTAGAAGAGGCCAAATTACACATGGCATTGTGTGCCAAGCTAAGGAGAATGTATTTTATTCTATAGACAACCATAAGTTACTGACAGGTTAAGAGTGTGTGGGGAAAAGGGTGTTAATAAGATATTTTTACATTAATAAGTAATTCTGAAGTCTGCAATGTTCTGAATACATCTTCAGAATGCACACACCTGTACTATAATGCATTCATGTACTAGAAAGAACACTAGGCCATGGTGGAGAAGCTAAGCCTCTTTATTATTTTTAATCATTTTAAATTTTCAAGTACAGTTGACATACATTATTATATTAGGCTCAGGTGTACCCTCCAGTGATTAGACATTACATAATTTAGTAAGTGATCATACCAATAAATCTCCTACCCATCTGACACCATACATAGTTATTAGAATATTAGTGACTAGCCCGGCTGATGTGGCTCAGTGGTTGAGCATCGACCTATGAATCAGGAAGTCAGGGTGCAATTCTGCGTCAGGGCACATGCCCGGGTTGTGGGCTCAATCCCCAGTGGCTGGCGTGCAGGAGGCAGCTGATCAATGACTCATCACTGATGTTTCTGTCTTTCCCTCTCCCTTCCTCTCTCTGAAATTAATAAAAACATATATATTTTTAAAAACAAGAATATTAGTGACTATATTCCCTATGCTCTACTTCACACCCTCGTGACTATTCTGTAAAAACCAATTTATACTTCTTAGTCCCTTCAATTTTTTCACCCATCCCCTCAACCCTCCTCCCATTTGGCAACCATCAAAATATTCTCTGTATCTATGAGTCTGTTTCTGTTCTGCTTCTTCATTTATTTTGTTTTTTAGATTCAATTGTTGATAGATGTGTACTTATTCCCATTTTATTGTTCATATTTTGGATCTATTTTTTCTTCTTCTTCCTAAAGTAGATCTTAACTTTTAATATAATACTGGTCTGGTGGTGATGAACTCCTTTAGCTTTTCCTTGTCTGAGAAGCTCTTTATCTGACCTTCAATTCTAAATGATAGCTTTGCTGGGCAGAGTCATCTTGATTGTAGGTCCTTGCTTTTCATTACTTTGAATATTTCTTGCCACTCCCTTCTGGCCTGCAAGGTTTCTGTTGAGAAATCAGCTGACAGTCCTATGGGTGCTCCCTTGTAGGTAACTAATTGCTTTTCTCTTGCTACTTTTGAGATTCTCTCTTTGTCTTTAACCTTTGGCATTTTAATTATGATGTGTCTTGCTCTGGGACTCTTTGGGTTCCTCTTCTTTGGGACTCTGTACTTCCTGGACTTGTAAGTCTATTCTTTCCCCAGGTAGGGGAAGACTTCTGTCATTATTTTTTTTTTCAAATAGGTTTTCAATTTCCTGCTCTCTATCCTTTCCATCCAGCATCCCCATGATATGAATGTTGGGCCTCTTGAAGTTGTCCCAGAGGCTCCTTACACTATCCTCATTTTTTGGATTCTTTTTCTTTTTGCTGTTCTGATTGGGTGTTTTCTGCTTCCTTATCTTCCAAATTGCTGATTTGATTCTCAGCTTCATCTACTGTACTGTTGATTCCCTGTAAATTATTTATTTCAGTTAGTGTAGCCTTCATTTCTGCTGGTCCTTTTTATGCTGTTGGTGGTGTCACTAAGTTCAGTGAGCATCCTTATAACCAGTCCTTTGAACTCTGCATCTAGTAGGCTGCTTATCTCTGTTTTGTTTAGTGATTTTTCTGGAGTTTTGTTCTGGAGTTTTGTTCTGTTGTTTCATTCAGGACATGTTTCTTTGTCTCCTCATTTTGGCAGCCTCTGTGTGCTTGTTTCTATGTATTAGGTAGATCTGCTATGTCTCCCAAGCTTGCTAGAGTGGTCTTATGTAGTAGGTGTCGTGTAAGGTCTAGTAGCACAGCCTCCTTGATCACCCAAGCTGGGCACTTAAGGTGCACTCCCCTACCCCATGTGGGCTGTGTACACCCTCTTGTAGCTAAGCCTTGACTGTTGATAGCACATCAATGGGGGGAATTTACCCTCAGGCCCATCATTTGTAAAGACTGGTTTGGATCACTGCCCATGGACCTCTGGCCACTGTGGAGGATCTGCTGTGCAGGGGCCCACCTCACAGAGCAGGACTTACTTCAGTGAGGTTCTGGTGCCTGCTGAGTCTGCCCCATAAGTGTGTTGCTTGTGGAGGTGGTTGGGTGTGGTGCTTTGACATGGTCTGAAGCTGTCCACTGGGTGCGCTGGCTCTGGGGCCTCCCTGGAGGTGCATACCAAGGTCAACTGCCACCTGTGTTCTTCCCAGGGTCACCTGGTGTGAGGTACAAAGTGATCTTCAGATGGCTGCTACTTGTGCTGGGTTTGGAAGTGCCCAGGCAAGGCCAAGCTGTGAACCAAGACCAGCTGCTGCTAGTGCCAGGCCTGGGCCCACTTAGCGAGTGATATGGGGCACTGAGGCCAGATGCTGCTTGCTTTGGAGATTTTAGGAAAATCTGAAGCATGAACCAAGACAGGCCACGTGTGTAGAAAAGCCGTTGGAAACACCTTGGGTGGACTGGAAAGTTGGGTGAGGTGGGACGGGAAGTCTTGACTAAGCCTCTTTAGATTTCAGTTTTCTCATCTGTAAAATGAGTATGACCTCTCACATTCCTCCTACACTATACTTCTATAATTCTGGGGGTTTTTTTAGGATATTTTTTCCATTGCTTTTCAGAGAGAGTGGAAGAGAGAGACAGAGAAACATCAACATGAGAGACAGTGATTGATTGCCTCCCATACGCACCCTGATCGGGGCTGGGGATTGAGCCCGCACCCAAGGTACATGCCTTTGACTGGAATCAAACCTGAGACCCTTCAGTCCTTGGACCAATGCTCCAACCACTGAGCCAAACCAGCTAGGGCTATAATTCTGTTTTAATAGCTTGTCTAGACACATCTTAGATGATGATAGCTCTGTGTGAAAATCTTGAATTTGGTCTATACCATTATTGTGTAGTAGTTAAGCAATTAGCAAGGTTTTAAAGTAGATTTGTTTGAATTGGCTCAACTATCTGGATAAGACACTTCCGTTTGAAAGGCACACTAGTCAGCTTATGGTTTTTGTTTTGTTTTTTGTTTTTTAGAACCAATGCTTTAGTTCTATGTTTGAAACCTGATGCCTATTTTGCATTGGTCCGTGTCTCAGGAAGCAGTGGCCTGTCAGGTTTGTTGCTATTTAGACATGTGGGAAATGCCCCCAGCTAACCCTTGTCATTAAATCTGAAGTCTTGTTGGGTCCAGGAAGGCAGCCCAGGCAGGCAGCTATATAATTGAGTGTTGTGCTGGGTTTTTTGTTTTTGGGTGTTTTTTTAAAAAACATATTTTCAACCCAACCTTTTCCAGTTAACCATCTCCTTGGTGAGGATGAAGAGTTGATTTCTTCAGTAGATCATAATTGCAAAATTATGAACCTGGGGTTGTAGAGATAAGTGTTTTCTTACCTATATGGTGGATCATACAAAGAATTTGAACTTTGGAAGGGCCTTAGAACTCATCTCACCTAAATCTTTCATTTTAGAAATGAAGCCATTGCTTTTTTTTCTAATTCACAGATATTTGTACTCAATTGTTCTGTGTCCCCAATGCTTCTAAACATTAACCACAATCGTGGACTTATCATAAAAATGTGGTTTCTTACCTGTTTAACACTTTTGATAATAGCCATGTGATTTAGCCAGAGAATGGAATCTTGAATGAGTACACTGGCAAGTGATTCATTTAGTTATTCCTAAGGGGCCTCTTTGCTCTTTAATACTGATTTTCTTTAACAGTTATGTAAATTTGTCCAATATTCATTCATCAGCTTTTATTGAGCTGGTATTGTTCTCCTTTCAAAGATGAGTAATACATGTTCTCTGCTTTGAAAATCTCATTCTTTTTGTGAGGTGGATACTCTAAAAAGCAACTGCAATTTAATGTGACAAGTGCTATTAAAGGGAAATATGTATAGGGACAAAAATGAGGGAGCAATTAGTTCCATCTAAGGTATGAGAGATCAAAACAGAATAATAGTTGAGCTGGCCTTGGGAGGGGGAGACGAGGTATGGGAGGTAGTTGAGGAGCAGAGGTTTGATGAAGACATTGTAGACAAGGTGATAACTCAAAATCATACAAAAGTATATGGCATATTCAGGAAGTATAAGTGGTGTAGTTGGAGTTTAGAGTAGCTGGATGCAGAGACCTGGGTGGCAGTCCAAAATTTCAAGTTAGAGCAGAATGGTGGAGGATTTTGTAAGGAAGCTTAAGTCATATGGGTTTTGTCCTACATGGTTTAGAAAGACACCCTTGCAACTTCAGTGTGCAGGATGGACTGGATACAAGGAGATCAATAAGAAAACCTCCTTAAATGCATAGTTATTTGTGACCACAGGAGTATGGCTTCATTATTCTGTGTGTGTTGGGCTTTACTTGGCAGTAATTCTTATCTAGAAGACACTGGGCAGTTGTGTTAGCATGTGCTGGCTACCATAGCAAAATATCACCAACTGGGTGGCCTAAAAAACAGAAATTTATTTTCTCACAGTTCTGGAGGCTAAGAGTTCCCAGTCAAGGTGCTGGCAGATTCTGTTTCTGGTGAAAGAACTCTTGCTGGCTTGCAGATGGCCACTTTGTTGCTGTGTTCTCACATGGCTTCTTCAGTATGCATGGGCAGGGAGAGATATCTCTTGTGTCTTTTGTTCTTATTATAAATACAGGAGTTTTATTGGATTAGAACTCCACTCTTATTACCTCATTTAACCTTAATTACCTAAATAAAGGCCTGCTCTTCCCCAGTTCTAGCATTGCTCTCCATGTTTTTCTCTCTTACCTCTCCCTAGAATAATACCCAACTTCTCCATTTCCCCTTTCCATAATCCTTTTTCCTGTCCAATCTCCAGACCCTCTTGAAAGTGGAAAGCTGAATTTTTTCAACCAAATTGTAGGCATAGATGAGATGCTTGAGTATTTGTAGAATAAATAAAAGAATACAAAGTTGAGATAGTATTTAACACAGATTAATTCAACAAAAATGTATTGTGTACCAACTAAATGTTAAGCAATTTTCTAGGGCCTGAGGGATCTCACACAGGTTACACCTGCTTCTGTGCCCATGATCAAAGAATTCCCCTCATCTATGCCAGGTGGTCACATTCCTTGAGGCCACAGTTTTGGGAGGGATCCCTAAGGAAGACGAGCTAGATTAGCCTAATCCAGAGACAAAACTTTGACTATATAGGGCCAGAAAGTAAATATTTTAGGCATTGTGTGGATACAATCTCTATAGTGACTACTCAACTCTACCTTTGTAATAATGTATAACAGACAATATGCAAACAAATGTGTTTGGCTGTGTTGCAATAAAGCTTTATTTTAAAAAACAGGCCAGATATAGCCCATGGACTGTGTTTTGCTGACCCTTGGAATCAATGTTGAAGCCACTGGGGTGAAAGATCACCTTTATACACATAAAACTGTAGAATTTTGAAACTGAATGGACTGTACAGACATTGCCCTCTGTTTTACTCAAATGCCAAAACCCCAACCCTGGTAAGTCCAACTCTCCACTTACCTGCTACAATAGGTGAACATGAATTGAGAAAATTAAAGAATCATGGTGACTCATTTCCACTTAAATGAATGACCACTAATTTTAAATGAGCTTCTAGTATTACCCAGAAATCCTACTTTATTTTCCTAATACACTCATTTATCCCTCACTTCTGGAGGACTTTTTTATTCTGTATCTTTCTCACTTGACCTCTGGCACCTCTGTGGCAGCCATGGATGTGTGTGCCTGGATGTCCCTACGAGAGAGAACTTGCTGGTCAGCTGCAAGGAATACAGCTAGCTAACAGCGTCCAATTGGTAGCTTCTGCAGGAAATATCTCAGCTTTCCAGGCAAGGCCACATTCTTTCCAGGTAAGCTCTAGCCAATGACTGAAAATGGCAGAGGCACAAGGGTGTGGCCATTTCAGCCAAAATGGAACTCTCTATCTCTTCTTCTTTGCCTCAGAGCTCTGCTTTGCGTTGGCCAGTAATTTTTCTTTTCTTTTTTTTGGCCAGTAATTTTTAAAATCTAATCACTGTATGCAGTTCTCTGCTGATTCTGTTTCCTCCACCCTTTCTTTTTACAGGTGTCCAAATATACAGCCCTGTTTATTTCAAACAGAAATGTTGTATGCAACATGCAAAAACATTTAAAGCTAACTTTATTTTTTTCTGGTCTTAGCATTTAAAATGTTTGTTACAGCAAAAGATTTTAAAAAATTAATGTTCCATCTAGTTAAAAGAAAGCACTGAATCACGCTGCAAACCTCCCACTGCACCATAAGCATTGATCCTTTCTCCCAAGAGACTAAAACAGCAGTTTCAACACCAAAGAGCATCACTGACTGAAAGATAACAAGATGTGACAAGAACTGACAGCTTTTTTCTACACCATTCAGAATAGTAAGGGAGTCTGCACTCCTCTATGAGGCTTTGTCTCCCCAATGACTGTGCCTTGGAAATGCATTTATTGCATTTTATACTTGTGACTTGATTCTATGATACATGAAAAAAATGAAAGAGAAGCACAGGACTTAAGTAGTTATTTTGGCTTTCTGTTGATTGTATTGGTGCAGCTGGCTGATATTCTAATAATCACACCTCCTGTGTGCATAGTGCTTTGCAGTTGAGAGAGTTTGCCCTCCAATATTTCATGTGAATCTTTTTGCAATCTTGTGAGGGGCCAAGGACTAGTATTATTATCTGTGTCTTATATAAGAAAAATGAAGTTCATAGAAATGATATGCTTTTTTCCAATGTCACATACCAGGAAAATGCAAAAGCTGTCACGAGATCCTAAATTGTTCAAGTCTGACTAAGACCTAGCCTACTATACCTACATGGCTTGAGACATATTACGCTGACAAAGCACAAGAAAACATCTGTTATTTTATCCAAGCTTTTATCAAATATGGCTTAGTACATAATAACAAGTGAGGGACATTTGTTTCTTTATTCCGTTTGCATGAGATGTTAAAGAAAATGAAATACTCATTAATGAAAACTTTCTTGAAGTATATATAATGCTTGCATACCCTGATTAAGTATTAAAAGCTGCCAGTTGCTCATACTTGCTAAGACTCTACTTTTGTGCAAAAACGAATTTCATTGTGACTCATAATGAGGATTTAGTGGATACAATGACTCAGGGATGGAAAAAAACAGTGGATTATCTGCTTTTGGCATTTGGCTACCAACCAGTATTCTGGACTACTGGATTAGACTCTTCAACATACCATTGGCCATAACATGAGTATTGAAAATATGTTCAATGAATTTTTAGCCCAGGGAAATTAATGAAACTAGGTAGTTAGAAAAGGTTTTTATATCTTTCCAACTCAGCAGAATAAATTCACTAGAATAAAAAGTTGAATTTAGGTTAATTTAATGAAGCTAATGAAACTTTTAAATGATTAATTACACTTATATTAAAGGGAAATGAGAAAATACATAATAAAGCTTATGGAAATATGACTTATTTAGGAGAAGGATCTTTCTATGTCAGTGCATATATCATTGTGTTTAAACATATCATATTAGTGTCTAGTATAGATAATACTATAATTTATTTAGCCACTCCCCAATGATAGCCATTTAAGTTGTCATTCAACATTGTACATGCCTCATGGTTTACTTAAGGATAAGTACTCAGAAGCCAAATTGTGGGTTACAAGCATCTGTGCATTTAAAATGCGTGTTGAGCCCAGCCGCCATGGCTCAGAGGTTGAGCATCGAACTATGATCCAGGAGATTGAGGTCCGATTCCCACATGCCTGGGGTTTCAGGCTGGATCCCCCATGGGGGGTGTGCAGGAGGGAGTGGATCAATGACTCTCTCATTGACATTTCTTTCTCTCTCTCTCCTCTCTCATTGTTAAAATATATTGTCAGATATTTTTTTCAGAGGGTCTCTAGATAGTAAACCTTTTTATTTTTGTTTGTCCAAACATGTTTTTAGCCTATTGAATGGCAGCTTGGCTATATATTAATTTTTAGGTTCAAAATCATTGTCATGTAGAATTACTGATGGTAAGCCTAATGTTGGTCTAATTTTTGTTTTCTTCCTCTGGATACTTTTCAGATTTAGAGCTTTGAAATATCACCAGGATGCATCCAGATATGGGGCAGGGTCTTGTTTTCATTCATTCCATGTGATAATCAGTGGGTCCTTACAGATTGAAATATTCTGTGTTTCCTCTACTTTGGGTACTGTCCCCCAGCTAGCTCTCAGATTATTTCCTTTATCTACTCACATGATCCCTGCTCTTTTGGCTCCTATTAGTGGTTGTTGGAATTTATATCTGGGAACCTTTCCCACGCAAGTGTTCCATTTCTTGTCATTTTTCTACATTCTGAACGATTCCCTCAACCTTATTTTCAAGATCATTAATTTACTCTCTTTTTCTACTTTGTTATTCAGCCTTCCTCTTATGTTACATATTTTACCAGTCATAGTTTTAGTTTTTAAATACATTTTCTTACTGTTGGATTGCTTTTCTTCATAGAAGTTGTTTTTTGTTTGATGGATGAATCTCCTTTCACATTCTTCTAAGTATGTATACTTCTCTCTTGTTCCCTAAATTATCTGTTTCCTATTGAGACAGTTGTAGACCTTTATTTAGGTTCCACATCTTGGTCCTTTTCTTTCGTCTTACTTGTTTTCCTCACATCTGATGATCCACATTATTTTGAATAAATATTTGCATTATTGAGTCTAGATCTAAAGGGAGCAGATCTAATCCACTGCCAATAAACAGGGCTCTGTGCTGCTGGGGGGGATTTTAGGGTATCTCTCTCTGAGGCAGTGCTGCTCCCCCAACTCATATACATAGCGCGCGGCACATACTCAGACCTTCTCTGCTTCTCTGCCAGGCTTCCATACTCGCATGAGGAGCTTTTTCCAGTCAGGTGGTTCATTTTTGGTTTTAGCTGCGAGTCAGATGCCACAACTGTATGTTACTGTGTGTGTATGTGTGTGTGTGTGTGTTTACCTATAAGGATGTCTTTCTCTTACTTTCTGAATAGTGTACATTAATTACCTTGAAAAGTTTCCCAGGAATCCCTCAGGTTCTTTGTATTTGTTTCCTCTGTTCTCGAAGTTTCTCTAATTGTCATTACCTTAGAAGTGGTTTGTTCCTTCCTGTCCTTTAGGCTGTGTTTTCTCTTGTTTCTGTTCCTTGGACAACTCAATTGTATCTACTTCTAGATGGTCCTCACAATTTCTGAGTCATTGGTTGTAGAATGAAAATCCTACCAGATAAGTAGCTTTACTACCATTTAGCAGATGATGAAATCTAACCTCAAGCAGTTTTATTAACTTTCTCTACGTTTTAAGTACTGGAGAGAGGATGCAAATTCAGATCCATATATACTAAGCTTGCTTTACATATTATAATACTATTATAAGGGATTCTTTTTTTTTAAATATATCTTTATTGATTTCAGAGAGAGGAAAGGAGAGGGAGAGAGAGAGATAGAAACATCAATGATGAGAAAGTCACTGATCGGCTGCAGCCCACAACCCGGGCATGTGCCCTGACCGGAATCGAACCCTTATCTCCTGGATCCTAGGTCGACGCTCAACTGCTGAGCCATGCCCGGCTGGGCGGGATTCTTCAAGTGAAACTCTAGAAAGAAGAGATGAACAATTGTTCTAGCTATGACTTGAGCTCTGTTTTTCTCTATAAAATGAAGTTGTGTATCAAGATTTGACCTTATATGTACTGCTAAACAATAATCTCTTCTCTAGGGCAATGGACACAAACTTTAGATGGTAAAGATGATGTGGCTTTAGAACAGTTTATATTAATAAGGCCTGAGAGTTTTCATTCATCACAGGTTCAAAGTTACCCTATGGTGATTGATGCAGAAAGTTCACTTTAGGGTAAATAAATGGAGCATTAACACACCATGTCACATGTGGCATAGTAAAGGACCATGTATATTTCAGTTCATTCTCTTTGTATCCCTAGATACTGACTTCATTCAAGACCTCATCATTCTTTCCTGTTACAATAATTTGCTGGTATGTCTCCCTGCCTACAGTCTTGCCAAACCTCAGACCCAACCTCTATACAGCAGCCAGAGTGATCTTTCAAAAACAAAAATGAAATCATAGCATACCTCTTATTAAGCCCCTTTAATGGCTTCCTGAAGGTCTAAAGATAAAATAGCATTAGAGCGATGTCCTATGTGATCTGGGCCTTTCTACTCCCTCTGGCTTTATTTCCCATCACTTTCTTCACTCACACTAGGGGAGGAGGTGATGCTGAAGTACAATTGAGGTAATTTGATGAACTAAAGCCCTGTGGTGTAAATACTCAGTATGAATACTTTATAGCCTCCAAGTCTCATGTAAATATTAGAACAGGCGAAATATTCACAACCATATTTATGCTATTATATTTATTCATTTTTATTTAACCTTATGTAACATTTATAATCTGTCAGTCACTATTCTAAGCATTTTACAAATATTCACCTATTTAATTCTCATAACATCCATATGAGGTAGGTACTATTATTTTCATTTTACATATGGGGAAACTAAGGCACAGAAATGTGAAGTAAGCTGTTCAAGATTCCACAGCCAGTAAGTGACATTAGACAGGTTTCAGACTCAAGTAAACCAAGGTTCCGGAGTCTGAGCACTTAATAGGTGAGTAATTTTCAATATTTTACTCATACCAAGCAACACATGTGAGATGAGTTCACAAAAAGATGATACATTTCAAGGAATGAGCAGGGTGAGCTGGTCAAAATATCAAATATAAAACACACACACATGTGATTTCATAGAGGCCCTGAAGATTAGCTCTGTGGAGTGACTGGACCAGGGACAGCTCTGAGAAGAATGTGGTCATAGCCTGCTGAGCTGCCAGGGAATGACTATGACAGGGAGAGGAAGGCAGAACTACAAACCAGACTGTGTAGAGAAAAAGCAGCAGGCTCTGACAGCAGGTGGGAAGAAGGAGTGAGAGGGAGGGAAGACTTCCTGGCAGTGTCCATCTGTTGACTTGTCATTTGTCTGCCAGTCGAATTTAGCTGGGGGACTTATGAAAGCCAACTGCCCTTCACCTTAGAAAGTACTGTTGACAAACAATAATAGTACTTAGCAGTGAAAAAGTAAGAGGTGGCTTGGTCAATTAGTAGTTCTTGAAGGAAATCAGGCAGAACACTTCCCATTCAGAAACTCTCAAAATACAGACCCGCCATCATATTCAGTAAAGGACCCCAGTGGGCCCAAAGCTACCTGAATGATAAATCCCCCCCTGCTGTGCATTTTCAATCCTAAGATTATCAGAGGAGACAGGAGAGGGGAGAACCATTGCCTGGCAAGCTCCTGCAACTCCAGTGACCCCCAGGTTTGGGCATGGGCACCCCTATAGCCTTGCACACAAGTTGGGTACTGAAATGCACTTTTAACTGTTTTAAAATCAGTTGTTTGTATTAGTTCAACCCACTGGACTCTGTTTCCAATAGTAGTGGGTTTGTTTGTTTTTAACTTTTTCATTTAGTCTTCCTTTGACCACAATGCCTCTCCTCTGCATGCTTTGTTGACAGAATCTTGGCCTGATGGTTAAGGCAAAGAGATCAATTTCCCTCCTCCCTGGCATTATCGAACCCAAGTTGATTAGCCTAGGGCAAGCCGTTAAACTTTCTAGGCCTCTCTGCTCTCCAAGTAGCTGCCTGAATACCTGCTGGGTTTCCTGGCGAAAGACCCACTCAAGTACAAAGAGTCAAGATGTGAAATCCTCCATGCCTGCTGTGCATGGTGCTTTCTGCACACTCTCAACTCTGCCCTTAAGTTATTACTTCAGAAAGGTGTGCAAACTTACAGGAGCTTTTTTAGTCTTCAGGTGAGTGACAAGTCATTCTGCCCCAAATCTGCACGCTCTCCTGTTCTCAAGGCTTGACATAGAGATGGGGAACTACACATTTGCTATTGCTGGAGCTGCATATCTGCAGGAACGTATTCCTTCCCTTTGTTTCACACCCAGGACACAACTTGTCAAATTGCTCATCTGATCTCTCTCAGTGGATTGCTTTTTTCCCCTCAAGGGCTATAACCTTTGACAGGAACCACATTTGTAATTCAGATGGCAAACTGCTTTCTCAATTCAGTTATTTCACCCCATCTTTTTTTCAATTGAGGTATAATTGACATATTACGTTGTGTAAACTTAAGTCGTACAATGTGTTGATTTTGATACATTTATATATTCCAACATGATTACCACTGTAGTGTTAGCTGACACCTCCATCACATAACATAATTATCATTTCATTTTGTTTTACCTCATGTTAAAATAGTGAAGAATTTGTTTTCAGATAGGAATTCATAGGAGTGTTAAAGGTGGCTACAATGTAAGCACCAGGCATGAAGTGTTGACAGGGACATGGGTTAATTGATTTCGGTCAGTTTTAAAGGTCAGCACATCTTTCCTGCTTCCAATCCCCAGGTGGAAGCTCCTGAAAACTAATGGGCAATTTTGGTTTTACCAGGTTTCCTTAATCCCCAGGCCAGATGTGTTAAATCTCCCCAGGTTTCTCTTAACAAAGTGACAGCAGGCTTTAATCTTCCTGTACACACAGCAGCAGCTGTGCAAACATTTCATTAACAAGAGGAAAGTGGGAAGCATTAAATCTGTGGGTAACTTGTGCCTAGCATTTGATATTACTAGATGTTAAGATGCCCCAAAGTAAGGATAAATTTGTGTGTCTTATATTCTACTTTATTTCAAAAATCTTGAGTAGTCATGACAAAGAAATGAAACTCCATCTAGGGAATTAAAACATGTAAGAATTTCTGAATTAGAATTCAGCTACTCAATTCTCTAAAAACCTATGTGACAGAAATAATAAAACAAAGCCACTTCCAGGCAAAAATTCACATTATAATGGGGAAGCTATAAAATGTGAGGCAAGCAAGTTTTTTAAATGAAAAACTGTTTAATATAATATTTATATGCTTCCCTTCATAAGTTTTTGAAATTATGTTCACATTTGTTCTCAAGATACAAAATTGTTCAAAGATAACTGAAAAGTCAACACTGGAACTTAGATTTGTCTTGGTTTTATTACCATTAAAGTGATTTATTATGTTTATTTCATAGTTCTCCCTGAGAATTTTTAATACATTCCTGATATTTTATTAGTTGGAAACAATTTTTATTTCCAAGAACCTGCCCATGGATTCTGTACTTGCTGGTATAAAAATTAAGGACAAACATCTATTGCCTTCCTAGTTCATTTTTATTTGAACATAATTCATACTATATTCAAACAGAAATATTTATCACCTACTTTCTTTCTTAAAGGATACAGGCTACTATATTTTTATGTGTACGACCTTTCCTCCATGCAATTCTCCTTAATCCAATAGTAGAAAATCGTTTCCCTCAGTCCTCCTAAAGGGCTTTTTTATAGCCCCTTCATCATATTCATCGTATAGTTCACTGTAGCATAGTTTTTTATGTACGTGTTAATCTTCCTATTCCATAGCGAGCTCCTTGAGGCCAGGCACCAGGGCTGATCCAAAGTTGTGTGTACCGACAACCAACGTGGCCACAAATGTCTGTTGAATGAACCCTTGGGTGGAATGCAGTGGTTGTGGTTGGAATCTTATTTTTCTCTTGTCCAGCTATTTGTTTCAATGAGTATATACTTTTATCCCCAGTTGTGTGCTGAGTCTGAACAGCATTATGGGGCTGAGTGAGACAGAGGTAAACAACAGAATCCCTACCTCTAAAAAGCCTACATTTCAGGAAGGAAATTTGCAAACCAACAACAGACACATCTGACAGGTTTAATAAAAAAATAATCTTGCAATTATTTTGGATTAAATATATTTATATTACATTTTAAAAGAATAAAAAGCAAATTCTTTTAAATTAAACAAAAAAGGCTCAATCTCTGTAATTATTCTTTCCTTTCTTTTTCCTGTAGGTGATGTCGATTTTTATTTAGAAGTGGTTGAATTCCACATAGGCACCATGCCAGTTTCTAGGGAACCTGTCAATAGAGAAACTGTAGGTCTAATGC
Source organism: Miniopterus natalensis (assembly GCF_054644295.1). NCBI lineage: Eukaryota > Metazoa > Chordata > Mammalia > Chiroptera > Miniopteridae > Miniopterus > Miniopterus natalensis. The sequence continues at coordinate 1,479,028 of NC_142103.1, read as the reverse complement.
TTACAAAGGTTTTCAGACCTTCATATTTTTTAAGGAGTGACCTGGGATGCTTGCATATTCCAGGGATTTAGGACTAGAGATTTTGTTTCTGTAGGTCTGGAATGGGGCCCAGGAAAGTCCCTTTTAACAAGTCTCCTTCCTCCCCCTCAGCACCAGCGAGGCAAGTGACTCTGATGCAAATGATCCACAAACCAGACAGAGAAACCTTGTCTCAGGCCTTCTGCCTACCTACTTGTTTGTTTTCAATGTAAATATAAGGACTTAGTACTGATGGGGGAAACAGAAGATCCACTAAGAATTTTCAAACAGAAGGAATGGAGAACAAAATATGTTTGAGGATCAAAAGGAACATGTGTAGCAAGGGAACAGCAAGCAGGCTAGTTTGGTCCAAGTCAATGGCATAGGGAAAATAGTAAGAATCCCATTTCTACTAGTTGCTAACTGAATGACCTTGGAAAGATGCATAACCTCTTTGAATCTCAATTCCCTCACCTACAAGGTGATGATAATAACACCTACTGAGATGTAAGAATTTAATAAGATATATATGAAGCACGTAGTATTTGCCTGGCTCAAAGCAGGCTTTTAATAAATGGTAGTTATTATTAATATTATCCATATGGTTGGAATTTTCTGGCAATTCATTGTGTCAACTTATCTGCCATTTCAACCAATTGTTTTCCAACAAAATATTCTGTTTCTTTTCTACTGTCCCCAGAGCTCACCACTTAAAACCTGCCTGTAACCAATGCTATTTCTTGTTCAAAAAAACCCTCCACCTTATTAGATAAATTGCAAATTTCTTAGCTTAGCATTCAACATTGAGTACATAGTAGATACTCAATTACTTTTGTTGGTCATAGAATAATACTTTTTAGTGTGCTTAACATGTGGTAGCCACTGTACTATGTACTTTTCATGGATCGCATTATTCAATCCCACAAAACGACTCTATGTGGCAGGTGCTATTATTACCCTCCTTTTCCAAATAAGGAAATGAGAAGTCAATAAAGCTAAAAACCACCCCAAGGATACCTTGAATTTGAGGGCACTTCTGTTGGAATCTCATGTTATTTGCATTACTTTGTATTATATATCATTAGTTATAGTTCTATGACTTTAAATCCTAGCTCTGCCAGTTAATTTTTTTTTACCTTTTTCATGCTAAAATATACATAACATAAAATTTACCATTTTAATCATTTTAAGTATACAATTCAGTGGCATTAATTATTTCACAGTATTGTGCAACCATCACCATTATCTATCACCAAAACTTTTTTTTAAATCCCAAACAGAAACTCTTTACCCTTTAAACAATAATTCCCCACTCTCTCTTACTCCAATCCCTGATAGCCCCTATTTCACTTTCTCTCTCTGTAAATTTGTCTATTCTAGGTACCTCATATAAGTAGAGTCATATAATATTTGTCCTTGTATGTGTGGCATATTTTACTTAGCATAATGTTTTCAAGGTTATCCATGTTGTAGCATGTACCAGAATTTTCTTACTTTTTAAGGCTGAATAATATTCCATTGTATGTATAGACTGCATTTTGTTTATTCATTCATCAGCTGATGGGCATTTCAGTTGTTCTTACCTTTTGAATTATCCTGCTATGAACATTGATATAGAAGTATCTGTTTGACTTCCTGCTTTTAATTCTTTTGGATATATAATTAGGAGTGAAAATGTTCCTTTATATTATAATTGCATTTTTACTTTTTTGAGGAACCTTCATACTGCTTTCCATAGCAGATGCACCATTTTACATTCCCACCAATAATGCATAAGGGTTTCAGTTTCTCCATTTCTTCTACAATATTTGTCATTTTCTGTTTTGTTTTAAATATATCTTTATTGATTTCAGAGAGAGGAAGGGAGAGGGAGAGAGAGACATAGAAACATCAATGAAGAGAGAGTCATGGATTGGCTGCCTCCTGCACACCTCCCACTGGGGATTGAGCCTGCAACCTGGGCATATGCCTTCACCAGGAATCTGTGACCTCCTGGATCATAAGTTGATGTTCAACCACTGAGCCACGCCTGCTGGACCCTTGCTACTTTCTTTATGCATAATCTCGCCCACTCAATCTGTTGACTAAGAAAAATTTTCCCTTCTGAATCCATTTTTATCCCTTCCTGAAGGCAACCATTAGGCTAAACATGGTATATGTAATTCCAGTCCATGCATTTATGATTTTAGTATGCATGTTTGCTGCTATAATCAATATATAATATTGTTTCATTCATTTTAAAATATACATCAATGGTATCCCACTGTTTATATAATTTTGACTTACATCACTTAGTGTTTCTATTTAGCATGCTTGTTTGTTTGATCTTTATTTTTCTCCAAGCTTCCTAGGGTTTAGAGAGTAAGGCATTGGCTTCAGATTCATACTATTCAGGAATAAAGCACAAGGTTATTTATACATGTCTGTTTCAATTTAAAACAACTCAAACTTACTCTAAAGGGTCAATATTTTCACCATATAAAGATGTTATTGTCAAAAAGCAAAAAAAAAAAAAAAAAGTAAAAATATTCGGAAGTTGCAATACATTGATGTAAATAGCTAACGGTGAAGAGCACTGCATTTATTGAGTACTTACAATGGGCCAGGCACAGTGCTAGACATTTGACACATTTATTTCTCCCCACATTCCCATGGGGTAATGCAGTAGTCAGTCTCAACTAATGGCTGATTCCAGAATCTATTGCTTAACACAACAAAGTTCAATTTCTTATTCCTGTCATAGTCTAATTTGGTCAACAGGGGCCTCTAATCCACACAGTTATTGAGAGACTTTGAGTTCTTTATCAAGAGCTTTCACCCTCTTAGAGAGCCTTGGATTTATTTCTCCACTGGATTTTTTGCACCAAACTGGCAGGTGATGAAAGGAAAAATCATGGAAGATGGCTTATGAGGTGCTAGAAATCCATCTGATTTAATACACATTCCATTAGCCAAAACTCAGTCACACGGACCTACGTAATTTCAGATGGGCCAGGAAGTGTAATTTGATGATGTGTCAAGAAAGAGAGAAAGATAGCAGATGCCAGTGAGTACAGAAATGCAGTGCTACAGCCCACTCTTCTGATTACCAAATTTCCTTTCAATTTTCTTCCCAACATATAACATGTTAACTATATACCCCTTCCATGTGTAGATAATAGCCAAAACCCCATCAGGTTATTGCATCCATCTCAGGTGAGGTGAGACAGTCCTTTCCATCAGGTCCAGATATGGCTCCACGTGGCTCTGTACTTTATGCAGTAACAAGACAAATTACCCACACCAATATCACTCAAGATAATATGGCACCATCTAGCAGTCCAATTTCTTTTTTACTTATAAACAAGTAAACCGATATTTAGAGAAGGCACATGACTTCCTTTGAGGTAGAGCTGGATCAAGAATCCAGGTCTGCTGACTCTTAGTACAATATTAAAGGTTATATTATTACCTCTCTCTGTATTTGGAGCCAGTTATTAAATTGTATGCCATTAATATGAGTCATTGAATGGTAAGAGAACTTGGGATCTATTTTAATCCCCAATTTAATGTGCAGTCTCCTGCTATTTGCCTAATGTGTCTTTCTGCTAAAAGCCACTCAAATCATCACAGGATGTCTTTGTGAAAGGCAGTCGGGTAGTGAGGCCCAATAAAGTTAAAGTTTGGGCCATAAAAGGCTTCTCTGATTCTGTCAGGATCTCAGTCTGCTTGTGATAATGGGCACACCATAAGGAATGATGACAACCACCATAGCAATAACTAGTAGGATGTACATAGACTTACTGTGTACCCAGCATTGGAGAAGCACATTATGTGGATTATTTTAATAAATCTTCACAAATCCCCATGAAAGTTGTACTATTATTATTCCCAGATATTTTCATATATTTACAGATATGGAAACTGAGACTTATTGTAAAGCCTCTTGCCCAAGTTACTCAGCTAAGAAATAGTTAAGCCAGACTTCAACATAGGCCTATCTTTCAGTGAAGCTTGTACTTCTAAGTACCAATGACAGTTGAGTTTCATTGGGGCTTTGTGTCTGCCTTAAAAAAATGGAGTAGTGCTGGCTAGGGGTGATACATGACATTTGCCTGACATTTCCATAAGACAAGGGGGAAGAAATGAGGGGCAAAGCACTGGTGCTGAACGTTGACTCCTTGAAAGTACAGAACAGATTGTGTTCATCTTGGGGTCACAATCCCTAATGGCCAATGCACAGTCAGGGTTTTTGAAAATTTCAGTGCATAGTACTGGAGTTGAAATTACAATTTGCCCGACATACCTTGTAGAGGAATTACATTCTTCTGTGAATGATAGCATGCTTGGTCCTTTCTCATTTTATGCTGTAATGGTTAAAGATGGGGTAGACTGGTAGTAAGATGACTCAAAATAACACCTTTTCTGATACAGAAGCTTCAACTGTGTTTCAAAAAGTTGGACAATAGCAGGTGATGTAAATTTATGCACATGTATTCACTTCAAGTAGTTGGCTATCAGTAAACATAATTCTTAAGTTGTATGTATTCTGAGATTTTTTCATTTGATCTTTAACACAAATAGAGTGGAACATTCTGAGCACAACATTCTTTATTCCTGAAAGTCCCTGGAGCTCCCAAGTGCATGACAATTAGATTCATTCCCATTTCTGAAAAATCTAAACTTGTTGGGAAATGTTTTAAAAGAGAAAGGATGTGGAGTGCCTGGCAGAACAGGGGTGAAAGATTTTGCATGCAGCTCTTCTGCCTCTCTTCCTATCACTCCCTGTGTTCCAATCACAGTGGCCTTTCCATTTTATGAACACACTGAGCTCACACCTGCCTCAGTTGGTCCCATCTCAGGACCTTTATACCTTCTCTCTCTCACATTGATGTTTTTTTCCTCTCTCCCCCTCCCTCCTTCCCTTCTACTCTCTCTAAAAATCAATGGAAAAAATATCCTCAGGTGAGGATTAACAAGTAAACAACAAGAAAAAAAGAATGCTGCTTAGCATTCTACAATGCACGAGACAGCCCACCACAAGAAATAATGAATTATCCAGCCCCAAATCCCAATAGTGCCAGAGTTGAGACACTCTGGTGTAATGCTATAAAGTTCATGAAGGTAGGGATTGTGTCTGCTATATTCATTGTTATGTTTCAAGCCCCTAGAACAGTGCCTGGCATGATGAATATGTGTTAACTGAATAAATAAGTGGATAGGTGAAGATGAAGAAAGGTGACAAAGGATACCTGAGTCAAAATACTATCTTTTTGTTAGCCAGATGTCAAGACAGGCTGTTTTGTTATGTGCTGCTTTGTTCCAAGATGACAAATTAGTTCAAGGCTGCATATCCCTAAGGAACTGGGAGTAGGTTAAGGCCAAACTCTAGGTGCGCAAGGTCAGACAACTGTAGTCATGAAAAACCAAGCTGGCAAAATAAAGTTTCCACACTGCTTTTCATATTACAGGTCCTTGTCATTCAGCAATTCTATGATATGGTTTTCGAAACATGAGATAATAGAAACAAAAGAACTGATGAAATTATGATGTGAATCAAAGTATGCAATTAGTCATTGTGGATTCTTACATGGCAATTGTGTACACATCCACATATCCATATACAGGGTAAGGCAAAGTAGTTTTGCAGTTATTTGTATGGAAAATAATAGAACAATTGATAAATAACAATACAAGAATAAACTCTGTGTTTTATGTACTGACAGCTATAAACCTAATTCACCCCACCTTGTACTCATACAGTTTTGTTTCCCTTAATTGTGATCATCATGCTATATGGTCAGTTTTATGACTATACAATTCAGTTAACAATATTACATGGTGAGCTTTTCATGTCTGTGTGTATATTAATAGATCTACTTTAGTCATTTTTAAAAAATCCTCACCCAATGATATGTCTTTATTGATCTGAGAGAGAGAGGGAGAGACTGAGAGAGAGAGATGTGAGAGAGAAATATCTATTAGTTGCCTTCTGTACGCACCCTGCTGGTAATCACCACAACTGCATACAGAACCCACAACCTAGGTATGTACCCTGACCAGGCATCAAACCTGAAACCCTTTGGTACAAGGGACGATGGTCCAATCAACTGGGCCACACTGATGATCAGAGCTACTTTAGTCTTTTCAATGGCTGAATAATATTCCCTGGTATGTATGTTTCATAATTTACTTTAACAGTCCCTTAGTGAACATTTAGGTTGTTTCCTATTTTTCATTTTTACAAAAAAGCTTTTTGCTGATTCTTGGTCCCAGGCCTTCTACAAAACTTAACTTGCTCCTAGAGGAAATAGGCACACACACATACATGCATGCACTCATACACCCACACGCAAATATAGATGGATAAATAGATGGATATGTATGTATTTACATATCTCACATAGATGATAATCTTGAATTGCAAGTTCATTTTGGTAATTCCTACTTTACCATATTTAAAAAATGAGTAATCCAGGTTCGAAAGTATTAAGTGACTTGCTAGAAGCTGCCCAGCTAAGAAGTGCTAGAGTTGGGATTCAAACCTTGTCCAACTGACCCCAAAGCTGGAGCTTCTTATACTATACTGCACTGCCCCCTAATGTTTCATTTTCTGGTCATCTTTGTATGAGAGCTGAAGTGAGAAAGCAGAGCATCTCTTTGTTCGATCTCAACCAGGAGCATGAAGATAAGGCAACTCAAAATTTTGGCTGTTTTACACATGTCTGCTAATGACCAGGAAAGTGCTGCAAGTATTTATTAGCAAGTAGGCAAATTCACAAATACAGAATCCATCCATGAATAATAAAGATCAACTGTATCTTTTTGCTATGTCTTCCCTGGTTAATTTGAAACTCAAAGCTGAAAATTCGATTTATTGTTCTTTTAGGGTTGTTTTGGGAGTTCCCCTTAGGGCTAGAGACTTCAGACTTTGGGTCTAGTTGGTGAAGATTAATATGACTAGACAAGGTTATCATTTATAGCCTTTTCTTCTTCAAAAACATGAATAACTCCTTTGTGTTCTGTATATTCAATATGAGGATTGAATGAGGTGACATATAAGATCATTTCTATATATAATTGTATTATTTTTCTGTGTTTGCTATAACAAATTATCACAAACTTGATGGCTTAAAACAACAGAAATTATTCTCTCATAATTCTACTAATCAGAAGTCCAAACTTAGTATCACTGGGCTGAAATCAAAGTATTGGTTGGATCATATCACCTCCTTAGGCTCTAGGGAAGAATTCATTCCTTATCTCTTCTACCTTCTGATGGCTGCCAATAAACATTGGTTTGTGGCCATGTTATTCCAGTCTTCGAGGTTAGCATCTTCAAACCTATCTCTGCTGCATCTTCACAAATCTTACTTTCTCCTTTATGTATATGTCAAATTTCTCTCTGCTTTCTTCTTATGATGTATATGATACCATTTAGGGCTCACCTGGATAATGCAGGATAACCTGCCCATCTCAATATTGGTAACTTAATCGCATCTTCAAGGAACCCTTTTTCTTTATGAGGAAATATTTACAGAGTCCAGAGATTAGGACCTGATGTTTTTAGGTGACCATTATTTGATTCAGCCAGCTATAGTAATCATCCATGAATCTTATGTCTCTTTGCAAAGTCAAAGATGAGGCCCCAGAAGCCAACAGAAAGCGTATGGTCCATGGTGCTTCTATACATATTTCTATTCACATAAGCTACCAGACTTGCTCTTTACCTAAAGTTATGGAGCTTTACCTAGATGGGTTATGGTCATTATAAATGAGATCAGAGTGTGTTTCAGATAAGATCTAATGTACAGTTGGGCGGTGCTGTTGTCAAAAAGCTGATGAACATGCAAGGCATCCTTATAGGAAGACCTGATAACAGCAATTCCTCTGGAGCCATCTGACAATGAGTTTGCACCTGCTATGGATTCCCCAGGGCAAACATCCTAGGGAAGTGATCTAACAACTCTAGCTCCCACAACTGCTAAAGTGAAGTCTGTTTTGGTATATCAACGTGTTAATTGGGCAGAAACCTGATGCTATACTGGTTTAACATTAATCATATAGAGATGTACTGTTCAAACAAAATGAAAATGAATTAACAGATTATCTTTGGATACCCATCTCTCAGGCCATTCTCTCTACTCTCAAATTTTGAAATTATCACTTCAAGGCAGAGTAGTCAATGTAAATGGCCAGATATCTACAAAAAAGCTTGCATGTCTACCCGAGGATTTCTATACCCACATGGGAGTTTGGCTTCTTCTTTCCTGATTAACAATCTGTTATTTATGTAGAGGTGACATTTACCACAGGAGGGGGTGTGGCTTTGGTAATGCTAGAGATTTGTTGGCTTGTTTTGATCTCTTTGAATTCTTGTGTTGGACGATTTGTGACCCAGTTCGGAGAGATGGAATTATAGGACTAAATAAGAGTAATTTTGCCACAGTTGAGGCTTGACTTAAAGGTTGCTTTTTTTCCTGCAGATCTGAATAAGACTCTTGTTGTCTGCCTATTTGCTTTAGCTACAAAGCTAGAAATTAAGTGACTGAGTAAAGAAGATGAACTCTTTGTCCCTAGCTATTATGCACATACATACCCTTTTCACTGGTGTACCTGAATCTACAGGAGTCCTTATTTCTGTTTCTGATGGTAGAATTATCTTCACTTGAATTTCCCCATCAAGGATACTAAGTAGCATTAATTATAGACTTAAAATTATCAACAGTATGGCCCCTGGTTTTCACACATTTAGAACACTTAAAAATGCACTACAGCTTAGTAGGTTCCTGCTCCTTCCATTAGCTATCACCACCTTTCTGATAGCTATCTTACTACCCTGTCCAAATCATCCCCAAGAGTTATTCTTTTGAATCTATACAAATAGATTATAGTTTAGGCCAAGGCTCTCAAGGGGATTTTGTGTCAAGTTAAAGAATAAGTAGGACTGCTTTTGTGGCTTTTTTCTGCATTTGCCAGATCAATTTACGGAACACCCTTTATGTTGATAAACTAGATGCTTACAAGCATCCAGCCTTGACCAAATGCTGTGAGGATTTGGGGGCAGCCTCTTCAAATATGCTACTTTATCTCCATTAATGATGGTGATTTGATGCTTTGTTATACTTATTCTGCTTGCTTACAAAGATGATTTGAATTGACTTACAATAAAAATGTGTTTATGATAAGACTTAAAAAAAAACTCCATAGAGATTGAGAAGGAAGCAGTTACATGGTGGCCTACTTCTTGGCTACCAGGATATAAAAGAAAACACAATGTGTTACACAATTCCTATTATCTGATACAAAGAAATATATACATTCTTTATGGCAGATAAACTATATCCTGTTTACAAAATTCTTTCTGGGGTTGTTGATTGGGAGTGGGGTGGTTGAGGTAAATATTGCATTCTAAAAATAATTTATCATATGGATACCTATGCATGAGACGTTGGACAACAAAATTGAAAGCATCTTCAAAATCTGTTTATCACAAAATGTTCTGAAGCATCATTTATTGTCATTTCCTGAGCATTAATAAAAGCCAAGGAACTAGAGTTAGACCCCAGCTTTTTTTTGGTGTTTTTTTGGTTTGTGTTTTAATTTATTTTTTGTTTTTAGGTGTTTTGTTAAATAATCTGATTTGCATAAAAGTCACACATTTTGAAATTTATGTGTAAATCAGACAAAAGTGATATATGGGCTTGGATGATCTGACTCTTGTGAATTTTGCTTGAATTATGTTGTGTTTTCTTGGGATTTGTAAAAGTGGAAGGATAATTTTTTTAGAAGCATCCAACAATATACTTCTGATTCTTAATAAGACTGTAATTCAACAATATTGCTTCAGAGGGCTGAGAGGCCATATTCAGGTGTTTTCATCTAATAGACTTTCACTGCTAGAGCAGAATGAATCAACAAGTCCTTTTGATAAAAGAAATAGTTTGCTACCTAATAGCTTGAGAGAATAATGTCATCAAACTGACAGCAGACAAGCATGCCTTCAAGAGGCAGTTCAGCAGAATAAATAAGTTTATCTTGTCCTATGTCTGAGGAAAATATATGTACAGAAAGGTTACCATTTCCAATGACTCCAGATCAAAGCTCTGTGGGGTTTGGATTAGAACACATTAGCCTTGTCCTTGTTCTGCTACTCACTTGCCCAAGTATCTTGTTCTTTGGGTCCCAATTTGCCCTTACAGAAAATGATAGCATTGGACTAGATGTTATCTAAATGTCCTTTGATTTAAAAAACTAGCTTTATGAAATCCAAAATAGATTGCAGCAAGTTATAGCAGGCTGATTATCTGGATGAAATGTAAAAAAAAAAAAAAGAAAAAGAAAAAGGATAACTTTCTGGTCCTGCACTTGGTTCCAAAAGGCAAACTAAACACCTACAGAATTAGGGGAACATACCTTAATATTGACTAATGGGGTTGATGGGAAGACTTTTTAGGACTGTAAAAATTACAAGGAGTGACTATATTGTATAGACACTGAAATAGTTCTTGACTTTTTTTTTTTTCAAAATTATGTTAGCTAGACTGAGAGAGATGATAGTCTCACCCCTGTTCACTGGTATGATCATGTTGGTTGGGCAATGGATGGTTGGCTGGAGAAGAGAAGACTCAGGGAGAAGATGAATTCTATTTTTAAATTTGTTAAGTGTTATTTGCCCTTCAAGATCCCTTTCCTACCTTCACTCTCTTGAGCCCTGGATTCTGATGGGACTCAGCCATTGAAAGGCACCAGCAAGAGATTGATAGGGAGGAGGAAAGGAAAGTCAGCATATTTATTTTCCAATGTTCTACTTACTGAGCTTGGCAGTGCCTGTGCTCCTCTCCTGAAGGTCATAGCTCCTGTTGGGCTTCCTTCTCTTAGAGGTACATTTCTCTCTAAAATCCTTCCTCTTAGCCCCTTAGCGACTTGTTAGCCCCAGGGTTCTTCAACTCAGTTTTGGTCTACCTCCTTAAAAATAGTCTCATTATTAAACTCTTTAATCATATCTTTGAATATGCCATCTGCTTCCTGCCAGTATCCTGATGAATATGTATCTAAATGTAGAAGACAGACTAAACTGTGGTACCAGAGGAAAGTGCTAACATTAACCTGATGTAAGAAGCAGTAAATTGTGTTCAAATATTTTCTCCTTTTTTTTGGTTCCCACATCTATTCTTTTTTCAACTTTATTGAGTTATAATTGACAAATAAAATTATAATATATTTGAAGAGCACAACAGGATGAATATATATATGTATGTTAATATAAATAAATTTATTACCTCATATAGCTATCTTTTATTTGGTGAGCATGCTTAAGATCTACTCTCTTAGCAAATTTTAATCATATACTATGGTATTATCAACTATAGTCACCATGTTATATATTAGATGGAAATATTTTCTTTCTCATGATTTATATCTGAATTCAACATTGCAAGATAAACAGAATTCATAAACTGAGCCATGTAACTGGATTCTCCTTCCTTCCTCCCTCCCTCCTTCTTGCCTTCCTTTTCAACTTTCTTTCTTTCCTCCCTCCCTCCCTTCCTTCTATTCATTCATTCATTCATTCATTCATTCATTCATTCATTTCCTTGTCCCACATTTCCTCAATGATACAGGTATCAACAAGCATGCAAGCTGCTGCTTTGGAGGGTTGGGGAGGGACAGCAGTACATTATAAAAGAACACAAAGCTCATGCAGCTCATGACTGCAAAATTTTCACAGTTTAGTAGGAGAGACAGGCAGATGCTGATAAAAAAATTTGTTTTTATTTTCTCAAGCTCTTCTGTTTAGTTTTTGGGAAATTCTCCCCTTACATGCCCACACATTAAGCTTTTCTCAAGCCTTTTCTCACCCTTCATTAATCCATTCTTCGTTTTTCCTTAACTTTTTCATATTCTGAAATGCCAGTCATATAGCCACCTCTTTGCAGCTGACTCCCACCCCCTCTCAGTCTTATTAGATTCTCCGTATCAGTGTTACTAGAATGACATTCACTGCTTGGGAAAAGGGGATTGCTTACCTATTGCTAAATGCTTTCAACCAGCATAATGAAAGGGTTGTGTCTTCTTTTTTTCCTTAGAGAAAGAAAAATACACATGAAACAATTTGTAGTTTATGATAAAACCAGGGAAAGGACGTATAAATGCAACAGAGGAAACACAATTCATTACAAATAGAGAACGAAAACATAATAGTGCTGAGAAACCTGATAAATGAGCATACTTTAGAAACCATTGTAGCATTACTAGCTGTATCAGAATTCCTTTTCTTTTAAGGATTTTTAAAAGTGATTTTCAAGTTCCTATATTTACTACCAAAAATTCCTTCATTGTACTAGCTGCATTGAGATGTTGACATTGATTTTTTCCAAAGCCACAGAAGACCATCATACTCAACTTGCTGGCTTGGCTTTTGAAGCTTCAAATACCACACTATTCCTTTAGAGGTCATTTCACTTACAGATATTGGATTATGGAGTTATAATGTAACAGTCTCTTGTCAGGCATTTTAGGTAAATGCATAATGTAGGAAGAAAGAAGAAAATAAAGTGATAACCACTGTACAGAGATTATGATGAGCCAGAGAAAATAGAATGTTTTCTGCAAAGGAAGTGGACTTTTTTTGACTTAGGCTAGTGCTCTGAGGATAATCATGTGCATTGTATTGTGCTCACCATAGTTATATTCCACACTCCTCACCACCAGCAAGATGATATTTAGAGTGTATAACACTGCCAGCACCAGAACTTCACCTGTGTCATAGTCTCTTATTTGAATAACTAGCACTGAATCAAGTGCCCTCTTTAGTTGTAGCTCTCTGTGTGATATAGTAATGAGTATACAATATAAAGTGGCCTAGGATAGGGCTATGGCATGTGGTCTCATTTCCAAAGGCATGGTTTAAAATTGGGTTAACTATTGCCATTTTACAAAATATGAGAAATGCATGTCTCCCACATTATAGAGCACTGAAGAAGAAATTTCTTCCTAGCTTTATGCTGACTTGTCTCAAAGTTAGATAGTTGTCTTAAATATCATTGATATAGACCTGCACTGTTCAGTACAATAGCCACTAGACATGTGTGACTATTTATGTTTGAATTAATTAAAATTAAACTAAATATTGAGGCAGCCATTCATGCTAATATACTTTCAATATCTCAACAGCCACTTGGCCAGTAGCTACCTATTGGACAATATAGATACAGAATATTTTTGTCATAGCAGAAAGTTATATTGGATAACACTGGTATAGTCAACTCCCTTATTTAGCTTTATTACTTATTGTAGGATTTCACTGGAAATCCTCACATCCCAAAGCTATGGAGGGTAATAGAGATCTAATACATGTGGTAACTATAAAGTAATGGGTATTCAGAAAAGGAAGTGCGAAAATGGGTTAGGAAATGTATGCTATTCTAATCTTCTGTATTTGAAAAAAATTGTTTTAATATTTGTATGCTATTTAATTTGAATAATTAAAAATACATTGAAAACAGTAAACAGTATTTTGATATTTAATGAAGAACTTTTTACAATTGAAAAACTGAAAACTGATAAATAATAATAATATAAAAATAGCTATTAGCAGTTTTTATTTTTATTTATTCTTATTTTTTAAATTTATCTTTATTGTTGAAAGTATTACAGATGTCTCCTTTACCCCCGCCCCCATTGACACCCTCCCCAGGCCTTCCCCACACTATTGTCTCTCCATAGGCTATGCATATACACATAAAAATTCATTGGTTAATCTCTTCCTGCCCACCCCGTCACTCTGACATACATCAGTCTGTTGCATATTTCAGTGTCTCTGGATCTTTATTGTTCATCAGCTTTGTTTATTAGATTCCATATATAAATGAGATCATGTGATATTTGCCTTTCTCTGCCTGGCTTCTTTTGTTTGGTATAATTTTCTCCAGGTCCATCCATACTGTCCCAAAGGGTACAAGATCAGTCTTCTTTACGGCTGCGTAGTATTCCATGGTGTAAATGTCCCACCACTTTTTTATCCACTCCTCTACCGATGGGCACTTGGGCTGTTTCCAGATCGTAGCTATTGTAATTTGTGCTGCTATGAACATAGAGGTGCAAAGTTCTTTCTGATTAGTGTTTCAGGATTCTTAGGCTATATTCCTAGAAGTGGGATCACTGGGTCAAAAAGCAGTTCCATTTTTAATTTTTTGAGGAACCTTTACACTGTTTTCCATAATGGCTGCCCCAGTCTGCATTCCCACCAGCAGAGTACCAGGGTTCCCCTTTCTCCACACCCTCGCCAGCACATGTCGTTTGTTGATTTGTTGATGGAGCCATTCTGACAGGTGTGAAGTGATACCTCATTGTGGTTTTAATTTGCATCTCTCTGATGATTAGTGACATTGAGCATTTTCTCATGTGTCTCTTGGCCATCTGCATGTCCTCTTTGGAGAATTGTCTATTCAGGTCCTCTGCCCATTTTTTAATTGGATTGTTTGTCTTCCTCTTGTTGAGTTGTATGAGTTCCTTATATATTTTGGATATTAACCCTTTATCTGATGTATCTTTGGCAAATATGTTCTCCTAAACAGTGGGTTCCATTTTTATTTTGATGCTGGTTCCTTTTGCTGTGCAGAAGATTTTTATTTTACTCAAAAGGAACAAGACAGCATTGTCCACTTTCCCCACTCTTATTCACTATAGTACTAGAAGTCCTAGCCACAGTGATCAGACAGGAGAGGAAATAAAAGGCATCCAAATTGGAAAGGCAGAAGTAAAACTATCATTATTCACAAATTACATGATATTTTACATACAAAACCCTAAAGACTCCGCCAAAAAACTACTAGATTTAATAAATGAATTCAGCAATGTAGTAGGGTACAAAACTAACACCAAGAAATTGATGGCATTTTTATGCACCAATCATGAACTGTCAGAAAGAGAAACTAAAAAAACAATTCCACTTATCATTGTAACAAAAAATTTAAGGTGCTTAGGAATATATATATAGTGACTGGCACAATGCTTGGCATTTAATTGCTCAAAAATTGTTATCTATTAGAGTCCTGCTTTCAGGTGTTATATTATCTCCCTATCCCCAAGTCTTCCTCTGACTGCCATGCCATCCAAGCAAACTTCTGACTTCCATGCCTTTAATATAGCCACAAAACATGTTCTTTAAAACTAGAAAATAAAAAATTGGAAAGGTTGACTAAATAGAGTTCATCCCTTGTGAGTGCTATTAATGAGGTAGATGAAAGACATGATCCTGGATTCTCAAGTGTATTTCAGTTGTCTGTTGCTTCTTGTTCATATGTTCTGCTATTCACACTGAACAATGAAGCCACTGTAAATAGCTTATTTCAAGATGCCAAATCCTCTAGTATATAGCAAAGCACTTTATTCCTATGGGATGTTTTATTCAAGTTGGCAAATCATGGGCACAGAAATTTTGAGAATAACACACATAATAAATAAAGGAAGGTTTATTTTTTCCTAAATATGTGCTATAAGAATGCAATCTGTTATTTGCTATTGGGTCATAGATGTCTTCTCACTGTCATCTGCCAGCAGGAAGCACCACTTTTTACCCATGCAGGATCAATTTCTCTTGGCTAGAGAAAATTAGAGCAAATATGATGTACTTAGGCAGATTATAACTATAGTGTACATTTCTAAGTGGTACCTACCTAATGGACAAGAGCTCCTCTAATTATTTATAAAACTTCCCTGATGTTCTGAATCATTTGGGGAAGTTGCTTAAAAAGAAGAAATTTCCAGCCCTCTGCCCATTTTTTAATTGAATTGGTTTGGGGGTTTTGTTGTTGTTGTTTTGTTTTTGGTGTTGAGTTGTGTAAGTTCTTTGTAAATTTTGGATATTAAACCCTTATCAGATGTATTGGTGAATATGTTCTCCCATTCAGTGGGTTGTCTTTTTATTATGCTGATGGTTTCCTTTGCTGTGTCCTTTCCTTTTATTACCTTTAGAAAAGTGTGCAGCCACAGGTATATTTTATTACCAAATGTGGAGGAAGAAATAGGGCTATTGTTCAGGGGGAGAGAAAAACTTGTGTTTTCATTGACCACTCTTCATAATTTTCTCCCAAAACGTAATAAACTAAATTCATTAAAAATGTTCTCTGGATGCTTTTTGGTAATATTTTTGTGTGGAATAAAACCATTATGTACACTTTGTTTTTTAGGGCATAATGAATGAAAAAAAATGCACTTTTCATGAAAGCTTTGTCTTATAATTTCAATAGTTTTTCATGTGGAATTGTTTTCCTGAGTTCACTTGTTGTAATTCTATTTTTGAATATGTACTGTAAAATACTTTAAGCCTATATATGCCATAAAAATAATAGCTGAAGTAGCCCTTAGGGGAAACTCCATAATATTGGCATTGCTATTTTAGTGCGTACATAATTGAATGGGAGAGCAGAAGAGCCATGAGTTTGTGTTTCTTATTATACAAAATCTGCTGATAGAATGGAATATGTTATAGCCACTATATTTTGTACCACCATAATGGCATGGTATTGTGTGGCACTAATGGGAAAATTCTCTCTGCCTTATAGGTGTACATACCTTTAGAAAATAAGCCAGGGAGATAAATGAGAGATAAAGCACAGGCTTTTTACCTGTTTTTATTTGAAGTCGCTTATTCCCGGGAAAGTAGCACTTTTATATTTTTTGTGCTTGGTGTTAAAAAAGAAGGCTGGCTGGTAATTGTAAGACAAGGGTCTATAACAAGTTTTGTCACTGTGCTGTCTTAGCCATGTCATTTTCTGTCATCAGGCAAAAGAGGAGTTGGATTAACTGTCCTTCGAGATCTCTTTCTGTTATAGAACTTGAACAACTTCAGGCAAATGGAAATCAGGGAAGAATCCTTATTTTTGATTCGAGTAAACCTTAATACAAGATTAACCATAGAACAATGAAATTTCAGTGGAAAATTAGTGAATTGTATAACTGGAAAATTTAGTGAGTTGTTAATGAAGGTGCAAAATGAGGTATTCAGTAGGGCATACTAAGGAAATGATATGATTGATGAATTATTCAAGTGGAATGATTTGCCTGATTGTTACCCCAAACTATCCAGGAGTGGCTGGCATTATTACAATGTAATAGTAATGATTCAGTGCATTTAAATAGAGAATTACAGTTTATAAATTTCTTTCACACATACAGCAGCATTCTCTTTCCATCAGAGTAAATGGAAAGCAAAATTAAGGACTATACAAATATTGCTTGGAGGGTCAGAGTAGTAAACAAAGCCAAATGAAGAGTGTGTGTTTGTGTATGCACCTACGTATACGTGTTGAGTGAAAACAGCAGTTTTATAACAAACCAAAAGTGATATTTCCTTAGGGAAACTGTTAGTACTTTTTTTTTTTTTTTTTAAATATACCTTTATTGATTTCAGAGAGGGAGAGGGAGAGGGAGAGGGAGAGGGAGAGGGAGATAGAAACATCAGTGGTGAGAGAGTCATGGATCGGCTGCCTCCTGCACGCCCCCAACTGGGACTCAAGCCCGCAACCCGGGCCTGTGCCCTGACCGGGAATCGAACCCCAATCGCCTGGATCCTAGGTCGACGCTCAACCGCTGAGCCACGCCCGGCCGGACTGTCGGTACTTTTTAAGGGCTGTGATACCTTCAAGAATCAATTACCTCTTGCAGATGAAGAGGCATATGTGAGGCACCCTCAGTAGTGAAAGTGAGTGGTAATGCTACATTTTAGTAGAACATGTGATTGATAAAATGAATGAGTTTATTATCGATGTTTTTGAAAAAGTGCTTAAAAATTTTTCATAAATTCTGTTTTGAAACTTGTGGAGAATATCCAAAGTGGGTTTTTCTCAGCAATAATAGGTTTTTGATGTTTGTTTATGTTTGAAAATGCTGTTTTCCCAATCTCTTCGAACAAGCTTGTTAGCTCAGTGCAGGGACAGCAGGTTCTGGAATTTCCAGCAAAGTCATGAGTAATCTTGTTCTAAGTAACAATTTATAGAAATAAATGTAATTTTAGAAAGAATATCATATAAAATATTCTTGGAATGAAACAGTCCTGTTGCTTATACCTAATTAAGGCAGGAAAGACATTCAGAGATCCTGTTGGGAGTAGAAGAAAGTTCACTGTAGTAAAAATCAGGAAAATAATTTATAGCTTTAGTTCAGCCATTTATTGAGCTTCAAATCTTCTGTAAATAACAATGGTATTACTAACACTGCCCAAGTAATAGACAAACCAAAAGGAACAAGTAATGAACATGTGCATAAATAAAAATAGAATATATAAGACTGTAATGTACTATAGAAATTATATTCACAATATATAAGAAGGTTAAAATTTATTAGTAGCCTTCAATTGTACGTTTTTGGCTGGAACTGCTATCTTCACCAAAAGAACACACAAAGAGAAAGAGGAGAGGCACTTGCTATATGTTCTCTAGGCCCTTTAGAAAACAAAAAAAAGCTTTGGAAGTAGAATAAGACATGGCACAATTTTTATTTATTTTTTTTAGTTTCAGCTCAGCTCTAACTAGCTATGCAGGCTTGAGCAAGTCTATTCCCTAAATTGGACCCATATTTCTAGTCTGAAAAAATGAGGGAGTTGAATTGGAACAATAACTTTCAAGTTGTTATGTGGAACAATTTATTCAAATGAGGCCTCATGAAGAAGCTTATTATTTAACAAAGAAAAACAGAACTGCTCTGGTTAAAGGAACGGTGAATGGCCTATGTTATTACCTTTGAATTCTATGTCCACTTCCCTCCACAGTTCCTGAGAGAGCTCTTTGAAACTGCTGGACTAGATTTCTTGGGTTCCATCCCTGTCTAAAATATTATTTTCTGATTCATGCCATTATAATATCAAACCTTGGTCTTAACTCTACAGATAAGTTGATTGTATTATCAAGGAATGAAGTGTGTCAACAACACCATGTCTTCAGACCATGAGAGTCTCCAGTTGACTTTTTGGTGAGGAAAGTCATTTTGCAATATCATATATGTTTTGATTTTGCAAATATCCAGCTTTGGGGTTAGATTTTCTTCTTGAGGCTGGATTAGTCTCTTCCAAGGAGTAGAGGGAAGTCAGGTTTTCTCCATCTGGCACTAACAGAGTGATTTCTGGGTGTGTATCTATAAAGAGAATGAGATTCTAGAATTTTTATTGTGGTTTAAAGCCAATACCCTCAGTTCCATTTGTTGCTACAACTGCGATTTAGAGCCAAAATGGTTGGCAAGAGAATCCTGGATCCACGACTTAATCGCTGTGTGATTATGGGCAAATTATTGAAAGTCTCTGAGCCTCATTTTTCTCATCTGTAAAATTACTCTACGATTGTTGAGAGGATTAAATGAGATATAAGTCAACACTTTATGACTCATAGGGGATGATAAATTAGTGTTTAGCTCTTTTCTCCCTTTCTCTTTGAGAATAGTTGAGTGCATTTCACTGTTTACTTGACTGTTGATTAAGCACATTATAGTCAACTTTTTCTCCACACTTATGGAAAAAATGGTATCCAGAATGAATTTATGGATAATCTCCAAATTCTGTTTTGGTCAATATTAATATCCTTCTCTGTAAGAAAACCTATCTAGAATACTATCATGTCAAACAGCCTGAATTGAGATTTATTCTCTTTCACCCATTCTACTCTTATATTTGAAAGAGGACAGATGAGCGGAAAGGCGCTCTACATTGAGATCTTGGTAGTGAAAAGGACCTCAAAGGTTTTTGTGTAATCCAGAACTTTGTAAAATCAGCACTTAACTAATTAAATATATTTTCTCTTTTGTATCAGATGACCTCCAGGTTTATGGATATCCTTCCTAGATATAAGTTCCAGTGAGATCTATTTTTTATAATCATAAAAATGCAAAGGGAAAATGGAAAAGAATTGGAATATTGAATTAAATATATTTACTATTCTCAAAGTAACGCTATACCTATTTTTATTACATTTATTCTGTTTCTTAGAGCATAAAAGAATATTGTATCTGGGACAGAAAGCCCTATGAAGATTGCAAGGAAATTTGAATTACATTTTCATATATCTACAGCATTATATGACAAAGTGAAAAATGTAAATAATATACTTAGTTTTTAGAAAGATAGCCATTGGAACCCATCTTATTTTATTAAATTATATCAATATCACTGGGAGCTAACTTTTATTTTCTCCATGTGCTAAATCATTGTATGACTTTTGTTGAAATGTCAATGGATGGTTTTAGCAATCTAAAGTGTTATATGGATGCAATGCCTCTTTAACGCAACTATTTTTTCTTATTTAATTAACATCATCCAGGACTGTTAAAGTCTCATTATTATTGGATCCTTCAGGGCTGAGAGTATGCCTTTTAGCACTTTGTAAATCCCATAGCACCTGGGGTGTTAATAGACACTTGAGGATGACATTTTATATGTCAATAGTAGCACAGCAAAGGTGTTTATTAATACATATGAAGAAAGTATCTTAGTTGCTACACTTGTGACATTTTAAGATTTCTTTCTTTCTAACATAATAGTGTAGGCCATATAAAAGGAAAATCAAGATGCACAGGGATTTGAGTAAGAACCAAATAGTTCTAATTTGAAATAATAGATTGTTTTATTATGAAATAGTTCAGACACATACAAAACACTGAAGAAAAGTTCTATAACACTCACAAATACACCACAAAAAATAAGCAAAAGTGCTAATATATTGTACATTTGTTTCAAATATTTTTCTTAGGAAATAAAATATTTCAGATACATTTAAATTTTTTCTTCTGAATTCCTTTTTATCCCTTCCTGGAGGCAACTATTAGGCTAAACATGGTATATGTAATTCCAGTCCATGTGTTTATGATTTTAGTATGCATGTTTGCTGCTATAATTAATATATAATATTGTTTTGTTCATTTTAAAATATACATCAATGGTACCCCGCTGTTTATATAATTTTGACTTACATCATTTAGTGTTTCTATTTAGCATGCTTGTTTGTTTGATCTTTATTTTTCTCCAAGCTTCCTAGGGTTTAGAGTTGTCTTTATCTGCTCCAGCTCTACTTTTTCCCTCTTCATGCTGATTTGGAAGTTATTTCTTTGTATTGGTAAGGGTTCAATACAGAAGGAAATACTCAAAAGGGGTTATTGAAACAGGTTTAACAAAAGAACTTTACACAAAGGTGTGGATAGGGTTAACAAAAACAAGGGATCATGGATAATCTTGGGGTTTGTACAACAGACTCTAAGAGACAAAGAAAAGCTACTACTACCTCCTGGTCTGAGAGGCAAGAGGAGGGAGCCTTTTTCAGGGCACAAGAGCAGCAGCTGCAGGAGAGGGCCAGTAGAAGGCTGTGGCCTTCAGTGGAGGAGCACAGCTACTGCCAACCCAAAAAGCTAGACAGTAAGAGAGGCCAGTTGATGCAGCTGTTAGAGTTAAGCCTCTAGACGCACAGAGCACGACACAGAAGGGTGGAGACTGATCTTAAGGGGCAATGGTTAAATACTCAGCATAGGCTTCTATTTCTGTTCCTTTAATGGCAACTTTAACATTTTTAATACACCTATTTAAACTCTAAAGATAATCAATAGCTTTGCTCCTTAAGCCTTCAGAAATATTAAAGTCAAACTTTCCTATTCCATCTTTCATTCAATGTATGTATGTCTAATATATGACCTGGGTTTTGACCCATCCATATTTACCATTACTGCTATTTTCACTATTATTGTTATTATTATTTATTATTAATATTTATTTAAATTTAACAATATATTTTAAACAATTTATTTGCTTTTTCATCCTACCTTTCCCTTGTGGGTCTAATTTCTTTTATTAACATAGAATAGTTAATTTGGGAGAGCATGTGGAGTTCTGCATTAACTGCTGCAGGATTTCCCAGTTCTAATCTTGTGTTCCCAGTGTAGGTTTCAGTACCCAAAGGGTTGTACATTGTTGAGTTACATTTTATCATCAGAGTCACAAATTTTTTTTTTTTTTAACCAACATTGTAGGGTTAAGGGTAGGGCAGAGCAAGACAAGAAAGTTTCCTTGCCTTGGCCTGGGAACTGTGGGAATACTAAACCCCTCCCCCACCCAGGTCCACTTTTGGTAGACTTTATTTGATAGATTTTACTCAGGGAACTCAGTGCCTTAGCCACATACACACCTCAGGGCTTCTCCCAAGTTCATATCCCTCCCATTCACCTTCTGGCTTGGAGGTCTAGCTTTATTTTTGTTACTAGAAGTTTCCCTTTCTTGCTTTTAGCCTTGGATATACACACTTAAAAATAAAAGTCCATTTCATTCACTACTTCTATATGTTTGAAGCCAGAGGGGATGTTTTCTGTTACTTTAGTTGACCATAATGACTAGAAGTTCAATAATGGATTACTTGCAGCTCTATAATTCTATGAAGAGTATTTCAGCTTTGTGGGTTTTTTTCTATTGCTATTTTTCATCCACTTTTCCTATTTCTTTCCTTTCTTTGAGTGGGTGTTTTGATCTCTTTACCTTACTTGGCTTATTTTTCTTTCTCTTGACTTCTTTATATACTCAATTGACATGATTATTTTTGTACATTATAGAAAAATGAAAAGCTGCCATTCTACTTATTATGCTTTTAATTCTATTTTAAGCCTTACATTTTCTAGTTGTCTCAAAAATTTTGTTGGACTCTTTGTTGTCTCCACTCATTGGATGTCTTCCGTCTACTGTGCACGTTCTTCAATTAGTCATATTTCACCATGTCTTCCAATGCTTATGGCCATATCTTGTCACTTGCTGATTTCATTTGCTCCTCAGCTTGCTGCATTTGGTTAGTTGCCTGGAGACAAATTCTGGACTTTTTTTTTCTTCTCTCTAGAGATACATGATGGCAAAACTGAAGCACAAAAATAAAACTGCCATAAAGTTACTTTTTAATGGAAATAACTTTTACTCCCATTATAGTTAATTTTATCCAATTTCCAGAAGAAAATAACGAGTTTATTTCGGGATCAAAATAAAAGAAAAATTGAAAATATAAATTAATCTGGTTGCAGCTTGATTTTATGTAATATCTGAACCTGGAACATTAATATGACATTGCCAGTGTAACTATACGAGAAAATCGGCACTTAGATTCTCAGTGTTTACACTGAACAGTTTTTTGAAGAGATTTTAAAATATTATTAGGTTTACACATTCGGTTTACAAGCTATTCTTTTCTTCCTCTTTGATTTTATTTTTGGTTTTCCAACATCATGTGTATCTTAATTAAAGCAATAAATGTACAGAGTTTAAACAAATATTATGACACTTATATAGAAAAATAGCACTCCTCTGCCCATATCTCTCAGTCCTGTTCCTCAGAGGCAATCTACTTCCAAATCTTTGCCCTGCTTCTTCTGGATTTTTCTTCCCTACTTCTAAATAGCATGCATATGATGCTAGTAATTTTTACTTTCAATTTTAGATATTAGTTGCTTTCTTCCTACTAAGGGAAGTGTAGATTTAGAACTCCTACACTACCTCACATACTTAGTTACCTCTCTCTCCTCCCCATTCTAATACAATCAAAAAATGTGGTTTACTAAATACACGGTGTTTGTATTATTTTCTCTTTATAAAAATTGTTAACAAAAGAGCTGTATTTGTTATAATGTTTTGTTTTGCCTAGAATTAAAAATTGCCTGCATTTTCTGCTTGATTACTCTTCAATATAAAGTCATTATTTCTCCCCACCCCTAAAGTCTCCAAGTAACTGTAAAATCTTCCTTTAAGTACATCAAGTATTTTATGTTTCATTCATTCCCGTTTTGGAGCTGTCTGTCACAGCTATTCTTAGAGCCCTCTGCACTGTTGCACAGTTGGAATCCTCTTATTTTCATGGGCCCCTATCTTTGAAATCCCCTTCACCATTCTTGTGAATTAGATTCCACGTAGTTACTTCCCCTTGTTCTGGTCAGTTTCTTCTGAGAGGATTGTCCAATCACCTGCTTAGTGGATATATATCAGAATTCTAAGTACCGGGATGAAAACTGATCTTCAGCTGATCTTCAGAATGATACAGCATCACTTCTCTGAATCTCCATTGATTCCAGCAAACCAAAGGGCCAGTTCAGAGTCAAGGTGAAGGAACTACGCAGGCGTACTAACAGCATGGTTCTTTGGCGACTAGCGCTTAGGTTTCAGATCTGCTTAGTGAATGAAGGCTTATCTGATTTCTGTCCTCTAACATGCTATTAAACCTCTATTCTTGCCATTTTCTTTTCTCTTATTTTCCCCCCCCTTCTCTTTCTTTTATTGTCATTTCACTGAGGATTCTGAAAGGACTGGTAACAAACTGGCCTGTTTGTTAAACTGGTATCTTTAATCCACAATTTTTAAACAAGATATCCCCTTGCCCTCCCCCCACCTTTTAAAAATCGACTTCAACTACCCTCCTATATCAACAGTACTTATTTGGAACTTATTTATTTAGAGGTCACCACTAACCACATCCATAAATAACTACTCCTGATTCTCATTAGATTGTTGTTCTCACTGCTTTTGGCCTAGGGTAATTTTGTGGCTATATTTTGACATAGAAATATTATTAAGCTGTTTATTAAACTTTCAAAGTCCGAAACAAAATTGCGGTGGGGGTTAGGGGGTCTAAAGTGAAAGGAGATTTCTTGCTTTTGGTTTTATTTTTGTTTTCTGTAGACAGAAAAATGAAGATGTGTAGTTGTAAGATGAGCTCCACTAAGGCAGACCTGACCCAAAGGGGAAACAGACTTTTAAGTCTATTGCATATAATCTGAGAAGTTTTGCGCTTTGACTATCAGGAGACAGTGCGATGTAAGTGAAAAGAGTAAGAGGTTTCACCTTGGACTTTCCAAGATTAGAATCTGACCTGCACCACATATTAGCTATCTGACTTTGAGCACTTCATTTGACCTTTCTGATTCCTAATTTTATTGTACCTAAAATTGAGATAATTAAAAGGACCTAAGTCATGGGTTTGCTGTGTTGATTAAATGAGATATTATATGTAAAAGTAACATCTCAAAGCATGAGCTTTCTGCAACACTTTATTACAAAAAGTATAGAGATTTATCCCAAGGAAATATACAAGCATTTTTGCACTAGGATTTCACTGAAAAGTTTATAATGGCAAAAGGGAGAAAATATCTAAAATGTTCATTAATAACTGATTGGTTACAACAATTATGATACAATCATACAATGTAGTACTGTGCCAACTTTTTATTTATTATTTAGTATACTGTACTAATTTCAAAATGAAATTTAATTATTATTTTAAACACATAGCATAGTAGTTAAAAGTATGAACTATAGAGACCAACTATCTGGCTTTGCATTCTGATGAGCCACCTACTTAACTGCATCACTTTGTACAAGCCACTTAACCTCTCTGTGCATCAGTTTCCTCTTTTATAAAAATGGAAAATAGTAGTAGCTAACTCTTTGGGTAAAGGACTTAAAATATCTCCTGGCATATAATAAGTGCTATATAAATATTTCCATCATCATTTATAGGCTGTTTATAGCCAGATAATAATAAATATATGTTGTTGTGTTTTCAGAAATACTTTAGCTATTTCATTTTACAGATTGAATCCTTTAAGATAATTTTGCATATCCCAATATGCTTTATGTGTCAAGTGAAGTATCATGTTCAATAAGGCACAGACATTTGACAAAGGGCAGACAATAGTAGGCATGTTCTGAGAGCATTAAGTGGCTCCTTATTCTAGAACACTGTTGACTCCATAAACATTTTCTTAGAGCAGATGTTCAGTAATACATCTGACCTTTGGGAAAAGAAAAATATGGATTTATGCAGAAGGCACATTGCCAACATAGAAATTGTCCCTGAATAAATTCATGGGTAGGTTGATTGATTTTTGTATTACCATAATGAAATATGAGAAAATAGAAAATCTGCTGCAGTGATCTGACTTACAGCTAGAAAAGCTAGGTAATGTTTGTTTATTTTCACGTTCTTGGAAGAGTCATTTAATGGCCTTGCCTTTGCATTTGCTGGGCTTCTCAGTTGTAAATGTACTAGATATACAATGATACTAAAACTTATATATCCAAAAAGAGTGGAAGCAAGATATGATGAGAAGACTTGTGGGTTAGGAAGATTAGGCTGGTGATAGATGGATTCATAGGTCAGGCTCAGGTATTGGCGGTGACTTTCTAAGCATTAGGGAATCATCAGAAGCTAATAGATAGAGGAATAAAGTGGGGGAAATTTTGGGAAGAGTAGTTTGACAATTGTGTCAGTTAAATTGGGAGAAGCTAAACCAGAAGGGGAGGATGTACAAGGATGAAACTGATATTCCAATTGTGACAGCATTGCACATGAAAGATTTAAGGAATAAATCACAATAGGGCAGGGGCCATTTTACCATAGATACATCATTCTGGGTTTTTTCTCCACAGTTAACTCTAACTTGGGGCAAGTTCAAGAGTAGAAAATGAGAAACAAAGAGGAAAGAATTTCTGAGTTGCAACAGAGAATTAGGTTTCAAGTAGCACTCTCTCTAAGTAGTTTTTTCTTATCTAAAACCACTGATAACCAGAAATCTCCATTTCCTTCACAAATGTAATATTATATGACATGTTCATGGACAATTTGTCAAAGCCACTGGTGGCTTGAATTCACACTGGAGGAAAGCCACATCTCTGACACTAATATAATATTGCATGTGAACTATAATTGAAAAATAAAAAATTACCATGAGATCATCCCAATAAATCTTGTACCCACCATCTTGACTGGAAGCCCCCGTCTCTGAATTTCAAGAGCGTGCATGTATTTGAGTTAAAAAGAAAATAGGCCCAGAAATAGCTAAAACTATAGAAAATTTAAATTTCTGTAGTTGGGGCAAAAGGTCTCTACACTTAACTTGCAAACATTGACAAGGGCACATTCCTGTTCAAGTATCTTTTCTGGTGAATAGATATGTGTAGATTCATGTGGATCCCTGACATATTTTGAGCAGAATTCAAAAGGAAGAGAAGGATCCAGACCAACACAAATGAGAACAAATACACTTCCATTTTTTCATTGCTTTGCATAAGAGTGGTTGATATATATTTTTAAAATTTATCTTTATTGTTGAAAGCATTACAGATATCCCTCCCTTTTTTCCCCATTGATCCCCTCCAACCCAAATCCAACCCCCTCCCAGGCCTTCACCACACTATTGTGTGTGTCCATGGGTTATGAATACATGCATATAAATTCTTTGATTAATCTCTCCCCACACGCCCCCCACCCCCACCTTCCCACTGAGATTCCTCAGTCTGTTCCATGCTTCTATGTCTCTGGATCTATTTTGTTCCTCTATTTTGTTTATTAGATTCCACATAGGAGTGAGATCATGTAAAACTGAAGCAGGAAGAATCTGAAAACCTGAAAAGGCCAATAACAACTGATGAAATCGAAGAAGTAATAAAAAAAACTCCCAGCAAACAAAGTCCTGGTCCAGATGGCTTTACAGGAGAGCTTTCTAATTCTTTAAGTTGTAGGGTTAGATAGTTTACTAAAAATTTTTCTTGCTTTTTGAGGTAGGCCTGCAGTGCTATGAACTTTCCTCTTAGGACTGCTTTCCCTGTGTCCCATAGATTTTGGGTTGTTGTGTGTTCATTTTCATTTGTTTCCAGGAAATTTTTTATTTCTTTTTTGATCTTATTGGTAACCCATTCATTGTTTAATAACATGCTATTTAGCCTCCATGTGTCTGAATGTTTTTGAAAGTTTTTACTGTAATTGATTTCTAATTTCATGCCATTGTGATTTGAGATGCTTGATATTATTTCAATCTTCTTGAACTTGTAGAAACTTCTTTTGTGTCCTAACATGTGGTCTATCTTTGAGCATGACCCATTGAGAGGAATGTATATTCTGCAGCTTTGGAGTAAAATGTTCAGTAAATCTCAATTAAATCCATCTGATCTAGTGTGCCATTTAGTCACTGTTTCTGTGTTGACTTTTTGTCTGGAAGATCTATCCAATGAAGTCAGTGGAGTGCTAAAGTCCACGACTATGACTGTATTGCTGTTGATCTCTCCCTTAAAGTCCTTAAGGTTATTACTGATCAGTCCTTATTTATTGTCATTTTAGTTCTTTATGCTTATGTTTCTCTCTCTACTTCTTCTTATTATTATAGCAGTCCCTTTAACATTTCCTGCAATGCTGGTTTGGTGGTGATAAACTCCTTTACCCCCCCTTTTTTTTTTGTCTGGGAAGCTCTTCATTTCACCATCTGTTTTGGATGATAGTCTTACTGGATAGAGTAGTCTTGGTTTCAGATCCTTGTTTTGCATTATCTAGAATACTTCATGCCATTCCCTTCTGACCTGTAGATCTTCTGATGAGAAGTCAGCTGATAGCCTTATGGGAGCTCCTTTGTAGGTAACAGAGTGCTTTTCTCTTGCTGCCTGTAAGATTCTCTCTTCGTCTTGAACTTTTGGCATTTTAATTATGATGTGTCTGGGCATGGGCCTCTTTGGATTTTTCTTGCTTAGGACTGACCCTCTGTGCCTTCTGAACTTGTGTGACTTTTTCCCTCACCAGGTTAGGGGAGTTTTCTGCCATTATTTCTTCAAAGAGGTTCTCTAACCCTTGCTTCCTTTCAACCTCCTCTGGCACTCCTGTATGCAAATATTGTTATGTTTCATGTTGTCCTACAGCTCCCTTAGACTGTGCTCCTGTTTTTTAATTGTTTTTTCTTTTTGGGTCTCTGACTGAATGATTTTTTCTATCCTGTCTTCTAATTAGCTGATCCAATACTCAGATTCCTCTAATCTACTGTTTGTGCCTTGCAATGTATTCTTTATTTCTGCTATGTCATAATTTTCTTTATGGTTTCCATATCTTTTTTCATGCTGTTGAGCATCCCTACCATCAGTGTTCTGAACTCTATAGCTGATAGATTGCTTATCTCCATTTCATTTAGCTCTTTTTCTGGACACTTCTCTTGTTCTTTCATTTGGGGCTAGTTTTTTTGTCTCCCCATTTTGGCTGCCTATTTGGGTTTGTTTCTATGTATTAGGTAGGCCTGCTAGGACTCTCAGTCTTTTTGGGGGGTCTCTGGTGCAGGCCAATGATAGACACTGTTTATGACTGGCTTTGAGTATCCTGTTTGGAGCTATCAACAACCCACAGCTTAAAGTCCCCTCTGTTGGGGCTGGGTACATTTGTACAGAACCAAGATGCACACCAAAGTTTGCTTGTCCAAGGCCTGGGTCCAGAAGCAGATCAGGCAAAGACTCAAAGCACTCTGAGATCTGCCTCCCTGCAGGCCGATTAATCTGATTCTCTTAATGAGCCTCAGGCTGTATAAAATCCACAGGGTAGGACAGATGGTTGTTATCAGTCTCTTAATGAGCCTCAGGCTGTAGAAACTCCTCTGGGTAGAGTAGATGTTTTCCATCAGGGTGGGGCAAAAGCTGCTTGAAATGTAAATGTCTGCCTGGAAAAAATGTCCTCCTCAGTCTGGGGGAATGACAGCACAGGAATCCTGAGGGGTGCCCTCTGAGCTCTATCTTGAGAGCCCACAACCTAGATTCTCCTCACACAGCTCCAGTCCATGCTGCCCTCCCTCTGCTGGACCCCAAGGTGAGTGGCTGCATGTGAAACTTTGTGTGTTGGCTCTTTAAGAGGGGGCCTGCATTTCCAGCTGTCTCTCCCTGGCACACAGAAACCTGGCTGCTTTTCACAGCCAGATGTTATATGGGCACCTTTCTCAGTTTTGGTGCTCTGGGGTTTAGGCCCCAGAGTCCTCAGTGGGAGCCCCCCACAGCTGAGATCTCCCTCTGGACCTTCAGCTCCTGCCTGTGGGAGCCCAGCCAGCCCTCTAGGGCCTCTGGACTTCCTACCAGTAAGAGTGGTTAATATTTAACACATAATCCACACTATGTTTATCCTTGTACAGTGGTTAATACTAATGATAATTTTCCATCTATGTATGCATGCATTACTTATTTTCATAGATACCCTCTATCCTGATTCAAAGCCCAGACTAAATATTATGGGTAAACAATTCTCCCTAAAAGAAGATTGTCCAAAGAGGAACTAGTTTCCTGGAATGTTATGAGGAGAGCTTGGCGATGAGATGATAACAGCAGCAATATAGAAAAGATAAAGCCTTACATTAAAGAGGCCAGCAAGTCTAAGTTACTGTCTGGATATGATGGTCAAGGGGAAGTTGTTACTCAAAAACTCAGCAAAAAGCCTTGTAGCCCTGGAGAATGCTGTGCCTCTTCAAACAATAGCAATGTTGGGTTAGAGGACACAATTTGGAGGCAAAACATGTATGTTTCATGTTTGATATTTTAAATATGAAATGAAGATGAGATACTCAAGCAGAGGTAGCCTGCAGGCAACTAGAATGTATGATTAGAACTTTTTTTAAGGAAAGAGAAATATTAATTTAATAAATGCCATGATAAAGTTTAATGGAAGCAGTCATGAGTGGGGGAAGTGAGAAGTGAAGAGCAGAGGCTTAGGACTAGTACCCACAGTGGAAAAAAAGAAAACAGTAAGATAGTAAGAGAGAAGCATAGACAAGCAGGAGGTAAGGTTGCCAGATTTTACAAAAATATAGGGTGCCCAGTTATATTTGTATTTTAAATAAATAGTGAATGATTTTTCAGTATAATTATGTTTCAAATATTTCATCGGGCATACTTATCTGGAAAAAAATTGTTTAGCCCAGCCAGCATAGTTCAGTGGTTGAGCATCGACCCATGAACCGGTAGGTCACGGTTCAATTCCCTGTCAGGAAACATGCCTGGGTTGTGGGCTTGATCCACAGTAGGAGGGGTGCAGGAGGCAGCCAATCAGTGACTCTCTCTCATCATTGATGTTTCTTTCTCCCTCTCCCTTCCTCTCCCTGAAGTGAATAAAAACTTATTAAAAAGTTGTTGTTTTTCTGAAATTCAAATTGCACTATTTAACTGTGCCTCCCATATTTCATCTGGCAAATCATATAATTTTGACTTCGTAGCATGTCAAAAGCTGAAGAGATATATAAGGGTCATGAGAAATATTTACTCAACAGTCTTTTCCCTACTCCTGAAAAATTAGTTTTTTAGTTTACTTTAGTAGATAAACATAATGATGAATAATGGTTTTATGTCCTGAGTTTAGGATGATTTAGGAATGGCATGGGCGTATGTAATTTTGGGCAGATAAACGTAGATTTGGTTTGTAAATAGTTTCCTGTTTATTGATTTTACAACTTTGTCAGAATTAATACATATTTGTTGGTAAAGATTGCTATTATTTATTTTAAATATACTTTTATTGATTTTAGAGAGAGAGGAAGGGAGAGGGATAGAGGGATAGAAATATCAATGATGTGTCATGGGTCAACATTCAACCACTGAGCCACACCCGATGGGTTCTATTCTTCTGTTTTTAAATATGTTTTTATTGATTATAGAGAGCAGGGAAGGAAGAAGGAGAGAGAGAGAGAGAAACATCAATTGGTTGCCTCCCGCATGCACCCTGACTAGGGATGAAGCTGCTGACCTTCCAGTGCACGGGACTGTACTCAACCAACTGAGCTACACTGGGCAGGGCAAGGTTGCTATTCTTTAATGTAATTTATTCCATCAAAATATTGATCAAATTGTTTACATGGTACATTTCAAGTAAAATTGTGTTTGTAAAAATACAATACTAGCTTAGCAATACTAAATATCAGAGTCAGGAAGAGTGCAAGCATGTGAAGATTCTTTTTTAATGGATATAGTTTTGAAATTTTGATTTTTACATATTAGTTTTAACTGCTTTTTCATTAAAGCATAAATATATTAGATTTGTATTTTGTAATGCATCTTTGAGTCCTTCCAGTATTCTAATCTTCTAGAGTGATTACCTTAAAAATGTCAAGAAAACAAAATCCAGGGAGTATATATTGATTTTTGATCATTACTTAAACTGAAATGCCAAAGTTGTTTTGCAGCTCAGTAACATTCTAATCAAATTATATCTACTTTATTTTTTTCTAAATCACTTCCTGCCTCATGTACCAAAGCTACAATTAGTAAGATAATAAATATCTTTGATAGGCCATGAAATAAAAGTTTATAAGTGTGTCTTTAAGATATTTATCTATAGATTAATGTTTATATTAATTCAGCCTAGCAGAGATGACCATACAAGTGCCAATAATACTTATGTTTCATCCCTTTCTGGAGCTAAAAGAAAATGATGAACTTAACCTGGCTATTTCTGGAATGCAAGTTTAGGAAAACTTTCTTGGCAAATATGAGAAAGCAGAAATATGTTGCGGAGGCAGAAGAGGCATATTGAAATTTTAAATCAGAAAATTCTAAAAATGAGAGAATGATGGATCCAAATATGGTAGTTGTCGTGTGTTTGCTTAATCTTCCATATAACAGGGGCTTTCCTGTCTCCCTCTCCCTGATTCCCAGGAGGGATGATGTCCATCTGCCCTTTTCTCCACTCAACTGTCCATCAGTGCTTTTGCAGAGCCAGCCACCATTAACATGCCTGCTCTGTGATGCAGTGATAAACATAGTCCCTGCTCTCATGCAGTTTATATGCAGGTCATGTAAGCACCTCCAAATGGCCTGACCTCTAATAGTAATAAAGTTGGGGGCTGCTTTCTCTTAAAGTGTGTTTTGTGTTGAGTTCATTATCATTATCGATAGTGTCTGCATCAGCATTGCTGATAACTGCATTATCATCATTCCCTATGGAGTAAGAGGTGTAATAACTTTAAGCTGTTATAAGGCAAGGTTAACAGAGAAAGGTACAGAGTTACAATTTTGCGTGGTGGTTTACATTTTTTAGAGGGATATCGTTTATTTGCTTTAGCTTATTAGCACTGGTAGAATCTGGGATTTGATTTATACTGATGTGTACAGATTTCCTGATTTTTATTTTACATAATACCTGGTTTTAGAGCATCAACACAGTAGTTGCTAAGTAACCACATTGCTCCACTGGCCCTAAGATTTTATTGCAAGAGATGTAAATGTATACTGCTGTAGAAAGCATTTCATTTAGATAAATACTCTTCCTGTTATGCCAATAGCATTCATTGTTTTTCTTCTAAGGCTTGTCTACAGAAGTGGAGTATCGAAGTGACCATTGCTTTCAAAGTAAAAGGAGAAAGGTTGAGATAAATTAGCCACTTGGCTGAACTTATTTATGGAATTCGCCAATTAATTGCTGGAGTTTCTACTTCATTGCTTACCTATACTCAGGGCAGTTTTTAGGTTCAACAATAGCAAATTGGCAGAATTCTTCTTTTGAGATACATGTCAAGTGAAGGCAGGTTTACATACACATTTGTAAACGTGTATTTAAATGTATACCCAAGGGTGTTCTGACTTTCTCTTATTTGTTTCCTTAGAAAAATATTCTCGAAAACTTTCCCCATGGAAGTTAGAAAAAAGGCATAATAAAGGCAAAATTTGGGAAATATTGTCTTTTCAGTTTGTGCCTCATTCTGGCTCCAATTTTCAAACCCCACTATTGTAAGTGCTGAGGAAAAGAATTCACAGCTTGTGTCTTTAAGCAATACACAATTCAGTGAGATCAAAAGCATATGCAGGGATAATTGCCGAGGTGGGATTATACTATATAGAAGTGTTGTGCTGCTATGAAAGCCTAGGGATGGGAGCGAGCATACCTACTTGATCAGGGAATAGTCAGGGAAGGCTTCAGACAGCAGGGTGTATTGATAATAAATGGGGCTCCAGAAGGATAAGGAAGTATGGGCAGGCCTGTATCCCTTGACAAACACATACATATTTTATATAAAATACAGATGTTAAATAATGACTCACCATAATGACATGGGTCTATTTCTGGGGTCTCTGTTCTGTTCCATTGATCTATGTGTCTGTTGTACCAATACCAGGCTGTTTTGATGACAATGGCTTTGTAGTACAGTTTGATATCCAGTGCAGTGATCCCTCCCACTCTGATCTTCCTTCTCAAGATGGCTGCAGCTATTCAGGGTCTTTTTTGGTTCCATATAAATTTTTGGAATATTTATTCTAGCTCTCTGAAAAATGCTGTTAGTATTTTAACAGGAATTTCATTGAATCTATAGATTAATTTCAGTATTATGGACATTTTAATGATATTAATTCTTCCAATCCTTGAACATGGTATATTCTTCCACCTGTTTATATCTTCCTCTGTTTCTTTTTTCAGTGTCTCGTAGTTTTCTAAGTACAGATTTTTTACATCCTTGGTTAAGTTTTTTCCTAGGTATCGTATTTTTTTAGCTGCAATGGTAAATGGTATTGCTTTTTTAGTTTCTCTTTCTGAGAGTTCATTGTTGCTGTATAAGAATGCCATTGATTTCTGGATGTTAGTTTTGTATCCAGCTACCTTCTTGAATTCATTTATCAAATCTAGTAGTACTTTGGTGAAGTCTTTAGGGTTTTCTATGTACAATATCATGTCATCTGCTAATAAGGAAAGTTTTACTTCCTCCTTTCCAATTTGGATACCTTTTATGTTTTCTTCCTGTCTGATGGCTGTGGCACAGCAAAAGAAATTAGCCTCAAAATACAAAGGAACC
This sequence comes from Miniopterus natalensis, assembly GCF_054644295.1. Classification (NCBI taxonomy): domain Eukaryota; kingdom Metazoa; phylum Chordata; class Mammalia; order Chiroptera; family Miniopteridae; genus Miniopterus; species Miniopterus natalensis. The sequence goes on along the minus strand of NC_142103.1, from coordinate 1,444,465 downwards.
CCATGGTATGGGAGACCATATTTGCCAAGGATGTATCTGATAAGGGGATAATTTCCAAAGTGGACAAAGAACTTATACAACTCAACAAGAGGAAGACAAACAACCCAATTAAAAAATGGGCAAAGGACCTGAATAGACACTTCTCCAAAGAGGACATACAGATGCCCAAGAAACATATGAAAAAATGTTCAATGTCAATAATCATCAGAGAAATGCAAATTAAAACAACAAGGTCTCTGAGTTTGTAGGGCTGCCACATAGGCCTGCGCTGAGCTTGTCAGGTTAGCATGGGGCCCCTTTTCTTCCACAGGCACTTGAGGTTTATGTACCATTTTGCACAAAGTAGAAAAGGAGGGAGCAGGGGTCTTGAATTTTGAAGGGGAAATAGGCATCACTTCCTTAACAAGAGCTTAAAAGAGCAAAAACCCATATTTCAAGGCTGTTAGAAAAGAATTGATTTCTTAGGGCATGATCCTAAAGCACCTGATAATATTCCAGGCTGGCATAGATTTAGACTTTTCCTTTTTCTTGCTAAAACTTACTGCATCATGCGAGTCATTTTATTGACAAATCTGATCCAATTAATCCATGAATTATATTTTTAACCTTATCACCTCATTGTAACTATGGGAAAGTATTTCAGTTTGACATATTTCTCACTCATCTTAACCTCTTGATGTAAAAAGGCAGAATTTCTTAGCACTAGATATTGCCATAAAATATATGAACCAGAAAGAACTGGCATGAGTGAGACGATCTAAATCAACCCTGATAGAAAGAAATGTTAAATATATGAAAGAAATATTGCATTTCATATCACATAATTTACAAGGCAGGTGCAAACATGATGCTATTGTGTATGTACACACAGCCATCTGCGCACACATGGACACAGGGGAGCTAGGCAATGCATACATTATCACCTCACCCCATTTCACAGCTGAAGAAATAGACTGAAAGTTTGAGGGACTCTTATCAATGCCATATAGTTTAATATGCAAATATTGCGGCAGACTTTGCCAGTATTTTCTTTTTTACTCTCCCCTGCAGACTAATCTAAGTTGAGGACAATTACTCATTGGGAGTAAGGAATGTCACTCATTCTCTCTGCTTTTGTTGCTTACTTAACTGCTATTTCTTGGTTGCCTACTATATGCCAGGAAATATAATTGAATCCTCAGTGTGTAACTGGCTTCCCTTTTGTCTTATTGCCCTCTTTTTACTAGTTACATTTCCTTACATGCTTCTTTGGGCACTTTCTGACACTAACCACTTGATAATTTCAGCCACCAACTAATCAAGTTCTACCAAAGCAAACCAAGGTTGGATATTGTGGGCTTCTGTAACTGGAGATGGCTTCTGAAAGGTGGTTTGTACTTTTGAGCAGAGAAATAATGGCTATTTTCTGTGCAGTATGCTTTTCTGAATTGGGCAATAAATAAATTGCTTATAGAAAAGTAAGAGCGGGCACTGAAAATGGGGGAGGGGGTTCCATCCACAAATTTCAATTTATATTGGAAGATTTTCTCAAATGTCCTTGACATATTTTTACTAGGTGTTGAGAATTTAGAGTAACTATTAATTGGATAGGGACATTACATCTGCTCTGATTGTTTGGCACAATAGGGGCATGTGGCTGAAATCTACAGACATCATTTGGCTACTTTGTATAAGGTGACTCTGCATTATGGCTCCTGGCCAGTTCATTATTATTATGGATGTCCAACCTTTGTATCTGACTTTATCTCCTTGGAAGGACTTGAGTATGGTTGATTTCTGGACTGCCAAGAACCCTAATGAAAAGTTATAAAATGTCACATGATTTCACAAAAATCTAGTTAGAAAAGAGCTGCTTGGATATCACTTATTTTCAAACTATCCAGTTGTGTAAACAATTTAAAGCCTTTTCTTTCAAAAAAAAAAAAAAAAAAAAAAGGCTCTGCATATGTATCCACACAGCCAAAGCATTGTCTATTCCCAAGATGGGAAGCAATGGTATGTGGCAGTATTTCCCTATTAAAATACTGAAATTTATTGCACCTTAGCAAAGGTGTCATAACAAAAGCATTTGTCCAAGTTCTTGAGAAAATACAATTAAAACATGTGGGAGAGAGGCTATGCATGAATACTAAATGTTATTTTTATGTTTTAAGTCTTTTAAAAGAGATACAGATATGTTTGGGAAAAATAGGAACATATAATATTCAGATTTTTTGAGATTGACTTGCAGTAAACAATGTCTATATCCTCCTGTGAAGGTTGCAGTGCTCGGGGTTGATGTTCTGGGATCATGTTTGTCTGTTGCGAACTTGTTCCGTTATTTGCCAAGTCCATTCATTGCAAGCAGTCAGCCTTCTCATCCAGCCTGCTACATGTTAATATGCAGGACAAACCTTGCTGCAGATATTTAGGTCATTTAACTGCAGTAGTAAAATACAAATTAACAGGAAAATTGCTGACATCATTAGCATAAAGCATTAACATCTGCAGGTTACACTTGCCAGATGCATAATATCTGTTAATTATAGTTGTAATAAGAGACCATTGGGAGTATGAATCAGGATTTATGTAAAACTTTTGCTACTTTCAGAAATACAGATTTCTACTTGTATAAATTAATTTATAAAAATGAAGAAAATGATATGTGTAGGTAGGGATATAGGTAAATAAACATTTTTGAGGATTAGTCCAATTTGTTAATTCTTACATATTTTTCCCAAGGACATTTGATTAAGCTTAATGTTGATAATACAGAAACATAAACTTTCAATTCATTTGTTTAAATTACAAAGAGATCACTTGGTTAAAGTAATTGACTTCTATGTTTTCTTGTGTGACTTTTTATCATTACATCTGACATAGTAATTCTTACCTCTCCCTACTGATTTCAATTAACCTCAACATTTCATGTATCTTTTAACTTATACTTCAGTCGTCTTTTCATCTCAGATTATGCTGTATTGAGATATTTCTGAGGATATTGATGAAGCTGACTATATTATAATAACTGTGTTCATTGGAAATATGTGTGGCCCGAGATGAGAGACTCATCAATTTAATGAGTTGAAGGGTTGTGAAAAAATACACAGTAGAGGTTTTATAGGGGAAACTTGGGAGTTTGGGAGATAGAAAAATCATTACTGGTACAAGTGACTAATGACTTTCCCTTGATTTGACAGACTTGACTTCCCCCCTCCCCCCCAAGTCCTGTCCTTGACAAAAGGAAATATTAGATAATATTTAGAAATTTCCTCTGCACAGATTTTTCCATGCAGTTAGTGATATATAACCAAATTCTCCAAATGCCCTTTAAACAGGCCTGCTACTGATTATCAGCTTTTCTCTACAAGGCAGATTTGCATTATTTTTCATAACTTTTATATTACCCCTCCCAGGTTGCACATACTCAAAACAATTGATTGGATTGAAGTAACATTTGTACCCTGGAGGAAGTTTTCCTGAATCATTCAGTGATACATGGAGGGAATGCACTGGAAAGAGAAAATTCTAGGAGGGCTGCAAATAGTGTGTAGATATTATTATGAAAAATGGCCATATAAATGAATAAGGGTTAGGAAATTGAGAAGCCAGAGATATGTTACTATTGAAATCCAAGCAACATCTCAAAACCTTCAGGGTTTAGATATAGTTAAAGGAAGTCAAAGTATGACATTCTGGATGCAAATTAATTTTGGTCCACAAGCAAGGCATGTAACTTTAACTTCATTTTCTCAAACAACTCAATTTTTAAAACCTCAATCTCTAGGGTAGCAAAATATTCCCATCTATTTAGGGTTCCTTCCTTTCCTTGGGGCTCTGCTTGAATTCTGAAGGAGGTCACTTCTGTGAAGGTGTCAGAGACTAATTTTGTCTTCTGTTTCATATGTCCCTGCATCATACTTGGGAGAAAGAAAACCCATGAGATTTTCTTTCTTTCTTTCTTTTTTTTTTTTTTTTAATATATCTTGATTGATTTCAGAGAGAGGAAAGAAGAGGGAGAGAGAGATAGAAACATCAATGATGAGAGAGTCATTGATCGAGCCCGCAACCCCGGCATGTGCCTCGACCGGGAATCAAACCCCGATTGCCTGGATCCCAGGTCAACGCTCAGCCGCTGAGCCACACCCGGCCGGGCTAAGGCTTGATTTTCTAACTGAACCACGGAGTCAGCTCTAGTTCACAGTCTGCCCCTTCCCTGATCTATCCCCTGGCCACAGGGCAGGATAGGCTCAAAAACGTCTAGGGTGATTTGCCGAATCCTGGGACTTGACCCTCTCTCTGGGACCCAACAGTGTCTATTCTCTCCTGCTTCCTCTGATTCTCTCTTTTCCCCTTGTCTGTGGAATTCCATTCTGGCCTAGGGAGTGGGAATGTCTTTTTTTTTACTCACTGCTTTTTTTCCCCTCCAAAATTCATTCTCTAAAGAATATATATAAGGTTTTGAGTTTTAGAAGATGGTAAGACACTTCTTTTCCCTTATGCTGTCACATACCTCTGTGAATGATAATGGAATTATCTAGTAGTTCAGATTAGTGGAAGAAAGTACAGGAGTTGGAATACCAAGAAATCACATTGGTTAATATTTCAAAAATATTATCCAGCCATATAGAAAGCAAAAATAGAAAATGCTAGAGAAGAAGGGAGCACAGTGATTATATCTGCCTCTCCTACATCAATATTGGCCTCTATGTATTTGGGTATTATGGGAAGAGAAAACTAATGCAGAACTTTCTTCTCCTAGCACTGGCCAGGAAAAGTCCTGAAGACAAGTATATGAGATTTCAAATTGGGGTCATAATACAGAGGGTTTGGGGGTGAAAATGTACCATGGAGCTCTATAAAACCCTAAGAGAAGGTCAGTGCCACTTGCCACCCCCATATTATTATGCTTCATCTACCTGGTCCACAAAAGGCCCCAGAAAAGATGAACAGAGGCCTGGTTACTCCTGCATTGAGCCTGAAAGAGGAGGCTATCTCCAGGTACTTCATCAGGGAATTTACTGTCTACAGGGTCTCAAAGGTCTGTTTAATCTGTGTAAACAAAGCATATGCTCAATGAATTAGAAGTTTAAATAGAAAAACAAGTGCCACAAAACAACTGAAATAGTGTGTAAAATAAAAGCCATAAGGATAGGACTTATCAGATATCAGAACATAATATAAAACCTTTTCAAGGAAATTCATTCATTCATTTATCTAACTGATACTTATTGATCTGATGTGAGCTAAAACCTTTTCTAGGTATTGTAGATAAAGTAGTGAACAAAACAGACAAAATATGGAAGAGTAGAGAAAAATCAAAATAAAAAGTTATATATAGAAGTATATTATAAGGTTCTAAGTGCTGTGGAGAAAAACAGGGAAGGAATGGTCAATATAAGGGGCAGTGTTCTCAATTTAAAATAGGTTGATAAAAAAAAGTGATACTTAAGAGCAAAAACCTGACAAAGAAGTTAGTCAGGCTGCTCTCTCGGGGAAGAGCATCTCAGGCATAGTCAACATCCAGTATAATGATTGTAAGGTGTATTGAAGGACAGCAAGGAGGCAAGTATGGCTGAAAAGGAGAGAGTGAAAGAGAGATTAATAGGATATGGAGACAAAGAATACAAAGGACATTGTGTCCAGCCTCATAAGTCATTGCAATGACACACTCTTACTAAAACAGCAATGGGAGAACTTTGAACCCTGGAAGGACACGATATGATTTATATGTAAACAGGATCACTGGCTGCTGTGATGAGAATAGATTGAAGTGGGTAAGGGTGGAAATGGAGACCAGCTAGTGGGAGAGCAGGGGTTGAAATAATCAAGGTAAGAGATAACGGCTACTTGGCCATGATGCACCTTTGACAAGTTACTTAACTTTTCTATGCTTCGGTTTCCTTATCTATAAAGTGGGATTAATAACAGTATCTGTCTCATATGGTTGTTAAGATTAACTGAGTAAATATATACAAAACACCTAATACATAGTAAAAGATTATTATTTTTTGTTTTTGTTTTTTTTTTTTATTTTATTATTTAAAAATTTGTTCTTTTTATAGTATAGTTACCATACAATAGTATATTAGTTTCAGGTATACAACATAGAGATTTGACATTTCTTATGCCTTACGATATGACCACACTGAATCTAATAAAAGTCTGTCACCTTGCCAAATTATTATAATATTATTGATTATTATATAGAGTTTTATTTTAAATATGTTCTTTATTGATTTCAGAGAGAGGAAGGGAAAGGGAGAGAGAGAGAGAGAAACATCAATGATGAAAAAGTCATTGATCAGCTGCCTCCTGCATGCCCCCCACTGGGGATGAGGCCAGAAACCTGGGCATGTGCTAGATGATATGTGCTAGATTTTCAATCTGGGTTACTAGGGGTGGCAAAGATTGAACCAGAGAAGAGGGAGTCAAGCAAAATAGTAAAATAAAAATAATACCAAAGTGAAAAACATGGACCAGCAAGCCAATATAGAATGTATTAATAAAATCAGGAAATTAACCTCAAAGGAGAGACATATTCTTGACCATCAATTTCATGGTATACAATTTAGAAAGGCATTCTAGGTATAAATTGTGTTATGTACATTAATGGCCAATGTGTCTTTTTTAATAACCAAAAGATGTTCTTTGAGAGAAGAATCTTCATAATGTATTTTTCTGGTGACGGGTGTCAGGCTTACTCCCTCTCTCTACTCAATGGTTATATTTTTCACTGCAGGTTATTTGAGGATCTTATCTTAAATCCCTTAACAGGAAAAGATAATTATCAAACATAGAGACATTTGTGGATTGCCCTCCTAATAGCACATTTATACACTGTTCGGCATTGCTGATTGTTGAACTTTTCAGTCTCTAACTTGAATCATATTTTTTTTCTCTTGAATTATCTAGAAACATTATATTGTTGCAGGGATAAAGCCTGGTTATTTTGCTTTCAAAGACATTTTCCTATGTGTGTTATTTCTAATATGCATTTTGTCACCATTCCTTATCAAGAACTCTCAAGTATTATTCATCTGTTGTAGTTGTTTTCATAGTTCTTTCCCTTAGCTTACAGTGTAACCACCTTTGCTAATTTAATAACCACATTGCTAATATACAACTCCATTCTATTCCAGGAAACATACACAAGTGTGCACATATGCACATGCGCACACATATACCATTTTACATTTCCTTTGTACTTAAATTTTTTTCTTTCCTAAAATCTACTGTGCCTCTATTTTAGAAAAAGTCTAGTTTGTGTCACTCATCAATCTGATAAAATATTTTAAATAATCCTGGACCTTTGGGCTATGAATAAGACATCTTTTTCCCAAATAAGAATCTTGGTTTTTTATTGGCTTATTTTTCATTACAGTTTACATACAATATTCTATCAGTTTCAGGTGGGACAAAAGTAGGCTTACAGTTGCTCATATGAAAAATAATACAATAATTAATAAATAATAATTCAAAAATAAACTCTGTGCTTCACGTACTCACAGCTGTAAACCTATTTTTACCCCACTCTGTATATATTGTGAATATTTTCACCCAGTGTGAAGTTTCCCTTTTCATTTTCTTAACAGTATCTTTCCAATACCAGAAGATTTTAATATTCAACCAATCAATGTATCTGTCTCATCTGATGTCTCTGTCTCTCTCTCTCTCTCTTTCTCTCTCCCTTCTACTCTCTCTGAAAATCAATGGAAAAAATATCCTCAGGTGACGATTAACAAAAAAATTAAAAAGAGTGGTTTTTGTTTTACCATTGCACTTTTCTCAGTTTTCCAAATTCTTCATAATCACAAGGTATAACTTTTATATTCAAAAGTATAACTGTCATTTTGCTAAAACCATATGAATAAAAAATTAACAAAATTTCTGCAAAGTAGCATGATCACCATTATTCCATTGAAGTGAATAAACTCTTGTTTCAGGTCACAGAACACCGATAATCCATAGAAACATGGTTTGAGAAAATACCTGTCCTCCAGATGGTCAAGACATCACTTTTCCATTGATACAGCAATTTCTCTCACCCTGAAGAAAGCATTGCTTAAATGCAGGTCCTTTGTGCTTTGAGGATGATAATTGGTATGTTGGCTATGGGCTCTTTTTTGGACCAGGACTATCACAGTAATATTTAGAAACAGCACAAGTTAAAGTAATATGCTTCTAAAGCTGGAGTATAACTAAATTAATAAGATCTCAAACCATTAAGAAGCAATTATAAATATAAAAGCACTAAGAGGAAAAGCTAAAAGCCAACTAATGGACTGTGGTGAGCATAGAGAAAATGATTCTAGTATTGTAATAGAACCAGGAGTAGCCTTCAAACTGGCAGAATAATAAGATCTTAAGGTAACAGAAAACATCATGAAACACTAATAGCAACTATGACATGGGAATAATAAGAAAATATGGTTTTAATTCAATAAAGAAAATCACTGTGGGAAAGACTGAACAAGAACAGCTAGACATTTCAGGGTCAGGACATCTCTTCACTTTCCCACATTTACCAGAGTTTATTTGTAGAGTTGGTGTTGAACTTCCTGGTGTTTGCTGCGGGAGCAGGAGGTCTATACAGTTCTATAAGATCCTACACAGTGAATTATGAATAATTAAATTACAAGTATCACGTTTTTAATCTCCAGTTCTAAAAATTAGAATGTTTTATATTTTATTGTCTTTGAGCGCAGTGCGTTTTCACCTCTGTTTCTAAAATAAATTGTATGTCCATCAGTTCTAAAGAAAACATTTCCTAAGCAATTGAAAAATCTCCACTTGTGCAATTTTGGAACAATTTAATTCATTTGGAAACAGGCTATTCCCTGCCTAGTTGTACTGTCTAATATGTTTTCCCACAGTATGGTTTCCTGGACCATGACTGTCTCTATCAGTATAGTTAGAGTGTGTATTTAAAAATGGATCTAGCCTGGCCAGTGTGGCTCAGTTGGTTGAGCATCGACCCACACCTTCATTTCCTTCCTCTTATATCCATGAGGCTGTTGCAAGTGAGAGGAGGTTGGTGTCAGCTCTCTCAAATTCTGAAGGCTCTGCTCGCTCTCTCTCATGCTCTGCCTTCTCCTCCTCTCCCATGTCTGGAGATTTGATTAGCTTGGCTCTAGGCATTGCACGCAAAATGCTTTCTTGTTCTCTTTAGATGCTTTTTTCTTGACACTGACAGGTGTTTCTTAGGCCAGCCTTTTCTCTTTAACTAAGACAAGATTTGAAATTAAGCTGTGAACTTAGGGCAAAAACAGTGTTCTAGTGTCTACCTCTGTTCTGTGTGCATGTGTGTACATGTGTGTGTCAGATTTTTTTTCACTGTGGTAAGGATAATTAACATGGGCTGTACCCTCTTACAGATTAGCATCAGAAGATCCTGGGCTGACCAAGCCCCACTAACATCCTGGGACATTTACATATTCAGAATAAGAATTTTGCTGGTTTGAGGAGTGATTTAAACTGTGGCAGACATCCTTATTCTATTTGCAAAAAAGCAAATCTTATTCTATAGCAATTCCAAAGGAATTTAAGTTCAGAATAAGACTTCTGAATAAATCATTCAGCAAGCAGAGATGGCAAACATGCTTATCATGTTTGCATAAGTACTGCCTGTCATGGTTATATCACAGATGATGGCTATAAAATAAATATCACATGGAGTTAAAAAGAGCTATGGAGACAGAATGCATTGCTAAGACATAATAACTACTACAAGTGAAATATTTTGTAGTATAAAGATGAAACTAATAACAGTCATTATATACCAATACTGCTGCACTTAGGGACCAAGATTCCATTTGCTCTGAGGACTGAGTAGTCTAATTTTATAGTTGGTAATTTTGTAGCTGCACAAGGTTATTTTATGAATCCATGTAACAATATTTAATGTTTTAGAACCAATATTGTATTTATTTGTTTCTTTTTCTTCTAGGGCATGTAAAGTTGCAAATGTTTTTTCTTCTGAGTTTATCAAGGTTACCAAGAAAAGTTTTATGAGTATGATTTCTATATCATCTTTTGCTTTCTGTAGTAAATATCCATAGGATGTGTTAAATAAATGTGTTAGGTTATCCCAGTGACCGACTGACACTCACCTCTGCTTTCACATTAAAATCACCTGGAAACTTTTAAAAAGTAACTATGGGCATGGCCAGCACCCAAAGATTTTGATATAATTAGTATGTTATGGAGTGTGAGGATCAGTGTTTTTGAAACTTCCCCAGGGAACTGTACCAGGGTTGAGAACCACTGTTCCACATCTGAGAGCCAAGTAGCAAAACTATCCATATATAAACGTGACTTGTCTACAGAGCATAGTACCAGTATTTGTTGCACAATGAAATTTCCGGTTACCAAGTCTCCCTGGAGAGTGTCTCCACCTGACTCTTATTCATTCTCTCCTTTATTCAGGCCTCTAATGGGTTGCGGGCTGTGGCATAGCCTATGTGATATGAATGACCGGAGACAAAGATGAAAAGTAAGGAACTCAGGAGTTTCCTAATTTGCTCTCCAAATTGCCAGGAGAAGAACACTGAAGTTCACATGAGTCTGTCATTTTATTTCAACAGATGTTGATGATTGGGAGGAACTGCCTTATACTGGTTAAGAGTACAGGCTCTGTAGGCAAACTGCCTGATTTCAGTTCCAGGTTCAGCTAATAAGAAGTTACTTACCCTCTCTGTTCCCCAGTTTTCTTATGTTAAAAACAGTGCTAACTAATGTGCAAGATCAAATGATTGGCCTCAAGATTCAAAATGAGGCTCCCATTTCTTGAGTGCCTTTTTTCTCCATTAGACTTAGTTTTCTTATGTTAAAAGCAGTGCTAACATTAATTACACTCCCAAAATAAGTGTTTTCTCTATCAAATATTATTTTAATTATTTTGTGTTAGGTGAAAACTATAGCTGAAAGGTTCAGTGAGGAGGAGGAGGAGGTTATCTTTTATGGGAAATCTATGGACCCTGGTTCCAGGAAGACTATAATGCTCTTCCTGAGTGGCTTCATTCAATCCAATTAAAATAATTCTCATCCATATGTAGATACTCGTGAATCAATATCTTCAACCCCAGCCCTCTCTTTATTCAAGTTCCATACTTACAAGTTTTTTTTGTGTCATCTCCAACTGTACATCCTCTAGGGGCTTCCAATTCTTCAGGCCTAAACTAAACTCACATTTTGGCCCCTGCTGGGCGTGGCTCAGCAGTTGAGCACCGACCTAGGATCCAGGAGATCGCGGTTCGATTCCCAGTCAGGGCGCAGGCCCGGGTTGCAGGCTCGATCCCCAGTCGGGCGTGCAGGAGGCAGCTGATCAATGACTCTCTCATCATTGATGTTTCTCTCTCTCCCTCTTCCTTGCTCTCTCTGAAATCAATAAAGATATATATATATATATAAAACTCACATTTTTTTCTGTCATGCCCCAGTTTGCTACTCCCTGTCCCTTCTGAACATTGGATTACAGCTTCATCATCTAACTCAGAAAAACCTTCTACCATTCACCCACACCTAAAATAAGCCAAGAATTACCTAATATGTCAATTTTGCCTCCAAGTGTCTTTTAAATCTAATCTGTCCTCACCATTCTTATTGTGTCTGTCATACCCTGGGCTTGAGGGACAGCATAGCCGAGAAGAGAGAGAGTGATAAATTACTTATCTCGTCACTTGTAAAATCATCTTGTAAAAACTACCTTTGGCAGCCTGGGAAACAAAGTGAAATGTGTGCAAGTCACAGGATCAGATTCCTGCTTTGCCATTTACTTGCTGTGTTACCTTGGCAAGGTTACTGAACCTTTTTTTTTTTTTTTTTTTTTTTTTAATGTTTTTATTGATTTCAGAGAGAGAGAAAGAGAGAGAGAGAGATCAATGATGAGAGAGAAACATTGATGGGCTGCCTCCTGCGCGCCCCCTACTGGGGATGAAGCCCCAAACTCAGGCATGTGCCCTGACTGGGAATCGAACTGTAATCTCCTGGATCCTAGGTTGATGGTCAATCACTGAACCACCCCTGCCAGGTGGCTACTGATTCTTTTATCTTCAGTTTACTCATCTGTAAAACAGTGATCCTAATACCTATCATGTGTTTAACACCCAGTATAAGGGAGGCTGAAGGCATAGTTCAGCAGCCAAAGGAGATGTTTAAATAATTTTATTCTTTACTACCATCTCTTGCAGAGTGTTAATGTGAGGTCTAACTGCTAACCCATAGTATTATACTTTAAAATCTTCTTCTTACATTCCTTAATTCCCTTGTATCTCCATCTGCTCTAGAGCTTTTCCCATGTCAAAATTCTTTCTCCAACTCAAACCTGACCCAATATGGCTAAAAATAAACAAGAAAACAAAAAAAAAACCACTCTATTCCATTGTCAATTCTTCTGCTTTTTGTCATGTATATCTGCTTGTCCTCTCTCACAAGTCAACGTTTGTCCTGTTACAAGAGTTATTATTCAAGACATTAACATCTTTTGCTTTGTCTGTTGCAGTCACCTTTTAACCCAGTTTCTGTAATGCAAATAATCAAGTCTGGAGAGGTTCACACTGGATCTGGACAGACTGACGAAAAACTGTGGAGCCAAAGGAGGGTGAGGCATGCCCTTTATTCAGCTGGCAGGAGGTTTAAACAGTACACAGGGGACAAGCCGCACCACTGGGGGACAAACCGCCTTCCCTGTGGTGGTAGCTGAGTGTACACAGGGGACAAACTGCACCCCGAGGGACAGACCGGACCCCTAGGGAAAAGTCACACCTCTGAAAGTCCTGGGCCAGTCTTATAGGGGCCACACAATAGTGACTCTCAGCCAAGGATGGGTCAGACATTAGTCAGCTAACAGGACATCTGCTATGACTGTGCTATATCATGTTTACATAACTGCAGCCTTCCCATGGAGAAGGTGCCAGAAAGCCTAAGTGTTTTCACTTTCCCCACAGTTTCCATCTCCCTCTAGTGTCTCCATGCCTCATGTCCCCTCTTTGGCCCCCATAAACCAATCCATCTTTCATACTACCACAAGAGTAATATTTTTCTAAATACTAGCTCTCACCATAGCCTTCTTTCCCTGCTGTTCCCTTAAAATAGTACATAAAGTGAAGCACAGTCCACTTTTCCAATACGTATTCTACCCCTTTTCTAGTTCTCCAATTACACCCCCTGCCCCCGCGATTCACTCGGTGCAACTAGTGAGAACACACTATCGTATTTCAGATCTCAATAAATCTGCACATATTGTTTCTTCTTTCTGAAAGATTATTTTTTCTTTATATGTATGTATGTGTTTTCATACTTGACAGTACTGAGAATCACTATGCTTTTATTTTCCTTATGATTCACAGGGACGTCTATTTCTCATATTTTTGTATAACACATTTATTAGAAAACAAGTAGTTATCAAGTGCCTCTATGAGCCAGGTCACACAGTTCTCCTAGAACAGGTCCAGGAATAGAAATCTTGCTTCTCTTTGTCTTTCCAATTCTGTGTTCTTTCCACTAACCATACCATGTTGCATTCTAAGTGCCAGACGCTGTGTCAGGCATTAATGATGAAATTACCTTGGAATGGGCATCTGTTATGAAAACTCCTTAGAAAACCAAAATGAACTCATTCTAATGAATACCCATCCGTAAGAGGAAATGTTTAATTTTATACTACTTTCTAGAATATGCTGATTTCCTCAAAGTGATTTAGGAACATAGTTTTCCAGTTTTATATCTTCCTAGATTTTTAATAATGCGTCCTTTGTAGGGCCAGAGGACTGAGTGTGAAGAGGAGAAGGGAGCTACCAGTTTTGAATTTTAATTGTGAGCCAGATGACATGCTTATTGCCTTTCATTTCATCTCATTTCAACCTCACAACAATCTATGTGGTCCTTATCTTCTTGGGACCAAGGAGGTTCCATGGTGCAGTACTTTCAGTGTCGAACCCAAGAAGATGTGCTCAACATACATGAGGTAAATAGTATAAGTTAAATTCCTTTGAATGGATGTGACATCTGAGGCTTGGTGTGATTGGGTAATTGCCCCCCAAAGTGTGTGGTTCTTCTGGGATATTTGTACATGTAAACACACAATTTTATAATCATTTCCTCCTTGAAATACATAAGTTTATGTTTGGTGGAAATTAATATCCTTTATCGGAAACACTTAAATCACAGGATTAAATAAAAAGTCTTGTTTTAAAAATACCTTTCACCAAAACATGAGCATTTCTATCATTTAGAATGACTCCTAATTACAGTTTTATAATTTAAATATCAAGAATAAGGGTGCAGAACTCATAGGAAGACATAATACAAAAATTAAGCTTTAAAGGAAGGGAAAACAAAGTGTTGGGGGGGTGTCTTCATGACTGAGAAGTTATATGAAATGAGCAGAAGAAGCTGGTGGGAAATAACAGTGATGCTCTGGGACCCTGTGGCCAGTTTGAGGGTGTAAACAATCTGTAAGGATGGGTTTAGTTTTCAAACTGTTTTTCTAGTAACAGAAGTTCTATTTGCGTGGTTGTATAGTCACTGCTTATATCTCCGGCTAGCAAAATAAATGGGTGGAGAACTCAAAAAAATTATGGTGCATACAGCCTGAAATCCCTGACATAGAGGTCACAGAGAAAACCCACTTTTTCTTTTAGTGAGTTAGTGCCTCAATTTAAACCCGGTTAGTTATGTTTAACTATGAATGCTAACCCCAGGGTCCCTGGCAATGTTGCCACCAGGAGTCTGCAAATGTCTAGAGCATGAGTAGCTCTGACAGAGTAGACTGGGCAGTTGGGGCATTCACACAAAACCTATTTTCTGAAGCAATTCACATAAGTGACAGGTGGCTGTCAATTTATACCAGAAATCCAACTATTTATAAACTCTGAAATGTGCTTAAGCCTAAGAATGGCTTCAATAATACATGAATTGATAAAAGAAGCCTTATAGGTATGAATTACTTTCTAGACCTGTTTCAACATGAGGTAATCAAATATACAAAATAATAGTAAACTATTTAATATTATCTCATTTTTTCCCTTGTTTCCTTTACAATTGTTGGTAAGGTTGTTACTCTTCTCAACTTTATATATACTCTAAGCCCCTATTTCTTTCTCCAAGGAGATTCTGGCATAGGCCTAAATATCTTATAACCTTAAAAATGTAGATACTCCCTTAAACTAACTAAGGATGCATTATGTTAATTAGGTTATGTATAATATCCTTTCCTTTCCAATCAACCTCAAGCCTGGAGATTTCTACTCTCTCAGTAATGTTTCTGGCATTTCCTTTACCTGTCATCTCTCTAGAGAGCTCCTGTCAGTTTTCATCATCAGAAAATGGAGCCAACCTCCTCTCTTTTCTCTAATTGTGTTCTCAACATAATCTTATACAAGACTGTAAACACCTTATGTCCTTGCTTTCAAACAATTACACCATAAATTACCAAATGTTTTTGTTATCACCCTTGGCATGGTGAAAGCACTCAATAAATATTCGTTGACTGTTTTCTTATTGCACACAAGTGTTCTTCCTATAAAATGTACCTTTGGCAGCCCGAGAGACCGAGTGTACTTATATAGGTGCCCACTTCTCCACGTGGCGATATAAAAATGATAAGGGTTGTAGCTTTTCTGTTGAAGAATTGGATTTGTAAACACCCTAAACCTGTAACATGTTAATATCACACCTTGAAAAAATACATTAAATGTAGACAAAGCTGTATAAACAAATGATCAAATTCTGAGTTGACTCCCTCTGTGAGTGTACAGTTTTGCACTTACACTTAACTACCACATGCATATTTCTTCTAAAGTATTCCCTCTTGTATTTTAATTCTATCTTCCAAACTCAAAGAAGATCATCTAAATCATTATAGACTGTACCTAGCACTCAGTTGGCTCAGTGACCAATTATAAATGGAAAGAAGAGTGTCTTTCTTAAGGTGCTTTTTATAAAATTATACCATCTATTACTAATAAAATGGAGGAGTTAAGTAAAGGCATGTCAGGCACAGAGTGATCTGGTTTTCTCTAATCCACTGAGCCCCTTAACAAGCCTGTGGGAATGAGTGAGCACTGTGGTTTCTTCTTAATGCAGCAACATGAGATCTATCTTGTTTATAGTTTCATGTTCACAATGTTTTACAAGTAAAGTTTTTCATAAAAACTGGAAACACCCTAGGCATGTGTTGCTCTTACTGCTGGGAACTCAATGCTTTCATTTAGGTGCCCCATCATTACTTGCCTTTCCAATGTGGTGTTCAACTTAACTATATAAACAGTAGGGCAATTGTTATTCTTAGTATTTGTAGAGATCTTAAATTTAGTATCTGTCCATTGTTAGGTGCTTTTGGGATATGGGTTTTTTGCCTCCAAATTAATTAGATCTGTATTCTAGGTTAGGTTAAATCTGAGAATCAATTCTCTCCTGTTGGTTTTTTAAATTGTTGTTAATGTTATTCTTAGATTAGGTCTGTCAGGGGTGCGTAAGTTCTTTCTGATTAGTGTTGCAGGATTCTTAGGATACATTCCTAGGAGTGGAGAGAAATTGAGAAACTGAAAGGACCAAGCAGGTGAATATATTTCCTCTGAGAGGAAGAAGGAAAAAAAGACATTGCATGCAATTAAGTGTAGACAAGAAAGAAAAATAAAATTGAGAGAAAAAGGTGATGAGTAGGTGAAGAGACATCTGGGGCTCTGATGAAGAGGGTTGCAGTCCAAGCCTGTCACCAATGCCTGTCACGGAGATCTGTCACATGCCCCTCAGCTTCTGTTGCAGAAACACAGAGACCAAATGACTTCCTGAAGACAGGAGCAGAGGAGCTTCATAGTTATTAAAATATATCTAATGTATTGTCTTTTGATCCTCATGGTAACACTGTTCATTAAGCAGGACAAGTGTTTTATCCCAAATTATCTATTTTATAGGCTTTTTTTAAAAAAACAAAAAGCCGAAAGATGTTATTACTTGTCTAAGTCTCAGCCAGGCTTTCTGACTTCTGGTTCATATTGCTTTGGGGGATCTTTGAATGTTAAGCTTCAATCCTCATTTTGTGCCTAAATAAGTTCTTTTAACTCTTAGAGTTTATAAAAGAGAAGATAATATGATTTCACAGGGTTGCTGGGGAATGGAAGGATATGACATAGAAAGTACCTAGCATCTTGTCTAGTTCCTTTTAGCAGACAAAAACAGTAGATATTTTTATTTCCAGAACATTACTCTGCCTTTAACTAGAAGTATAATCTTTTAATGATAACATTTATTGATATTTTTCCTAATCCTTCTAATAATATGATTTCATTGTTGAAGATGTATAAAACTGAAATGAGAACAAAAAAGCAATTGAAAAATCACCCATGATTTTACCTCTCCGAAATACCTATTAACATTTTCGCATTTTGATATACATCATTCTAGTCTGTGTAATGTATATACACATGGGGTTGGCTTCATGGTGTGCAGCTTATTCAGTCACACAGGAGCCCCACATTTAGAAGGGCCCTGTGCTTTGTTTAATGCTCTGCTGTCACCATCTTGAAATTCTCAGAAGTTTTGAATACAGGACCCCACATTTTTATTTTACACTTGGCTCCATAAATTAGGTGGCTAAGTCCAACAGTCACATTAGAAGTCAAACAAAATTGGAATGATGTTTGGAATCAAAATTGGAACATATACTATTTGATAACCTGCCAATGGGAATAAAGAATTTATAACTGATCTAACACTAAAACATAATATGAAGTACCCCATGAGGAGGATAGTGCAATACTTTATTCTGAATAACAATTCTTAGGCTTGGTAATAAATATGATAAAGTGACTATTTTAACGAATAGTTAAAAAGTAGAAAATTTTTTCCAGTATCTCAGCAGTATAAAATGATAAGAAAGAACATTTGAAAAATGAGCCCAATAAAAGATTCTCTGATTACAGAAAAGAGGTTCAAAAGTGATTTTGCAAATCAAAGAGGGCAGTTGGGATTAAATCTCAAAATGAAGACTGGAGTCCTACATCTTTATCACAGCAAGAATGATGAACCAAGCAAGCTTAAAAGGTGGTCACATGAAAGAAGAAAGAGAATGGAATCTTGATTGTAGTAAATTTAAAATTGTCCTGACTAGAAATAGTAAGTTTAGCAGAAAGGCAATGGAAATTACACTGAAACTTGGCATAGCTCTCAGAATGTAGATTCAGTGAATAATAACAGTCACAATTTCATGGCTTTAAGAGCTTTAAAAAGCTGTGCTTTCCATCTATCTTTGGTTTGCAGAATCTCTTTACAGATTCAGTTAAGCCAGTTGTATTAATCTATTGCAAGTTTGATTAATTTTTAATAATGTGTCCTCTTTTCTCTTCAAGAATCCTGCTAAACTGAAGCCTATAATAGTGTCAAGTGTCCAAACTGAACATTGGGGCCCCATCAGACATCATTTAATAGTGCTTGTCCAAGACTTCTTCTTACGTCAAAAAGTAATGCTTTTCCATATTTCACAGAGCTAGAACAAACACTTCAAAAATTTTTATGAAACCAAAAAAGACCCTGAATAGCCATGGCAGTCTTGAGAAAGAAGAACAAATTTGGAGGGACCACAATACCAGATATCAAGTTATACTACAAAGCCACTGTAATCAAAACAGCCTGGTACTGGCACAAGAACAGGCATATAGATCAATGGAACAGAACAGAGACCCCAGAAATCGACCCAGGCCATTATGGTCAATTAATATCTGACAAAGGAGGCAGGAACATAGAATGGAGTAAAGACAGTCTCTTCAATAAGCGGTGCTGGGAAAATTGGACAGATACACGCATTTTCAGTCATTTTTTCAGTTGACCCTGAAAGCAACCCTTGAATGAGAGAATATTATTATCCCTATTTTTCAAATGGAGAAACTGACGTTCAGAAAGTTTGGGTAATTTGCCTAACATTACTTAGTTGGATTTTGGGGTGAATGCCCAGGTCAGTCCTGGTTACCGACCCCTTTAGAATACAAAACCCTCCACAGCTTGAGGTATTTGTACTGTCAGCAAGCAACAAATCATTATTTGTCACTTCTTTCTTCCTTTAGTCAGATATCATGGCTATTTCTTTTCTTCAAAAAGATATTCTAATCACTTGAGCCCCTTAAAGAAAAGGAAAAAGAAAAACCCAGACAGA
The DNA here is from genome assembly GCF_054644295.1 of Miniopterus natalensis. Lineage (NCBI taxonomy): Eukaryota > Metazoa > Chordata > Mammalia > Chiroptera > Miniopteridae > Miniopterus > Miniopterus natalensis. Next base: position 1,425,336 of record NC_142103.1, on the reverse strand, counting down.
GAAACCTCATTTTAAAGGGCACTCAAGGCCAAATCAACCATCTTAATTTGACAGATGTTGCTTAGCAAAGTGTTTACAGTACAAATTTCCAGATCTGAATTTAGTTGCCTTAACTAATCATCTCTGTATTGGGGAAAATAAATGAAAGTCAACACAAAACTGATCTCCCAGATGTGTGATTTTAAATAAACAATGAAGATGAAAGGGAAGCATAGCTACTGAACTGTCCTTTAAATTCCTAAGTCACTGAAGTATGTAGTCTGGTCCTCACACACTCCTAAGTTGCTGAATTTAATGAGAATGGTGAAAACATCAATTTTCCCAAACGTGTCAATAGTTTTAAAAATACGAACAATAAAAGAGAGAAAATAGGTTGCTTGAAGCCAAAATGATCTTGGAACACTTTGATTAAGATATTAAATGAATGCCAGCCTGTTATGGACCATTATTTGTTGATTGTTTTTCTTTGTCTTCTATTAGATAAATCTCAATTTTATTTAATTCTGCTTATTCTTAAAACCTATGAAAGCAGAGATGTCCTTGGTAGTTAAAATAGTCATAGTACTTCTGGGGCATTAGCTTTTGCTAGTCCCTTTGTTCAGGAACTCTCCTCTCTCACCAGTCTATGGTAATAGTAAAAGTTAGCACAGAATCCAGTGGTAATACAAAAACAAGCACATATGGTTAACTCTTTTACAAACGCAATTTCCTTTGGTTGAAGCCTGCACAGTACTATTGATACCATTTTAATAACCTGGTTATTAACTAATAACTTATAACCTACAGAAGTGTAAAATAATAAATTTGTTTCATTCAGAATAAGTTTGTGATAATTTGTTACAATAACACTAGAAAACTTATACAGGACCCATGGGTTTGAAAAACTATAACGTGGCATTTGGTGGTTTCCATGACTCTCATTATGGTCCATTTCAAGCTACAATATTTCTTTGACCAGCTGAAAAAATTGTACAAATTTGATAGGCTCTCATAAGCTGGTGCAAGCCAGCTCCAGCACACTGCTGCCGAGGCCGAGCTAGTAGATGATTGGAGCAGATGTCTGTCCCTGGGCTGTGCTGGGACTCCAGGGCACTGCCCCCAGTCATAAACACATGCTCCTTGGTCTCAGTTCCATGGTGAGCTAACTAACCTACCCAGCCGTGAGGTCTCTTCACTTCCACCCACCTACCCACTTTGAGTTTTAAGAAGGCTAAACATAGAATACATTTGAATGCAGAGCTAATGAATGTGGTAAGTTCACTTGAAATTTTACATTTGCTTCTGAAATGGTTCCACTCACAGTTCATTGAGCCTTTAAATAGGCATTATTTCAAGGCTGTGATGGCTTACCCATTAGTGGTTAAGTGATTTGCCTAAGGCTACTGTGGAAAATCTCTTTAAATCAAAACCTCCAGATGACATAAGTCTGTATTAGGAAAGTCTCTAGACCTTAAGGCAGCAGGAAGAACACATTTTACTTTTAAATACATTCTTCTGGGGGAATAAAAAGTAGTTCAGGTTATCTAGGAAAAGAACAGTGGGTGCCAAAGCTGTTGTTAGCAATGAGCCAATGGGAGGCTCACCTCTTGTCCTGCTGATATTTCTGGCATTTGAAGAAGAATCAGCATAATAAAATAGAATATTAATTCTAAGGGAGTTGGTAAAAGTGCCTTGTCTAGTGTCTCTTTAATGTGGTAACATTTAGCATGAATTTTATTTCTGTTTCATTTGTCTGTTTTTTTCTTTCCTGCTGACCTACTGGAAGGACTCGGATGAAGGAAATATGAGGAAGGTGGTCCTGCTAATCAACTGGAAAGAGGCAGGTGGCTCAGCTTCTGAGAAGCAGATGCGTGAAACACAATGCATTTTCTAAAATGCCTAGAAAAGGTCCTTATTCATCAGTCATCTGCTCAAATTCTGTTCCCATGCCCAGGAGAACACTGGGGTCCTGAGCAAATGCAGAGCTTAGGGGACTGGTCTTGCTGGGCTCTTGGGGCCTGATCTGAATTATGGAATTGAGGCTCCTCTGAGGGAGTTTTCTGGGACAGAACAAAGCTGAATATCAGGCGCACTGTTCCACTGTGGAGTGTGTCAAAAGAGGTAATGAGAAAACAGGAGTCCATTTGGGAACAGTATTTTGGTATTCAGAATTCATGGTAGTAGGTGAGTCACTCGAGGTTATTGGTAATGCTGATGTACCCAAGGTCATGCAGTCAATTGCTTCAGTTGCAAAGTTGCCTCCTCTTAGAGTAAGATATTGTGGAAAGAGTAGCTCAGGAATAAAAGGACTTGTGTTTAAATCCTACCTCTTCTATTATCCAGATGTGTAATTTAGGGCCTGTGCTTATCCCTGGGAGTCGTTTGTGCCCCAAGGATGGAATTATGCAGTTTAACAACTACTCCAGGTGATTGTTATTAAAGGAAAATTTGGGAAACACAGCTATAGTATTTTGTTACTTTAAATATGGTCCTGCCTATCAGTATTTACACCACCTTTGAGCTTGTTAGAAATGCAAAATCTCAGCCCAAGCCCAGTGTTAGAATCTGCATTTTAACAACTTTTGAGGTGATTTCTGTGCACATTAATGTTTGAGATGCCCTATTCTAATCACTGCCAAGTAATCATCTGACCTGTTCTAGAACACCTACGAGCAATTATATTTGGTAGTCTGCTCTAGGGGAGGTAGGGGAGAGGAAGGGTGTTGCTCTGCTAAAGGTTAATAAGTTTAAATTTTTTGGTCTATTTTTTAAATCTACTCACTGTCATTGAGGCCAGTATCTGCTCTTATGTATGGGGGTGGGGAGGCTTTACACTAAAGTGGCTTCTATTTCTCTGATTAAACCTAAATTGATACAGGATTCTAGGTGAAAAGTGCTTTCTCCCCATCCTCCTACTGTAGTTTCTAAAACAATAACATTTCCAGGGATATTTCTTTTCATAGGTAATTTTTTGTTATATTTGAAACTGATATTTTAATTGCAGAATATTTGAAAAATCAGATTAAAATGGAACTGCCTTTGACCCAGTGATCCCACTTCTAGGAATATATCCTAAGAATCCTGAGACACCAATCACAAAGAATATATGCACCCCTATGATCATAGCAGCACAGTTTAAAATAGCTAAGATCTGGAAACAGCCCAAGTGCCCATCAGTAGATGAGTGGATAAAAAGCTGTGGGGCATTTACACCATGGAATACTACGCAGCTGCAAAGGAGAAGGATCTCATACCCTTTGGGACAGTATGGATGGAGACCTGGAGAGTATTATGCTAAGAGAAATAAGCCAGGCAGAGAAAGACAAACATCACATGATCTCCCTTATATGTGGAATCTAATGTTCGATATTCTTTTTCTAATACCCTAGGTGTAAGGTTAAATTGTTTGAGATTTTTATTGCTTCTTGAGGTATGCTTCTCTTGCTATGAATTTCCCTCTTAAGACTGCTTTTGCTGTGTCCCATAGATTTTGGGTGTCCATTTTCATTTGTCTCAAGGTCACTTCTGATTTTTTCCTTGATCTCATTGTTAACCAATTCATTGTTTAGTAACATGTTATTTAGCCTCCATGTCTTTGTGTGTTTTTCAGTGTGTCTTTTTTTTTTTCTTGTGATTAATTTCTAGTTTCATACCATTGTGGTCAAAGAAGATGCTTGATTGTTTATGGGGTATATCCTAGAAAATGTTCCATGTGCACTTGGAAAGAATGCATATTGTGCTGCACAGGGAGGATGAGTGACAACAAATCACAGAACTGTAACCTAGAGGATAGGAAGTGTATCTGGAGGTGGGAGTGGAAAACAATGCTCGGTGATTACGTGCTCTTGAGAGGATCTTCTTTTATTGGATTTCATTGTGGAGTAGGGTGGTAAGATGATACCAAAGCAGGATGCTCCTGAACATGGGTGCTAGCTACCTATGGAATGTTCATACTTGCAGGTACCACCCTTGAGAAGGCTCAGATCTGGAGGCAGTTAAATAATCAGAGATTTTTCAAAAGATCATAAGTGCCTCTTGTATACTTGGCAACAGTGCCATATATTGTGTGACTATAAAAGCAGAACTTTGAATAATGGGTAGGATCTGAGGTAAACATCCAAAGGGTTAATTAACATTTGTTGAATGTAGGTGGGCACATGGGTGTCTGCTCCTTTTCTTTTCTGTTCTTTTCCATATCTTTGGAACATTTCAAAATGACAGCTATTTTAAAGGAGAAAAGAAAAAAGACACCTCTATTAGAGCATAAAACATTATTATCTGCCTTTGGCACAAAAGAGATTCCTGTCCACACAGCCCATGGTCCGTGGGTTTGGGCTGATGCCGGTGGTATATACAGCACTTTAGTCTCTGGAAACAAGCAATGGGTTACCTCCAGTCTTCAGCAACCTATGCTTTGCTTTTCTCTCCCTGCCTTTCTACCTCAAACACTCACACCCTCCCTCCACATGTATTCCATCATGGACTTTTAAAGCAGGCACTGTTTGTCTCCCAGATGGAAACTGGGCAGCATTTGCCCTCACAGGTTGATCTTATGATCATCTACTTTTTTTTCCTCTCTCTCCTTTGAAGTCTGTTTTGGTAAAGGCATCTTTATTTTCTGGTTTCTGAGAAATAAATAATTGAATGGTTATGATGTTCCCTATTCACTTCAACGTCAACCTGTTCCCAGTTAATTGATGTAATCATTCAAAAAGCAAGTTTTTAAAAGGTATGTATGTGTGTAGGAGGGATTGCAGTCTGCAGTTTAAAATATCTATACCTAGTCAGAGACATAGTGTTATATTAAATTAAAATAGAACAAATTGGCCCAACACAGCTAAACTTCTAAAGAGAGATTATAATAATTTCATAAACCATATGATGGCAGCTGCACTAGTTTAATCCTGCTACCACAAATCTCAAATGAACTGTTTTTCCTTTTAATTTGGATGGGAGGAGAAGGATCTATTTGAAATTTTACTTTCCTTTAATATGCACAAAGTTTCTTTGATGTTTATTTCCTGAGTAAGTATAAAATGGCATTAAATTAGAAAGCTTGGCCTTTAGGAAACCTAAGAAACACTGAAATTAAAATTCCTGTAAACTCAACTGTCAAATTTTATTCAGCAGTTCATTGTTTGGATCTTCTTTATGCTTTCTTCTGGTGAAGTCTCACATAAGATAAACTGTCCTTCAAGGCTAAGCCTTTAGGCTAGGCTCACTGATCAGAGCAGAAAAGTACCTGGAGTTGCCTCAGTAACTGAGGCATCAAATTCACTATACTGACTGTCTTAAACTCCTGAGTCAGGAACTTGTTTCCAACCTCCAGAATTCAATTGCAAATGAAAAGACTAAGAGGGGAGTAGGCCAGTGGCAAACAGATTTTGACAAGCTTTGGTTTTGTCTGCACAATAGTTCTATTATCTTTCTGGCAAATTATAGAGCTTTTCTGTGCTGAACAAAAAAGTTATATTGTTTTCATTTAGACATTTTTACTTTTAACTACAAATCCAGCTCAAATTAGGCACTTAAATAAGCTTTTTTGGCTATTTATGAAAAAGGCAGACTTAAGAACATCTTAATATATATTTATCTCTCCCCACTTCCATTCTCCTACACAGGAGCCTGTTGGAGACATTTTTGATAATTTAACAGCATACCTTTGACATAGGTTTTGCTTGTCACTACTAACATTTATTCTCTAACAGAAGAATTTTTATCTATTACTTATTCTATTAACTACCTTTCTCTTCAGACAACATGTTCGTTGACCCAAAGAAAGGGGGGCTTGGATTAACATGAGAAAAGAAAATCTGAAATCCAGAAGCTAGACTGGTATGATTGGTATGTTTTTGTGTTGCCATGAGATAGCTTGGCACTTACTGCTAGGACTTCATATTCTTCTGGTGAACATAAAAAAATATCGCAAAACATAAATGCCCAATAAGACCACTCTGTGATTATGGTGGATCAAGTTAAAGAGAAGACCATTCCATAATCATGTCTGAACATAGACAAAACATGAACATTGTCTATGCCACAGAGTATCAAATAGTCTCCCATCCTGGCTGATACGAGGGACTGATGTTTATTAACCAATTAAAGCTTTAGCCCAATACTGGTCTACTCTCCACATACATAAGATGTATTAAAATAGCCAATCATAGAATTATCCCATTTCCTGATAGCATGCAATCTAGCCCTGCTTCCTTAAAGCCTCTCCAAAATCACCTAACAAGTCCAAATCCTTTCCACATAAGTCCTTTCTATAATTACATTTTTCTGAGCCCTCTCCATGAAATGTCTAATGGTCCCTCATGACATATTCTTCCTCCTTGCAGTGTGTAATATACATACTTGTTTAAACAATGGTGTGTTCATAGAGGGCACTGACAAAAATAGAGGTTCTACTGAGATTCAGCTGATGTACTTACTCTCTTCTTTGGATCAGGACTCAATGCAGTAAAAATGAGCATATCTGAGGTCCCTTATGCTTCTCTCCGTTTAATATGCTACACTGTCCATGGGTGAAAAATAAGTTCATGCTGAATTAACTCCAATATTTCAATGAAGAACTTCTGAATATTTTTTTCCCCTTAGGAGTAAGGTCTCTTGGGATATCTTTGTTACCCCATCAGCTTTGTATTATTCCTTGGTAAAATTGTTTTAGAGCCTTTGACTACCTCCTCCTGTAGTCTGTCTGTTCTTCTAGTGTCTTGAATATTGTTTGTCCATAAGAAAAAGAGTGTTTAGGCATAAGATGAGTATATTCCAATAAATCATCCATGACTTGGTCCTAAAGACTGAGGAGTTCAGAAGGTCTCAGATCAGTGTACTTTGGACAAATATTTTCATGGAACATCCTTTGAAAACATTAAGAGAACTTCTTTCTTAGTGCTATCTCTGTGTCCTAGAGAATTGCCCTGTTGAGTTTAATCTATCCAGAATTAGGAGGTTTTCTTTGGCCCCTGACTGGTGTTGATCAACCTTTGGCCAAACACCAGAGATACTAAGTTACACAAGCACCATTCTTACACATTGTTCAGTTCTCATGGGGGTATTCCCCTTGTACAGCTATGCCTTATACAGGCTGAACACCTGCTTTCATTATATTTTCTCACTATAAGGCTAAGTTGCATGCTTTATTTCTCTAACTGGAACAATTTCAGCAGAGATGATTTGGAATAGCAGAGGCTACTTTTGGGAGCTTTTGATATGAACAGCATTATTCATTTGAGGGGTACCTTAGAACAAAAAGCAAAGAACCCTCATGAGAAGATTGTCTGTTTTGTCTCAAAGAGCAATAATTCTTTAAATGTGAAAGACATTCTCTCTTCTGTACTTTGAGAATTAATAAATACTGGCTTTTTAACTGTATAATTTGATAAAATCTTCAAGGGTCCAAGTTATTTCAAAGCCAGCTGCATGTCACTCTTTTTTTTGTGTGTGTATGTAAAATCTCTTTTTCTATATCTAAACATTCTTTCCTCTCCTTGTCTGGAACTGGCTCCCTTTTATCCCCTCTCCCACTTCTCTTTCCCCTCTTAGGGAAATTTAAAGGTTAACTGATTAAAAAATAATTCAGTTATTTTGCATGTATTCCAGGGATATCTAATCTAGATAATCAGAATTGTCTAAAATGTAAAAAAGTTATTAAATGATGATTTTTTTTGTGGACACTGAAAATTATATATACATAATAGCCTTTATTATTATAGTTACATGATAATAAGAAAAGGCCTTGGTTTCAAGATAAAATAAGATTTCTAGCATGATTCAGAGTCTTTATAAAATTAGTTTGCCACATAAGAATAATGTTAACATAATAATTTGATTTTTCAAGACCAGGGCTAAATTTCTTGTAAATACTCAATATTTTCTATATTGGTTAAATGAGTTTTAAAAGTTATCATTGTTCCCACAAATTATGTAAACTTTAAAATTTTATGCAGAAAATGATATTAAACTAAATTGAATGATAATGGATGTCTGTTTAAATAGTTTAATTTTATGAAATTTTAAAAATGCTATCAGTCATAAAGATTTAATGGGTTAACTGTAATTTTTAGATCCTTACCTAACTTTAATATCTTATAACTCAGTTAATTAATAAATAATCTTTTAATGTCCATATACTTAACAAATATAAAACACTGGTTATGAAACATTTTAATTTATTAACATTTCTTAAAATAACTACAAATTAAATAGATTAACAAGCTATGCAAATACTTTTGATGTTATTTCAGGGTGGAAATTAACATATAAAAATCAGTTGCATTTCAATATACTAATAATGAACTATCAGAAAAGAATTTAAGAAAATAGTTCCATTTAAAATAGCATCAAAAGGAATAAAATATTTAGAAATTAACCTTAATCAAGGAGGTAACAAATTTGTACAATGAAAGCTATAAAGTATTAATGAAAGGAATTGAAGAAGGCACATTTAAATGGTAATATATCCTATGTTCATGGATTGGATGAAAAAAATACTGGTAAAATGTTCATACTATCCAAAGCCAATGTATAGACTGGATGCAATTCCTATCAAAATTCCAATGGCATTTTCACAGAAATAGAAAAAACAATTCTAAAATACCCGTGGAACCATAGAAGATCCTGAACAGCCAAACCCATCTTGAGTAATAAAATAAAAGCTAGAGGCATTACATTGCCTGATTTCAAAATATACTACAAAGTTATAGTAATCAGTATAGTATGGTACTGACAGAAGGAAAAGAGAAAAGACAGAGAAAGAAAGACTCATGGACACAGACAACATTGTGGTAATTGTCAGGGGGAGAGCAAGTAGATGGAGGTAGAGGGTATGGGGGTATAAATGGTGATGGAAGGAGATCTGACTTTGGGTGGTGAACACACAATACAGTGTACAGATGATGTGTTGTAGAATTGTGCACCTGAAACCTGTATAATTTTGTTAACCAGTAGCATCCCAAGAAATTCAATTAAAAGGCAAAAAAAGACATACACCAATGGAAGAGAGTGAAGGGCCCATAAATGAACCCATATATATAATCAACTAATCTTTACCAGAGTTATCAAGAACGCACACTGGGGAAAGGATAGTCTTGTCAATAAATGGTGCTGGGAAGACCAACATGTAGAAGAATGAAATAACAAACCTTATTTCACATCATATATTAAAATTAACTTAAAATAGATTAAAGACTTAAACATAAGTGTGAAGCCACTAGAAGGTTCTGTTATATGTAACAAGGATATTCTTTTGCGGTGGTGTCGCAGAGTAAAGGAAGAAAGGGTAGAAGTAGAGAAGCCGATAAGTATGCTTTTGTGATGACTTAGGCAAGACATGAAGGTAGATAGGCCAGGGTGGTAGCAGGAAGTGATTATATTCTATATATATTTCCAAGGAAGAGCCAACAAGATTTCCTGACAATTTGGATATGAGGTGTGAGAGAGAGGAGTCAAAAAATGACTTCAGTTTTTGTCCTGAGGAATTTGAAGGAATAACTTGTCATTAACAGACATAGCAAAGACTGCAAGGTAGTGTAAGTTTAGTTTCTGACATGGAAAGTCTTCTGACTAGGAAGAAGACTAGAAGTTTGGTGTCTTAGTAATCTATAGAGAAAGTATATCAAGTTAAAAGAAGTAACAACTGGCCTTGGCCAGTGTGGTTCAGTTGGTTGAGCATCATCCCGTACACTTAAGGGTAGTGGATTTTATTTCCAGTCAGGGCACACACCTAGGTTTCAGGTTCAATTCCCAGTCAGGGCATGTATGGGAGGCAACTGGTTGATGTTTCTCTCTCCCTCTCCCTTTCTCTCTCTCTAAAATCAATTTTAAAAAGTAACAACTGCATTAAGTGCTGTTGATGGCTCAGTAAGATTGAATATTGAGAAATGTCCAAGGCATTTAGCAGCATGAAGGTCACTGCCGACCTTGAAAGGAGCTGTTTTAATACAGTGGTGGGGGCAAATGCCTGATTTGGGTGTGTTTGAAAGAGAACGTAAGTTTTCTTTCTGGTACTGAAAATATATAGTATTGACTTCTGAAATTAATGAGTCACAACTTTTCTGGAGATTAGTTATAATAGAAATGGGAGAAGTGGGTCAGGAGCTGAAGAGGGAAGGGTGAACAAGAGAAATTTTTGTTGTTAAGATAAGAGAGTTTGCAGAACATTTGTATGTTTATGGGAATTACATAATAATGAGAGAGAAATTGATTATGCAAAAGAAAGATGAAATGCCCTGGCTGGTTTGGCTCAGTGGTTAGAGCGTCGGCCCATGGACTGAAGGGTCCTGGGTTCAATTTCAGTCAAGGGCATATACCTTGGTTGCAGGCTCAATCCTTGGCCTTGGTTGGGGCGCATGTGGGAGACAACCAATCAATGTGCCTCTCATGTCAATGTCTCTCTCTCTCCCCCTCCTTCCCTTCCACTCTCTCTGAAAAGCAATGGAAAAAAATATCCTTGGTTGAGGATTAAAAAGAAGAGAGAGAGAAGGAATAATTAATTGCTGATGGGAGATCCTTGAGTAGGTGAGAGGAGATAGAATCTAATGCACAGGTGAAGGTATTAGCCTTCTCTAGAAGCAGAGTTTATCCTTAGCAACAGAAGGGAAAACACCATATACAGGCAAAGATTCAGGCAGGTGGGAGCAGTAATGGTAGGCACTCATCATAGAATTTGTCTTCTGATCATTTCTTTTCTTCCTGAAATAGGATGTAAAGTCATCAGTTAAGAGTAAGTTTGAGGGAGGAGTTGGAGGTTTAAGGTGAGATGAAAGCTTAAAATAGATATTTGGGAAGGTGAAAGATTAGATGAAATGGTTACCTATACTGTTATTGCTCTGGCAGTAGTAAGTCACCTGTTGAGCTTCACGATCATGACAATTAAGTGGTCAACATAATTTTGTGTTTTTCTTTATCAATGTTTGGGTGTACATGTATGAGTACAGAGTAAGTGGAGGGTTTGATTTAACCAGGTTTGACGTTTTTTCAGCAAATATGAAGATGAAAGAGAGATTCAAGAGTTAGAGGTGTATGCAACTTAATCGTGAACTTTAAAGTTGGTAAGGAGGGAAGTGAAGGCATCAAGGGAGTGAAGGAGATACCAAGGTTGTAGGACTATGGGATTGTAGATTCTTGTGTGGTAAAGGACTGTTGAATTTAGAGGTACTGGAGAGAGTGAATTGGAAAGATAGGAGATGGTAATGAGATTGGAATACTCAAAATTGTAATTAGAAAGGGACTGAAGTTATTGGAAATGATACAATTTAAGGAACATTGCCATGGAAGTGAATGAATGAGATTGGGTGGAAGATACAATTATTTGAGAGAGAGGAGGTCAAGAAACTGAAAGTCCAGTGTGTTGATAATATATCATCCATGTGAGATTGAAATCACCAAAATTTATGACAGGAGTAGTATTAGAAATAGTGAAAGGCATCTGAGAGTTAAATTCCTCAAAGATTATGGGGCCTGAAGGAGAGAGAGCTATTCCCCTTGTTCCAAACTGCCACTTCCATCCCCGACCTCTTTCATAATTATCCTTCCCCTACCAGTTTTAAACCCCATACTATCAGATTGCCATGTTCATTCATCTGTAGACTCTAGGTCCAGTAGTATGAGGGAAACAAAACAGGCACTATGTGAGAAACTTTCAGGGAAAGAAGTGTCCAGGTTTCAATTACACTCTAAAGCAGGAAAGGAAAGAAAACATTGAGAAAGAGGTAGAGGATATTGAAGATTTTGCTGATAAGTTCCAGAAGGCAGTAGAAAGGTTTTAGAAATTAGAGAAGAGTGAGTGATAATGTAAAATAAAGGGATATCTGGGGAAGGGAGGGAGGGAGCTTCTGGGAATGCTGAGCATCTTATAGTGATTGATAGATATAATCTGGGGTAAATAGCCATAGTAAAAGTATGATGCACGCTGTGCTCATACCTTTCTCCAAGCTCGTCTTTCCTAAACTCTATGTGTGGAATATTATGGAATGAGATAATGAGTATAAAAGTATTATGTAAGCTGTAAAGCACACTACAAAAATAAATTATTACTATTATTGAGATTGTGATTCTTATTGTTTCCTGTTACACCTGGAATCTGCAGAATCTTCATAAAACACTAACACTGGAAAATTTTAGCCAAAGAAATTTTGAATTAAAAACCTCTGTTAAAAGTCTTTGATTATATGTTTGCTTAGATGAGTGCAACTTAAATCATGAATGATCAGAGGTGGAGAAGCTTTTGTAATACCACTTTATGCAAAAACTACTCTGTGTGCAAAGATGGCATGGAGCTCACTGTAGGCTGTGGACTTGGTATTACTTAGGTGTCCTATGAATAGTGGTTGAATAGTCTTCAGAATTTAACTTCTTTTCCCTTTTAATATCTGCCCCACAGGCATAAAACTACTAATCACTGGTCAACTAATTCTAGAACACTTTCATTTACTGCTCAAGCTCTCCATTTATTTACCTCTTTATGATATGGTTTCCTGCCCTATAACAGCTTGTGAACATCCTGCTAGTTCTTCAAAGACCAGCTAAATGTCACCTTCTCCCGAAACAGGGATATCATCTTTGCACTATATATATAGGCAATTTCATTTAATTCTTTCTTTACAGATGGGGAAATCAAAGATCATGAGATTAAGTGACTTGGACAGTGATTTATAAATAATAAACTTCATACATTTTCTGATGGATAGAATTAATGATTTTTTTCCTCCCAGAGAAAGGAACATATAATTCTTAAAGGTATTAGTTTTGAAATAAAAATGTTATTCCTTTATATTCTTTGAGTTTCAGTGACTTCTGCTATAAAAAGAAAATAATACCAGCTTCATAGGATTGTGGACATTAAATGTGATACTGCGAGAAATGTGCTTAGCACAGTGTCTGTCACATAGTAAGCACGGCATAGATGTTAGCTATGGTTGTTATAACAAAAAGTGTTTTTAGAGCACTGATTCCTTTTGTGAGCTCTTATTTTCTTGGAGAAACCTTGAGAAATATGTGAGAAAACTCATATAGCTGAGCTATAGCTTGTTCCTTGTGTGTGAACCATCTTGTAGTGATGAAAAAGCAGAAATATTCTAGTGCTGTCATCTGGAAAAAAGAAGAATATAGATCATTTTTAAGTGTGTCCTCTCTGCTTTAATATTATTAACATATTTAATGCTACTACCATTTTCAACATCCTTGTGTGAACATTGCTAATGATATTGCCATTTTAAGGATGAGAAAATAGGTTCAGAGAGCTTAAGTGACATTTGAAACTTATACTTGAACCCCAGTGGATGAAATTGTCATCCTACCCTCTTATGTACTATGCTATGCTGTGTGTAATGAGGCCTACAACCATAACAAATAATCCTGTACAAAATATTGTGGAAAGTATTAGATTCCCTTAGATATCAGAACTGGAGGAGGCTAGTTATCCTGCGTGCCTTGGATTCAAGGCCTGGTTAGAGCTCTTTTACGTGGGTACCAGCCGGCAAGCTCAGTACTCTTCCTTGTGTCAAGGTCCAGTGCACTTACCAGATTTTTTCTATGTTGAAGCAGACACTGCAGTCTTTTATCTTTCAACTTTACTAAGTATATTAGTTTCACATGAAATAGACACAGCAACACAAAATATGATTCCAGCATGTGTTTGAGTTTTATTATCAGGAATATAAACCATATTTTTTTCTGGATAGTCTGTTTTGTTTCTTAAAAGCCAGAATAGAAACCTCTCAGCATAGCAATCCCAGTAAGAGCTCTGACCAGTCTCAGACTCTTCAGGGAGGCCCCAAAAGAGGCATTTTTAACTCAGGTTTCCTGGTGGAGGCCATATTCAATTGCTGCTCAGAACTATATGAGAGTGGGTTAATTCAGCCCTTGCTGCTATCCATCTTTCATTTTTACAGCATCCTATCCTCCTTGCTAAGAGGTGTTATATCAGGAGGCAGTGAAGGAGGCACAGGCCTTCAGTACCCCCCTATTAAAATCAGAAGTACTCAACCAAAGCCGTATCTTATATGCTCACATCTGAAATTAGAAGACGATAAAACCACAGGACAAACATTCTGCCATCCTACCTTCTCTTAGACAGTATTCTACCCACCTTCTCTATCCCCCCCCCCCCCCCCCCCGGCTTACACATCAATGATCTATTCCTGTTCCCCTTTCATCATTCAAATTTCAGGCCCCATAAATCCTTGCCTGGATGAATTATACAACCTTCGTCCCACTCACCGTGAGAAGCAAGTAATTTTATGTGGAATCTAAAGAACGTAATAAACTGGTGAACAAAATAGATTCAGTGACATGGAAACATGGATCAGACTGAGGAATCTCAGAGGGAAGGTGGGGGAGGGTGGGTGGGTAGGGAGAGATTAACCGAAGAATTTATATGCATGTATGCAGAACCCAAAGACACAGACAATTGTGTGGTGAAGGCCTGGGGAGGGGAGTGGGGGTGGGGTAGAAGGGCTTGATGGGGAAAAAAGGGGACATCTGTAATATTTTGAACAATAAAAAAAAGAAGCAAGTAATTTTAATTTGTGTTAAGAGAATGCAAAGAGAAGATGATTAATTTGCTTTACACACTGTACAATCTGAAGACAGTTCCTCATAAGGATTTTTAGGAAGGGTTTTCTGGCTTAGCTCCAAAATCCAAAGTGTCCTCAATTGCATGCTCCTAGCCACTTCACTTGCTCTGAAATGTAAGCAGTAGTTATGGACTTGAGCTCTGGAAGAGATGCCAGCCCACAGCTCATGTGTAGAGACACTAGGACCAAGGCCTAAAGTGATGCACTTGAGTTTAGATACAGACCCAGTTATGCTGCACTGTGAGCTGCACCAGCTGGGGGATGAGAAATTTTCAGAGAGGTTTCCCATGAATCTCCCTAAAATGTTCCACATTAGCCATGCAGCTTTTAAGTTTGGGAATTTTTTTTGTTGACTCAGCAATAGGCACTCTATAAATCACAGTTTTAGTTCCCAAAACAAAATAGATCACTGGAATTTAAATTCTCCCCAGTATACCCATAAGGAACAAATTCAATGGCAGCATTCAGGACTGGGGAGTATTGCTACTAAGTGTTCCGGACCATAAATCTTATATACTTTCAGAATAAATGTGGTTTCTTCTGCCTAATAGTGCCCTTTTTTTACATTCTGTAATATTTACCCTGTGGAAAAATGTTAGTCTAAGACTGAACCATTTGTGGTGCCCTCTTTAACATTACCTATGTAAACCCTCAACTGGCCTACAAAATATAATGGCTATTTCAGTCTTTTTTTTCTTCCCAAAGGGCTACGGATTACTAAATAGCTCTATACATTCAAGGATTTAGAGTTTCCTGTGAGTTCTTTGTGTTTACAAAAAGACATTGAGCACAAGTATCCCTCTGAATTGGTAATTCATCTTGGTTTTCTTTGGGCTTGTTTTGATGATATTCATCAATTTAAATGATATCCTAGCAAACAGATCACAACTTATATTTCCTCCCCAAATACTATAGTTTTACAGCTTATGTTAAAGCAATATGACCATTCGATGTTCTTTGTGATACCATCGGTCAATAACATCTTAATATAAAAAAAAAAATCTCTGCTACAGTTTCCTTACACATAAGAAATTACCAAAGATTGGTTTCAACTCCTAATATAACTGTGTGAACTTTCCTAGAACAACTAAGACACCTCTTCCTGCCACTTTATGCATAAATTATCCTATCAAAGAGCTGGTATTTAGTCTGAGCTCTTTGAAATTCTAATCACTTGTATACACCTCCTCGGGCCAGTTGTCTTTTGGAATTTGGATTACTTACAATTGGCTATTCATAAGTATTGGAATATACAATGTAGAGTGCCACCCATTTAGGAGCCTTTAAAGATTCATTGTTCCATTTTCTTTAATGGAAATTTAAGTGTTTGATAATGATTTTAAAATTACTCTGCAATTTTCTTTATTTTAATATTAACATCTTTTGTAATATCTTTTGTGCATTTTGAATAGCTTCTTAATTAAACAGATATGGTACCCAGGAATCACAGGCTCGAAACCACCTAAAGATGTCATCAAGTTAATTTCTCTTGATTTGTTCCATTCAAAGTGGGAATGCTCTGGGGTGTGGGTTCCTGTGAACGCTTGTGCACATGCACACACACACACACTATTCCAAAAAATATCTATGGAAGAAAGCTTTATAATTTTACTTAAGATCAAGTTTTTCTTCCATTCACTATTATGTTAGTAGAATCTTTGTCATATCTGCTTGGATCTCCTCTTTCTACAATTTTGGATCTTGCCTTGCATCATATGCTGAAACATATCCCTACTTTGTCACTTGTTGGAGGCCCAAATTTGCAATCACTTTTGTCCTTCCTGGATAGTGTCAAGAAACATCAGAAGAACCTTTACTTATAGTAGGCCCTGTGTCATTTTCCACTTATAACATGAGTTTTTATGATACATCAGTTCCTAAGTACTACCATCCACATGTAGGTTAGCTCTCCTCATTCTCTGCATGTATTATCACAGAAATTTACTAATCTCTCAGTGTATTTTAAGTCTACTCACACACCACACAAACTTTCATCCACCTAGTTCATACTGCCAGGTAACCATACTATAACGACTTTGATAGTATCATTATTCTTCTCTTCAATGACTCCCCATTGGTTTTATGTCAAAAGCAACCCCCTCTCCCTTGCCTTCAGATTTATTTATTGTTTGACCCCAGCCTATCTTCCCACTCTTCTCTCCCTCTTCTTACTAACAGAATTCCTACTGCTGGGTTCTTAAAAACATGTTTGTAGTTGCCTCTTTGCCTTTCTACATGCTCTTTATCCAATCAGAAATACTTATCTTCTCCTATAATTAATTCAGTCCTACCCATTGTAAAAAGTCACCTCCACTTCCATTCCCTGCCTCAAGCGTGCCTCCTCCCCTCCAACCCATACTTACCACCATTTCTTTCACTCTCTCCATCCTCACTTATTATCATTCTGCTCTTGAGTAGAAATTTTGAAATTGATGTTTATTGTTACTTACCAGCTGTATATGTGTGTCTCATCCCAAGTGTAGGAATATTAGATCCTCAGAATGGGAATTGTGCTTGCTACTTTCTAATGTTCCTGAAAGCACCTGACACATGGTTTTAATTGGGATAATTTTAACTTTCTATTTTTATGCAAGTGAAGATAAGCAACTAAGATTATAGTAGGCCTTCAATATATATGTCATGTTTTCCTCTATATATATATATAGATACATAGATATATATAGATATAGATTAGATAGATAGATGATAGATAGATGATAGATAGATGATAGATAGATAGATAGATAGATAGATAGATAGATGATAGATGATAGATAGATAGATAGATAGATAGATAGATAGATAGATAGATAGATAGATAGATGATAGATAGATAGATAGATAGATAGATATAGATAGATAGATGATAGATAGATAGATGATAGATAGATGATAGATAGATATAGATAGATGATAGATATGTTTCATAGTAGCTGTGAAATTTAAAAAAGGTGATATTTTAAATTATTTCTATTGGAATAACTCATGGTTTGGAGAATTGGAGTACTTTTAAGTCTTCTCTATTATGAGTTCATCTATTTAATCAGAAAAGATAGCACATATTATTTTCCATTTTCTTACATCTTTAAATGGTCCTTACCTATGCACACAAACATACTCTATAAGTTTATAAAAACTAATCATCTCTTTTCTCCATAATGAGTTTAGAACACATACTATTGCCTTCATTTTGACCCATCACTTCTCATTGTCATTCATCTTGTCAGTCTCACATTCATTTGGCTCTATACTTTTCCTCATGAGTTGTGCTTTAGATGGTGGTTTTATTACCTTAATTGGTCAGACTTCTTAGGCTTGGCCTGGCACCCTGTTATTTGCCCTCTATCATGTACCAAAACTGAAGCAAGAGAAACACCTAGAAGTTTAGAGATAGCTCCAAAAGAGCTACCCAATGTATATTAGGCCTAGCTAATGTGGGCAAGTGATTAGATGATAATAGCCCATTGCTTATGCCTTTGTTAGATACATTCAGTACTAAAACAGTGTCCCTATACTGACATCATTCTATACAGCCAGACTTAGCATGACTTATCTTTATTGTTTTATGCATAGAATACAGTTCACAGAACAATGGCTCATGCAATATTCAAATGAATTCCTATTTTCTGAACAATTTGTGTAATATAATGTTAATGATATAAAAATTGATTCTGTGAATTATTCACTAAGTTTAAGAGAACTTAGAAGCTGTTTCTGCATTTCTTAAGTGGCTTTCTTCCCTTACAAAATCAAGAAATTCTTATTTTTTCATTTCAAACAAAGAAACAAAGTGTTTTATTACATTTTACTTCAGTTAATGATTCTAACCTGAAAAGTTTACTGTTCATTAATGATTCTACACTGGGATATTTTAAGAGATGACAAAATGTTATCTTTTTCAGAGCATTGTTAAATTTAGGCCAACCTTATTTCATCTTCTGAGAAAAATTAAATTTGAGATAGATTATCAACCTATCAAGGCATGAAAGCAAATCTAAGATAGTATAGGAAACCATCATATTATGATTAAAATATTCATATCTAGTATCATATAATGAGTTTAGTATAATCACAGAAAAGCAACTAACATTTTAAAGACTTCATCTTGAATTTCTGAAAAATGATTAAAGCATATGTTTTCAGTAATAGGTTAAAATTTAATTACTAGAGTTTTGACTAGAGGAGATTCAATATCAGGGTTGCTTAGGCAGCAAATATCAGGATTATTTTAGAAGGCATTCTGTTTTTAAAGAATGAAATTTAAGTGTCTAGAAATTAGGTAGAACATTCACACAAAAATTGTAAATCCAGAATTTGGCATTACCTAGAGTATCAAGATGGTTTTAGCTGTCTAGTAACAGACAATCCAACTTAAAACGTATTTAAAAATAAAGAAATTTATTATTTCATATAACATTAACTCTGGAGCAGGTTTGATTCATTCAAGGCTAAAGGACAACTTCAAGGGCCTAGGCTCTTGCTGTGTTTTTGCTCTGCCATTTTCAGCTTGTTGGCTTTCAACTTAGACTTGGACCTTCCCAGTTATAAAATAGCTGCCAAGTATATTCTCAGTGATCATATTCATAGGCAGGAAATACTGATTATGTTCACAAATTTTGCCTCATGTATCTCTTCTATGAAGGAGGAAAATCTACCTCAGAAACCTCCCAGCAAACTTATTCTTGGTGTCATTGTCTAGGATTTAGTCACATCCATGCCCTGCTGCAAGGGTGGCGAGGAATGGATCTGGCAATAAAATATAATTGAGACTACTGCTTACAGGATGATGGAGCATACCTTCTCCTATTCCACTAAATACAACAAAACCCCAAGACATCATACATGAAACAAACAAAAATAGATTCCTAGAGGTAGAGAGAAGAAGGTAGACTAGCTAGGGACCTTGAGACCAAGGAACAACAGTGGTAAGTTTCCTGGATTTTATTTTTGCTTCATATAACCCAGACTTGAATATGAAGCAGCCAACAATGCAGAATACAAATGAGAGTAGACAAATAACCTCCACAAAAGCCTGTTGTTCTCTCCAGCCAAAAGTTTGGAAAAGGGGTAGCCTAGCACACACACACCCAAATAAATAGAAAATAACTTCTCCACTCCAGCTAAACACCACGGAAAAAAACTGGGGGTCCATCCTTATTAATGCCAGTCAAAGTTAAATGGTGAACCTAGACTTCAAACCTCACTAGTCTGTAATGAGGCACCCCAACCACTCCTGCTAACATGGGCTCAGAGAAGCTGAGTGGACACTGAACTTTCATCCCCTCCAGCTGATAACAAGATATTCCCTCAACCCATCGTGTCATTATAGGCCATTCGGAGACCCAGGACTTTTATTCTCACCAAGAAGTAATAAGGTGCCCCTCTGCCTCCCTGTTAGAGTAGTATCAGGGGAGGCCCTGCGGAGTCTCAGGACTTTCACCACTTCACAGTGATAACAAGGCTACCCTCCACCCCAGTGTCAGCGGAGGACACCTGGGGAGCAGTAATGGGGCAATCCGACCCCTCTAGCCAGAGAAGGCTCAATGGAAGCCTAATGAGGAATCAGACATCTCACCACGGGTGACGGTAAGGAGGAGCTCGGTCCCCCAGTGGCAATGGAATCCAAATGTGTAGCATGGACTTCTACTGCCACCTGTCAGTAACAAGGAAACATACCTCTCTTTCCCTGCTGGGACGTCCTCAAAGGAAGCCAGCTAAAACTGAAGGTTTAAAGAGTATTCAGAGTCTCATAACATTTTACCCGAACTGTTCATGTTTTAATTGAAAATAAGTCATACCAAGGACATTGGAAATATCATACTGGGTGAACAAAAAAAGAGTCAGGAATCAATAGATGCCAACACTGAGGTGACAGAGATGCTAGCTTTATTTGACAAATATTTTAAAGCAGTCATCATAAAAATGCATAAGAATCAGCACTTATAAACATGCTTAACTCAAATGGAAAAAAAAAGTTTCAAACAATAAATAGAAAATGTAAAGAAGAGCCCAATATAGTTTTAGAACTGAAAAATAGAATAAAATTTAAAAATTCAATGAATAAACTTTTGCTTTTTTCTCTCCATCTTTATTGGGGTATAATTGACAAGTAAAAATAGTATATATTTAAGGTATACAATGTTATAGTTTGATATATGTATACGTGGTGAAGTGATTACCACAATCAAGCTAATTAACACATCTATCACCTCACATAACTACCTTTTCCTGCGGTGAGAACGCTTAAGATCTGTTCTCTTAGCAAATATCAAATATACAATACAGGATTGTTAACTATGGTCACTATGCTGCGTAGTACATCCCCAGAACTTATTCATCTTATACCTGGAAGTTTGTACCCTTTTACCAAACTCACCGGTTTTCTTCACCCACCCCCAATGCTGGTAACCAATATTTTACTCTGATTCTATGAATTTGAGCTTTTGAATTCCAAATATGTGAGATCATATAGCATTTGCCTTTCTCAGTCTAGCTTACTTAGTGTAATGTCTTTGAGGTTCATCCAAGTAATAGCGTCTGGCAGGATTTCCTTCTATTTATAGCTGAGTAACATTCCATTGTGTGTATATATCACTTTCTTTATTCATCTGTCAATGGATACTTAGGTTGTTTCCATATCTTGGCTATTATGCATAACGCTGCAATGAAAACAGGAGTGTCGATATCTCTTAAAAATACTGATTTCATATCATTTGGATATATACCCAGTAGTGAGATTACTGGATCATATGGTGGTTCAATTTTTATTTATTTTAAAGGAATCTCCATACTGTTTTCCATAATGGTTTTAACAGTTTAAATTCCCATCAACAGTGTACAAGGGTTCCCTTTTCCCCACACCCTCCCCAGATCTTATTATCTCTTATCTTGATAATAATCATCCTAACAGGTGTGAGGTAATGTCTCATTGTGGTGTTGATTTGCATTTCCATGATCTTTAGTGATGTTGAGCACCCTTTCGTGTGCCTGTTGGCCATTTGTATATTTTCTTTGGAAAAATGTTTGTTCAGGTCCTTTGCTCATTTTAAATCAGGTTATTTGTTTTTCTGCTCTTGATTTGTATTTGTGCCTCATATATTTTGCATCTTAACTCTTTATCAAGTATATAGTTTGCAAATATGTTCTCCCATCTGTAGGTTGGTCTTCATTTTTTTAACATTGTTTGTTGTGCAGAAACTTTTCAATTTGATGTAGTCCCATTTGCTAATTTTTGCTTTTGTGGCTTGCTCTTTTGGTGTCGTATCCAAATAATCATTGCCAAGACCAATGTGAAAGAGATTTTTCACTATTTTTCTTCCTAGGTGTTTTAATGTTTCATGTCTTACATTTAAGTCTTTAATCCATTTCTGGTCAGCATTAAGAGTCATGATGGAGGAGGGTGGGTGGGGGGAGGGGGAGAGAGTAACCAAAGAATTTATGTGCATGTATTCACAGCCCAAGGACATGGACAATGGTGGGGAGAGGGACTGAGGAGGGGGAAGGAACGGGGTGGAATGGGTCATTGGGGAGGAAAAGGGACATCTGTAATATTTTAAACAATAATAAAATTAAAAAAGAAAAAAAAAGAGTCATGATTCCCTTCTTCATGCTGTGTATTAGAGTACAGGGTTAATTTTCATCCAGCATCCACTACCCATTTTGTTGTGATCTCCTTGCAGTGGAGGGATAAATTCCCACTCAACATTCTTTCCAATGTTAAGGCTGATAATGCCAATAGGCACCAAGAGAATATGAAGAGAATTAATTAATGATATAATGAGGCTTTCTGGGGAGAGCTGGGTGGCTCCCAAACAGGTCATAATATGGCTTGAGAGTTCTAGGAGAAACACCTGGTTTTTGCTTTAATAATGGTTAGGAGGCAGGGCTGGATGAGGATTCCCACACGTGGGCAAGCCTTGAGAGGTTTGAACTTCCTGCTGATGCTGAAGGAGGTCACACACAAGGTCTTATTATGTCCTTGCCCAACTCCAGAAGTGAACTTAATTTACTATAAAGCAGCCCCATTTCTTTGCTAGTTATATGCTTATAGAAATCAGGCATGTATCAATCAGCACAAAGAGTGGCCCTGGCCATAGGAAATTTGTGTGTGACCAAATTTCAATCTAAAAGGTGCAAGGGTTGGGGTTTTTTTTTGGGGGGGGGGGATTGTGGTTGTGGGCAATTCTAGGAAATTTTCTCCTACTTAAGAGAAAATCAGCATAAGAGAGAAGCTCTCTTCCTTTGGACATTGCCATGTGCATATGTAAGGTCTGGAAGTAAAATACCGATCCTGCTTTTACCATATCTGATGACTATCCTACCTCACTACATTTTTAGTCATTTGAGCCAAGCAATTGACTTTGTTTTATACTAATTTTATATGATTTTCTGTTCATTCACTTCAAAACAAAAACATCTGTCTTTGGTGACAAAGATTTTTCAGAAAAAATCTTGTTGAGTGCCATGCTTTTAGAAGTATGAGATTCTCTCTGATATATAGAAAGCTAAAACTCCCTTTTCCATTACTAGTTGTTTTTTTATTGACAGTTTTACAATCTACTAGATTCTACTGTCCCTTATATTATTCCTGTCTCAAGAGTTTATACTCCAATCTGTTTGAAAATGGTATCACTTTGGTTTCTCTAATTTTCTCTTCACCCAAGCATTCCCTCTAGACTTGATATATTCTCTTTTGAACTGTTTATTTTGAATGACACAATTTCTTGCATTGTAATTTTTCATTCATAAATTACATTTTAGGAATTGGTCCCTTTCTGAAAGCTTTTGAGACCATTCAGAAGTAACTTGAAGTATATTAAGGAAATTCAACTTTTTCATGTTTCAATTACAG
Source organism: Miniopterus natalensis (assembly GCF_054644295.1). Taxonomy (NCBI): domain Eukaryota; kingdom Metazoa; phylum Chordata; class Mammalia; order Chiroptera; family Miniopteridae; genus Miniopterus; species Miniopterus natalensis. The sequence continues at coordinate 1,401,927 of NC_142103.1, read as the reverse complement.
TTTACATTCAATATTATTCAATGTTAATTTCAGATGTAGAGCATAGTGGTTAGAAAATCATGTACTTTACAGGGTGGTTCCCCCCTCTGCTTCAAGTATCCACCTGGCCCCATATATAGTTAGTTATGATATTATTGACTATATTCCCTATGCTGTACTTTATATCCCCATGACTATTCTGTAGCTACCAGTTTGTGCTTCTTAATCCCTTCACCTTTTAAGGAAATTCAACTTTTAATGGTCTTTCATATATTCTATTCTTTTGCTGACATTTGCCTCCATTGTTTGATGTTTTGTGTACTCCATAAACTGGTCGGATTCCAAAGTCAAAATTTATTCCTAAGAACACTCAATTTTACATATTGTACCATTTTTATTCTACTTGATTATGACTTGTGATAATGGTAGATAATTTGTTAGTTTGTTCATCATGGTTGAATGCCAATGTTATAATTCTCTGGTAAGCAAAAGGAATATTACAAGGTTATTTTAAGAAATATTACTTAGTGATTTTTGCTTTTTAAAATTTTTACTTTTTTTATTTTAAATTTTATTTTGTATTGGTTTCAGGTGTGCAACTTAGTGGTTAGACAATCACATACTTGACAAAGTGTTCCCCCCAATATTTCCAGTACGCACCTGGTAGCATACATACTTATTGCAATATTGACTATATTTCCTATGGTGTATTTTGTATCTCCATGAGTATACTATAACTACCAATTTGTGCTTCTTAATCCCTTCATCTCTTTTACCCAGTCCCCGAACACCCTTACATCTGGCAACTACCAGCTCTCTCTGTGTCTATCAGTCTGTGTCAATTTTATTTGTTCTTTTATTTTCTTTTTTATATTCTGCATATAAGTGAAATAATTATTCATCTTTCTCTGACTAACTTAATTCACTAAATTTTTAAAAATAATATATTTTCACATATACTTCCATAGAACTTTTTCCAGAAATTATTAGATTCTTGTCCAAGGTTATTTTGATAGAAACTTCAGGGAGAACCCATTGTCAATTTATTACACTGTTAGTTTTGTTATATGTAGGACTATATGTTTAGTAATATATACAAAAGAAATTTACAATGTGAAATATAAGTAGTGTATTTAATGGTTATTATATTATTTGGATGATAATGAGATATAGGTTTTGAATTCTGTTTTCTAGGTAATAAACATGTTATCTAAGAATTATTTTTATAGTTTTTTAGTCAATACCTGCATATTTCCATTGAAAATCTTTTTACATGCAATCCTTTCATGATTGGGTGTGTGTGTATACTTTAGTGCAGGAGGATTGAGTTAATGTTTATGACAGTAATAAAATATTCACTTTGTTCCCATCTAGCACTCCTACCACATATCACCCTTTGACTGGCAATTAGTTCCTGTTGTGTAATTAATTATTAAAATAATCTTATTGGATTTTTAAAAGGTGGCAAACAATATAATGCAAATCACTATAATTTCTATTCTGAGGTATATAATGCTATTCTGTCTTTAAAAGATAATGTTTGTATTTAATAAAAAAGATGGATTGTTTTCACCATGTAATTGTTAGTGTAATTTTCTTTAGTATCATCTCAATAAATATTTTAGCAATGCTCTATCTATACTGGTGAACAGGTTTTCCAAACTGAATAAATTTACATGTATTGCTAAATGATAAAAATTTAGCTCAAATAAATATATTGGCATTTCTTGAATTTTTTGAGACTTTAAAATTATTAGAAGTTATTAGAAGTCCTTGTTTTTCTTTTTCTAAAAAATATGTCTTTATTGATTTCAGAGAGAGGAAGGGAGAAGGAGAGAGAGAGATAGAAACATCAATGATGAGAGAGTCATTGATCAACTGCCTTCTGCACACCCCCTACCAGCTGAGCCATGCTGGCCAGGCGAAGTCCTTGTTTTCAAATATTAAGTACAACTTTATCAAAAGAGAGGGTAATCAGGCTTAGATAGAAAACCAGAAATCAGTCTAACTACTATCCAGTTAGGAAGATGGGCATGGAAAGATCCTAGATAAACATATAATCAACAAGAATTTTTGCAGCTCCTACAACGTGCTAGACACTGTGTTAGGAAATTTGGTAAGTAATACACACTTTGACAATTATGAAACTTATTTAGAAAGCCTGTTGTAGTTTGGAGATTTTTGACACATTCCCCAGCATTTAACCATTCTCCAGACAAGGGACCAAACAAATACATGAGTGACTTATGATGGGGTGTGAGTCTGGCAAAATGTAGACAACAGACTCAGTTTCAAAAGAGCCATACCTGGGCAAAAACTAAAAGTGTTTCCCTTAAGATCAGGAACAAGACAGGGATATCTGTTTTCACCACTCTTATTCAATATAGTACTGGAAGTCCTAGTTAAGGGATAATACTAGAAAAAAAACTAAAAGGCATCAAAATTGGAAAGGAGGAAATAAAACAGTCATTATTTGCAGATGACATGATATTGCACATAGAAAACCCTAAAGACTCCACCAAAAAACTACTAGATTTAATAAATACATTTGGTAAAGTAGCAGGATACCAAATTAACATTCAGAAATTGATGGCATTCTTATACACCAATAATGAACTCTCAGAAAGAGAAACTAAAAAACAATTTCATTTACCATTGCAACAACAAAAATAAGATACCTAAGAATAAACTTAACCAATGAGGTAAAAGATCTGTACTCAGAAAACTATAGGACATTGAAAAAAGAAATAGAAGAAGATGCAAACAAGTGGAAGTATATATCGTGTTCATGGATAGGAAGAATTAATATCATTAAAATGTCCATACTAGCCTGACCGGGCGTGGCTCAGCAGTTGAGTGTCGGCCTCGGATCTAGGAGATCATGGTTCAATTCCCAGTCAGGGCACATGCCCGGGTTGCAGGCTTGATCCCCAGTCGGGGATGCGCAGGAGGTAGCTAATCAATGACTCATCATTGATGTTTCTATCTCTCTGCCTCCCTCTCCCTTCCTCTCTCTGAAATCAATAAAGATATATTTTTTTTAAAAGTCCATACTACCAAAAGCAATCTATAAATTCAGTGCAATCCCTATTATAATACTAACAGCATATTTCACAGATCTAGAAAAAATATTCCAAAAATTTATATGTAACCAAAAAAAGACCCCAAATAGTGTCAGCAATCTTGAAACAGAAGAACAAAGTTGGCTGGATCACAATACCAGATGTCAAACTATACTACAAAGTCATTGTAATCAAAACAACCTGGTACTGGCACAAAAACAGGCATGTAGACCAATGGAACAGAACAGAGAACACAGAAATCAACCTGAGGCATTATACTCAATATTTGACAGAGGAAGCAAGAGCACACAATGGAGTAAAGACAGTCTCTTCAATAAACGGTGTTGGGAAAATTGGACAGGCACAGGCAAAAAATGCAACTAGACCACGAACTTACACCATACACAAGAATAAACTCAAAATGGATAAAGGACTTAAATGTAAGTCATGAAACCATAAAAATTCCAGAAGAAAACATAGTTACTAAAATTTCAGACATTTTACATAGCAGTATTTTCACTGATATATCTAGGGCAAGAGAAACAAAGGAAACAAACAAATGGGACTACATTTAACTAAAAAGCTTCTGCATAGCAAAAGAAACCATCAACAAAATTAAAAGGGAACCCACTGTATGTGAGAACATATTTTCCAGTGATAGATCTGATGAGGGGTTAATTTCCAAAATATATAAACTCATACAATTCAACACCAGGAAGACAAACAATCTAATTCAAAAATGGACAACTGACCTGGATAGATATTTCTCCAAAGAGGACATACAGATGGCCAAGAGACATATGAAAAAATCCTCAAAGCATTAATCATCAGAGAGATGCAAATTAAAACCACCATGAAGTATCACCTTGCACCTGCCAGAATGTCTACCACCAATAAATCAACAGACAAGTGCTGGTGAGGATGTGGAGAAAATGGAACCCTAGAACAGTGCTGGTGGGAATGCAAACTGGTACAACCACTATGGAAAACTCTGTGGAGTTTCCTCAAAAAATTAAAAAGGGAACTGCTTTTGACCCAGTGATCCCACTTCTGGGAATATATTCTAAGAAACCCAAAACACTAATCAGAAAGTATATATGCACCTCTATGTTCATAGAAACGTTATTTACAATAGCAAAGATTTGGAAGCAACCCAAGTGCCCATCACTAGATTAGTGGACAAAAAAAGCTGTGGTACATTTAAACCATAGAATATTATGCAACTGTAAAAAAGAAGGATCTCTTACCCTTTGGGAAAGCATGAATGGACCTGGAGGTTATTATGCTAAGTGAAATAAGCCAGTCAGAAAAAGATAAATATTACATGATCTCATTCATATGTGGAATCTAATAAACAAAATAAACTAATGAACAAAATATGTCCATTGGCATGGATGCATGGAACAGACTGACAGACCTCAGAGGGGAGGGGGTTGGAAGAGATTAACCAAAGAACATATATGCATATATGCATAGTCCCTGGACACAGTCAACAGTGTGGTGATGGCTAGGGTGGGGGTGGGGTTTGGTAGAGGGGGGGCAAAGGGGAAGAATGTGGGGCATATTTGTAATACTATATCAATAAAAATAATTAAAAAAAAAGAGCCAAATTTACTCATTTTGACTGTCTATTTTTTTGTTTTTTTAAATATGTTTTTTATTGATTTCAGAGAGAGGAAGAAAGAGGGAGAGAGAGATAGAGACATCAATGATGAGAGAGAATCATCAATTGGTGGCCTCTTGTGTGCCCCCTACTGGGGGAGCCCGCAACTTGGGCATGTGCCCTGACCAGGAATCAAATCGTGACCTCCAGGTTCATAGGTTGATGCTCAACCAAGGAGCCACACTGACCGGGCTTGTCTATTTTTTCTTAAGATAAAATCCAGATTGAGTGTTGTAATGACTTCCAATTTTTCAGGTGAAGATGGAAATCTAGATTTTTATGTGGACTTACCTATTTTTTAAATAGGTAAAGTTTATTTTCTCTTTCTAAATCAAAAACAATATCGTATACAAATTGCTAGGGCTGTATTGTTTTTTTTAAGCAGATTTCTTGAAAAATAATTGACATAACATAAAATTCACCCAGCTTTAAATGTATATTCAGTGATTTTTTATATATATGGAGATGTGCAACCATCATAACAATCTAAAAATTGAATACATTTGTCACTCCCAAAATAATGTCTGCACTTGGTAACAGTCACTCCTCATTCTCTCTCATAGTCTGCCCTGGCAAGCAATCACCAATATGGTTTAGTCTCTGTGAATTAGCTTATTCTGGAAATTTCATGTAAATTGAATCATACAATGTGTGGCCTTTGTGTCTAGCCTCTTTCATTAGCATGATGTTTTTAAGTTTCCACCACCTTATAACATGTATTATTACTTCATTACTTTTTATGGCTAAATAACATTTCATAATATGGATATATTACATTTTGTTTATTATTGATACAATCAATTGTAATATTCTTAAATTGTAAGATGATTTAGTACTGGATTATTAGAAAAGAGAAACTGTGTCATATTAAGTTTTAGCTTTCAGAAACTTCAAAATATATGGCCCAAAATCAAGTAAGTAAGAAATTTTGAATAATTGAACCCATTCTGTGAATAGCACTTTAATGGTTATTAAATGAGTAACTTAGGCAGAATTTTTGTGTCTGGAAAAAATTTTGAATTAAGAAACCCTTCTCTGTAATGCATACACTCCATCTAATGTAGAAATGGTTCCCTCTTTGTACTCTGTCTGTTGGTAATAATTGCTGAGAATTCTTTGAATTCCTCAGTTTTCATGTCTATGCTTCCTTAGCTCTATATTTCATCTTTAATTGCATAGAATGTAAGATATGTTCCTCTCTTTCAAAATACCCTACAAAATATCTTCCATCTGTTATCTTGAAAAGGATTTCACCCAGCTCTCCCTGCCAGCTCTGTTGTGTTTTGTTTGAAGGGACTTTGCCACTTTTGTCACCCCTGGCTATGTCTCATAATGAGAGAATAGACACTTCTAGATTGACTCTTCCATGGCAAATGTCCCCAATATTATATAATTTAACAAATGCTTCTGTAGCAGTCACTACTTTTTAGGCACTTATTTAATTCTCCTAAAACTCTGGAAGTGCAGTTTGAGGCATTATTATTATTTTCCACATTTTATAAAATATGCTAACTAATTTGCTATAGGATAGACAGCTGACAATTGTCAAGGATGGACCCTGAACTGATACAATTTGGCTTTAGACTTCACACCATTAACAACTCTAATCTATGAGGAAAGTGACACTAAGAGAGGTGTAATGAATTGGCCAAAGCTCTCTAAGGAGAGCAGGAATTTTACTTCTGTTCTCTTGACTCCTTGTCTGGTGTTTCCAGAGCTTCCCCCAATCCCCTCCCTATTTTTCACTCTATTGGAAGGGGCTGTATAAGAGGTTGGATTCCTTTCTGGATGACCTCCAGTGGACATCTACTTAACAGCAGAGAGCTAGAGGGAAGTTTGTGTGTATTGGTTCCCAGGGTCTTAAGCTTTATGTCTCCTGCCACTAGTGCTACTGCTTCCATTCCAGCTGGCTCCTCCACCCCTCTTAGATGGCTGCCTTCATTCACCTAACCACTGAAGAATCACAGCTGTGCCCTCTTTTCATAATCCCCAAAGCTCCCAGACCAATATACACTTGAACGAGTTTCTATCACTCTGTACACATACAAACCAGAAACTATTCCTGGGTGAGATGAATGAAATCGTTTGTTGCTATGACAAGTTCACAGGCAGCCAAGATTTCCCTATCCCATTTAGAAATAGAGACAGGGAGTTACTAACATCTATATAAGTACTGAAAATTAACTGATTTCACATTAGATGCCCTTGAGGTACCCAGGCCTCCAGCCAACTTAATTCCCATCCCCCCCATCAGCCATAATACCTTAGACTTTTTGTCAAAGCTGCTTGCTCAGCTGTAAGACCTCATGCTGTGACAAAGATAACTGACTGTATAAATTAGAAGTGGAACCCCTAGCAGTCACAATGAGAGCTAAATAATCCCACAGTCTAAGGAAATGTTTCACACCTATCTTGCCAAAGTTTGTGTATGTTAGTGAATGAGGGTACTCTTTGATAGTAAAAAATCCCTCCCTCTTCATTAGCATATTATACTTATTTTTTGTCCTCAAAAAGGTTATTGTTTTCTCAAATATTTCCCAGAAGAAAATATGGAGCTAGTAAATACTATAACTTTCCAAGTTTTATCTTGCTGAAATTCATATTATAGTATTTTCTCCTATAACACTATCAAATCTTGGATTGAGCTCATCCTCAAAAATGGCCCCTTCCTTTTACACCTGGCTAGAGTTCACTGTGACTTTGCTCTAATGTCCTGTGCCCTGAATTTCCAACACTGCTCACATGATATTTTATGTATCTGTATGTAAAATATAATATAAAATATTTGGGTTCATTTTTGGCTGTGAAATGTTAAGAAAAGTAGTTTTACTAAATTTAATAATATACCAGACTCTGAAAGATCTGGCCATTAGTATTTAAATAAGATAACAGATTAAGTGCCCAAAGCAGCGGTTGGCATATAGTGGACACTCAGTACTTCATTCTTTCTCACTCAGCAAATGTTTGTTGATCATTTCCTGTGGGCTAAGTGCTGTGCTGGGTACTAGAGATACAATGGTAAATAAGATAGAAATAAGTCTTCCCATCTTCCATAGAGACTATAGTTTAGTAGAGTATACAAAAAATAAGTAGATCATTGTACTTTGGGTGGTAAACACACAATACAATATACAAATGATGTATTATAGAATTGTATACCTGAAACCTATATAATTTTATTAACCAATGTCACCCCAATAAATTAAATACAAAATTACAAACAAATAATACATTTGATGCTTGTTATGGTAGGAAAAGACAGGGTACTCAGGGACCCCAAAACAGAGCCCCTGACTCAGAGCTGGTGGATTATGACAAGCTATCCAGAGGAAGTGGCGTTTAAGTTCAGCCCAGAAGGGTGTTAGCTGTATGAGGAAGGTGGGAAATATTTTATACAGAAAATGGAGCTATGCAAAAGCTTCATAGAGAGAGAAAGAGCAGGAAGCCCTAGTTGGGCTTTAGCATTATTCCTTTTGCAGATTTCTTTTGCTTCTCTGCCTAATCTTTCTTGTTTTGTACCTCAGGAAGTTCAACCTTCTATTGACTTATTCCTAGCAATGAATGATCCGGAAACTATCCCTGGACCTGAATCTATTCTGACAATCATCTTATTGAACAGCATTAGTAATTATATTTATTTACTCTTCAAATCATTTGAAACTGCTATAAAAACTGACTCTATACTCACCCCTACATATGTGGAAATTCCTCCTTTTTCCTTGAAACAGGGACAAGGTTATCCATTCCCTTAGTCTTCTTGCAGAATTTTCAGGCAAAAATCATTCAGCACAGTATATATTAAAAATCATTACAGCAGCATTTTTGAGGAAATAAATCTTAAGGGATTTCCTAAGGAAGCACAAAGGCCAAGCATTTATTCTCCAGTGCTAGGTAATAAGTGCTGCTCATAGATTTGGTTAAATCTTGTTACAAAGGGGACTGATTACCTCATTTACTCCTTCATTCACCAGACTCTTGAAAGCAATATTTTAACAATATCTTAAATTACTTTACTATGAGATTAGTTGGATGAATGTATAAAGCGGAATACTACATATATGTATAGTATGTATTTATATGTGTGTGTGTGTGTGTGCATATGTATATATGGTCTCCCAAAAATGTATACACACATTTTGAATAATTATAAAGGCAGTGTTTATTAAAATACATTTTATTTTCAAAATTGAGCTATTAGCTGTTAAAGTGTATATACATTTTTTGGGACACCTGTATGTATATGAAATACATAAATATATATTTATGTGACATATATAGTGACACACACATATATTCTCTCTCCTTCTCTCTCTCTCTCTCTCTCTCTCTCTCTGTCTCACACACACACACACACACACACACAAACACACACACACAATTCTAGTCTAGATCTAACCTGTAGTGGTTTTGGTTATGTGTTGTCTATCAGTTTTTTCTGTGCTTCATGCTAATCTTCATTCCAACACCATTTGCATTGGTATGACTGTCGTTACCACCTTTTTCTCCATTCTGGAGGCAGGGAATACTATATCATTCTGCCTGCAGTTACCTGAGGTCATACATTGATTTTAGAAACTTTATCATCTTTATTTGTATTTCTAAGGTTTTCCTCTAATAGGCATTCTCTAAAATTCCAGTTGTCAATTTTGAGCCCTCTTTGATATTCACTGTCTTCATTTTTGCTGTGTAAATGAAATGGTTTTATTAAACCCTGAATTATTTTGAGGAAGAGAATTCTTAGCAGTTTTGGTATAACCTAGAAAAAAGAAAATCTTCCACTGCAATGAAAGTATAGAAATGAAGATCTTTCATTTTTCACCATACATTATACTCCTGACTACAAACATCTTATGGTTTCCACTTTAGCTCTTATGCTGACCATGTGTAGGCTACATATACTTGACACAGGCAAATTCATGAACCAGAAAGGATGACAGAACAGATTTGTTTTGCTCAGTCTCTAAAAGCCATCTGATAGCCCTGTTCTCCCCCAAAGTCACCCTAGAGATACATTACAGAAGCACCTCTTAAAGGATATTTTTTACTTTTGATTCATTGCAGTAAAAATAAGGAAGCAATATAAAGAAGGTAAACACTTTTAACAATATATTTTATTGAATTATCTCAAATATAATTGTTTGTTTTTATGCTACTTCCAAATATTTTTACTGATTTATATTTGAGCATCTAGAAAGACTCTTATCAAGAATGATTATTTCAGGGTCCATACAAGAGAACAATTTTTGAAATAATAGAGAAGGGATACAGTCATTATTACGCTGAGTGAAATAAGTCAGTCAGAAAGAGCTAAGAACCACATGATGTCACTTATGTGGGACATAAAACTGAAACTCGTGGACACAAATAGCAGTGTGGGGGTTGCCAGAGGGAAGGGGGTGGGGGCGAAGGGGGCCCTAATAGATGGTGATGGGAGAAGATCTGACTTTGGGTGGTGGGCACACAGAGGAATATACACATCTTGTAACATAGAAACCCACAGCTGAAACCTATATGTTCATATTGACCATTGTCACCCCAATTAATTTAATAAAAAATAAATAAAAACAGAGGGAATGGCATGTGTTATGGCACAGTTAAAGGAGAATAAGATAAATTTCAGTGTAGTATAATTATAGCATTCATATAGTAAAGTGGCTAGTATAATTGGAGTTAAGAAAGAGGTTTACTCCTGTTACCTTCTTGTATATGAAGTAGGAGTTTTTATTCTGTCTTTAACTGACATAAATATAAGCTGTGTTTTAATGCCTTAATAACATTTATAAACACTCTCTTGACTATATTTAGATGAATTCATTTTTTTCTCTCTCCTCACAAGAATACGAGATCTTCAAAGGCAATGGACATTTTCTATTGATCTTTTTATGCCTAACAATTAAAAAATTCTCTATTGATTATGCAGAGTCCATGTGTTGACCTGTTGAAGCAAAGAGCTCTCTGGTCAGGTAGAACAAAAAGATTCCATGTTTTTTCTCCCCTTTGTTTATAAGCATTTTGTTTTACTACCTCTGATTCAGGAATGCCACCTGCTTGGATTTGTGATGGCAGACAGTGTTAAGATAATAAAGTTCTTCATCTGTGCTGCAAATTTCCAGCTCTGCTGTGTCACAAAGTAATATGATCCTGGTAGTTGCTATGGTAGAGAAAGGTTTCCTGCTGCAGAGCTTGTTTTTGAAACAATTTTTGCAGATGCCTCAGAAATGGAAGTTAAATATTTATAATCATTCATTGTACTGCAGAACTAAAAGGGGCTATATAGACTATTTAGTCTACCCCCCCCCCAATGTTTTAGAATTTGAAACTGAGTCCAAAAGAGGTTTAAAAAATTACCTGAGTTAATTTTAGAGATTCTGAGTTAGAACCAAAACCCAGGATTCCTAACATTATGTCCATTGATTATGTTCACTGTAAAGCCTTATATTTCTCCACTTTTGGAGGGGAAATCCTTGCCACTTAAGATGTCGCTGTATTGCCCTGGCCAGGTGGCTCAGTTGGTTGGAGCGTCATCCTGTACATCAAAAGGTTACAGGTTTCAATTCCTGTTTGGGGCTCATATGAGTGACAACTGCAATGTTTCTCTCTCTTTCCCTCCCTCTCTCTCTCTCCTTCGCTCTCCATATCACCCTCCCTTCCTCCATTCCTCCCTTTCTCTCTAAAATCAATGAAGACATGTCCTTGGGTAAGAATTTTAAAAAGAGGAAAAAAAAAGGTGTCACAGTGTCACAGTATTAGTATTTCTTCAACTAGTGAAACAAAATTTCAAAATATACAGTCTTTCTTTGCCCAGCCAGCGTGAGTCAGTGGTTGAACATTGACCTATGATCAAGGAGATTGAGGTTCGATTCTGGGTTAGGGCACATGCCCAGGTTTCAGGCTTGATCCCCACTGGGACTGGAGGGGGCACGTAGGAGACAGCCAATCAATGACTCTCTCTTATCACTGATGTTTCTCTCTCTCTCCCTTTCCCTTCCTCTCTCTGAAATACATAAATATATATTTTTAAAAAAGACAGTCTTTTTTAATTGGCTTAATGGAGGTCAACATTGTATTTTGTAATCTTTGCCCTTGATTTTATTAAAAAAAATGAAAATATCTACAAGTAGTGATTTATATTATTCAGAAAAATATACAAACTTTTACTACTCATGTAAAGTGATGTGAGTTCTTACATGAATATGATTTTATATTAATTTCCTCTCCTTAAAAATTGAAAATATCAAATTAAATAATTTTAACTTATACTCCTATTTCAAAAAAATAAAGCTTCACTACATGGCAAGTGATCTTGCATGAAAGGAAAAAGTAAAAATAAATTGCCTGATTTAAAACTAGAGAATTGGAGTCTATTTTAAATAATTCTTTATTTTTATTAAAGTATAGTTGGCATACAATACAATATTAGTTTCTGGTTTACAACAGTAATTTGAAAGATGGTAGTACAGATCTTAGAGTTGGGGAGCAGGAGCATACATAGAATTTATTATTTTAATAAGTATTTCTTAAGCAGTAATTGTGGGTCAGTAGTGATGTTCATCTATTACAATATATTGGTAAGAAAGATCACTGCCAGCATGGGACCAGCATATATAAAAGCTTCAAAGCAGGAAGGAGACTGGTTTATTTTAGGGGTCAAATAAGTGGCAATATGACTGAAGCCTATAGAACAGGGAGAAGAGTGATGTGAGATAAGCTATAGACATTAGACCAAGGTTAGAAATTGATGATATAAGGGTTATAACGACATGGTTTTTGCCTCAGATGAGAAGGCAACTTTATGAATAAATGAATAGATTGTTCTTATAATGTCCCTAGAAAGAAAGAAAATGTTCTCACTTTCCAACTCTGAGTCAGAGAAAACAGGTGGGCACATTTTGAGAGGCCTGTAGATAAAGTAGAATCTACTGGGAAAGTTTCACTTTAAGTTTGGAGGTATAGAATGTTAGAGGAGATTGCTAATTGTGATGTCAGTTCTAGAAGGGTAGACATGTGGATGGTTGCATAGTAAAGGAAGTTCAAAGCAGTGTGAAGACACACGAAGAGAGATCTTTCTTTGAGTTTATAGTTTGGATCATGAACAAGAACAATGGATAGGTGAGAAATGGTAGAATAAGTCCTAAAGTAGGTTGGACCTCAGGAGGTTTGATAACTGGCGTAAATGACTTGAATTGGATTTGTCTCCTACTTTGTTTTACTACAAAACCAGCAAATAAGCTATAGAAAGGATATAATGAGATCCAGAATACCTGGTGTAAATGAGCATGCACAGCTCCCCATGACTCCTGCTGTATCACAGAGAATTGCCAGGAGTTTGGAGTTTGGTGGTCTCATTAGTTTGAATGCAGTGACCACAGTGGTGAAAAGCAGATTTCAAAGCACTATCGAAGTATAATAAGAAATAAGTATCACTTTGAAGTTGATTAATGATGTTTTGTCATTTTAACTGCTTCAGCATTTATGGGACAGCTGGGTAGAATTATGAATGGCTTGTGAAAATGGGACAGCAATTGCCCAGTGGCCTTTCAAAATATATTAGTTATGTAGCCATTTTATTTGTTCTCCTCCAACCACATAATGCCTTGTGAGCTAAACATCTCTTCCATGGTAGTAAAGGAGAAATTCAATTTTGTTAGAATTCAATTCAGATTATTATTGCCATCTACTTAATTAGAAAGTTAACATAGTACTCAATAAATCGATCAATTAACATTTTCTTAAATACCATGCAAACAAATAACTTTTTAGCAGTGCTAGTTAGGCCACAATTGTACTGTCCTGTGTGCCTCCAAACAGAAATTTACTTGTGTTCCTCAAGCTTTCCTTATTTTGATGTCAATTTGGGGGGCTTGATGAGATAAAATTTGAATGCTCGTTATATGATAATTATTTTTATCCAACAAATTATTTTTGCATGGAATTATTGCCAATTACTGTTAAGTTTTAAGTCTCTTGTTGTCTTAGGGTCTTATTTTTAACTGTTTGATACATCTGCAATTCATTCTATAATATGTTATGAAGGGATATTTCATTCTTATGTTTTTGCTAAAATGTTGACAATGTATCTTAAGCAGTGTTCCTGTAATGATCTATCCTTTTTATGTTGATTACTGACGGTCTTTTTAATCATCTCTTAAATTCCTGGGCTCTGTATCTCAGGTATCTGTTCATGTTCATTTTTTATCTCTGCTTATGCTAGTTCCTTACTCTGTTAATTATTGTACTTTTATGTTATCATATCAGGTAGGAATAATTCCCTGCTGTTAGTCTCCTTGTGAAATTCTTTTAGCTCTTCTTACAGTTGAATTTTAGAATAGCTTTGACAAATTTAAAAAGAATCTTGCTCAAGTTTTTGTTGTAATTGTACTAAATGTATGTAGTAACTTGGAAATGCTTGGCATCCTTTCAATGAGTTTTTGTTTCAGAAATCATATCTTTCTTTATGCTTTTAACTCTTCTTTTATGTCTATAAATACCATTTTGTACTTTTTGTCATAATGTGCCCCCTTCTCAGTCTCTTGCTAAGGAATATTTTGTTCCTGTTATTTGTACTTGGAAAAGGACAATCCTAGAAATATTTTGTTTATTCTCTTAAATGGTGAAGAGTTGAAGATACTAAAGGACATATTATTTCTTCCTGTGCCTACTAGAGGTCTCAGAAAGAATCAAACAAAGCATTTGTGCATACATTAGAACATTATATTGCTGAATATACTTAAGTGGTTCATTGGTTTTTCTGAGGAAGTATTTTACATTCTGCAACAGTGATTTCACTTTTTAGAATACAAGTACACTGTCAAATCTAAAAGTGCCAAACTCACAGAAACATAGACTAGAATGGTGGTTACCAGGGGCTGGGGTTGGGGGTGGAATAGGGGCATGAGGAACGTGTTTGTTAAAGAGTACACATTTCCAGCAATAAGATGAATAATTTCTCAGGATCTAATGTACAGCATAGTCATTACAGAATTGAAAATTGGTGAGATTTTAAATGTTATCACAAAAAAGGGTAATTAGATGATGTCATTCAGGTATTAACTAACACTATGGTGTTATTTTGCAATATATAAGTGTATCAAATCAACATGTTGTATAGCTTAAACTTATAGAACGTTATATGTCAAATTATATCTCAGTAAAGTTGGGGAGAAGAGAAAAAATTAAAACTGTGGTATACAAAACCCTTTTTATTCTGTCCCCAACTTACCCTAAAGCTTGTACCATGTGTTTAAATGCTACATTGATCTGTTTACTATTCTCTGAATATGCCTCCAAGCTTGTTCCTGCGTCAGCCTTTCACTTGATATTCTTTCTGCCCACAATTGTTCTTCCCCTAGATCTTTGCTTGCATTGCTCCTTTGCTATTTAGAGTCCTTGCATGACTATTCTGTATAAAAAGTGACCTATTCACACACCCACTCCAGTGCTCTCCTTCCACTATCTTATTTTACTTTTCTTTATAGAATATTTACTACCTGAAATTATATTACACAAATTTGATTTTTATTTTTTAATATAAGTCACCTAACCAGAATATGAGCTTAAGGAGGGCTTAGGTTTTGTCAACCTTTAGCACTGCTATATCTCCAGTGCTTATAACAGTGCCTGGCAGGCATAGTAAGCACTCAATACATATTTACTGAACAAATGAAAATACCAATGCTCTCTGCTTTTAAATCTCACTTGTATTGGGTTAAGCCAGTTAAATTTCTACTCAACATTAGAAACCCGGCTCAAATGTCAAATCATATGTAAGAGCTCTCTCTAGCAAAAAATACTTCCTTTTATTATAATCCCAGAGCACTTTGTATTACATCTATGAAAAACACCACACAGTGTGTCATATATTACTTATGTATTTGTTTCCTCCACTAGACTCTGGTCTCTATGGCAACTACATTCTACTCAGTTTGTATGACCCTTCTTTTTGTCCCCAGTACCTTACTCTAGAAGCAGCAGATACATAGTAGAAGACACTCTCTAAATTTTGGGTGAAAGAACTAATAATACCTTTGAATTTCTACAGTGAAAGATATATTACTATCATATCAAGGAGTTATATTCAGTCTGTAAGTGTCAGAGATGTTATGGGGAAATACTTGACAAGAATGAGTGCAAGGATTTTTGTTGTTTCTGTGTTGCTCATTGCGATGTCCCCAAGTATCTAGAACACTGTCTGGCACACTATCTTTTGGATGAATGGGAAATTTGAAAGCTAACTTGATGTTTTGGAAGAAAATTAATGGGAAATATGTTTGAGGAAATAATAGAGAATGATGCTGAGGTTATCTAGTTGTGTTATAAAGTGGGAGGTGATGCCATCAGTTAAGACGGGCATATATGAGAATTGGATGGACTGAGAGTGTAAAGTGTGTAAAGCAAGAGAATTGTGCCTAATATATTCTCAGGTGAAACTGGTTGGAACTGATTTCTTGTAATCTGTATACTCTATAATTAAATTGTATGCCACTGGCATGCCTAGTTGCAAGATTTCTTTCAGCATGGGTAGTTTTACCTGGCTATAATCCTATGATTTGCTGAGGATCTGCTGAAGGAGGAGTGCAAAGCAGCGGAATAATGGATTAAGTGGTAAGCTAAGAAGATGAAAATTCCTTCAATTCATTGGCGATTGTTAGAAAGTTGAGAAAGAAAAATGAGCACCTCTAAGATGTTGGCTTTTACCCACTATTAATACAAAATTATGTGTTTGGCTACCAAGTGAGAGCTCCTGTTGATAGCCAAGCTCTCATCCTAAGAAGGACTCAACGGCTCACTTGCATGTCAGCATAAATATAAGGACTTATGCTAATCATGATACCTGGAAGCCTTCTTCTCGGGTTTCCATAAGCTGTGGCACCTGTTAATCCCTTCACCTACCACTATTACTTGATGTTGGATTTACAAAGAGGAGAAGACATTTACGCACTGAACTCAGGGAATGGTTTAGCACTTTCTACTTAGAGTTAACTTCCTCCTGAGGAGAAACTAAAAATGTGAAAGGAAAAACAATGGAAAGTGGTTAGATCTTACAACATACTTTACCATCCCAAGTTCAATCTCAACCAGGTATTTTTGTTCCATTAGCGAAAACCCTTAAGAATTACAGTGTTACAAGTAATATAAATAAGGCAGGTAATTTTGGCCAAGGAGAGTTCTTGTTTTCTAGAGTATTTGACTGTTTAACTTTCGTCTTTACAGGTGTGACTGTGTGGCAGCCCCTGGCAGCAGAGCAGCGCGAGAAGCAGCGTATCAGGAAGGGCAGGTGTCAGCGGAGGGGCCCGGCAGCAGAAGGCCAAGGCCGGACAATGCCCCTGCGCTGCCCACGCAGCCCCCCAGGCCAGCAACGCAGACAACTGACTTTTATCAGGACCACTGCAGCACAGCACCCCTTGAAGTCTCTGCTCAGCCGCAAGGACTCCAAGGGCTTGTCAATATCCCCCCAGACAATTCACCCCCTGATATATACAACTTCAACTTTCAGTTGTCAAATATGCATAGTGAAAACCATGAAGACCATAACCAACAAAGTGTCTCAAGCTATAGTCCCTCACAGCTCAGTTGCATGGACATGGTGCGAGATGAAATGGTGTGTAGAACAACCAACTCTTACCTGATGACAGAAATAAATAGGGCCCAGAAAGAGGAGGAATTCTGCAACAAGTGGGGGAAAATTAGAACACGTGAAAGGAAAAGAATACCAATTCAGAAAGCAAGGCAAACCATTCCAGATCCAATGCTTGAGAGAAAAAGAACGACTCCCATTAACCCTGCATATACAATTCGAAAATCACGGGTTACCAATAGTGTCCATTTGCAGCCATATAGGGACAGGGTTATTCACTTATTGGCATTGAAGGACTACAAGAAACCTGAACTCCTTGTTCGACTTCAGAAAGATGGCATCCAAAAAAAGGACAAGAACTCCCTTGGAAAAATTCTGCACCAAGTAGCCAATCTGAATACACATGATTTTTCATATACCTTAAAGGACAATATTTTTAAAGAGCTCCAAAGAGACTGGCCTGGGTACAATGAAATAGAAAGGCAGTCATTGGAGTTGGTGCTTTCCAAAAAAGGTCTATTTCAGAATGTCACAGGCACCAATCACCCAGATTCTTCTGTAGATTCTAGTACAGCCGAAACATCATCTTCTCAGGAGCAGCTTTATAATTCAGCTGTTATTGATCCTTTTAGGAAAAAAAAAATTAGGATATCTCGTGTGAAAACGGCATTACAGTCATCATCTAAAGGTTATTTGAATAACAGCAGTAAAATATCAGCTGTGGGTCTTCCACCACCCTCTGAAGTTACTGCCAATCCCATTCTTTCACCACTGTCTATAAACCACTTTTCTGTTTCAAGTCCTCAGCCTGTGCATTCCAACAGCAATTCTTGTAGTACTGCAGAAGAACATGAGAGTCAAGATCCATATGATGTCAGTTTTAGTCAAAACAGTAGAATCTGTGAGAATCAGTGGGATAAACATACTTATTTGAAAACATTAGCCTCTATTTCAATTCAAATAGAGTTTCCAAACTTCATGGAAAAGAAACATTTGATGTCCAATAACTTTGAATGTAAAATTATGAAACACAAAGTAAATAACCAAAGTTACCATATTGAGGTGATGGAGAAACAGAATACAGATCCTGAAAGACAAGGTGAAGGTACAAACCCAGACTCTAGTGAAGAAGTTGAACAGGTTAGCACTGCCTCTGGGAAAACTTTTTCAACATCTGGGCTACAGGATTATTTGACTAACTATGTCACTATAGTTTCCTCTGAGCAACGTCAGCATTATAAAAAGGAATTTAAAGCAGAATATGATGAATATCGGGCCTTATATGACAAGATGCAGACTTTATCTTGCATATTTACTAACCTAGATTCAAAAAGGAAGGACCTTCCTCCAGAATCAAAAGAATATCAGGACATTACTGAAAAAATGTCACTAGAATATCAGAAAATGAGACAGATCAATCCCAATTATTATGCAGAAAAATATAGATACCAGTATCTTTATGAAAAGTTGGCTCACATTAAAAGATTAATAAAGGATTATGACCAGCAACAAAAGTACAGTAAGAGCCCAAAAACAGTGCTAATGAGACCAGAATAAATAAATGTCTATTTAAATTTCCAAATTACTTGCTGTAAGATTCTAAAGGGATGAAACTTATTTGTTGAAATACTCAAAATTACTATTTTAATTTTTTCTTTTCTTATATATATTTTAATTTTTATTTTATTTTATGTTGATTTATGTTTTTCTATTATTATTATTTACTTTGTATTTAATTTTACCTTGCTTTTCTGAACTTTTTTTTTAATTCTCACCTGAGGGTATGTATTTTTTAATTTATTTTAGAAAGAGAAGGAGAGCAAGTGCGAGAGAGAAACATCAATGTGAAAGAGAAATGTCGATCGGTTGCCTCCTGTACATGCCCTTACCGAGGAATGAACCTACAACCTGGGTATGTGCCCTGACAGGGGATTGAACCTGCAAGCTTTCGGTGCACAGTGTGGCACCCCAACCAGCTGAGCCACCCGTCACAGTGCTTTCCTGTGCCTTTGAAGCTGTTTTATCTGATGCCGTTTACCCCTCACTCCCCTGAAATTTGTGTTTCACTTCCTTTTTAAAAACTATTATGGATTCAGTGTCTTTCAATCAAAATTGTTCTCCCTGAAAAAATAGAAACCTATAATAAGTATGAAATACTTTTGGATAAACATAACCTCTTATCTTTCTACCTTTAATGCAAGCTCATCCTTAAAACATAAAAATTTAGAAAAATGCTATGATTCTTCAAATAGTACACATTTCCATTTCATCAAGTTTGTTAAAATTGCACAAAATTTGTTTTTATTATAGGAAACAAGTTATATGGTTAAACATGCAAAAAGTTTGTGTCAAGATTCAAATTGTGTTGTATTTTTAAAGGACTGTCATTTGAAACAGAAGCATTATGTTTATAAATCTAAGTTTTTAAATGTTCCCCAAAATTTCAAGACTGTTTTCAGTAAATATTTGTTTCCACCATCCAAAAGAAAAGTAGTACATACCGAAGAATAAGTTATATACAGGAGGAAGGCTATATAACTTATTCTAAATTTAAGAATTAAAACATTCCCATTACCTTTGCTGCTACCTTCGTTTTCCTCTCATCTATGCTATGCCCTTGCCTCCCAAAGTGCTAAACAATTCTCCAAATTTACTTTTATCCTTTCCTTGCTTTTTTGAATCCATCAATAATTTTATTATTTTTTTTAAATTTTATTTTTCAATTATAGTTGACATTCAATATTACTTTGTATTAGTTTCAGATTTACAACATAGTGGTTAGACAATCATATACTTTACAAAGTGGTTCTGCTGATGTTTCAAGTACCTACCTGGTATCATACATACTTATCTTTATTCCCTATGCTTTGCTTTATATCCCCATGACTATTTTGCAATTATCAATTTGTATTTCTTAATCTCTGCACCTTTTTCACTCAGTCCCCTAACATCCCTCCCCTCTAGCAACCATCAGACTGTTCCGTGTGTCTATAACTGTTTCAATTTTGTTTGTTCCTTTATTTTGTTCTTTAGATTCCACATGTAAATGAAATAATATGCAATTTGTCTTTCTCTGTCTCACTTATTTCACTTAGCATGATATTCTCAAGGTCCATCTATGTTGTCATAAATGGTAGGATTTCATTTGAGAATTCACACACTCTTTTTAGCCTAACTTAACACTTCCTGTGAAAAATGTAACATTAGAATTTAGAAGTTAGTTAATTACATCTTAATGTCATTTGGAGTAATTTTTGATCATAAAATCAGTAATTTTTTCTCTTATTTTCTCTTTGTTGCAAACATGAGTCTTGATCAGGCATAGGTGAGGTTTAAAGTGACATCTCATTAGTCCAACAAGCTCTTACTTCAATGGACTATCTGTCCTCTTCTCAAGAAGGTTAGGTATTAAAACCTGACTTAAAATCACCCCTTTTCAAATCCATGTCTTTGTCCACCATTTGTCTAATTAGTAGCTTACTTGATACAAAATTGGCTTCCCTCACTCATTGAAGGTGTTGAACCTGAAAAGTGTGTTTCTGCCTTTGCTTTTCACATCTCAAATTAATCTCCACCAAAAAATTAAAAATGAGAAATAGTGATGGTCTCACCTACCTGTTCCAGTGACACCTTTTTTTTTTCAAGTAATCAGTGACTTTCAAATTGAAACCAAATATCTGGCACAGCTAGCTTACTTGTTTGTGATCACTGTCTTGAAACTTCCCATGGCTGCAGGATCCTTTGAAAAGTGTGATTCAACCCCAATATTGGCAACCTATGTTTCCTGTGAAGCCCTCAGAGAAAGTTGGTTACCTGGATATGACAGACTTCTAATATGTTTTCATCTGTTTCTCACAGCAGAAGCATTTAT
This sequence comes from Miniopterus natalensis, assembly GCF_054644295.1. NCBI lineage: Eukaryota > Metazoa > Chordata > Mammalia > Chiroptera > Miniopteridae > Miniopterus > Miniopterus natalensis. The sequence continues at coordinate 1,380,778 of NC_142103.1, read as the reverse complement.
AAACAGTACGAACAGTTTGAACAGCTAAGCGCTGTATATTGTGTTTTCACTAGGCTTCTGATGGGATAGTGGGAAGAGCCAGTGTGTCAGGCTTTACTCCTCTTGAAGTACTTTTAAAATGACTACAGTTTATAAGTTCTTGTATATATAGTTAATTCCTTAATAAGACATTGATAAAATCAGTACTAGATGAATAAAATATGTTATACAATGTAATCATTTTCCTTAAGAGATCTCCATAGAACATGAAACATTTGATACTGACCTATAAAACTTGAAAGGTAGATATATGCAATACATTATTAATGGTGCTACGGCTTGGGATTTATAGAGAAACACTTGAGTTAGCAACACAGAAGAAAATCAAATGGACTATTTGATGAACTCAAGTGCCTGAGGTCTCTGAAGGCAACCCAAAAATAAGAAAAACTTCACCCACTCTATACAGATAAAAAATAAAAACAGGTATTGCTGTAGTTTGTGACCAAAACTTAAGCAAATATTTCCAGCCAAGCATTTCCAGCCAGTCACATTGTCTCTTGGAAGCTGTGTGATAAGGTTGACAGTCCAGTTTACTAGAGACCCCAGAGAGCAGCATTATATTTCTTTTACCAGGTTTTCTCAAGCAAGTCATTTACCCTGTCTCTGTATCAGATTCTTCTGAAATGGGTTTGAAAATATATGTTGTTTATAAGTCATTTTGAACTGTATTGAATACCTTGGTACTCTTCCATGAGTGCAGTTTATTATATTCAGCTTATTGGTAGAGAGTCTTTGAGATGATTAAAATATTTTATAGATGAAAAGACTGAAAAATAAACAAAGTGATTTGTTTAATTTAGGGTTTCTTAATCTCAGCACTATTGACATTTTGAGGTGGATATTTCTTTGTCTTGGGGATGGGGTTATCCTGTACATTGTAACATTTTGAGCAGCATCTCTGGCCTCTATTCATTAGTTCCCAATACAAAACCCACAGGCATGACTATGAAAAATGTTTCCAGATATTGCCAAATGTCCCCTGGGGAGCAAAATAGGCCCCAGTTGAGAACCACTGGCCTATTACTTAGTAACATAGTAACAAGAGTTAGAAATGGGATCCATTGCGTTGCTGTATTATATTGTCCCACAGTAGCATCATGAAAACATGTAAATATAAAGAGGCCAAGTTGGCAAACATGAGGGATTTATTGAAAAGAGCCCTGATTATTTATAATTACTAAAGTGTAGTGTGGGTATCTCATTAATAATAAATATATTTAGCAGTATATGTCTGACAAAATTAGGCATTACAGCAAACACTTATTTCAGTATGCAGAATTCAAATTCAATAACCACTTCATGAATACTTTCAAGTGATACATTTCATCTATATCAATGGTCAAATAGCTTCATAAAGCATACACAAATATTCTAATGATATAAAGACAAGTTTCACAGAGGACCTGACACTGTCTAGCACAACTATAAGTTGAGACATGATCTACCATAATTTAAAAGGACTGAATTCTGTGGTAAATTAATATTTATTCAAATTAAAATCGTTTTATTATACATTAACTAAAAATGCGTATCAACACAGTATTTATGATATAAACCATTTTTGTAAAACGGAAGACAAGCTCATTTGGGGGCTGCTATGCCTTTTTCAAGGTCACTACAAAGACAAAATGTTGACTGTTAATCTGATATCCTGCTCCTCCTCTAAATTACTGTAGCCACTATGGTTCACTTTAATCTCAGTTACCAAATTATAGCATGTGTTCAAAGAACAAATTGATTGTTTAGTGGTCATCTGTTACTGACCTGAAAGTGGATCATTAAGTGTGGAGATTTTCCTCAAAGTAGAAATATAAAAATAGAAACTTGGAATCATTATTTTAGCTGGAGAACTTGAAAATCCAAAGGAAAATGATTCAACCAAGATCACAGTGTTAATAAGCAGCAGTGCTAACTAATAGAGCTAAAGTTCCTAAGTTAAGGTTGTCAAATGTATCCAAAATGCAAAATGAAACCAAATAAAAGCAAAAACAACAGACACAACAACCAGAAAAGCAAATAGATGGCCTGTTAAATTTGGATTTCAGATAACCAATGCATTTTTTAGTATCGGTATGTTTCAAATATTGCCAGGGAACGTTCTTTTACTTATGTGTTAAAAACCCTGTCCCGAGCAAGTCGGTTCATTTGCTGTCTTTGCCACTGTTCCTGGTGCTAGAAAGCCTAGTGCATAGTTTGTGTGTGTATGTGTAGAGGGGTGGTTGTTATAATATAAAAAACAATGATTTGTGTTTCTTTTGCGCTTAAGCATGATACTTTTATGGTGTTTTATGAGAGTTGTAAGAAATTATGGCAGAAAATCAGATAAGCCAAACTGATGTGGCAGGTAAAATATTTGTTTAAAAGTTGCATCATCAGACTAATTATGCATCCTTTTGTTTAATGAGATCACATGGCTTTATAATATTATATAAATTTCAGGTGTACAGCCTTATAATTCGACATCTTTCAGACACTACAGCATACTCATCACATTTTAACAACTTAGGAGCTTCTTGCCAAGAATAATTGCAAAATTTGGGGAAAGGAGATACTTTGTTGGAAAGTCAGTCAAGTATAGTTATCTTTACCATTTTCCTTGCCATGGTTGTTTTTATATATTTAGAATCATATTATTAGCATAAATAGGTATTATTTATAACCAAGGACAATAAATGTACACCAACTAACACATATTTCGTATTGAGCCTTTCTCTGATTTCTTTCAGTGGTAGACCCTTTGTTTCCATAGCTATTCAAATTATTTCTAAAGGATTTACCACATTATTAGAGATTACAACTCTCTCTTGAACAAAATCAACATATTTAAATAAGAAATGATTTGCTCCCAGATTAACACATTAACATTTTAAACTATTGACTAAAAATATCAGCCTTTCACATTTTAAATGAATAGATTTGCATCATTACCAAAATGATGAGGTGGTCAAACAAGCTATGGTTGGTTTCATGTTATTTTCCACAAATGGCATTTAAAAAATAGAAATTGGAAAACATTATTTCCTTGCTATTAATTTCCTCTGCTCATATGCTCTACTTAATTTGAATTGGGATTAATCATTTATCAGACATCCTTTTTCTAAAGTCCTCCTACAATTTCTCAATCTTTAAAGACATGCGCTAATATTTTAGTTTCTTAAGATGCTTTTTAAAATGGTGGTCATTTATAAATATAAGAAAATATGCCACACAAAGCAATATTCAAATATTAATTAGCAGTTAAAAACCTCCATAAAAATAAATTAGTACCTAAATTGTCCAGTAATATTGTTAGGTTTAGAAATTGATATTGGCTTTCTTTTGTTGTTTACTCTCATTTTTAATGTTTTTTTTTCTACTCCCACTCACACCCCTTTCCTCTGGCAACCACCACAATATTGTTTGTGTCCATGAGTTTCAGTTTTATGTCCCACATGAGTGACATCAGGTGGTTCTTAGCTTTTTCTTACTGATTTCACTCAGCATAATATTCTCAGGGTCCATCCATGTGCTTGCAAATGGCAGCGTCTCATCCTTTCTATGGCTGAGGAGGATCCATTGTGCACATGTCCCTCATCTTCTCGATCCTGTCCTCTGTCGCAGGGCACTTTGGTTGTCCCCATGTCTCAGCCGCCGTGGATCATGCCGCAACGGACATAGGGGTGCATGTATCTTTGCGAATATATGTTTTTGAGTTTTTTGGGTATATACTCAGGAGAGGGATTGCTAGGTCATATGGTAGCTCTAAAAATGTGGCTTGAAATGTTAAAATTAAGAAGATGGGCAAATATATACTAGGTAATTATAAACATGGTAAGTTGCATGTACAAAAAACAACTATCAAATATATCTATCATATCATTAAATTTAATTAGGCTTAATTCACTTATTAAGAGCAAAAAGTTTACATGGTCTTGTTAAACCATCCAACTCTATAATGTGACTTGAAAGGTTATGCTTTATGTTTCCATAATTTACTAACTATGAGAACTCAGCCAATTCATTTCTCCTCTTAATGCCTCCATTACCTCAGCCGTAAAATTAACATGCAAGTAGTTTCCTGTAGTAGATAATCTCTTAGTTTTCTCACTATACCCTGCTTATCTTTCAGCTCCTTGATCCCTTATGTAATCAATTTCCTGATTAAATTACCTTTATTTTAAATGATGTTTTCTGGTTCATGGATGTACTCAGCTCCTTCTGTTTTTTTTAATCCCCTATTTGTTTTTATCACAGGAGATTTCCATTTCTTTCTTGTAAATTCAGCTATGCATTGTTTATAAAATTGTCATGTTCTGTTTAGTATTTGTGGATTTCTGTCATGAGAGAATTTTCAGGTTACCTGTGCTTTTGTCAGACCTGTGCATTTATATTATATATAAGTTCCAAAGGGAGTTATTGTCATAATATCACCAATGTGTTACATTCTTAGAAATAAAAACTATTAATATACATAATATCATTTGATCTCTTTTTCAGTTTTAATGAATTATTTTCTTAGGACTTACATGATTTAAATTTCTAAAGAAAATTGCTTGCAACATAAATCAAAAGTAACTCTCTGATAAAGATAGAGGAATAATTAATATTATTAAGCTAGGAAAGTAATATTAAAAATGGCACAAAGTTATTTTTGCTTTACCCAAAATAGAAAAGCATTGACAAAATTATAGAGAACTGTAACCATTGTTGACCATAAAAAATTATTAAATGTGATATGGATTTTTGATTCTTAGACATCTCAGGCCACACTTTCAGAACAGAATTTAATAATTTTATAACAAATATTTATTAAGCAGATATCATGTGTCAGATATTGTTTTAGGTGCCAGTAATCAGTAATAAACTGATGAATGACATGGACAAAAATCAGTGCCTTTCTGGGTATATGTTTTAGAGAAGAAAAACAAATAGAACAGGGTAAGGGATATTAGGATTACAGAGAACCGGGTGCGGGGGTATTAAATAAGGTTGCCATTACACACCTTGCTGAAAAGGTTACATTTAAGCAAAGACTTGAAAGAGGTAAAGGAGAAATCTCTGGAGATATATGAGATAAAAACTTCTTATGCTTGGTGAATAGACAAGTCAAAAACCTGAATTATATCTTTATGTGCTTTTAAAATGGGAGGCCTCATACAATGCGTGGAAAGTAAAGATTAACTTTGCAGATTTGGTCATAATGAATTTTTTTACATACCCTATTAATAATTGTTGTTTAAACTGAGTGAGCTGTGATTAGGACATGGTTGCATTTATATGAGAATCTTGTTAGAGTAATTGAGGGTGAAGAACTCACAAAGGAAAAAACATAATTAATAGTGATTGTACATAACATTAGATAAATTAGCAAACTAATGAAATAAAATAAAAATGTCACACTTCTTAATAATTATTTTTAATGGAGAGAATCCAAAATGCAGAATGTCATCCTTTGATTGAAGACTTAGTCAAGACAATAATTCATGTCAAAACAAATTAATAAAATTTCAAGGATTTTCATAGATGAAACTCAATTAACATACATGTGCTGTGGACCATAAACAAAAAGTTGACTAGGTATTCCATCAGTAAAAAGAATTTATTCAGAAAAAAATAATTGCAATCTTGTACATGCAGTCATGGCCAGCTATGTGCAAATTTTATTTTTTTGAGGTATGGAAGAAGGAAGTTCTTTAAAGAGGGGTAGAATAAGTTAAGGGATGGGGCTATTATAACCATAGAGCTGTGCTGTAACTATGGAGGTCTTCCTATAGGGTTTTCATGAGTGAAATAAGGTGTAAGAGCTTTTCAGATAGACCCTTCCAACTTCTGTCTTAATTAAGGGCTCTCATAAACTTTGACTGTTCAATATCTTTACAATTATCACATGAGGGTTTTTTTTTATATCAGTAAGAATACATAGAACAGAGATGTTTAAAGGTTATTAGCACTTACAGAAATTCTAAATTCCAAGGTCAAATATAATTTGGGATTTTATTGGAACTGAGGTTGCAGATAGTGAGTGATACATTGCATGTTTTAGAAATCACTGGATCTTTCTAAAGAATTCCCCTTCATTTCCATAGAATGAAAGCACTGAATGTGATTGTTCCTCCTTATAATGTAGGTTGCACTAATTAGGAGTCTTTTGCATGGGTACTCTTTTCGCTCTAGAGTTGTTGGATTTCTTAGGCAGCAGACATGCAGGATTAGCCAGATTAAAAGAGATACTGAAGATTCATCAAACATACAAAACAGAATTAAGTAAAAATTAACCAAATCAATTTGAAACTTAAATAAAATCATATATAATTATCAAATGGAACATAATGTAATTTTATGGTTTATTGGGCTTCTGTATGATGTTTTATTTTTCTATAGATTAACAGTATATCTTGCAATTAAGTTTATATAGTGCTTCAAGTTCTAACCTCATTCTGTGAGGTTTCTGCCAATAGAAATAATTCAGTGTTTATTGCTTTTTGTATTACTTCAAAGGCTTTTCTGATCCCTCAAATATCTTTAATCCTTAAAATTCAGTTTGAGTTGTTTTGTAACTTAATTTCCTATATAAATCAAGAGAACTAACATTCCTCAAAGTTACAAGGTTAAATTGGTGATATCAATAGAAATATATACTTTGAAGGAACTAGTGAAGAATCTAAACATAACCATAGCTCAAATCTTAAGAAAATGGGGTAGTTGTTATGAAAAACAATGTCACAGTATGACTAAAAGACAGTTTTATATGTGATCTCTGTAATGTATATTGGAAGGGAAAGTTTCTTGTTCCATTAAAAATGCATCCAAAAGCAAGTCATTAAGTAATCAAAATAATCATAATATGCAAGTAGTTTGACGCTTGAGAATTATAGCAGCAAAAGTAACATTGTGTTTGTGTATTAGTAATATAAGCAAAAACATTCAATAGGGGATCATGGAAACTGTCTAATATAATGTGGCTGTGTTGCAGATACACAATATATTCCAACCTGTATATTTAAGCTAATCAGACAAACTAGACATACATTTATCTTGGTTAGGTCACAATATAGATTTTTAAGGGCAGAAATCAATCCTATTTTTTTGCCAGCTGATTAAATAACAAGCTATAGTAAAATATGTACCATTAGGAAAGCCCCTTTTTTGAGAAGTTTATGGAAATCAAGGACTTTAAAGTAAAGCAAGGATTCAGGTAACCTTAAAGAGTCTGCCGTTCTGGAGAAGTCACATAACTGCAGCGATCAGAGCTGTGCCATAGCCGGGAGAGGTAAGGCCAATCAGAGTGTATTTGTACCACATGATCTCACTTATATGTGGAATGTAGTGAACAAAATGGACTCATGAATGAAGTGGGTCCAGAGATATAGAAGCATGGAGCAGGCTGAGGGATCTCAGAACGAAGGTGGGGATGGGGGAGTGGGGGAGGGACATTGATCAGGGAACTTATATGTTTAGGGGCATGGCCCATGGACACACACATTGGTCTGGGGAGGGCCTGGGGATGGGGTGGATGCAGGGTGGAGGGGATGAATGGGGGTAAAAAGGGGACATCTGTAATATTTTCAACAATGAATAATAGAATAGGATAAGGGCACGAAACCCCATCCAAGAAAGGGATTGGATGAGGGAGGGCCCAGTACAAGCTTGTGAAGAATTAGGAAGAAGATTGGATAGCTTAAAAGAAAGCCTGCTCTCTCCCAAGCCCAAGGAAATATAATTGAAGTTTAACAAAGGCCTGATATGCTCACCCTCTCTCTTGTGCTGGACTACTAGGGCCTCAGATACCAGGGTACTAGCGTGGCAGGTCTGGTTCCTGGCCCTCCTGGGCTTGGTGGGGACAAGTACAGACCTGCAGCCCCAGAGACTGGACTCATCCCACAGCAAGACCGAGCTGAGCCACCTAGGAAAAGGATAAGGTGGCGGGGCAGCCTCTCCGGGGGCATCTGTGGCCTGTCCGCCGCTCCAATAAACCTTGCCACTGCACCTCAAATCCTCCACATGTGAGTCCCCCCCAAATGCTTTCCTTGTGACTTCACAGGTCCTATATCCAGATCATCCCTGCAGACCCGCTTTGATTCTGGTCCACATTGGGCAACAAGAGTATTTAGAATAGCTACAGTTTTCGTGACTGAACTCTGGCAGATTATTCAAAGATACCATTGTTCTTCTAGTTGTGACTCACTCAGCCCCTCCGTTGCACTTGATGCTGTCGATATTTGGTTTATTTGTTCCTGGCCACTGCTTAGAATGAACTTGTGCATGTTCCTTTTCCTTCAGTCTCTTCTTAAATGTTGGTGTACCCCAGAGTTTCATTCTTGAATCTTCTTTTACTGTACACATTTTCCCTGTGTTATTATCCACTTATTCTCTATCTCAATAATCTGTATCTCTAGCCAAGAAAAAAAGAAATGAATGAATAATTGAAGTAGAAAACAAAACGGGAAGAGAAAAATTACACCTTTAACATACATTATGTTTTAATTTAATCTATTCATTCCACCTACAAAAAGGAGAAGACCTAAATTCTAGAGTTATTTTTTTATTAGGCAACAATTGATTTATTTTTTTGATGATTTTTTGCACAAATATACACAAATCTCTGTCTATTTGAAACTCTTAAACATATTTTTACATACTTTATTTTTTTACTTTATTATTTTTTTATTGTTGAAAATATTACAGATGTCCCCTTTTCCCCCCATGGACCCTTTCCAGCCCAACCCACTCCCTGCCCAAGGCCTTCACTACACTATTGTCTGTGTCCACAGGTTATGCATATATGCATATAAATTCTTTGGTTAATCTCTTCCTGCCCCCCATCTTCCCTCTGAGATTCATCAGTGTTTTCCATGCTTCTGTCACTGAACCTATTTTATTCATCTCTTTATTATGTTCTTTAAATTCCACATATAAGTGAGATCATGTGAAATTTGTCTTTCTCTGCCTAGCTTATTTTGCTTACCATAATATTCTCCAGGCTCATTCATGCTGTCCTTTGTTTTTAAGGCTATGTCTGTGTATGTCATACAGACATCAACATGTAATAACATCACCAAAAATGTTCAAACTACAGACAAAAAGAATCTGTAAGACTCTCAATTCAGAAGACCATTCAAATTGTCACTACTTGCTTTCATTCCAGCAAAAGTTTTGCATCTAGAAGTCTTCTCAAATAACTTATGATTTGCTATGTTCATTAACATTTATTTTGTGTTCTTTCCTCTGTTTTCATAAAATGTGTGCCTATGACCTTCTTTACCTGATTACTTGTTTATACAATATAGGCCACAGTTTAAAAGTCATCTACATCACCCTCTCCTGAAACGAGACACATCGGTTTGGCTGGATTGACTTAACGTCAAGACTAGATTGTTAAGTCAATGAAATATGAAGTGGTCTATTGACTTCACTTGAAACTGCTTTCCCTTTTCTGCCCAAATAATTCAAACAGAAAAGGCTTACAATTCTTCAGGGGAAAAAACCTTAGAATATTTCCCCTAGCCTTATTTGAGTTAAGTATGGTGGACAGAAGGGCTTCAGATAGGTGTGACACACCTTCCTCCAGAAAAGCCCTCCTGCAACCTAATCTGGGACACTGTAAAATCCTTTCCTCTATCACATGGGATTTTACCTTTCATCAGAGCTGTGGTTGCCATAATTCTCCTCACTTTTAGATTGTGCCTTTTATCCTTCTTGTGAAATTTATCACTTCTAAAATACAAGAATGCCAACATGCCCAATGCATCATCCTTTGGACATCACCTATGCCACCTCCCAGGGACAGCAGACTGACCAGGACTCTGCAAAATCCCTCTTCCCTGCATAAAGACCCCCTTCCCTTTTGCTCCTTTCTTTCTTTAACAGATAGGTAGAACCTCTAAGCCTTAGAATAGTTAGGACTATGCCACTTGACAACACAACACAGTTCCAGAAGAATGAGATCTTCACCCATTTACCTTTGTAAGAGTACAAAAGGCTCATGTTCTCTAAGGAGGGATTGTTACCATCATAACTAGCTAGTTAATATTAATAGTAGGAAGAAAGCAAAGGGGAGGCCAAACATAAGCATGGGCATCTGGGCAGGTTCACCAGGAAGCTGCAATTTCATACAGCCCCAGGGAACCACCAGTCCATTCCCTGAAAATTACTGGGGAAGGGGCCCAACAAAGGGGAAGATGGATGCATGCACAGTGAAGTTGAGGTGATGTAGGGAAGGTGCCGTTTGTTAGTCTAGCCTGGAGAACAAAGATCATTGACTAGGAGAGCAGAGCCACTGCAAGCCACAAAATCTTGAAGAATTAATTGTTTAAGCTCCTGGTTATAACCACAAGACAAAGAGTTCTCTCACTCTTGTTCCTCTTGTTTTGCTCCTTTGCACTCACTTGCTCCCTGACCTGCACTAGCCTCCCAGTAACAGGTGGGGACACAGAGAACACCCCACCAATAACAATTCTACAGTTTTTAGAAACTACATTTAAAAAGGTAAAAGAAAATGAGTGAAATTATTTAATATATTTTATCTAATTCAATATATTCAAAATAGTATTTAAAACATGTACCCACCTGGTCAGGGCACATGCCTGGGTTATGGGTTCGATCGCCGGTTGGGGGAATGCAGGAGGCAGCCGATCAATGACTCTCTCATCATTGATGTTTCTATCTCTCCCTCTCCCTTCCTCTCTCTGAAATCAATAAAGATATATTTAAGAAAAAAAACCCACAAACATGTGCCCAATATAAAAATAAGAGATGGTGTCCATTCACTTTTCATAATTTTTCTTCAAAATATGTTGTGTATATTTTACATTTATGGCACATCTCAATATAGACTGGCCACATTTCAAGTACTCAATAACTGTGTGTCATCACTAGTGACTATTGTATTGACAGCAAAGGGCTAGATTGTTTTACAAGCTGTATACAATGCAATAGCTTCACATTCAACATCAATAATTCTATTTGCTTCTTTGGTCAGCATTTAGCTATGGTGCTGAATAGAGTACATCTAGAAGGTATGTGGTTTCCCATAGTACTTTTTTTGCAGTGAACTACTGGGTAGATGATTTGAATAAAAAAGTAGTTATTTTTTTTCTGGCTCAACACTTTAAATGTTTCTTGATGAAGTGATAAAAGACAGGCTGTTTTAAAGAGATTATTTTCTTCCTTGCTTAGTTGAGCTAAGGCTGAGCTTCCTGCTTAATGATTGCTGCAATGACAAGGGACATAGCTGACTGGGAAGTCTCATTATTGTTGCTTTTTAAAAATTAGGTCTTTGTCCAAAGGCCTATTGGTAGTTACAGCCTCCTGAAGGTGGAGATCTCTATATGCCTTTTTTCCCTCTTTCATGTTTTCTGACATCGCTCATCAATGTGCTGAGTACTTGAGTCCAGAGCATTTTATGGTTCACCAGAGGTGTCCTGAATATGGATAAGTCTTAAGTAACAGACATCATCAGAAACGTAGGATTAGAGCTCAGACAAATTATTGGCAGTGTTGAGTTTTTGGGAGATGTTGGGTTTTTTAAAATAGGTTTTATTGATTTCATAGAGAGAAAGGGAGAGGGAGAGAGAGATAGAAACATCAACTATGAAAGTCATTGATCAGCTGCCTCCTGCACACCCCTCACTGGGGATCCAGCCCCCAGCCAGGCTTGTGCCCTCACTGGGAAGCAAACCATGACCTCCTGGTTCATAGGTAGATGATCAACCATGGAGCCATGCCAGGCAGGCAGGGAGTTTTTTGACAGTTGCTTCAATTTCATCAGTTGTTATAGGCCTATTCAGGTTTTCTGATTCAGTTCTGGAAGATTGTATATTCTAAGAATATATCCACTTCTTCCAGATTGTCCAGTTTGTTGGCATATAGTTGTTCATAATATTTTCTTACAATCCTTTGTATTTCTGCGGGATCAGTTATTGCTCCTCTTTCATTTCTGATTTTATTTATTTGGGTCTCCTCAGTACTTTTCTGGATGAGTCTGGTTAAGGGTTTGTCCATCTTGTTTATCATTTCAAAGAGCCAGATCTTGGTTTCATTGATTTTTTTTGTGTTGTTATTTTAGACTCTGTTTCATTTATTTCTGCTCTGATCTTTATTATTTTCTTACTCCTACTTACTTTAAATTTTGTTTGCTTTTTTACAATCTCCTTTAAGTATGAAGTACTATTGTTTGAGGTTGTTTTTCTTTTTTCTTGAGGTAGGCCTGTAATGCTATGAATTTCCTTCTTGGGACTGTTTTTGCTGTGTCGCATAGATTTGGAGCTATTGTATTCTCATTTTCTTTCTTTTTAAAAAAAATGATCTTTATTGTTGAAAGTATTACAGATGTCCCCTTTCCCCCCCACATCGATCCCCTCCACCCTGCATCTGGCTCCCCCAGGCCTTCCCCATAATATTGTCTTTTAAGGTAACTTTTGATTTCTTCCTTGATTAACAATGATGTTAATCTATTCATTATTTAGTAACATGTTATTTTAGAGAGAGAGGAAGGGAGAGGTTGCCAAGGGCCAAGCAAAGACAGTGTCTGACATTAGTCTATACCAGAGGCCTTCCCAAAAGGCCCAGAAACAACACACAAAGTGCCCTTGGGTGAGTGGCTGCAAATTAAATTTTGCACATTGGCCCTTTTAAGAGGATGCCTGTGTCTCTAGTAGAGTCCTCCTTTCCCTGGCAAACAGAAACTGTCACTTTTCACAGCCAGATGCTACGTGGGAGCCTCTTCTTGGCTCTGGGGTTCTGGGCTGGGGAGCCTGTCCTGGGATTTAGGCCCCATACCTCCAAGGGGGACGTTTCACAGATGAGATATCCCTCCGGCACTTCAGCCACTGGCCATGAGGGTGCGGCCAGCCATTTTCATATTTTCACCCTTCCTGCCAGTCTCAAAGTGGGTTCTCCTGTAAATCCTTCGTTATAAGACTCCTCTTCAGCTAGTCTTCGGGTCGTTGGTTATTCAGGGTTATTGTTCTTGGGAGCAGATGAGTTCAAGGTCCACCTACTCTGCTGCCTTCTTGAAAGTTCTGCCTCAAAGTATTTTTGAAGAACTGATAATATGAATCATATTGGAGATTCTGATTTTACATAAGAGCATTGGACTTGGATTTGGTAACCTACCTGCTATACTGGTTCTAACAAAAAATTATTCATGTAAATTTAGGATAATCATTCAAACTCTTTGGGCATTAATAAACTCATCTAAAATTGAGAAAATTAACAATTCCTTATTTCTGGGTTTCTCACGAATATTGTGTGAAGATTGAGCTGTATATAGGCAGATAGTTTTAAAACTATATATATTCAGTACATATTTCTTAAGCTTCTCTCGTGAGCCAAAAATTAGATATTAAAATTTTGAGATTCAAAAGGTATGTTTACAAAAAGGATCTAGATAAAGTTATGTTAAATATATAGTAGGAAACATTTTTAATCCATGTATATTTCATATGGAAAATAAAATATTAGACATCTCCTCCAGTGTATAAATCCCATATTTTAAACTCCTGAAAAACATGGAATTTGAATCAGAAACAGTTTAAGTTCAATGCTAAAGTTAGGAGAAAAGTTTGAACAAATTGTATGTATCCTCATCAGAGTTACTGCTAATGGCTATGTGCAAAGTTTAGCTGATGAATTATTCAGTTTGATATCAATCTTGTCTATTGCCACAGACTTCTGAAGCAAAGAATGCTTTGCAACTATTAAGAATATACCTTTAGGCGATGATGGAAATATTACTTGACTTCCACAGTTCATGGTTTTAAAAATTATTTAAAGCTTAAGTAAATTGTACAAGAAGCTTTTAATTCCTATAGCTTTTGAATAATTTATCTTACCTTTTTACTAAACCCCTCTGTGTGTTTTACAATGAAATGCTGTCATCTCCACATGTACATTATTTTTACACTAGATAGGACTGACTTTGTAAATATTAACATTACAGGGGTGGCTAATGAGAGAACTCTTTAGAATACAAGTGCTCTGTGAACCACATTTGGAAAACACTGGATTATAGAAAACTATAACTACATATGCACAGAAAAGTGCATATACACTGATCTCAGCCTTCAGAACTGAAATGCGTGCATTGATTAATGTCTTTCCATTTTTGTTCATATCAAAAGTGGCTTTTCATGGCATTCCAGAACTTAAGAAATATCCTCTCATTATACCTCCTTATACTTCTATAGCATTGCTTTGGTTTTTCCAACTATATGTCTTCTCTACCAATAACCAGTTCTTGCCAACTTTAATACTATGTACCATTAAATGATCAGACTTTTCTACTATTATTTCACATCTGGAATAGTTATAAAAAGTTCTTCCACTGCACTGACACAGGACTTTGCTAACTGGTTAGTGATTGCGTGTTGTCTCCTGGGGAAACAGCCAGTGATGGCTGCCCAATAAAATCATTTGTTGAAGGAAGCCACTCTGTAGGGAATCTTCCATAGGATATCTGGGACAGACAGAAAAGACAGCACTTATGCCATCACTCCAAATGAGTGGGAAACAGTGCAACTCCCATGCTGCCCTGCCCCAGGTATGGGCCTGCCTATTTCAATTGCTACAAATTCTTTGAAGATATAAACCATATTATGTATCTTCTTACCTCAAGCTTTCTGCATATTGTATGGTACAAACATACCTGTATACCTGTTGAAATGAATGGCAAGGGAGATCTGAGACATTGCAGACCATTTGTTCATATGCTTTTCATAATATCACTGCTCTTTTTTTTTCATAGAAAAAAAGGTTTTTCTAACTAAGTGCACTAAGTGACAGAGGTGTCAAATATTCTCATAATGAAATGGATTTTTATAAAGCAATATAGTATGCAGGCAAAAATTATGGTACTATAAAATGGTAGAATACCAGTTATTAGAGAAGCACTAAAACAGTTCTATAAAGCCCAGATTTGAGTTGGGACAGATCTAGATTCAGGTGCTAGCTTTAGCACTTATAGGCTATGTAACCTGGGCCAAGACTCCACCTTCCTTAGCTGTATAATAAACATAACAATAGTACCTGCCCATGAATATTTAACCAAGATAATGCTTGTAAAATATCAAGCACTGTAAGACTTAGCAATAATTGTTGGTTTAGAGATTTTAAAGTAAAATAGCTATTGGGTAAAACATTAGGTTAGAAAACTTAAGTCCACCTTCACATTTATCATCTACTTCTTTAGAAAAATTCTTATAGTCTGGGATAGGCAGACAAAATCATGATCAATGTGAACACTATTGCTACTACATCTTATTATTACTTTTTTTTCATTTTTATTAAATTTATTAGGGTGACGCTAACAAAATTATACAGGTTTCAGGTGCACAATTCCCCAACACATCATCTGTACACTGCATTGTGTGTTCACCACCCCAAGTCAAGTCTCCTTCCGTCATCATTTATTCCCCTTATAGCCTCCTCCAACTCCTTTACCCCACTTTCCTCTGGTAATCACCATACTGCTGTTTGTGTCTATGAGTTTTTTTCTCTTTTATTTCATTTTTTCTCAGTCCTGCCCCCCGCAGTCCAGCCCCTGACAGCTGTCAGCCTGTACTTTGTCTATGGGTGTGTTTCTATTTTGCTTGACACAAAACTCAACACCAAATTCAAACAAACCATCTAATTAAAAATGGGCAGAGGACTTGAATAGATATTTCTCCAATGAGGAAATACACTTGACCAACAGACACATGAAAAGATGCTCAGTGCCACTAATCATCAGAGAGATGCAAATTAAAACCACAATGAGATATCATCTCACCTGTCAGAATGGCTCCATCCAAACAAACAACAAGCGCTGGCGAGGGTGTGGAGAGAGGGGCCCCTAGTACACTGCTGGTGGGAATGCAGACGGCTGCAACCACTATGGAAAGCAGTATGGAATTTCCTCAAAAAATTAAAAATGGAGCTGCCTTTTGACCCAGTTATTCCACTCCTAGGAATGTATCCTAAGAATCCTGAAACACTAATCAGAAAAAATATGTGCACCCCGATGTTCATAGCAGCGCAGTTTACAATAGCTAAGCTCTGGAAACAGCCCAAGTGCCCATCAGTAGGTGAGTGGATAAAAAGCTGTGGGACAGTCACACCATGGAATACTACGCAGCTGTAAAGAAGAAGGACCTCGTACCCTTTGGGACAGCAGGGAGGGACCTGGAGAGCATTGTGCTATGTGAAATAAGCCAGGCAGGGAAAGACAAAGTACCATATGATTTCACTCTTACTCTTACTTTCAAGTTGCTCCCTAGCAACAGGTCCCATATAGGCTTTGTCCTTACACCTCATACCCAACTTCAGCAGCCAGCAGTCTCTTTTTCTCTTCTTCTTCCCCTTCACTATGCTGGCTGAGTCCTAGCTCTTATTCTATTTTTTATTTCTCAATGCTTTGAAGAATGTAATTTAACTTGCCTTGTTTTCTCATCCTTGAAACAATCATAATAGCCTTTCTATCACCTTTGCTCCAACAAACATGGTAAGAATTAATGAAATAAGGCTTAGACTTCAGCTTCAGAGATAATAATGTCTAAGCAATGTCAAAGTGCATTAAGCTCTTTAGAGGAAATAAAGTTTAAAAGTATAAAATTGCAACATTATAGCACTGATATGCTAAATTTGTTGTCAGAAAAATTACTTTGTCTCCCTAGATACGAAGTAAAAACTACATGCATTAATTCACTCAATTTTAGTCAGAAATGAACAAATTGTAAAATATTTGAGTTGGATGGGAGTTTTGAGATCATGCAGTTCACCTCCAATATGTTGATATGACCCCATATCTTCCAATGGAAGTCCTCTGATCTTAGTGCAGTGTTTCAGAAAAACTATTGTATCAAGAATTCCAGAAGTTAGAAGAGAAAAACAGCCCTGGCATCCCATCTTTGCCCCACTCTAAAGACATCTCAACAGAACAACAGCTGCTTTTCATAAATGTCAGAAGAGAGGACAGTATGATGATCATTTTCTGAAACTAAACTTTCTGCAAGGAACCAAATGTAGTGCTTTGTTCTCAGTTAATGACAATTGCTTAATACATGGAATACCTTTGTCTCCTTAATGATCTGTGGCTTTGGTTGAGCATGAAAGTGAAAGACTAATGGAGCTATTAATCTTCATTACTAGAATAGTATTCAAAGTCCTATTAGGATAATGAAGATAGGAACTATTTGAGCTTCTTGATGTCATTATTGTCATCGATGACCTGAGAAGCAAGATCAGCCCTCTGCACATTGGTGCTCTCTTATTTCCAACTCCAAAATGGAGGGGATTTTCTGAAGGCAGGGGGTGATGGATTTGAAATTGAGACTGATGTCCACCGGAGATTTGAAATTCTAGCCTAAAACTTGCAGCAGAAATATGTCTCTCAAGTTATTCAAAACACACCAAAATACCTAATGGGTATGCCCCAAAGAGTACATACTTAATAAATATTTTGGAAGAAACACCTTGGTAAATGTTTAAAATATATTTAGAAATCTCAATTTATGAGATTCTTTACATTTAAATCTTATTATAATCACAGTCCAGGTGTATAACTCAAAAACAAAGATCAACAAAATTTGGGCATTTGGTGGGGAAAAAAAGTACTCAGGTCCCAGCTTCAATAGTAAATATTACTGGGGCATAGAACAGTCTGAATCTCCTTGAAATACTGAGCCCTGCTCCGCACCCTCCTTCCCACTAGTACCAAATTTGGCTGTAAAATACGTTTCTTCACTGACACCCTTAGAATCGACTCACTTGATATTCCAGGTCCATAGTAACCCGCTACCTGTGTTCTTCAGAATGAGCCTCAGATGGCCCCTGAGCAATGAAAGGCAGAGTGGCTTTCAAGTTTGGTTACACATTAATATTATCTGAGGAGCTTTAAAAACCCCAGTGACTCAGCTCTACCCCAGACCAATTAAATGAAAAGCTGAGGGTAGTACGCAGGCAAAGTTATTTTTTAAAACTCTTCAGATGATTGTAATGTGGCTGCAGAAGGTACACTGCTGCTTCAGAGCCTTGGAGGAATATGTACTGATCCTCACCATCCCCAACCCCGTCTATCCCAAATTGCCGAACAAAAGAGTCTGCGGAGGTCTCCAGAGAGCACGATACCTTTTGCTATTGTTTATTGTTCTGCCACCTTTAAGGCAAAAACGAGTAGTAATAGCTGAGTGATCACAGGATATAGACAAACCAGGAAAAAGACAAAAACACATAGAAGATACCCAGTGCTAGAGCAGATGGATATGGAAGGAAACCAAAACATTCAAAAGTGGCAGTTGGGGGCAAATTTGGGGATTATCTGGCTTTGGTTAATATCCAAAAAACTGGAAAAGCTCACAGATGATGGTAAATCCCCTCCATTTCTAGGGAATGAATTCTGGGCCAGGATTAGGATGAGGCAACTGAGGCAATAAACTTGGGCACAAAATTTTAAGGGCCATAAAAAAACTCAGTAAATTAAGGTGCACATTATTTTAGTGAAATATTTAACAAATTGAAAACCAATGAAAAAAAATCCATGATAAATAAAATTTTATTTATTGTTTTACATTTTTATTTTTAATTGAATTTATTGGGGTTACATTGGTTAATAAAATTATATAGGTTTAATGTATACAATTCTATAATACAACACCTGTATATTGTATTGTTTGTTGACCACCCTAAGTCAAGTCTCTTTCCATCACCACTTATCTATCCCCCTTTACCCTCTCCTGCTTCCCCCAACCCTTCCCTCTGATAGATAAAGACCATATTGTTGTTGTTGTAGTTTTGCTTAATCCCTTCACCTTTTTCACCCGCCCCCTCTCCCTTCCCCTCTGACAGCTGTCAATCTGTTTCTATTTTGTTTGTTTATTTTGTTCCTTAGATTCCACATATAAGTGAGATCATATGGCATGTGTCTTTCTCTGACTGGCTTATTTTACTTAGCATAATACTCTCTGGGATGAACAAAATTTTAAATTCAGGACCTAATCCTGCATTTGCATAACTCATTCACTTCCCTCATGCTAATCTGTTAGATCCTATCACCCTTATCCTGGGACAAACACATCCAGGCCCCAGACTCACCTACAACCCAGAAAAAGACTCCTATTCAGGAGAAAGGTGATGGGACCCTTACCCCAATGCTTCATGAGATGACTTGGCATGAAATAAATTGTACCCTGAGCTTCTTAACTACAAATGGTCAGGAGAGCAACCATCCTTTACCCCTAAATGATCTCATAAAACTTTACCATAATTCTCTCAATATAAATTAGAAAGCTGTAAAATAAGAAAGGATGAGAAACTCTAGGAAAGGAATTTTCTCCAAAGCCCCACTTGGTGTATTGGAGGGGACTGAAAGGGTGTGATGGAATGAAGAGGAGGCAGCTATTAGCCTGTTGCTTGACTCTTTACAGTTAAACCTAATGATTGCTCTGTCCCCAGATTAACCACCTCTAAAATTATTCTCTAATGGTTAAACTTCACACATCCAGCAGCTTTGGGAGAGAGGTAGGGATGGAAAATTTCCAAGTTCTTCCCAGGGGGTACTCACTAAAAGAATAGTCTTCAGAATGAATAAATGAGTGAATGGATGAAGGGGCTGGGCACCTGCTGTCTCTGCATTAGAATAAAACATGTTCTCTGCATTTTCAAGGTCACACAAAAATATATGGTAGAGTCTGCAGTAAGAACCCTGCCTGTCCATTCAATGTCAGTTATTGCTCAAACATGTTATATGAAATAAAATAAGATTGTACTATTAAGAACAATGTCAACAATAGATACTTATAGGGAAGGAGAATTTTTGCTTTATATACTACTTGGTTGGAAATGTTACAAGCATCTATTATTTCATGATTAGAGCTAGATATTAATAAGAAAACTGAGTTGCTGATTTTAAAAGTAGGAACTAAAAAAAATTCACGGCTATATACATCAAAAATTAGAAATTAAAACTATAAAATAAACATTGAAAAATGAAATAAAAAATTATAAAATTAAAAAGCAATGATATGCAATTTTCCCTCTATTAAATTATAAAAGATACTAAGCCATATGGTGCTCAATGATGGTAAGGCATTTTGAAACAAGTACCAAATATTGTTGGTGGAACTATAAATTAGTGTAAATTTTATAAAATTATGGAAACAACAATCTATAGCAACCTTAAGAATTCTCAAACATTATGATATCAAAATTACACTTTAAGGATTATATAGTAAGGAAATAATCAGAACTACAAATATACATTAATGAACAAAGATAGTACTCCCAAACTTATTGTATAATAAGAAAAAACAGAAAAATATAAACCTTAACTATAGAGGAATGGGATAAAATAAGTTATAGCACCTTCATATGATCATATAAAGTGCAAGCCTTTAAATTTTATTTGGAAAATATTGGGAAATGTTGATCCAATTCTGGGGTCCCTGCCAATGTTACAAGCTAATATTATAATAATTATAATTATTATATTTATAATTATATTATTATTATAATAATTCTTTGTATGTATAATATCTTCCCTTCCCTATATCCCCAATCAGGTTATACTAGGCCTAGCATATCCCCAATCAGGTTATATTAGGATTTAATTCTAGTTATGAGACTGGTAGCCAAGAGAGGAGATGGAGGCAAATTCTGAGACAAGAACCAGTTGCCTTGTAAATCTTGCATGTCAGAAGTACTAGCTCCTTTTAGAGACAGATGAGCTACCTTTCAAGCCTAGAAGTTCTAGGGGTCAAGCAGTTGCAGAGCCAACTTCCTTAGGGGATACCTGTATCCCATGTATCAGGACTTCATAACTCTGCTCTTTGCATAACTGACCTTCCTTGCCTAAACACTGAAATATCTTTGGATCTCTGATACTCTCAAACTTAGGTCTTCAACCTGCTGTTCAGCTAAGTGTCTTCTTTCACTGTAAGTGATAAGGGTTGTTTTATATGCTACCAGTTATCTATGGGGTCTCTGCCTCTCACACTAAGCTATTAACTGCTTGTTGACATTTTTAGTCTCTTATTATCTTTCTGTAGTGTATGGATACAAGTTAGCATGAATCAATGAACTGATGTTTTGAGGGCATTGTATTCCCTGTATTCTTCAAATGTCTACATAATTATACCTGACACGAGTCTCCTCCACTGGGGCATTTTTCCAGATAATCCCCCTGAGAAATCTTTAGTAATTAAACCCTCAACACATGCTGGGGACTAGTCTAACTTACCTTCCCACCAGGCCCCACCTTTTCATCTGCAGAACAATGGATGAGCCATTACCAATTCTCCATTTTATTGCCTGTTTTCTCAGACCAATCTATTTTTGGTACCACTTTCATAAACCTGGGTTCTCTAAAAGTCAGACTCCCAGATAGTATTAAACACACATGGATTTTATTAGCATAAATACTTGTGAGAAGAAATGGGGAGGGAACTAGGAAAGGTTGGGAGAGTCATTAGGTCCCAGTGTAGATTTAACCTGGAGTAGAGGAAAGAATAAAAGAAGGAGGTTTAAGTGGAATCATATCACGCAGTACAGTCTAGGGAAGTTTTGGCAAGGTCATCAGGAAGAACTTAAGCCAATGCCAGCTATCAGTTGAGTCCCATATCCCCCATAACCATTTCTGCCTTAGTATCCCTGCTGTGCTCAGTCTTTGACAGCATTATGTGGAAGGATTTCAGAGCCCAGCATCTGAGGACTTGGTCATTTATACTCTCTGTAATTAGAGGTCTGTGAGAAGCCTCTCATGACTGCCTTTATTGAGAAGGTTGGGATGAAGATGTTAATTGTTGAATGTTACTTTGGAGATAAATATTAGATATTCAATTGGAAATATAGGTAGACAATGCAATATTTAAATCTGGAATTCAGAAAAGTGATATGGACTATACTTATATATTTCAGATTTGTGAACATAATTAATGCTTAAAACCATAGGGATAAATAATATCACTCATGAAAAAGAACATACAGAGGAAAATGTGACCCAAGATAGAGTTGAGAGAAATTGTCAATCCTCCTTTATAAGGAGGAGAAAAATAACAATGACACTGAAGAAGGGTAACAAGTGAGGTAGGGGAAAATCAAGACAGAATATTGTCAAAGAGGATGAGAGAGGGAAGTGTTTCAAAAAAGTGGATATGAGTCCTTGTGTGCCTGGTTCTGAAAGATCAAGTAAGGATAGATATAAATGGGCCCTCGAATTTTATAATTCACTATGGCTCCTTTTTCCCCTTCACTGTCAAAAAACTTGGGGTCCATTTCTGTACCCACTTAGAACTTCAAGCAGCTATTTATTAAGTACATAGTCTATTTCAAGCATTTAGCAAGGTCTATTGAGCTGCCACAAAATGAGTAGCATCCCCTGAAGCTGAAGTCCATCTTATACTACCAGAAGTCTCCAACCTTCAGGAGACACGTGCTAGGACAGATAGAAGCACAGAATCTTATGACATAATTAAGACAAAGAAAGAGGCACCTAACTCATCTTTAAGAGCAGAAAGAGACCAGGGTAAGGGAACACTTACTGGAAGAGACATAACTTGAACTGAGTATTGAGATTCTCTCTGTTTTATACTTGTCTAATTTTGCACTATTTAAGTGTGAATAAGCCTTAAGTCATTTTGAAAGTAATCATGGCAAACACTTTACCTAAAACAATCACTCTAATGCCTTTTTAGTGTTACAACTTAAATTATATGCTTCCTAAGTACAATGGTTTCCTAAATTGGGAGCAGGATGTTTCGTGCTGGCCTAGATACTGTTTACATGAGCCTTTTTTTTTTTTCATCAAACACTTATTTTAATGCAGGACAGTCTGTCATAATAGTCACTCCTACTGTTCCTTTAAGAGCCTTTCTTCTTTTAACTGTTGAAACAAAGGGAGAAATTGAGGGTTAGGTAACATTCAGTTTCACAAACCAAATAGTTCTTCTATGATCTGTGGGCATGTATGTAAATGTCCATCATCTGTAGGAACCACTGCAGCACCCAGTGTTACGCAGTTCACCCTATTGGGATCCTATTTTTCCTCCTAAAATGAAAGCTTCTTCAATGACTTCTTGGTATTCGCCACAAAATTTTACCTCTTGGTATTTGCCACAAGATTACCAGATTCACAAGTTCAGGGACTATTTCTTATTCATCTCTTTATCCACTTCATCTAGCACAGTCTGACTACTACATTCATTCAATAAGCATAGGAATAGAGGAATAAAGGAAGAAAACTGAAGTAGAATTCAACCATTTAGAATTCCTATCCTTGTCCACAGAGATTTGTATGAATTTGCTACCTGTGGTAGGCATAAATCTAAGTTTTTCTCCAAGATTCTCATCACCTGGTTATTCAATCAAGCACTAACCCAGATACCACTATGAGGGAACTTTGCAGATGCAATTAAGTTAGTAATTAGGTGATCATCAGTTGATATGGTCATGTGATTTTTTTTCTGAAACTTGTTGATATGGTAAATTACATTGATTGATTTTTCAAATGTTGAACCAGTGTTGCATACCTAGTATAAAACTAACTTGGTCATGGTGATTATTCTTCTTTGCCCTATTCGATTTTCAAATATTTTGTTGATTTTCAAAATTTTTCATCTATGTTTGCTTGTCTGTTAGAGATATTGGCCTACAGTTTTCCTTTTTCTTTTTTGTATCTTTGTCTGGTTTTGCTATTAGAGTAATACTAGCCTCATAAAAGTGAGTTGGAAAGTGATTCTTCCTCTTCAGTTTTCTGGCTGAGATTATGTAAAGTTAGAGTTAATTCCTATTTAAATATCTGTAGAATTCTGTAAACAATCTGGGCCTGGAGACTTCTTTGCAAAAGCATTTTAATTGCAAACTCCATTTCTTTAATAGTTATAAGACTATTCAAATTGCCTATTTCATCTTGGCTGAATTTCAGTAGTTTGTGGTTTGCAAGAAATTTGTCGATTTATTTTAAGTGTCCAATTTATGTGCGTAGAGTTGTTTATAGCATTCACTTATTATTTATTCTTTATATTATCCTTATTATGGCTGCAGGATATGTAATGATATTGCTTTTTCCATTCTTGATATTGGAATTTTGTCTTCCTTTTTATTATTATAGTTTTTTTAGAGGTTTGTCAATTTTATTATTACTTTAAAAGAACCAGCATTTTAGTTTCGTTGACTTTTCTCCATTGCTTTTCGGTTGTTTTCAATTTTACTAATTTCAGTTCCTTTTATTTACTTCTACTTCATAGGGCTTATTTGCTCTTATTTTTCTAATTTCTTGACATGGAAAATTATATTACTGATTTAAGTGTTTCAGATAAAGATTTTGCTCTAAATCTACCTCTGTACACTGGTTTAGCTGACTCCTGTGTAATTTGATATATTGCATTTTCATTATCATTGAGCTGTGTGTATTATCTCTATTTTCTTTGAGAATTCCTCTTTGACCCAGGGGTTATTTGGAAGTGTGTTATTTAACTTTCAATCCTTAGAGACCTTTTGGTTGTCTTTCTGTTATTGATTTCTAGTTTGAGTCCATTGTAGTTGGAGAATATACTCTGTATGGCTTTGGTGTCTGTTGGTTGCTTTTTCTCATTTGTGATGTGATTTCTTTATCCTGTATCTTGATATAAGGAATGGGGTTTTTTAAATCAAATTCTGGATTTTTTGGATGTTGCCCTTGCTCCATGGGAAGACAGAGCAAAAAGACTGCTGTCTATGAACCAGGTAAGCAAACACTCACCAGATTCTAGATCTGCCAACACCTTGATCTTGGACTTCTCAGCCTCCAGAACTGTAAGAAATGTTTCTGTTGTTTATAAGCTACCTAACCTATGGCATTCTGTTATAGCAGTCTAAACAGACTAAGAAAGATGTTGTATTCTGAGACTGTGGGAGAAAGTTTAACATTCTCTCTTAGTAGGGAGCTCCCCTGAAAAGGTATAGTGCAAGGCCCTAGTGGTTGAGTGGGTTCAACTTGCAATGCCTCTTTATGCCTCAGTGATGCTGAGTGTGGGCACTCAGTTCCACATCCACTGGCACAAGGGTAGGGAGAAAGAGCATACAAGTGCGGACTAGCACTGCCTCAACAATATCGTTCAGTCTGAGCCTGTTATTGCCGGTTGGGTGTGGGTGTTAAGTTCCCCATTGGGTCCCATTGACACTAGCTGAGGGGGAAATGATAGTTTCAACTCTGCTCATACCACCTTGCTCAGTCTTGTTCCTGCCAATTGAGGGTGGAGGTTCAGTTACCTGGCTGATCCTACTGACAGCTGAGACAGGAATGAGAAAGAGTGCTGATTTGCTCTGAATCACACAGCCTCATTAAGTCTCATTGTTGTTAGGTAGGAGTTGAGGCTCACCTTGCTGAATTTTGCTGACAATTGCACTTGATTCCACTAGGTGGAGAATGGAAGATGAGCTCCCTGCTCAGTCGCACCTACATTAATGTGGCCAGGCAGTCAGAACATCACCTGCCTCTACTAAGCATGGGATAGAAGATCAGATATCCACTTTGTTCCACCAAAACTATTCCACCAGGGGAACCAGAAGAATGGTGCCTGTTTCTGTGGGGCTGGGAGGATATCCACTTCCTGTTCAATTAGTGAAATTTGCCTATAATTTCTTTTTATATTGTCTTTAGTGATTTTTGTATGGAGATTGCATTGTCTTCATAAAATGTTTTGCTGTGAATAAATTTTTTTAACTAATTGAATTTTTCAAGGATTATACACTTTAAGTAGTTTTCTATTTCTCCTTAAGACAGTATTGGAAATTCATCGTTTTCTGGAAGACAACCTGGGTAAAGTGTACTAAGAAATAGATGTGATAATTTGTCCTTATAACAAGAAAGACAAGTACAGTTCTTAGATAATTATGGAGTGGATATGACTAATACGAAATTTTTCTATTAACCAGTGATAAACACAATAAAAAATCTTAATTTAAATAACGTTCTATAAAATAGTAATAATGGGAAGTACAGATTTGAAATAAACACACAAATGTCCAATTAGTGAAATTTGCCTATAATTTCTTTTTATATGATTTCATTCATATGTGGAATATAATAAACAAAATGAACTAACAAGCAAAATAGAGACAGACTCATAGATAGAGAGCAGGCTGACAGATGTGGGGGGACTGTGTGGTGGAGGGACAGAGAAAAAAAAGAGAAAAGCTCATGGACACAGAAAACAGTGTGGTGATTGTAGGAGATGGAGTAAGGGGGTTGGGGGAAGGTGAAGGAGGGTATTGGGGGTACAAATGGTGATGAACGGAGACTTGACTAGGGGTTTTGAAAGCACAATGCAGTGTACAGATGATGTACTGTGGAATTGTGCACCTAAACCTGTATAAGTTTGTTAACCAGTGTCACCCAAATAAATTCAATATAAAGGAACAAAAAGACCTCTCAATGTCCAAAGTGAGAACAATTTCAGAAAAAGAAAGTAGTATTGGTTTAGAAACAAAATTATAAAATGTGTCCATGAGCCTGTAATATAAACATCCATTTAATTTTAGACATTGAGACTTTAAATAAGGTTATATTTTAAGTATTGTGCTAATCATGTAAAAAAATATAAGTAATATACGGTGTCCTATAACAAATAATTGATCATATTTTTTTATTTTGGAGATAAAGATGGGAACTGTTCAGATTAAATTAACAGGCACAGTTCAAGGCCTTTATTTTCCTCTCACATTGCCATATTACCTTCCAAAATGCTATACTACTTTAAACTCTTATCAACAGTATTTTGAAATAAAAACTTTATTAATAATATTATGATAGTTTATCAGATTTGAATGTTACTCAGATTTGAATATTACATCACTGATTTGACATTCTATAGGGTCATTTTTCTACTTTTTCTGGCATTGGATGCAAATTTTTATTCCTCCATTTCTACTTGACTTATACTTTTCTGATATATATACATTTTCCTTTGAAACTCTGTACATTGAAGTAAGTGACCTTTCCACCTTAGTCTCTTATAATTTCATTTCATTTTCAGTTGCTTATCTAAGTTTTTCTTCTCCTGATTTAAGTGATTGTACAAACTTTCCTTATTAATTAGACTAAGTTATTTTGTAAGCATAGGTGTGTTTTATATATCTCTTGACCATGAAACATTTTCAAAAACTCCATATTCTTGTTTCTTTCTGTTTCATTAATTTATAAATAATGAGTTTCATTCACATCTATGGTTTTCCATTAAACAATGTAAATTATTTCTCTTTGATTATCCTCAGGTTCTACTTGGGTGCTCAAAGCATCCTTTCTCTTTGATATTACATTGGAGTTTTACATGATGTAGTTAGCCACTTACCATTATTTCTGAAATCCAGTATACTGTTAGACTGAGGGGAAATATTTTATTTTACTCTAGTGCCAGGTTATCTTATTCTACAAAAGGATATTAACTTCTGGGTCTCAGCTACCTGATTCTATAAAGAGGTATTAATATCTGGATGCGTTAAAACAGTCTATAAAGTTTTCCTTGAAGAAAGACATGAAGGCAAGACAAACTACAACACACAGATTACCCCTCTTCCAGGGTTTGTTCAGTGTTAACACATTTGCAAGATCAACCTAACTTTTAACTTGAGAATGCTATAAGACATGTCCTATGTGTTATGCTCTTCATTTCACCAAATTCCAAAAGCATAAAAATAGGGAAATGTTAATAATGAAATGGAGGCTAGGAGAAGAAAAGTCTTACCCTTCTCCAGAAAGAAATTCTGATATTATAGACCAGGGGTTGCCTACTTTATTTTGTGCAAAGTTCCTGAGTCAACGAAATGTGTACTCAATGGAATTTAATTGGGAACCTCTTTCCTACTTGTTGCCCTAAAATTCTGTATTAGTCCCCTATGCTTATTTTATTTGTGGAATTCTTTCCTGAGATCTGTCAGGAACTGAATTAATGTTCTTGATTTGCATTTCTAATGCAATTATAGATATATTTACCTGGTTCTATAAATATTTCAAATGAGAATCAAGGACCTACCTGTCATCTTTATATGAAAGTCAAAGGAAAATATTTTACTGTCAACATGAAATGCATGATGTCATTGCAAACATCACCATTGTTATAAAATTTTTTCTAGACAAGAAGCAGGAAAAAAAAGTTTATGGCTATAGTCTTTTCTATGACCATAGTATATCTTTTAAAAAATTTGTGGAACTTGGAAAAAGAAAAGACAAGTTTTCTGAGGTCCTATCCAAGACAGGTGGTGCCAGTTTTGGATGTCTCCTTTTTCTATCGATATAGATCTTTCAGGATTTTACAGCTTGTAACCATTAGTTAAGTTATACATTTTATTCCCAGTCTTCAGATAAATAATCTGCTCACCAAACACAATATATTCTCTATGTTGGTAGTTTATAGGCTATCTCAAGATAAAGTCCTTGTTTATCTAAATTTTCTGTTTTTCAATGTAAACTGAAATACTGACATTATAACATTTGGTTTGTAAAATTTAGTATTTTATGATTGCAAAAATTCTATTAAATAGAGGCTTGGATTACCTGTCCACACAAAGGGGCAACATTCTGTTTACTCCAGGCAGACCTTAGATTCTCTCATTTGCCTTAAGAAGAACATTTACTCTCTATTGTAGAAGGTTAAGATATTTCCTTAGTTCCTGATTTTGGAATTCTCCTTAGTTAAATTTAAGTAACAACATTCTCTGTCATAGTATATATGAATTCTAAAACAATTTTGGAAACTAAAAAAAATATGAGTTAGGTTGTTCTACTAACTATATTTTAGAGACATCCACAGCATCTTATTTTAAATCACAGCATAAACCAAATCAGTAGATGAGTGGGTAAAAAAGCTGTGGGACATTCACACCATGGAATACTAAGCAGCTGTAAATAAGAAGGACCTCGTACCCTTTGGGACAGTATGGAAGGACCTGGAGAATATCATGCTAAGTGAAATAAGCCAGTAAAGCAAGTAGCATCACTTGATCCCACTCACATGCGGAATCTAATGTACAAAATAAACCGATGAACAAAATAGATCCAAAGATGTGGAAGCATGGAATATACTGATGAACCTCAGAGGGAATGGGACAGGGGAGGCGGGAAGACCAAAGAATTTATATGCATCTATGCATAGCCCATAGACACAGACAATAGCGTGGTGAAGGCCTGGGGAGGGTATGGGAGCGGGGTGGAGGGGATCAGTGGGGTAAAAGGGTACATCTGTAATACTTTCAACAATAAAGATAAATAAAATAAAAATGGATAAGTTGGTTAGGAATTTGGGTTTGATATGAAATACAAGATATTGTTTCCCATTTAAATGATGAAAAATTAGCTCCTGGTTAGTGTTTTCAAGCAAAATGAGTTTTAAAATGGATTATTGGTATAAAGTAGGAGATGCCTGTATTTGGATCCTTTCATAATCACAATGCTCCCTGGAATAATGACTTAATTTAGAGTTGAATCAGTGTTAGATTTCCTTATCTTTCCATTTGGAAACTCACCAGTTATTTCAGTATCTTGTGATTTAACTTCTAGTTAATCTTGGTCTTACTACTGTTGATCTAGTATTACTTTACCTGATATTATCCTTTGTCTACATAATGTCCATAAAACAAGTTGAAATGTGGCAAATTCACTCAAGCGTTTGTGTGTGGGTGATTATCTGCTAAATAGCTGGTTAACATTTTTTTCTTACTTTTCACCAAAATGGGTATATAAAAAATAAACCAAAGAACTTAAAATATTGACAATGGAGCGCATCTCTACTCCTGTCTCAGGTGTGATGACATTCAACCAAGAGTTTAATTATTGTTGCCAAGACAGGAATAGAAGAGATGCTGCTAATATGTCTGAGCATATGAAACACCACAGTATTTCTATACAAAATTCTTTTGTCTGAATTACTTGAGGCAATGCTAGCAATGGACTGAAAATCTCAATTCTGAATAAAGAATAAAATGAGAAATCTTTCTATTCAATTCTCAGTTCTCTTTGGGCTGGGTATCAGATGTACAATAAACTATAATAAATCTCCTAGGGAGAAAATGACCCTCAAAGTACTATTTTTGTTTTAGTTCACAAAATGTCTTTTACTTTCTCAGTTCCTTCACACTAGGATCAAATACAAAATAAAAATCCTGGTGTCTTAAAGTGACTTTGAAGGCAAATAGAAAATGCTGATTCTTAAATAATTCACACAAATGCAAAAGCATAGAATCAACAATATAGTGTTTAAATATGTTTCTGTTCCACTTTTATGAATGAGACAGTTGTCAGTTTTGGTACAGAAACTCCTTGGATCACTAGTTTAGTCCTATAACTACTTGAAGACCATTTCCTTTAAAAACAAATAGTAATTTATAAAGCCCAGCTTAGTGTGCATGCCAGTCTAAAACATACAAATTTAATCATTAGAGAAATTATTATTTGAGAGTCAGGAAATCATTTCAAACTCCTGCATGGAGAACACAGTGCACTTATTGTAGATTTCAATGGCATTTTTATTTTCTCAGGTTACATTAACAGAATTTCATTTCTATCTTTAAAGTATTATTATTGTTATTATTATTATTATTTGAATATGAAGCCAAAAAATTCTTTTTTTATAATTGTGACATGGAGAGGGAGAGAGAGAGAAACATCAGTGATGAGAGAGAGTCATTGATCAGCTGCCTCCTGCAGCCCCCTATTGGGCATCGAGCCCACAGCCAGGCATGTGCCCTGACTGGGAATAGAACAGAGATCTCCTGGATCCTAGGTCGATGCTCAACTACTGAGCCATGCCAGCCTGGCTCTACAGGGGATTTTAACTGACTGGCATATTGCTCATGTTTATAATTCAGTATGCCAGTTTTGATCAGGCTTTTTTAAAGACAAAAATAATGCTCTTAAGTCAGGATGATACTTAAGCATTAAAATTCAGAGAACAATGAGTTTTTAAGTCAGTTTTATAGAATCCCTTTCATTCCTTTAATTGCTTTGTCCTGATCAAGTAAAACATGTTCTGATATAAGTATTGCACTCTACTATCAAGTTCTGTTTAAAAATTTTAGTTATAAATGATCTTTGAAAAAAATCTTCAAATAAAACTAATAGCAATTAATGTTTACCAACTGAAAAAGTTGCCTAATGTCTGCTCTTAGTAATAGAGGAAAACCTCTGAGCAGACTAGTAAATGCAACTCAGGGCCGTTCTCCAAGTCCAATAGGTAGAAGGCTTTTTAAAAAATGATAATTATTTTGCCAGTAACCTATTTATTCCAAAATATGTACATTTCCTCCTCCTGCTTCATGCAAACAGAGCCTATGATTTGCCATCAAAGAAGGGTTTGGCTATTTTGAATGACTTTTGTTTCACAAACTTGAATTGTAAGCAATTCCTCTGTTTTCTCTCTGAATGGTACATACGCTTGGAAGACTGTGGCTGCATTACCCTGAGCATAAAATACAGAGATTCACACAGTTCTCAGAGCTTGGTAACAATGCTTACTTCAGCTTGGCAGTGTGCCCAAGGGGCTAAGGGCTCAAGGCTCCCTTTGAAAAGAAGGACCTAGAGAAGCTTGATCAGTTACACTAGACCACTGTGTCTACATTTGGTCGCTATTAAAATGCATCTAATTCAGACCCACTGCAGGTTATCATGAAGGAAATGGCATTTGAAAAGAGGTTCTTCAAGCTGCTATGTAAAGGATGGATGGGAGAGGAGAATCTGGGAGACTTGTCTTTTCCATGTCTGCCCCTATTAGTTAATAGCCTTCTCAAGCTACTTTCTGTGCATGTACTGTTTCACATTACTTTTTTCTACCACAACTAATTAATTTTTAATGCAAGTAATAGCTTCACCTCTCAATTCTGTTCCTTAGAGAACCCAGCATAATGGCCCTGAATATGCAGTGTTTTTTGGTAAGAAATCATTTTAATGCCGATATGGGACTTGCAGCTTACAGGATAAATGAAACTCTCTTCAGATTGTTTTGCACCACTTGGATAGATAGCTTGCCTTCTCTCTTGACTGGTAATACATCCCCGATTTGCATTTAAAGCTTGCTACTCTACCCTGACATACAGATATTTCTGAAAGTTAAAAAACAGAGTTTTTGTCATGTCTCTCAAGTGCCATTTCCTTTAGCAAATCACAGAATGTCAGAGCTGGAAGGATATCTTAGAAATCATCTACTCTTATCCTTGTGCTGTACAGAAAAAAAAAAAAAGAAATATTCAGAGAAAAGGATAGAAAGTTAGGTTGGATCAATAATGAAGGTCTCCTTTTGTTGACTCTAAAGAATTTGTACTTTGTCCTGGAAATAATCAAAGGTGGTTGACTGTTGCAGTTTTTGTTTTGTGGGGAGTGGATCAGAGTTCAGAAAGATAATTCTAGCAGCAGTTTGAAGGGCAGTTGGGAAGGGGTAAAACTAGAGCCTGAGGAGAGCTGGTAAAGGTCTATTTTACTATTCCTTGTGAAAGGTGATGAAATAGGCTATAGAGTGAAGACAAGAACATAGATAAGCACTATTGAAAAGACAGATTTGGCAGGGCTTTGTGAATTATTTAATGCACTGAGTGAAGGCGAAAGAGGATCTGAGTGTTATGGATTAGTTGACCAGCCAGGTAGTCATATTATTAATGTGTTAAGGACTGCAGGCTGGGGTGTTATGAAAATGTTTGGCTATGTGGGTAATAACATTAACAACAGTAAGGCTAATAATGATAATACTGAGTGTTAGGGATATGTGACACACCACTGGGAAATATCTAATAGATATAGAATTCACAGACTTCATCAATAACACATAAAATGTTTGATGTTTCATAATCCCATAAGTTATCAAATATATTTGTCTTCTCACAATATGTCCTTTCAATTTTTAAAAGAGAGAAAGAAGTCTTAAACTATTTAGTCCCATTGCTGCCATGACCATTAGTAAGTTATTTCATCCCTCTGAACCCAAGTTCCTCATCTAAATGTATACATAATAAGACAGTCTAATCTTACCTTAATTAGTGTATGAATCATTGTGAACTGTTATGGAAAGTATTTTAAAAACCTAAAAAGTTAATACACATATAATAAAGCTGGAATAGCCTCAACAACCTTGAGAAAGAAGAACAAAATTGGAGAGATCACAATACCAGATATCAAATTATACTACAAAGCCACTGTCATCAGAACAGCCTGGTACTGGCACAAGAACAGACATATTGGTCAGTGGAAGAGAACAGAGAACCCAGAAATCGACCCAGGCCATTATGGTCAATTAATATTTGACAAAGGAGGCAGGAACATAGAATGGAGTAAAGACAGTCTCTTCAATAAATGTTAATAAGGAAATTGGATGGGTGCATGAAAAAAATGAATCTAGACCATCAACTTACATCATACACAAAAATAAACTCAAAATGGATAAAAGACTTAAATGTAAGACATGAAACCAAAAAATCCTAGAAGAAAACATAGTCAGTAAGATCTCAGACATCTCTAGTAGCAATATGTTTACAGATACATCTTCTAGGACAAGAGAAACACAGGAGAAAATAAACAAATGGGACTACACCAAAATAAAAAGCTTCCGCACAGGAAAAGAAACCATCAACAAAATGAAAAGGGACCCCACTGTATGGGAGAACATATTTGCCAATAACACATCTGATAAAGGGTTAATATCCAAAATATATAAGGAACTCATACAACTTAACAAAAGGGAGGCAAACAATCCAATTAAAAAATGGGCAAAGGACCTGAATAGACACTTCTCCAAAGAGGACATACAGATGGCCAAGAGACATATGAAAAAATGCTCAAAGTTGCTAATCATCAGAGAGATGCAAATTAAAACCACAATGAGGTATCACTTCACACCTGTCAGAATGGCTCCATCAACAAATCAACAAATGACACGTGCTGGCGAGGGTGTGGAGAAAGGGGACCCTAGTGCACTGCTGGTGGGAATGCAGACTGGTGCAGCCACTGTGGAAAACCATACGGAGGTTCCTCAAAAAATTAAAAAGGGAACTGCCTTTTGACTCAGTGATCCCACTTCTAGGACTGTATCCTAAGAATCCTGAAACACTAATCAGAAAGAATATATGCACCCCTATGTTCATAGCGGCACAATTTACATAGCTAAGATCTGGAAACAGCCCAAGTGCCCATCAGTAGCTGAGTGGATAAAAAAGCTGCAGGACATTTACACCATGGAATACTATGCAGCTGTAAAAAAGAAGGAAATCTTACCCTTTGGGACAGCATGGAGGGACCTGGAGAGTATTATGCTAAGGGAAATAAGCCACACAGTTAAGGACAAATATCACATTATCTCACTTATATGTGGAATTTAATGAACGAAATAAACTGATGAACAAAATGGATCCAGAGACATAGAAGCATAAAACAGATCGAGAGGTGTCAGCGGGAAGGCAGAGGTGGGGGAGTGGGGGAGGGAGATTAATCAAAGAACGTATATGCATAGCTGCATAACTCATGGACACCTACATTGGTATGAGGAAGGCCTGAGGGTGAGATGGATGCGGGGTGGAGGGGATCAATGGGAGGAAAAAGGGGATTTTTGTAATGCTTTCTTTAATAAAGATAAATTTAAAAATAATAATAAATAGCAGACCTAAAACCTGGGTAAAAAGGTCACTCTACAGAAACCTAAATTGGAAACCATGCAACAAACTTGGTCTCTTGTCCTGACTCAGACACTTTCATGCAAATAGGCAAAATCTATTTACCACTCTGAGCCTCTGCTTAGGTGAAATATGAGGAAGGAATTGATTATAATTGAGGTTCCCTCTAGCTCTAAAATTCTGAGTCTTGTGTCTTCTCAAGATTCCTAAAATTCTCTCCAGTATGATTTTGTTAAGGAAAGTACAACAAAGTGGGCAATTTTCTATAATAAGGTGAAGTTCAGCTGTCAATAAAATATAATTTTTTGTGTTGCATAAAACAGTGAACATAAAGCATTTAAGGAAAGAGTTTGTTTCCTGCTAATGACAGGCATTTTCAATAACTGCATATTTGGCCATTATTTCCTTCTATTTCTTTTGACTTGTATCAGGTAAAAATATATATTTTTTTGTCTTCTGGTGGTTATCCAGGCATTGTAGATATTTAAAGGAACAATTTGGGGAGGAAATTTACAACCATGTAATATTAAAGATTCCTTGAGCAGTATTATCATATTGTATTTTTGACCAAAGATATAGAAAAATACAGTGACTGAGCTATAATGGCACAGTCTGTTTCTCTATACTGCATTTCTCTTTAATTAAGTCATTTCTTTATTACTTGTTATTTCCAGTTTAGTTTTATTTTTGTTCATAAAGAAACCATAATAAGTTAATGAATAAATACACAGACTAGAATCTCTATCTTTGTAGCCTCCGTGGAGCACTGCTTCATTAGCTGAAGTCAAAAGAAAAATATTAATCAACACATTCCTGCTGTGTCTTTTTCCATTGTATTGTTCTAGTCAGTAGTCAGTGCTCCTGCCTATGTGCATTTGCATACAGGTGTCTCATTTTGCCAGCTAATTGTAAAGAAATTTAGGTAGAAATTTTCCTATTTATTAGCCTTTTCCATGTGCAACATTGACCTCAATCCTTCTGTGGCCATAGTATTACAGCCGAGGAGTGCCAGTTAAAATAGGAAAGGACAGTATAAAAACAATCACCCAGAAGCAGCAGTTATGCCACTGTCAGCACTATGTGAATCATGTGCAGTTAACTGTCCAGGCACAAAATTACAATTAAGGTAATTTAATGTAGTATAGACAAGGAGAAAGGCACTGTCTTAGACTCTGCAAGGAATAGCAAGAGATTTAAAGCATATTCTGGGTACCCTTGGAGTTTACAATCGAACATTCAATACAGGCAACTATAATCCAAGGAAAGGATGTGAGGAAATTTTCTTTGATATGGATCATATCATTATTCTTCTGTGCTGATTTGACAGATACCCTATGTCTCACCTAAAGCTTTCCCAAGGTAAATGAAATCCACTTCTGATCAAGGAAATGTGTGCAGCTCCTTTGCTGTCCAGGCCCACTCTGCAGTTTCACCAGTAATTCAAGGTAGACCGATACAACATAGTCACACAGGCTCCAATAAAAGACAAATTTAAAGACTTTTCAGAGAAATCTTGAGGGGTGGTCAGGATTTTGACAGGCCCAGATAATGACAAAGGGAGAAGAATATGAACTGGTAAAAACAAATAGCATTAAGAAATGGAGGGTTGCCAAAAATTGAAGAGTAAGGAGGGGGTTCTGGGAAGTGCAAGTGATCTAATTTGGCTGCAGCAGTGGGAGATGAGCTTTTGTAGCTAGGGATTTACATCATCAGTGAAAGCTTATACATGAATCTGGCAGCAGTATAGAAGGTAGATTAAGAGTGGGTAGAGACTAAAGGCGTGGAGAGTGGGGGTAATAATAAAAAGAAAAGAAATTTAGACTGAGCAGGAGCCTTGGAAATAAATCTGTGACAATTAATCGGATCCAGGATACCTTGAAAGAGAATGTCAAGACAAAACTGATTTATTTGGAGGCTATATAATGAATTTATGCATGTTTATTGTATATATCTCCTAGCTTAATCATAAAACCTTTAAGATATATAAATGTTAAATACTATTAATAAAATACAGATATAAGACTTTCCAGTTAATAAATAATTCACCTTTTGTCCAACTTTTATTTTCACTTGACAGCTGGAATGAGAGGATTTTATAAGGGAGATTATTATGAAGAGAAAAAAACTGGTGGGATGCTTTGTTCTTATATTGGTAAATACCAAAATGGCTCTCTCTGCTTTATATTTCCCAAAGATACATATGTTATTATAAATTATCCTGATCTTGTGCTTGTTCAAAACTCTTTAAAGCAGTCATCTAATATGAAATGCAATATAAGGGTACTGGCTCACAGCAATTTATCAATTCATCAAGACCCAAGTAATAGATTTTTATCAGAACAGTTACAAAATATCATTACTGCAGAGTCTCTAAAATGGGCAGTTAGAGAAATCCTCCAACCGGTACTCATCATCTACTTCTGTGTCTATTTCTCATGTACACTAAATGCTACTACCATCCACTCAGTGCACAATTCAGAATCAATGAAGTAATTCCACTCTGCTCACAGCCAATGAGTCACCAATTTCTGTTGTCAAACTTCCTTAATATCTCTTGAATCCATTCATGCTTTTCCATACCAGTGTTACTCCTTACTTCTGAATATCATTTTCTGCACAATATTGGCACCCATAATCATCTTGTCCACTTCTTGTCTCCCTTCATATTATGTTGATTTCATTTAAAAACACATGTTATTTAAAATAAAATGCTGCTTATAGAAGAAATAGCTGATTGTTTTGAGAACTTAGAAAATACAGCAACTTTTCTCAATGAGTTCAAAGAAAGAATTAAGCCCAATGGAAAATGACTCAATGACTCTAAATCATCTATAAACTATTTTTTACTTAAATTTGCATTTAGTGATGTGGAAATTTAAGCTTCATTGTAATTAAATTTTTTCTTGATCAGATATTTCCCAAATTGCAAATGAAATGTGCTCATTGTAACTCGTGAGACAAATACTACATCTGTATAATCCACCCTAAAACCCATGTCAACTGCTCTACTTTTTTCCATGTTCATATAAATATACACACACATATATTTTTCCACAAACTTAATATTCATAGGCATGTACACAGTTTGTTTCCTTATTCTGTGCTTTAAACATGAGATCATATATTACACGTTTCTTTGTATCTTTGTTTTTCTTACTCAGCAAAACCTCATAGAATCCCACCAAGTCAACTAATATAGTTTCAGTTCATCAGAGCAAGGGGGTGCTGGGGCTGGATGGAGGTGGGTAAAGTGAAAGAGAAATGGGGGACATCTGTAATAGTGTCAGAAATAAGTAAAAAATAAAATAAAATATATTAAAAAGTAAAATAAAAATAAATTCTGTGTAATAGTCTTTGGTGTTAGTGCATGCTAAATCATTTAGTTATTTCTCTCATTCGGAGTGGAGAGTCATTCCCAGCTTTGTGATCCCAGGAGCAAAGCTGCAATAAATGGTTTTATGTATTTATTTAGGTACTGGGACTGCCCAAGGGGAGCAAGAGCTTTGAGCCAGGGCAACTCTTTTAGACCATGGGCAGTTAGTGCCCAGAGACAATGGCAGCTGTGAGTCATCAGCAGCCAAAATTCCTGGCAGCCAAGGAAATAAGTGCTTTGATCCTGAAAGGGTATATACACAGTGCACCACAGCACTCACCACAACCACTAATTAAAAATTCAAATGAAAACAAATAACACCTAACATTACTGAATGCTGGAAGGAGGCCAATTAGTCAAAAATCAATTTGTTGGAAGCCAATTTTTAAAACGATCACTTCATCAAATACTAAGGATTTCTGGGTCAAAAAGTAGGTGTCTTTCTATTTAGAAGATGTCAGATTGGTTTTCCAAACAGCTGTATGGCTTGCATCTCCATCCATAATATGAGAGACTCAGAATCAGTTTATCCTGCTTTGCTGCCAGCATTTCAGTTAACTCTTTTGTAAAGTAAACATGTAAAGGAGTCAGGTACAAGGCAACAGAGAATGGTATAACCTCCATTAGACTGGTGAATGCATGCTCAATTTAAAGACCTTGCAATTCAATCCTTTAAAAGATTAGTATGTTGTCTAACCAAAGTATACCTGCAGGATTTGGCACCAGAGCAGCTAGGTTGAGACACCCTGGCTTAAAATGAATATATATTGTGGAACAGAAAATTGTATAGCTAAGTGAATGAATACTTTCCCTGTTTTATAACAAAGGGATGGGAGGAATGATTCATGCAGTCACCTTTGATTCTGGTTTTAATTTTGGACAGACTAGAGATTGGAGAGTGTAGAGATCTTATAAAAAACCAGTATTTCATTTTTTAAAAAACATGTTTTTCCAAAAAAGCTATAGTAGATATGTTATGGTAAAAGAGGTACTGTTTAAATAAAATGCATTAAAACATACCTTTAGCACTTCTGAATTACAAAGTTCTGGTCAAGAAGCACCTTTTCTGCCCCTCAATTGTTTTCTTTTTAAACAGAAATTCACTTACCATATTTATTGAATGCTTATTAAATGTTAGACACTGTGCTAGGACTTGGAGTTCAACAGTGAACTAGAGGCAAGGACCTTACATATTAGTGGAAGAGATATAAAATCAAAAGAAGAGAACAGAAAAGTAATTATAAGTTGGAATAAGTGCTATAAAGAAAGGAAACAGTAAAAAGATTGAGAGAAAGCATGTGAAAAGTTAGTATGTACATTCTGGTAGGGAAAACAGGTGGAGCAAATAAGTAATATCACTAAAGAGGGGGAGAATGGTATGGTAGTAAGAACCTAGGCTCTGCAGCTCATCTCCACTCTGTCACTGGCTGGCTTCTTGACCTTGGACAGCCACTTAACAGCTTCTTGGGTTGATGGTCTTATATGTAAAGTGGTGTAACTGGTGTCTACCTCAGAGTTGTGAGAATTAAATGTTATCAAATGTAAAGATCTTAGAATGCAGCTGGGCACAATGTAAGTGCTGGAGAAGTAGTTAACTTTCCTTATTATAATTTAAAGTTGATGTATGAATTTTAAAAAGAAACATACAAGAGTTCCCTTTTCTCCACATCCTCTACAATATTTGTTGTTTGTTGATTTGTTGATGATAGCGATTCTGGAAGGTGTGAGGTGATATCTCACTGTCATTTTAATTTGCATCTCTCTGATGGTTAGTGATGCTGAGCATCTTTTCATGTCAATAAGAAGGGAACTAACCTTCCCTCGTGCGCTGCTGGTGGGAATGCAGGCCCGTGCAGCCACTGTGGAAAACATTATGGAGGTTCCTCAAAAAATTAAACATGGAATTGCCTTATGACCCAGGGCTTCCACTTCTGGGAATATATCTGAAAAATCCTGTAACACTAATTTGAAAGAATATATGCACCCCTATGTTCATTGCAACATTATTTACAATAGCCAAGATTTGGAAGCAGCCCAAGTGCCCATCAGTAGATGAGCGGGGAAAAAAAGCTGTGGGACATTCACACCATGGAATACTACTGGGCCATAAAAAAGAAGGAAATCTTACCCTTTGAGACAACATGGATGGACCTGGAGAGTATTATGCTATGTGACATAAACCAGTCAGAGAAAGACAAATACCATATGATTTCACTTTTATGTGGAATCTAGTGAACAAAATAATCTAAGAAACAAAATAAAAATAGACTCATAGATACAGACAACAGACTGACAGCTGTCTGAGGGGAGGGAGAGTTGGAGTCTGGGTGAAAAAGGTAAAGGGATTAAGCAAAGGAAAACCTCATAGACACAGACAACAATGTAGTGATGACCAGAGGGAAAGAAGGGTAGGGGGGAGTAGAAGATGGTAAAGGGGGATAAATGGTGATGGAAGGAGACTTGACTTTGGGAAGTGAACACACAATACAATATACGGAGGTTGTATTATAGAATTGTACACCTGAAACCTATATACTTTTATTAACCAATTTTATTACACTAAATTCAATAAAAATTAAATAAAATTTACAAACTGAGAATGAAATTATAAAATGAAATGTAAAGAAAGACAACATTTTAAAGAGATTACATGTACTTATTACATAAGGATGATACTTTCTGCAGTCCCATCTATCATTGTCCTTCTTACACTTTGTGCTATAGAAATAACGAACTAAGATTCCTAGGGCACACGATGATTTTCAAGCCTATATGCTGTGTACTGAGTGTGGAATGCCTTCATTGTCACACTTTTCTTACTTCCAACCTCATGAGTCTTCTTTCTTTCTTTTTAAAATTTTAAATCATTTTTATTTTCAATTACAGTTGACAAACATTATATTACTTTCAGGTGTACACCCCGGTGATTAGTTATGAAGATGTAATAATGTACAGCATAAGGAATATAGTAAAAAATATTCTAATAAGTATGCATGGTGTCAGATGGTTGTGAGTTTGATCAGGATGATCACTTAGTAAGTTATGAGTCATCTTTCTAGTTTGAAGTCAGCTATCGCCTCCTCCAAGAATCCATATGTATCTCTCCTTCCTCCAAGGCAGTCTGCCACACCTTCTTCTGTATGAGATCTGCACATTGCAGATGATGGAATTTTGTGCTCTGACACTGTATTCTGATTTGTTCCCATGGTTCTCTCCTATAAAAAGCTGTAAGCATCTCAAGGACAGGAACTTTGCATCACAGCCATCTATCTCTACAACACAGTGACTAACTCATAGTAAGTTTTCAATAATGACTTGTTCAATGAATGAGTAAATAAATGAATATTTCTATTAACATTTTTCATAATTGCTTTTGGTTAAGTTTTAGCAATTATGCAGATGAATAGATGAATTAATGCTGCAAAATTTTTTTTTAATTAGTACTGTAAAGAGAAAAGCAGGCAATCAAATTACCTATGAGAAATAGAAGTAGCTAATATTGATGGCTAGCTCTTTGTACATATCATATTTGATATGCTTAACAATCCTATTAGATAATTATGATTACGATACATGTTTTCAGAAGTAGAAATGAGGATTGAAGTAGTTAAGCTGCTTGCCCCAGATTATAAGCTAATAAATGATGGGGCCAAAAGTCTCTCCAAAATCATTTCTTGAGCTTTTGCTGCCTAATGTAACATGGTTTTAGAATCATGATATTAACAATATTGAATGAATAAGAATATTTTTTTAAATTTATCTTTATTGCTGAAAGTATTACAAATGTCCCCTTCCCCTTCCCCCCCCCTCCCCCCGCCACTGATCTCCTCTACCCAGCATCCTCCTCCCCATGCCCAGGCCTTCACCACACTATTGTCTATCCATGGGTTATGCATATGTACATATAAATTCTTTGGTTAATCTCTCCCCACAACCCTCACTCCTACACTTCCCTTTGAGATTTGTGAGACTGTTCCATGCTTCTATGTCTCTGTATCTATTTTGTTCATCATTTTATTTTGTTCTTCAGATTCCACATATAATTGAGATCATGTGATACTCATCTTTCTCTGACTGGCTTACTTCACTTTATTTCTATCATTATATTTAAGAATTACAGTAAAATGCATTTGAGAGTATTACACCTTCCTCTTGAGGATGCACATTAAAAACTCTTAAAAAGTTCTGTAATAAAGGCCTTAATTGCTTTTGTTAACACAGCTCAGCCTAATTGATGATGGAACTTTTTTTTTCTTCATGAAAATACTAAAAGGATTCTGGTAACCAATTCCACTGCTGGGTGTGGGTGTTCCCCTACACACCTAACAAGCAATTCTGACACCAGCTGGATGTCCTATAATTTTTCTCAATTCTGACTGTATCTAGCAGAAAATAGCATCATATCCCACATGTTAATACCTCTGTCTTACAAGACTCTCTTTCCTTTCAAACACCAGTCCAAAGCCCAGGTTATCACCTGTCCTTCTGACCAACTGGCTATGAATCAGAGGTTCCCAAAATACCCTCCTTCCTTAGGTTTGATTAATTTGGTAGAGCAGCACATAGATCTCAGAAAGATTTTACTTACTAGATCAATGATTTATATTAGAGGAATACAACTCAAGAGATTCATAGGGCAAGGTGAATGGGAAGGGGTTTTCTCTCCCCTGGAGCTTCCCTAAGTCATGCTTTCCAGCAGATTATCCTTTTGTTTCACCAGTGTCATTAACAAATATCTTTTTAGATTAGCTAGTGCACTTCAAAAAGTCTTACTATTGCTCAGCCGGGCATGGCTTAGCTTTTGAGCTTTGACCTAGGATCCAGGCGATCGGGGTTCGATTCCCAGTCAGGGCACATGCCCGGGTTGTGGGTTCAGTCAATGACTCTCTCATCATTGATGTTTCTGTCTCTCTCTTTTCCTCTCTCTGAAATCAATAAAGATATATTTTTTTTTAAAAAAGACTTACTATTACTCCCTCTATAGTTTTTCTCCTTTGATGGGAAGGGATATAAGATAAAGGCCCGAAAAAAGTGAAATCCCTATACAAAACAATACCTTAGCTTTTTCCTCATTTTTATTTTTCTTTGAGCTGTATATGCAGTTTGTGTTTCTGGAAAACCTTTTTCATTACATGATGCATAAACATGAAGAACTTGTAGTGACATCCATGCTGTTTGTGGTTGGTTTACTCTTTATGCTTATATTTTCTTGCCCTTGGTGAAAAATATAAATACAAAAATATAGTGATTTTGCAGTTTTCTTCACTGCCTTTTTATGAGTATAAAAAAGTATTTGTTCTTAATATTTTTCATAGATCTTTTAGTAATGCAGTTGTTGAAACCTTCCTTCTCTAGGTTGTTGATTTTATGGACACAACCAGAAGGTGAGTAATTTCAGTCACATGGCAGCATATTAGAATTAAAGTCAGAGGATTCTCATATGCTTTCCACTGTATAT
This sequence comes from Miniopterus natalensis, assembly GCF_054644295.1. Lineage (NCBI taxonomy): Eukaryota > Metazoa > Chordata > Mammalia > Chiroptera > Miniopteridae > Miniopterus > Miniopterus natalensis. The sequence goes on along the minus strand of NC_142103.1, from coordinate 1,337,336 downwards.
TGTACACTAAATAAAGCAGAATGGATGGAAGCCTTGATCAATTCCTGGTGTTTAGTGTAGGGAAGGAAACAGAATATTTTCTCTAATCTTTTATAGTTCTTGGCTGAGACACCCCTGTAATAAAGGATGTTAACAGGAAAAAAACAAATTTAATTTGTAAGTATGGGAACCCCAGACAGATGAGGCTCCCTGACAGTCAGAATTCTGAGGCTTACATGCCATCCTGAGCTAAGGAGAAAGGGCTATGGGTCTGGTACTTCAAAGGGAAGGAAGACAATTCACAGGGAGATGGGTAGAGCAAATGTTTAGTAAACAAATCTTGTCACGCCATGCAGGTACACAGGGGCACAGATATGAATGTGAACAAAAAGGCCTTGCTAAGTAAGTTTCCCCTTAATTACATGTAATTCATACTCTAGTTATCTCTCATGATAGTTGTCTTCTGGAAATTGGTTCTCAAAATTCTTTTAAGCAGTTAAGGGAGAGGTAAAGGAAAACATCCTGAGTCCACTCTTTCTTACAAATAATCAGCTTAAAATAATCTTTATGCCAAAAAAACATATTTTGGGGTGTCTCCTATACACCACCAGAGCTTCTGTTGGAGCTGCTGAAGGAGTTAAAAGAAATCTAGGCACAAAGGCTATTTCCCACAGTATAGGCGGCCCAAAGCAAATGCCAAGGATTTTATTGTGTTCTTTTTCTCAATTTCTTATGGCATCTGGCCTCATTCATTGCACTTGATGTCAGCTGATACAGACAGATAGAGGGAGGTGATTGAAACATATAGATTCCAAATGGCAAAGACGGAGGCTACGTGAAAGCATTTTATGTGTTTGTATTTGTTTCCTGAAGTTTAATGAACACAAAAGGCAGCAAGGATCGGTGTAAAACATGCTCCAGTGTGGGTTGCTAGGGAGCGCTTACTTCTCTGACTGTTTTATTAGTACCAAGTAGCAGAACCAGCAGAGAGACAATGTCCATCTTTCCAACAAGTTGAAATGTAATTATTTGAGCACCTTTTGCCGCTATATTTTTCTTTTGCACTATCTTGAATTCTGTTTGGATCCTCATCTTTGTTTATGGGATCAGAATTCACTGTCACTCACTGTTCTTGCAACTCTGCAATTCAGTGGTTATCATCCACAGCAGACTAGGGAATGTCCAATAGAGAAGGATAATGAGTAGTCTCTATAGCATAAAGAGACAAAAGTATATCAGAGTCATGCTATACATCAGCGATTTTCAACCAGTGTGCCAAGACAGGCACACTGATGTGCTACAAGAATTTTTAAAACATAGGATACCTGCCTGAGCAGTGTTGCTCAGTGGTTGAGTGTCAATCCATCAACCAAGTAGTCCCCAGTTCGATTCCTAGTCAGGGCACATGCCTGGGTTGCAGGCTAAAAATATGTAGCCTATCCGTTGTTCTAATACTAGATTAGTAGTCAACAAACAATAGCCTGTGGGCCACATTCAGCTTGGCTTCCCGATTGCGAGGAAACATCACCATACACACAGTCATGTATCTATTTTCTATGGCTAATTTCATGCTATTATGATGAAGATCATATGGCACACAAAGCCAAAATTATTTACTGCATAGCTCTTTAAGAGAAAAATATTGCCCACCCCTGTGCTAGACTCTTGAGTTTTCTGAGGGCAGGATCTAGGTTTCATTTATCTATGTATTCCTTGAAGATCATAACATATCCTTAATATAGAGATTAAGCAAATTGAAAAAAGTAAAATAAAATATTTCCAATGAAGGCATCATTGTTGAACACTATTTAGCAACCCGATTGTTCTTTCAAATAACATGATAGTTCAACCATTTACAGTATTATCACTGTACTTTTCTTTCAGGCATTATTCTGATTTCTCAGAGTAAGAACATTGTTAAAATAGATATGGGGACTAAGCATAGAATTCCATCACACTCAAGGCTAGGTTTCCTGTCCCAGCTGTGACTCTAGGCCATGAAATCAGAAACTTGTTTAGACTGTCTTTGTTTTATTTTTAGGAAAGTTGGTTGCTTATTTCCACAATGAGTAAGAATTGTAAATCAGTGCAGATTCCATACTACAAAGCAGCAAAATAAAATCTAAGCGCAAATTCAAGGGAAGCATAGAAAAGTTCTTAAACACTATTTTACAGATAAAATACAAATACCTTGCTATATTTCTGTGACTTCTGCTTAAATTTTTTTCTAGTGCTTACTGCCAATAATTCGTGTCAAATTATTTTTTTATAATATTTTCAGTCATTCAAATATAAGCAGAGTAGACATTCAAATAACTGTTACATACAGAAAATAAGTACTTTTTTCTTTATTGTTGATAGTATTAGAGATGTCCCCCATTTCTCCCCATTTGCCTCCTTCCACCTATCCCCATCCCACCACAGGCCTTCCCCACACTATTGTCTGTGTCCATGGGCTGTGCATATATGCATATATGTTTTTGGTTGATCTCTTGCCACACCCTGACCCCTCTAAGGTGTGTCAGTCTGTTGCAAGCATCCACACCAGTGGACATATGTTGCTCATCAGTATATTTTGTTCAATAGATTCTACATATAAGTGAGATCATGTGATATTTGTCTTTCTCTGACTGGCTTATTTCGCTTAGTGTAGTAATTTTGAGGTCCATCCATGCTGTCTCAAAGGGTAAGAGATCCTTCTTTTTTACAACCATATAGTATTCCATTGTGTAAATGTACCATGGCTTTTTTTATCTACTCATCTGTTGATGGGCACTTGGGTTCTTTCTAGATCTTAGCTATTCTAAATAATGCTGCTATGAACATAGGGGTGCATATGTTCTTTCTGATGGGTATTTCGGGATTCTTAAGATATATTCCAGAGTGGGACCGCTGGGTCATAAAGCAGTTCCATTTATAATTATTTGAGGAAACTCCATACTGTTTTCCATAGTGACTGCACCAGTCTGCATTCCCACCAGCAGTGTTCTGAGGTTCCTTTTTCTCCACACCTTCGCCAGCACTTTTTTGTTGATTTATTGATGGTAGACATTCTGGTAGGTGTGAGGCGTAACTCATTGCAGGTTTGGTTTTTTTCCTCTTTTTTTTTTTAAATATGTTTTTATTGATTTCAGAGAGAGGAAGGAAGAGGGAGAGAGAGATAAAAACATCAATGATGAGGGAATAATTGACTGGCTGCCTCCTGCATGCCCCCTACTGGGTATAGAACCCACAACCCAGGTATGTGCCCTGACCAGAAATCAACCATGACATGCAGGTGTGTGGGTAGATGCTCAACCACAACACTAGCAGGGATACCTCATTGTAGTTTTAATTTGCATCTCTGTGATGATTAGTGACTATAATTTTTTTATATGTCTTTTGTCCACCTGTATGTCCTTTCTCGAGAAATATCTATTCAGGCCCTTTGTACATTTTTTAATTAGGTTATTTGTCTTTCTAGTGTTAACCCCTTATAAGATATATCATTAGAGAATATGTTCTCCAATACAGTGGTTTCTCATTTCATTTTGTTGATGGTTTCTTTTGCTGTGCAGAAACTTTTTAGTTTGATATAGTCCCATTTTTTTTCCTTTGTTGCTCTTGTCCTGAGATGTATTGGTGAAAATGCTGCTATGTGAGATGTCTGAGATTTTACTACCTACGCTTTCTTCTAGGATATTTATGGTTTTGTAACTTACATTTAAGTCTTTTATTATTGTGTATGGTATAATTCGGTGGTCATTTCTTTCTTTTTTTTTTTTTCATGTGTCTGTCCAATTTTCCCAATGCCATTTATTGAAAAGACTGTATTTACTCCATTGTATGCTCTTGCCTGCTTTGTCAAATATTAACTGACCATAATGGCGTGGGTCAATTTCTTGTGTCTCTGTTCTGTTCTATTGATCTATATGCCTATTCTTGTGCTAGTACCAGCCTTTTTAAATTATAATGGCTTTGTAGTATAGTTTGCTATCCAGTATTGTGATCCTTCTAACTTTGATCTTCTTTCTCAAGACTGCTGAGGCTTTTGGTATATTTTTTGGTTCCATATAAATTTTTGGAATAATTGTTCTAGATCTGTGAAATATGTCATTATCATATTAATATAGATTGCATTGAATCTATAGGTTGCTTTGGGTAGTATGGATATTTTAATGATATTAATTCTTCCAATCCATGGACATGGTATATGCTTCCACTTATTTGTATCTTCCTCAATTTCTTTTTTCAGTGTCTTATAGTTTTTGGAGTACAGGTCTTTTACCTCCTTGGTTAACTTTATTCCTAATTTATTTATTTTTTTTGTATAGTAAATGGTATTGTTTTTTTGGTTTCCTTTCTAAGAGTTCATTATTGGTGTATAATAACTCCATAGATTTCTGGATGTTAATTTTGTATCCTCCTACTTTGCTGAACTCATATATTAAATCTAGCATTTTTTTTGGTGGAGTCTTTAGGGTTTTCTATAAACTAATCAAGTCATCTGTGAATAATGATAATTTTACTTCTTCCTTTCCAATTTGAATGCCTATTATTTCTTCTTCTTGTCTGATCACTGTGGCTAGAACTTCCAGCGCTATGTTGAATAAGAGTGGTGAAGCCAACACCCCTGTCTTGTTCATGATCTTAAAGGTAAATGCTTTTATTTTTTGCCCATTGAGTATGATGTTGGCTGTGACAATATGGCCTTTATTATTTTGAGGTATGATCCCTTTATTCCCACTTTGCTGAAAGTTTTTATCATAAATGGGTGCTGGATTTTGTCAAATGCTTTTTTTGCATCTACAAAAAAGGAATTTTTAGAAATGTTGATCTTTACCTAACTCAATATTTATAATTAGTTCTTCCTTAACCTGAACTAACTTTTCAGGTCCCAGAAGAAATTCTAATATTGAAACTTTAATGAATAAAATATCCTTTTTGCATGCAGTGCCAAGAAATAATTAATATATAACTGTCAGTAATAATATGATGAAATGATTAATGTTTCTTATTACTAGTGCAAAAAATATGTACTCTCTCCTTGGTAAAGCAATTCTAGGATATGAGAATTTTTTCTCACTCACTATATATAAACTTAAAACTGACAAAAAATTTTCCATAATACATTTTAAAAAATATTAATGAAAATGTCTTCCTCTATAATCAATAATGTTGTACCATCACATTTTACTTTGTTATTGTATCACAATTAAATTATTTTAAGGTTGTGTTGATGGGGCTAGATTGTCAGATCTTTGTCTCTTCATTATAAACAAACATTGTAGTGAAATCTTTAATAAGAGCCAAGTGAGATTTATAGAACCCATTTAATAATTTTATCTCTTTGGATCAATTGTTATGGCTTTATTTCTTTTCTTTTGTGCAATTTCATATGGAAAAATTGTTATTTTATAATTTTGAAGCAATACATTAGATGGTATTTTCCAAACATTGTCTTAGATTGGTTTACAGTAATCATTTATATTAAAATCTTGTATATGTGTTTTATATTTTGAGGTACGTTACATTCTTGCTTGAATTTTTCTTTCTTGATGACAACTATTAAAGTTTGTATGTGGGTATTCCCTCTGTCTCTCCCCCTCCCCTTCTCACTGCATTTCTTCGCACATGACAAATATATTTGAATGAAACCCATGAGGGTAGATACTGGGGATTAAAATGGGATGTGAAAAGAAAGCCGTATAGTGGGGTATTATTAAATGTTTTAGTATAAACCACTACCATATTTCAATATTTAAGCTATGAAATATTAGTTATATATAAAATTTAAGTAGAAAAAGATATTTGTCTAAATCACTTTTTATGGGATATTAACAAGCCTTTCAGCTTCTACAAATCCTAAAATTTGATTACAATAGTGCTAGACTCTCTTGAAGTTTTCTTTCCCCACAATAGTCTCTGTTGCTTCCAATATCATTTTCTTTTCTTTTTTACTTTGTGTCTGTTATTCTTCATTTTCTTTGCTTGAAGTTTTTCTCAGATGTCTGATAATCCTTGTGATTAAGAATTGGGGAGCAAAATTATGTTTGAAAGTTCTGCATGTGTGAGCCTGATTCATCAACCTTGAATTTTACTCTAAGATTATCTTGATGCTAATTTTTAATTTAAGAATTCCATGTTTTTGTATCTTTAGACCATTCCTTTTTTTTTTCTGATAAAATTTCACTGAGAAGAGTTTTCTAATCTCCTGTCTGGATAAAAATCTGACTGGCTGCCAGAGATTTGGGAGCAGCACTCAGTGAGAACTGATGGAGAGCCAGGGATTCTTAGCATTGGATATGCACATGGTTCATGGTCACTACAGTCCCCTGTTGTTTTAATACACATGCCCTCAACTGTGCTTGGTACTTCCAGAGAATAATCCTCCAGGTAGCTGCTGGAGTAGGAGATAGACAGTTTCCTAGGGCACAAATTGCATAAGGGGATCTAGAAATCTGAATGTTTTCCAACAGTTTTTACCCTATTCCTTATTTTAACCTTTCCCTTTCATGCTCAATTCCATAAGTACATGGGGCTAATACTTCTTGAACCTTTGATGATTCAGTAAGGTAAATCTGGTTGGTTCTCAGCTTTTCCTAAGGCCTGCTTGAAATTCAGTTTCCTTAGTTCTGCTAAGTCAATTATCACTGGTTCATTTGCTTTCCAACTTCCAAAATGTTGTTGTTATTTTATTCACTCTTGTTCTCTGTCTTTGTGGTCCTAGTGGATTTTTCAAAGGAAGGCAAATTAGATGTGTATATTCAGTCTACCATCTTATTATCTTATGCTGCTGAAGTAAAGCGCCGGGGATTTATACATTTAGGAAACCCAGAATAATCTTCATGGCAGGGATTCAAATACATAAACTACATTTAATTTGGAAATGAGATACATCTGAATTACTCAAGGAATTAAATCAAACTATATGTACAATGAAAGAAAATAAATATTTTTATTGCTCCCAGTTTGTCATTTAGCCTTTAATGAATTTGTGAAGAATAAAAACATTTATTTTATATAGACTCTATTCTTCTGATGTCAAGTAAAGAGTTTTGTCTCCTATTCACTGGGTTTGTAAAATGATTAGAAAAACTTCATTCCCCTCTGGCAATACGCTTGTCACTTCAAACAATTCCAAGTGAGGCAGGTATGATGATTACTTGGTCTTAATGGCATATTTTGGCATAAATTGTGGTTATTGGCATGGCTTGAAAACAAGAGAAGAATAAAGTTAAAGGAGCCTGGCTATATGGTATGAATGAACAGGACAAGGAGCACAAATGTATAGTATCTAAAGGAAATTGTTTTCTGTTGTAATGCAATGAGATGGAAAATGCATTATGAGCTCTAAAGAAGTAATGAGAACATTTTTGCCCCCAGTGTGCTTCTTTTTTCTGCATAATTAAACCGCTGTTTGAATATTGCTAGTATTTTAGGTATAAAAATGATATTTCAACTTGTGATATATGCTAAATGAATTACAGTTAATACAACATTATAAACCAGTGAAATTAGTAGCCAGTATGGTAGTACATCCCTAAAGTCCATAAAAGATGTGTGGCTGCTGGGTGTGGGGCAGACTTTCAGAAGGAATAGAAATTATAAAAATAGGAGTTAAAATTACAGTTCCTAATCTGAAAAAGATTAAAATAAAGGTCAAGTCCTGGAGACATAGCCAAAGGTGAATATATATATATATATATATATATATATATATATATATATATATATATATATATATATATATATAATCTTTTGAATGTGAGAGGAAACCATGAGGAAGAGTGTAAGAAAATTAGCAGTAGTAAAATGATAGTGGAAAACTACAATGCTCCTAAAATTGAAATAAGCAAGTTTAAGATAAATTGGTGATTTTGAGTCATGCTTACATCTGGCTTATTAACTTCCAAAGGCTTAGTTAGGTCTTGCTGTGACTTTAGACCATACTAGTATCCTGAAGCTTCTAGAGTGCTAAATCCCAGAGGTAAATTAGACATCTCCAAGAGCCCACAATCAAGTATAAGATACACACACACACACACACACACACACACACAGGTATATGTATGTGTATATGCACAATCATATGTATATGCATGTATAAACAACTAACTACAACACAAGTGTCCAAATCTCTAATATTGCAAGACCAATGCCCTGTGGTATCATGGAAGGGAAAATTATTAGAGTGACTGAAGGCTAAAGAAATAAGGAAAGATTTCATAAAAGTGGGATTAAAATGGAAATAGGGTAATCAAGAAGTGTACTCAAGGCTAACCAAATCTGAAACTTTACAAAGTTTATCAGGAAAATGTCAACTACTAGGGCATGTCTAACCTACCTTTTACATTGTAAATCTGGGACCAAAGTCTGATCTGATCTCCAAGAAGTTGGTCTTTACAGGGACATAAATAGATGAATTCTGAGACTTGACTATGCATTAGGCCTCATCTGAGGTAAAAACAAAATTTTAGTGGGGGCTTTTATTTTGGCAACATTTTCTCATCTTTAATTGAAAGCATTATGTTTTCTTCTGGAAAAGACCATTTGTCATCAAGAAGTTTTTGTTCCTCAAAGCACATTTTAGTGAGTTTTGTGTAACTAAAATGAAAGTAGAAGTGGAAATGAAATCCTCATTCAAGACAGTATAATTTTTATCACCAAATTTCATAAAACCTCACTTTAAATGTTTTTCAATATGCTCTTGTAATTCAGCCAAAAGGTGAGATTTTAATACAGATTTTAGCAGCATCACTACTTATAAATCAAATGGAAAAGAAACTCTGCTTGTGACTCATTTGTAAGAATCTGGCAAACTTATTAACATTTCTTAATTATGGCAGAGAAAATCCAAAAGCATATAAGCAAAATTCATGCTAAGAATTCTAAGATCACTCAATGAATACTTTATTAATTGTTCTCTAGAAATAGGTTTTTCAATAATGAGGATGTTTCCTTCCCATTCCTCTCCAGTGAATGCTTATAGTTGACAGTAGCAGAAACCAATCTGCAGGTTTTGTAATAACATTTAAAGAAATATGAAAATTCTTAGAAATGCACTGGAAACATTTTTAACTGAAATCAAATTATTTTCTACATATCTTTTAGAGTTAGGCAGAATATGTAAGACGACTAGTTCAATACTTAACCATTTATTATGAAATAAACTGAACCTCTGTGAGGGAAAGTGACTTTACCAAGGTCATCTTGTTTTGTTGACCTTTATTTCTAAACTTAAATGTAGTGATGTGTCTGGCCATCTAGGTTCACAATTATGCAGCCAGCTTTGAGTCTTCCTTCTCAGATCTATTCTGCCACATGCATACCAAAATGGGTGGATTCCATATGAGAAATATACTTTAAATTCAACGCCTCATTTTCTTTCCATGTGTTATTTTTCTGGTAGAATCTACCATCATCTCTTTTTATACAATTTTTATTGATCCCTTTCAGCTACTGGGAACATTGTCACCCTGAAAAATTTAATAAAAAAGATTTTAAAAAGATTCAAAAATTACAAAGATCTTATTACCTCCATCTCAACTCTCCAAGCTTCTCTTTAGCCACTCACCACCCAGTGTAACCACCCAACCACCTAAATGTCCAACTTTCTAGCAACATATGGTTCTCCCAAATATGCAAGTCTTACATATTGTTCTCTCTACTTAGAAAGCCTTTACTCTCGCTTGCTTTACTGAATTCCTGTTAAATCTTTTGAGATACTGCTCAGATATTGTTTGTTCTGCAAAATCTCCTCTACCACCCAGGGCAATGAAGCCCTGCTTCCTCTGTGCTCTCACAGCATTGTGCACAAAGTTTTCCTTAAACTTTTAATTTTGTTGTAATATTCTTAAAGTCAGGTGATATGTATTACTCAACTTAATATTTGTCATGTCTATTACCATGGCTGAAACATAAGAGAATTTTGATGTTTGCAGAATGAGTTGTTTAATGAATTTATTAAATCAAGGTCTGATTGTAAAGGTCAACATATATCGATATATTAATAAGTGGTAGGTACTTTCATGGAGAGATAGCTCTCTGTTGTCATTTCCATCAGTGCTGCAAGATCTGACACAAATGGATTAATTGAGACCTGGGGAATTTGCTCTTTAGGTTGCAGATTTGAAGGGCACCCCTACACTTAGCGCTGTTTTTCAGGGTGTTGCCCATTAGCACTAGCCAATGGAGTAATAGAATAAACGTCTTTCCAGTAAGATTAGTTTTGTTGCAAGGCATACATGTGTCAACAAATTGCAAACTTACTACATTGTTCCATACTTCACCTTTGGCTAATGTAAAAAACGATTTAGGGAGTCTCATCTGGACTTATGTGAGGCTGCTTGTCTCAGTCTTTTACCCCAGTGCTTTTAAGGGTGAAAACCTTATTTTCAAGGAGTGACCTTTTAAATATTTCCCTGTTATAATGTGCTAGGAGTTGGGGAAGGGCAATATTTCAGATTTAGGATTAGCTGTAGGTCTTACCATCCATAAATAATGTTTTTTTTTAAATTTTATTTTTGTTTAAAATATTGCAGATGTCCCTTTTTCTCCCCAACGACCCGTTCCACCCCCTCCCCTCCCCATCCCCAGTTCCCCTCCCCACCATTGTCCGTGTCCTTGGGTTGTACGTATATGCATATAAATTCTTTGGTTACCCTCTCCCCCTCCACCCACTCGCCCTCATCCATCCCTCTGACATTCGTCAGTCTCCTCTATGCTTCCATGTCATTGAGTCTATTCTGTTCATCAGTTTATTAAGTTCTTTAGATTCGACATATAAGCGAGATCATGTGATGTTTGTCTTTCTCTGCCTGGCTTATTTCACTCAGCATAATATTCTCCAGGTCCATCCATACTGTCCCAAAGGGCACGAGATCCTTCTTTTTTACAGCTGCGTAGTATTCCATGCTGTGAATGTCCCACAGCTTTTTATCCACTCACCTACTGATGGGCACTTGGGCTGCTTCCAGATCTTAGCTATTGCAAATTGTGCTGCTATGAACATAGGGGTGCATATATTCGTTCTGAATAGTGTTTCAGGATTCTTAAGATATATTCCTAGGAGTGGAATCACTGGGTCAAAAGGCAGCTCCATCTTTAATTTTTTGAGGAACCAATATACTGTTTTCTATAGTGGTTGCACCAGTCTGAATAATGATTTTTAGATAAAGTTTTTCATGACTTGATTCTGTAGTGAATTGAGAAATTTCCTAGATATATTAAACCATATTGAGACCCATTTGCAGGTTTCTTCCTCAAATGTGTCTGAGTGGAAAGGGCTGAATAAATGTAATTTTGTTCAAAATCTGTACATTTAATTATTGCTGGAGCATGGTTAGATCATTTACCCATGCATTGATTTATTTAACAAATATTTTGACCCCCTACAATATATCAGACATTAGGCCTGACACAGTCTCTGCCATCTTAGCATTTACAATATATTGGAAAAAACAGCACATATTGATTAGGCATCCAATATGTGCTCAGAACTCTTCTTAGCAATCAGGGTGATTTTAAAAAATGAAGAGGTAGGTAGCATACTATAATGCCTTCAAGGAGATTGCAATTTGAAGGAAAAGTGAATTAAGATACTGATTCTAATTGGTCAAATAAGGAACTATTTTATGCATGGTGTGCTTCCTGGAACAGCCTCATCAACTTTTTGTGTTTCTCCCCAAATTCCTGGTACATGTAAAACTCCACTTCTGATCACTAAATAGAATGTTCCTTTAGGGTGCTACTCTTTACATGAACCTGTATGTGATATCTATCAGAGCCTGTTTTCACAAATTTCAGACTGTACTATGAAACAACATCACGTCTGAATCATGATGGCATTATAGGGGATGTAGAAAGATGTCTTAAAATTCTATTTATAATTATATAATCATAATTGGAACAAGAAAGGATAAAACTGGTATCAGCCTGTGAATTAAGAATTTTCTTATTCTATGTATTGTTATTTTCTCTCTCTTTAAAAAAGAGAAATGCAGCCCAGCCGGGCATGGCTCAGCGGTTGAGTGTCGACCTAGGATCCAGGCGATTGGGGTTTGATTCCCAGTCAGGGCACATGCCTGGGTTGCAGGCTCGATCCCCAATGACTCTCTCATTATTGATTTTCTGTCTGTCTCTCCCTCTTCTTTCCTCTCTCTGAAATTAATAAAGATATATTTTTTAAAAAAGAGAGAGAGAAATGCAGGCTAATGTTCAGAACTTGGAGACTGAAAATATTTTGTTTAAAATGGATTAGATACAATTTTGCTTGCATAAGTACTAACTGGACAGATAAATGTTTAACATCTGATCTTGCCATATCTTTTTTTCCTAACTAAACTATACTAATTAGACAATGAAGCATGCATTTACCATTTCTGCTGCAATAAATCTTTGAGAAAAAGTGCTAGTGAGAAAATAGCCCTGCCCTATAGATAGAACAATGAAGAGGACCATTTTCAGAGGGCCCTAAACAGGAGATGAAATTGCTGTGGTATATATTTTACTTCTTTAGATGCTACTTTGAGTTTCAATTTGACTCCATCTTCAATTCTCCTATAAAAACAAGCAAGTAAACAAAATTTGGGGGCCCAAAAGTGAAATGTTGGCCTAGGAAAGGTCAACAATGTAAAACCCATTCTCTGACACATGAGTCCTGAGGAAGTTTACCCATCATATAAAAATCTTCTATTCTGGGAAGAGTAGGAATTACCGGGATGGAGAGTTGGTAATATTTGCCCTTTTTAGATTTTGCACCCCGTTAATAATTTTTCACACTTTTATTTTCTAGTGAATGACTTTAAAAAGTTCTTACAGCTGTACTGTGGATGGATTTGGGAAAATTGAAATAGATCACCTATAAATTAGTGAGATTGATAACAGAAAGCAATCCAAATAAGGTAGATAACCTGTCACCTTACTCAGTTTTTTTTATGGAAGCTAGTAATGAGTGACATCTTTGAAATCTGCAGCTTTTCTGAATTAGAATGCAGGCTCATTTCAATCTCATAGCTTGTACCTGGAAAAATATCAGTCTAAAGACAGTAGCTGAATCTTTTTTTGTGTGAAGGGTTCTCCTCTGTCATTAAATTCTCCAGTTGATAGAGACAAAAATCTGCAAACAGAAAATCCTTGGGGCTTATGTGTTTAACTAGAACTGCTGTGTTCACCCATGTACTACAGTTTCCCAAATCTGTAAAACACCATTTACCTCTCTGAGTCTCCAAAACCTTTGCTCTGATTGGTTTTTGACGCAGATGAGTTCTGGGAAGCTGGTTAGCCTTTTCCTGTTCTGTCCTTCCTTCTCCTACAGTTCCCAGGCCCTTCATTGTAATCTTGAGTATGACAGATTCATGGGGAAAGAAGAAAGGATCTCAATATTTTCCAAATCAGTTTTTGGTTGACTTTATGATATATCAGTTTGTACTAAATAGAAAGTAGTGGTGATGTCAATTTGACAATGAAAAGTACATTTTTTCCCAGTCTGGATGTCAGTGAGTAACAAATTTCTTTCTTTTGCCTTTCAAGTGCTTTATATAAAACAAAAAGGAATTTGTTTTTTTAACATTTAGAATCTAAATAGGATGGCAATGTTTTCTTTAATGTGTAAATATCATGGCATTGTTAAATTGAAGGGCTTTATGAAGGAAAACCTTTTAGTTAATTCATCTATCAAAAAGGCTTTTATTTATTTATTTTTACTTCTATTTGTAGCATTAATTTGGTGTTAGGAATCTTGAAATAAAATTATCTTACAGATTTTTATTAACTTCCTGAGTACACATCAAAATATGGCATTAGCCAGTTTATAGATACATAAATTATAAAATATGTGAAAAGAGAAGAAGGATTTTCCTAAATAAAATAGAGCGCTTTAATTGAGACATTTGCATTGATTTTAATAACTGAAAAATGTTGATGCTTAACTGAAAATAATAGTCAAGAAATTTTTACTGTTTACCTCTGTTACAAAAATATTTCATTAAGAATTAAGACTGATGGTAACAAAGTCTTTGAAAGGAAAGGGTTTGTGTATTTTAATAAATAATACACAGTTATTCTTATACTGGAGAGTATGAAATTTCTATATAAAATATCACAGGTATAATTGTGGCAATATCAGACCTCTCATTTTACCAGCTGTTGCTTTTTACTTAATTTATTTTTATTAATTTTAAATAAAATGAATTTACTCAGCTACTCAGAAACATTTTTTAAAAATATTTTTTATTAATTTTTAGTGACAGAGGAAGGGGAGGGAGAGAGAAAATCAATTTGAGAGCAAAATATCGATCAGCTGCCTCTTGCATGCCTCTTACTGGGGATCGAGCCCACAACCTGGGCATATGCCCTGATTGGGAATTGAACTGGCAACATTTGGTACATGGGAGGATCCCCAACCAACTGAGCCACACAGGCCAGGGCCAGAAGCAATTTTTTTTTTTACCAATTATGTATGAAAGAACAATCAAAATTTGTTTTCATCTCATATAATATTTCATAATGCAAGAAACATCCCTCCTATTAGAGAATAATAAAATCATACCTAGATCCTATAACATAGAGAAGAATGAGATAGAGGTATGCTAACTTTTTAATTAATATTATACTTATAAGAAGATTGCACACAACTCAATATGAATAACAAATAGACATTTTAGTTCTAAAACATATTGATCAAGACAAATCAAAGAGAGTGTATATGAGAGTTTTCTGAAGAGTTGAAAATGTTTCTCATATCTTTAAAAATAGAAGACATCCCACTTCTGTGACTATATCCTAAGAATCCTGAAACACCAATCAGAAAGAATATATGCACCCCTATGTTCACAGCAGTGCAATTTATAAAAACTAAGATCTGGAAACAGTCCAAGTGCCGATCAGTAGATGAGTGGATAAAAAGCTGTGGGACATTCACACCATGGAATACCATGCAGCTGTAAAGAAGAAGGATCTTGTACCCTTTGGGACAGCATGGATGGAACTGGAGAATATTATGCTAAGCAAAATAAGCCAGGCAGAGAAAGACAAGTGTTACATGATTTCACTTATATGTGGAGTCAAATGAAAAAACAAAAACAAAAACTGATGAACAAAAAAGATCCAGAGACAATGAAGCATGCAACAGACTGATGTATTTCAGAGGGAAAGGGGGCGGGGGTTGAAGAGATTAACCAATGAATTTATATGCAAATATGCATAGTCTGTGGACAGGCAATACTGCAGTAAAGGCCTGGGAAGGAGGAAAGAGCAGGGTGGAGGGGGTCAATGGGGGGGGAAGGGGGCACTTGTAATACTTCCAACAATAAACATAAATTTAAAAAATTAGAAGGCAGAATGACACTGAAAATGTCAATATTTTTGACTTCATTTCTATTCCTTGAAATGTACCTGAGAAATTACTAGTGTGCTTCCATGGTTAATTATACTGAATGGGGTTCCAATGAGCACTCAAATATGACCACATTGTCCTCAGCTGCCTTATGTTCTAGACTAAACAAATAAATATCATGGCCTATTACACAGTGGAACTAACTAATGATGGGAACATATATAAGTGACAGGATTTAGAAATGTACAAAGAATATAAAAGACTTTGGATCCACCTCATTTTGAATAGGAGGAAACTTCACAGAGGTTTGAAGATGGTGTGTTCAAGGTCATTCAGTGAGTTAAATGTAAAATCTGGGGCTAATCCAGCTTTACTGACTCCCCAAACTGGGATCTTGCCAAGAGTATTTGAGCTGCTTCAGGTGATGTTTTTGTAGCTAGTGTTTCCCAGATGCTTGCTGCATTGCTGTTTGTTTTCTATTTAGATTTTAGTCATTCACCTTGATAAAGTACCTAAAATTTCTGACCATGCAATCAGCAAACCGTGGTCCACATCCTGAATATGAATCCACAATATTGCTTATACACAGACGGTCTTATTTTGGCATCAAGAAATAATTTACCCATAATCATGTATAGTGTTAATCTGTGCAGTTTGGCTCGACATACAGCAAGAAATTTTCATAGTGCCATTTTGCAAGCTTTCACTTATCCTACACTACAGATATGCTGGCTGACTTGACAGTTCTTGGGCTTGCCATGTACTTTTATCCCATTTTTGCCATTGCTCCAGCAGTTCTCAAGGCTGGAATGTCTTCTCCACAATCACTTTTCTGTCTTCTAAAATCCTTTTCACTGAAAATAAAGAAAAATAGCACAAACAATCCATAACAAAATGTACAAAGAATATGAACATTCCATTTATAGAAAAGGAGATGCAACTTCTCAGTAAACAAATAAAAATGTTCAACCTCATTAATACAAAAGTGTATATTAAAATAAAATGTCATTTTTCATCTTGGAGATTAGCAAAAATATGTTTGCTAATACGAACTATTAATGAAAACATGGGGAAATAAGCAACCTTACAGGCTGTCGGTAAGAGTGTATATTTATCCTTTCTGGGTGAGCAATTTGGCATTATCTATCAAAATGAAAAATGTATGAACTAATTAAATTTAGCAAAGACAATTCTAGGACTCCAACAGAAATATTCACATATACATAAAGGGTTGTGCACAAATATATGTGTATGTTCATGCAACACTGTATATATGCATGTGGCTTAGGTCTATGCTAACTACACACAGAACAATTCAACCTTTATATGGTAATAACAATTCCTTGCAGTTAGGTGATGCTTTATATAGAGTACAAAACACATTCTTGTTTCTTTGCTCAATGGAAACTCAGGAATTGGTATTATCTAAGAATTTTTAAAACAAAATAAGTTTATATGTATTCTATTACATTCATGTGAAGCTATTTATTCAAGGAAAGGGCACTAGTTGGGAGGACCCAAAGAAATAATGCATGTGCAACACTCTATGTGGGTTCAGGAAGAGGATGGGCTATGAATGAATAAGACAGGAAATGGCCAAAAGCAGTATCTTGGGATCACTCCCTTCTTTACCAGACATTTTCTCTTATTCATAAAGAAATTTCCCATCTGTCAGTTTAGTTTAGTTTTTATTTACCTTTTTTTTAAAAGAACACTAATTTTAATTTTTTTTTTCCTTTTTATTTTAGAGACTGAGGAAGGGAGAGGGAAGGAGGAAGGGAAACATTGATGAGAGAGAGAAACATGGATCAGTTGCCTCCTATACCCGCAACTCGGGCATGTGCCCTGACCAGTAATTGAGCTCGAGGCAGCATGACCTGTATTTGTTCTGAATGATTCTGTACATTAAATGTGAAATTGTGTTATTTTATTTCATTTTTTATGTATCTCCAACTTATTAAAGGAAAACAACATCTAGGAAATGGGTTAAATTTGGAAGTTTTTTTTCTGAACTCCAAACAGAGCTATGAAGTCACATCATCCTTCCATCTTTTCTAAATATCTTATTGAAAAGAAATTCTTGCCAAAACAGACAGCCGTCAACTTTTCTCTAATTAGACCTTAAGGAATTGTTTTTTAAAGTTTTAATTTCCAGGACACAGTTGTAAGCTTAAGCTCTAATTCTGAAAGATATGGACTTCTTTTTTAATTTTTTTGTTTTCTTTTGTTTGCTGACAAGTGAGACAACCAACTGTGTTTTCTTCAAGGATAAGTTTCCAAAGGCGGGCGGGGGGGGGGGGGCAGGGGTTAGAAAGCAATTGAGCTCTTTTGTGAAAGGAGATCATAAAACAAAAAATCATTAAGTCCTGTGTCATGAAATAATGCCATGATTTTGCATGAGCTTAGAGCAGTCAGAAACACATGTATACATGCATATATGTTGTAGAGAAAATGAAAACACTTAGGCTTTCTGGCACCTTCTCCATAGGAAGGCTGCAGTTATATAAACATGATATAGCACAGTCATAACAGATGCCTTGTTAGCTGACTAATGTCTGACCCATCCTAGGTTGAGAGCCACTACTGTCTTGGGTTTTATAAGACTGGCCCAGGACTTTCAGAGGTACATTTTTTCTCCCAGGGTTCCGGTCTGTCCCTGTCCCCCAGGGTGCATGTTTGTCCCCCGTGTATGCCCTGATGGCTGCCACCGGGACAAAGAAGGTGGATTGTTCCCCGAGTGGGTTTGTTTCCCAGGGTGTAATGTGTCCCCCAGGTATGCCCGGCTGGCCACCACCAGGAAGATGGTTTGTTTCTCTGTACATGAGCCTGGTCATCAGCTGAATAAAGTAAATGTCTCATCCTCCTTTGGCTCCAAGGTCTTCTTCAGACTCTCCCCAGATCTAGAGTGAACCTCCCTGGTTCTCTAAGTCACCCCTACACTGGGTAATCTTTGCCACTACATATGTGTGCACCCATATAAGCACATAGATTAACACCAGTGATGAAAAAAAGAGAATGAAAAAAGGATAACTGTGCTAAAAAGAGTAAAGTCGCTCATTACATACCAAACACAAAGGGGGATCTGCAGAGTTGGAGGATTCTGGCAGAGCACTTGTACTTTGAAAGGCAGTGACAATTATGAGACCTGGATACCATTTGGAGGCTAGATTTTAGATATGGCAAGAGATTCTTTTTTTAAAATTGATTTTTGAGAGAGAGAGAGAGATATCAATTTGTTGTTCCACTTATTTATGCATTCATTGGTTGCTTCTTGAATGTGCCCTGACTGGGGATCGAACCCACAACCTTGACGTATCGGGACTGTGCTCTAGCCAACTGAGCTACCCAGCCAGGGCATGGCAAGAGATTCTTAATTGTCTATTCAATAAACATTCTCTCTTTATTCCTTATTATGCTGGATAGCAACATGAACGACTAGAAAATTTATTTCCCATTCTCCTTTGCAAGTAGAGGTTGTCCTATGACAGTTCTGGCTAATGAGATACAAGTAAAAGTCATTGGGTATGGTTTGTGAACAAAACTGTCAAAGAGTCTCAGTCTGCTGGCACACAGGTTTTTGCCTTTCCCCACTCTCTTTCTCCTTTTTTCTTGAAATGGAAACCAGATAGCTAGAGCTGCAGTGACCATAAATGAGATCATGAGCTGCCTTTGTGGATGGAAGACAGACTATGGGAAACATAACAGAAAGAAGGAAGCAGCCTAGGACATTGATGAATTCACAGAGCTACTGCACAAGCCCCAGACTGTCTACCTGCAAACTCTGGCAAAAAGAAAAATAACATCTCATTGGTTTAATCCACTATTTTTTTTTTCAGTTTTCTGTTAGCAACTGAATGTAATCCTCAATTGGTTCAGAGGGGCTCTATAAAAGGGATGTTTGAACCAGATAAGGCTTGCTCATTGAGGACTCTTCTCATTCTGAGAATTTAGGGCTCTGAAACAGTCCCTCTGCTTCCACAAAAAATCATTAAATAACACCTATCAGAATTCATGATAGCAGGTAAATCTCCCACGTACACCAGGAGGAAATCAACAACAGCCATATCCAACACCAAGACTTCCCAAATAAAATGACTATGTATACATGCCAGCAACTTTTGCCCCTTAAAATTTCCCAGGGCATCATTTCTTTCAACCTATATTTACTAGACTAGTTTCCAAATGGACAAAATTGATGTGGAGTGAACTGTTCCAGGATTACTCTGAACAGTAGCACAGAGAAATGACGGCAACACAGAAATCAAAATTAACTCAGAGATGGTTAGTCCTCAAATAAACTTTCCTGCTGACATTTGTTTGTTCTTGCCCCTACACATCTCTAGCCTAATTTTCATCTTACCCTCTTCCTCCTTCCATTCTCTACAGAACTTTCTCTCTAGTCACTTATAACTAATACATCTTGCTATATATCTCACCTCTAACTTTTCACACATGTTAATTTTCCTGCTTGCCTTCTCTTCCCTCCTTGTCCCCTCTTCCATATAATTTATATTTGTCCTTCAGGTCTCAGCTCTTATTGGACTTTTTCCTGAAAGTCTTCTGTTTCTATCCTTCCCATCCTACCGCCATTTGCCCCTGCACTTACCATTATCATAGGCCTTGGCAGAGTGAACTATCATGTCAGCTAACTCTTCTAGAGTTGTTTGTAGCATGAACTATATATGATCCATTCCCTCCACCCCAAGCTTTAACACAATACCAAGCACTTAGTAATCATTAAATATTTCACACAGACCCTATGTGTTCCCTCAGAATCTTTCCTAACAATCAATCATTAACAATTATAATCAGCCTATAGAATAAAAGCTCTTTGTTACATCTGGGACAGATAAGGGATTAAGGTGTCTGGAAATCAAGAGAATTATTAACCTGTGTATATGAATGGTATATCTATATCTTGACAAGTTTAAGAGTGTAAGAATGAACTGTAATGAGACAAGGTAGACCACAGATTGGTCCTGAGAGATATAATAGAAAGACTTTTCTGTGTCAGCTAGAAGCATCTGTTTTTAGACTTTGGTGTGGATTATAATCACTGGGAGGGCTTATTAAACTGTAGGGTTTTTTATTCAGTTGGTGGAGTCTAAGAATTTGCATTTCTAAAAAATTCTCAGTGATTGAAAATCCTCTTCCTATAGGGAACACGCTTTGAAAATCACTACCTTAGGTATTTGCATTAAGGTGATTCCAGCCCATATTTTGAAAAACTTTAGGGGATTGCAAACATAAATGAATATCCACTGAGGAGAAGATATGACTTTGGATGGTGGGCACACAGAGCAATATACAGATCTTGTAACATAGAAACCCATACCTGAAACCTATATGTTCATATTAACCATTGTCACCCCAATAAATTTAATGAAAAATAATTTTCAAATATTTTGGATTTTCTAAGTATCTTATTGTAATTGATTTCTACTTCAACTCTGTTGTGGTCAGAGAGCACTCTGTATAATTTCAAACCTTCAAATTTATTTCAACTCAACATCATTTTGATCAGAGACTGTGTTCTACGTAATGTTGATACTTTGACATTTATTAAGTTAGTTTTATGTTCCAGGATAAGCTCTATCTTGTTGAATGTTCCATGTCCACATGAGAAGAATGTGTACTCTGCTTTTGTTGAGAGTACTGACCTATCATGTAAAGTGTGGTTAATAGTGTTGTTATAATTTTATATGACTTGTTGATTTTATTCTTTGTTTTTAAAAAAATACACCTTTATTGATTTCAGAGAGAGGAAGGGAGAGGGAGAGAGGGAGAGAGAAACATCAATGATGAGAGAGTTGTCACTGACTGGCTGCCTCCTGCACACCCCTGACTGGGGATCAAGCCCACAACCCGGGCATATGACCTGACGACCTGA
This sequence comes from Miniopterus natalensis, assembly GCF_054644295.1. Classification (NCBI taxonomy): domain Eukaryota; kingdom Metazoa; phylum Chordata; class Mammalia; order Chiroptera; family Miniopteridae; genus Miniopterus; species Miniopterus natalensis. The sequence goes on along the minus strand of NC_142103.1, from coordinate 1,316,151 downwards.
CAGGGAATTGAACAGGGATCTCCTGGATCATAGGTTGATGCTCAACCACTGAGCCACACCCAGCCAGGCTATTCTCTATTTTTAATAAATTACTAAGAGCTAGGTTTTAAGATCTCCAACTAGATTGTGGATTTTATGTCTTTTTAAAATTCTGTCATTTTTTGCTTTATGTATTTTGAAACTGTCTTTAGTTACATAGCAATTTAGTATTATGTGTTCTTCATGAATAGATCATTTTTATCACTATGAAATATGCCTCTTAATATCTAAAAACTATCTTGAATTCTACTTTGTTATTAATATAGCCATAGCAGCTTTCCTATGCTTAGTATTTGCATGGTATAACTGTACCGTTTACTTTCAACTTATATTTAAATATAACAAGTATTCTTGTAATTTAATTGGCTAAATAATTTTTATAATATTATTTTCAATTACAGTTGACATACATTATTATATTAGTTTCAGGTGTACACCCCAGTGATTAGACATTACATAACTTAATAAGTGATCATCCCAATAAATCTTGCACCCATCTGGCTAAATCTTTTTAATTGAGTCTGACAACCTCTGCAATTTTATTAGACTAAATTCATTTATATTTATGAAAATTAATGAAGTGCTTTGATTTAAATTGTGCCATTTATTGGTATTTGTTTTCAATTTAATACAATTTTTTGTTTGTTCTTTTCTCCCTTTTGAATGAACCAATTATTTTTTAGTACGGCATTTTGCCTTCTCTGAGAACTTTTTAGGCATTCTTTTTTTGTTTTTCTATTAGTTGTTCTAAAAATATCAATGTGTATTTTTAAGTTATCATAGTTGATCTTCAAAAAAGTATATCACTTCAGAAACAACATAAATTTAATATAGTGTAATTCCATTTACCTCTCTTATCTTCTGTGTTTTTGTTTTATATTCTATTTCTATATATACTATGAAATTCACAGTACATTGTTTATATTTTTTCTTTTTAAAAATAATTAACATAGATGTCATAGTTTTAAAGGTGTTTTATGTTTACCTACATATATACTTGGTATTGCTTCTTAGTCTTTTCTCAGAACTAAGTTCCATTTAATAACATTTTCCGTTACTCTAAATTTATTTTTCATTATTTCTTTTTTTATCTGTATTGTTGAAAGTATTACAGATGTCCCCCTTTTTTCGTCCACTGATCCCCTCCATTCCACATCCATCTCACCCTCAGGCCTTCCTCATACTATTGTCTGTGTCCATGGGTTATGCATATGAGTTCTTTGATTAACCGCTCCCCACCCACTCCTCCATCCCTACCTTCCCTCTGAGATCTCTCAGTCTATTGCATGCTTCTATGTCTCTGGGTCTATTTTGTCCATCAGTTTATTTTGTTCGTTATATGCCACATATAAGTGAGATCCTGTGATACTTGTCTTTCTCTGACTGGCTTATTTCACTTAGCACAATACTCTCCAGTATTATGAGATATTAGTTTTCTCAGAGTGAATTATCTGAGATTTTGTCCTTCTGAAGATGTTTTTTCTTTGCCTTAACTCATGAAGCATATATTTCCTAGAGATGTAGTCTCAGCTAAGTTTGTTTTCCCTGTACTTTAAGGACATTTACCAATTGCCCTATGCCTTCCATTATTTATGTTGAAAAGTCAACTGACATTTGTATCCCTGCTCTCCTGTCTGTAACATATCTATTTTCTCTGGCTGCTCTTAAAATGTTGCTGTTTGTTATTCTTTTTCAGTAGTTTATCCTTGTCTATGTCAATAAGGATAGCAAAGAAAAGATAAGATTGGAATGTAGCAATAAACTGTCATTCCTAGACTTTCTGTGATGATAGGGGGCACCTGTCACCTATGTGATGACAGAGTTTTCTAAGGATGACTAGTCTTTCCACTCACAGAAGGTCCCATTTATCTGAAATGTGAATTCAATAGCTGAGGGCAGTAGGCATTGTCCCATGCGACCCAGTAGATTTTACTACCTCTAACCCTTATTACACATGTAAGTCTACCCTCATTCTAACCACAGAAGAGGCCTTACCTTGCCCTTTTTAATTAGGGTCTTACAATGAGTATTTGAAAGCTCAAAAATCAATCTGCAACATAGGGTTAATTCTATCAGAATACTAATCACAGATCACACTTAGAAACCAGGACAGGAATAAGTTTACATGGTGTATTTTTACAAATAATGTTTGGAAATACCAATTTTGATTTGCCTATGCTTTGCAACTTAACATTTATTTTGGAAAAACATAGGCAACAACTTTACTCACAGAATAAACTCACACTTACCTGAGTAGCACTAACTCTATGACCTCTGGAAAGGCTCCAATTAGCATTAAGCCCACAGCTGCATTTTAGTCCTGCTGCAACCATCTGCCTGCTCCTCTCAGAGGAGAGGCAGCCCACTCCAGGGTGCCCAAGGCCCCATGCTTGAGATATCAGAACTAAACTCTCATTTTGCCTTTCATCTTCCTCTATGAAAGCTGCAGGGTACAATATGTAGACCTCTGATTTGAGGGAAATCAAAAATAGAATCTTCTCAATGAAAGGCATCTGAGGACAAAATAAACACACAAAAAATGTACAGCAGTAGACAAGTATTTTTATTGCAAGGGCCAGAGGCCCTGCAACATTTTAATTCACATACTCTAGAATTAGATGTCTTTACTGGATTATATAACTGCATTAATTCACCACTTCATCTTAAAATGAGTTCATTTTTTGTGAAAGATTCATAAAGGGATTAAACAGAAGTGACAACACAATACTAAGCAAAGCTCAAAGTTCCAATTGCAACGCTCAAAAACAGGCCAAAGGGGAAAACATCATGTGTTTAATACCATCTAAAAGTTCCCTTAATTGACCAGGTGTTTTTGAAAAAGCAACTTCCTGTGTTCAGCTAGATGTTCATATTTTCTTTTTCCTTCTTAGAAGATTTAGGAGGAAGTAAACAAGAATTAGGGGCTTTAGCACATTTTAAACATGTCAGGGGCCATCTTCTACCTATGGCTCAGTCTGGAAAAGCCAAGAACCAAGAAATTTAAAAGGGTTTATGAGAAATTATTTTATCATCCTTCTTACATTAAACCTTACATTGTCTCCAAATGCATCTTCCTTAAATTCCTCTTAAGGCAAGATGCTTTTTCCCACTCACTGGGCAAGATGGGTATGATCGAAATTAAGAGCAAGGAAAATACCTGCAGTTCCAAATATACAGGAAGAAAACTGTCCAAGAATTTTGGTAAGTGCTTGAAAATATAGTTATTCCATTAGAGCTGTAATTTAAGCAGAACTTCAAATTGAACCACGTTTGTGGTAGAGCTTGTAGAGACTATTACAGCCCTAGGAGCAGAAAAAATTTCAAGAAGGGTTGGCAACAATAAACTCTGCTGCCATAAACTTCTATGTGTACTTCAGTTAACAGCAAAAAGGCAGTAAATAATCAAGATCTTTTACTTTTTGCCACTCTTATTTGAGTACATGTGACCTAAGGTACCTGTATTTTTCATCAATGCTTGTGGTCTTCATATCTTTTACTACTAATAAAATGTTATCAGAAACCTATTATGAAATATTTTCTAAATTAAAAACTAAAAGTCTCATAAAATATAAAAACCTTACATTATAAACATTACTTGGTCTGATCCTTATTCTATGCTATAAATCAAAGTTTTATCCAGGGAACGCAAATGCAAACAGAAATGAGTTTGTGGTTTTGTGATGGCTTAAAGATGAATGAAATCCAGGATAAGGTTTAAAAATCTGAGCATATTTTAAATTCTAAAATGCTGAGGTCAGGTAGCAGTTTTCTGAGTTAAATCCAAATTCCCTTCTGGGGTCCCTTCCAAGCTGCTGCCCTTCATCCTGCTTCCCACATTCCTATTACAATCAATTCATTGCTTTCTGTTCTGTGAAGCAATTCCTTCTAGTGTCTTCCTAGGACAGAACACCCTTTCAGTGTGTGAAGCCCTTGTCAGGAAGCATTCCCAAATTAACCCCATTTCTCCCATTCATATCCTTCTTCTGGAATGACTCAGTTTGCTCCAAAATGGCTTCCTGTAACAACGATTTACTTGGTGCCAAATATGTGCAAAGCTTTTATAACTAGACTATGAGATCACTATATCTAAATGGCAAATCCTCCAGAAATCTTTCTCTGTTCATTTATTTGGAATTACAGCTTGCATTTTTTTTGTTCTTTTTTAAAAATATGTTTTTATTGATTTCAGAGAGAGGAAGGGAGAGGGAGACAGAGAGGAAAAATCAGTGATAATAGAGGGTCATTGATCTATTGGATGCCTCCTGCACACCCCCAACTGGGGATCCAGCCCACAACCTGGGCATGTGCCCTAATGGAGAATCAAACCGTGATTTCCTGGATCATAGGTCGATGCTCAACCACTGAGCCACTCTGGCTGAGCTTTTTTTCATCCTTGTAGTTATTTTGCACCTCTTTCTAATGTATATTTACTTCTGCTATGCGGTGTTTATTTGTTTGCATGTATGACCCATAGGTTTCTGGGTTTATACTTAAAAATATATATCCAGGTTGATAAATGCATTCTCTCTGTAATACCTAGTATAAGATTATATGCATAATAAATTTTTACTACATTTCTTTAATTGACACATAGATACAATAGCCACACTATACAAAATGATGCCTTTTAGTTAGAAAATGCTTATCTTAAGATAGGAAATTATAATGTTGTTTATACATACTGGAGAAATGGTCCCCATATTGCAATTTTGGAACCCACATCACTCTCAAGTTATATTTTTCTTTACTTTGCTTTTCAGCCAAAACTCTCAAAAAATTATCTACATTTTTTATTTTTTGTCCTCAAAATCTATCCACCCCAAAAGCCACTGTAATTTGGCCAGTGCCTAAACTACAACACCAAAACTGTGCTTGCCAAAGTCACCAAAATTATTCTAATTGCTAAATCTAACAAACAGGCTTCCTTTTTTGTCTTATTTTAGCCCTTTACAAAAATTAACTGGATTAACAACAATTCTTTCTTGAAAACTTTTTTTCTTGGCATACATGAAATCTACATTCTCCTGATTGTTTCCTTTTCTTCTAATACCTCTATTGGCTTGGGAGGTCTCCTTCTCTGTCCATCTTTTAATGTTGATACTTTTATCTCAGGTCTTTTTCTTCTTTCCAGATATTCTCATGGTTCATATTACTATGTATATGCTGAAAAATACAAAATCTCCAACCCAACTCTCTCTTCTGTATTTCACACATTATTGTTCAAACGCTACTGGCACTTCACACATACCACATTTCTTTAAGCAAAAATAAATTGCATTCTTTTATTTCTCTAATTAAAATTAAATCTAGCTTAAATGCCAATCCTGGCTACGGGAAAATTCAGTCTTCGCCATTATTTGAGCTCGTTTCCTTTACTACTTTGAGTTTAAAATAATCACCTCATGTTTCCTTAGTGCTAAAAAAACATGAGAAGGGCTTTGCTCTTAGTCATTGTGGTGGTCCTACAAATGCTCATTATCCAAATTCATTTAACTTGGAAAGCACCAATATTTCTATGATGAATATGGGCAAAAGGATCTTCATCTTAGCTCTCAAGCCTAAGGATCTTGGTGCTTCTTCCTGACCACATGCTCTGTCTTCCTCACTCCATCTACATATCCTTTATTCAAAAGTTCCATCACCTCTCAGGAGTGCTACATTAGAGGGAAATATCGGTTCCCTAGAATTAATATAAACCCCAATCTCTGGTTCTGTCCAATGTCTCTAAGAAAAGTCACCATTTCCCCAGAAGATTATGGCCATTTACTTTCCCTTTACTCAAAGAACTACTCTCTACTTTCTCCTGTTCTGAAAACATTCATCATGACCCCTGCTAAAGGGCTTGACATAAAAAGTCTTCTTACTTTCCTCCAAAGCTGTGATTTAAGATATGAGTAGAGATGCAGTGAGCTCACTTGTATATGAATTAATATGAGCCCCATTCTTCCTGGGCTGGGGGAAGGAAGTGCTATATTTTTCACTTGTCCTAGTATGTCACCAGGAGCCAAGAAACCAATATGCCAATCACTCCTCACCCCCATGCACACACCCAATTATTCATTCTGTTAGACTGACTGACTTCATCTTTCAGGTCCCAGTTTAAATGTTTCTTCTTCCAATGATCCTTCCAGGACCTATTAAAAGTTTCCTTTCTGTGAGTTTCCATAACCTCCTGTACATCTTACATTATACACAATATACACCACTCTGTATTGAAACTGCCTGTTTAATTTCTTTCCCATTAAAGCATGAGCTTCACAAAAGCAAGAACTTATATTTGGTTCCATAATTATACTAATCAAACATTTGACAAATTTTTCAGATGGCATGTTACTGAATTACTTTCATGTAAAGTCCATAATGAAGCCCTTATTAGTGACTTTTGACCAAGTCCAATTTTAGACTTATATCAATGGAGAAGATGCACCTTTTATGTGCCTGTCTACTGTCTCCATTTACCTATTAATATCTATTTTTCTCATGGTCAACTGTTGTCTTTATGATCCTGCGTATCCCAATTCCTTGTATTTTTCCTCAGACAGAAAGATCCCTGGATTTTATATCAAATCTCTACAGGAATTGAGAGAAATTTTAGGGTGGGTTCTATGTCTGATCCCTCTTCATACCTCAACTTGACCTATTTTTAACTATGATTCCGGAGGATAATATTTCTTTATAGCTCAGCATCTTTCATAAGTCTCAGACCCCATCATCCTCCAATTTCATGTCCTCACTACACATACTTCTTACAGAAATGCAACCTTTGATATGCCTTCTACAGTCCTTTCAAGAATCTGCAGAATTGTTACAAATCAAATCAAGCCACTAAAAGCTTTCTGCTCAACCATTTTCCTAAGATCTAATTTTAGAGTGGACAAATATTTGTTCCACCCATAATAAGCTACTAACTAGCTGTAATCTTTGGCAAAGTTAACTCAGTTATTTGATTCTCAGTTATCTCTTCTGTGAAGTAGGGATAATAAATGATAGTACTTATCCCAATGAGATGCTATGAGGATTAAATGAGATTGTGACTAAAATTGAGCACTTACAATAGTCCTGGCATACAGTAAAGGGCCAATAAAAGGTAATTATATAATTACTTGCTCCAACTTTTCATTTCAAAGATATAACCTATAAATTCCTTTTTAAGGTTCCCATGTTATTTAAAACAATATGATAATTTACCCTCAGAGGAGTAATAGCAAATTCTCTAAAACATTTTTCCAGGAATGGGGATCTGAGAAGTGGAAGGTCCATGTCATTATTTCTGGCCAAATAATGGTTTATATCAATTATCTGCAATGCTAAGAATATGTTTTTAAGTATTTTTACCTTAAATTCATGACAATGAACAACAACTTGAATATATAATTCATCACAGTATCCAAGAAATAAGGAGATGTGTCTAGTAAGTGATTCCAATTGGACTGGTTTACATTGAGACCTGGGGTGGGGGGGCATCCAACTCAGAAGTGCCTTTAAAAAGCCCTGGCTGGTGTGGCTTAGTGGCTAGAGCATCGGCCTGCACACCGAAGGGTTGTGGGTCCGATTCTCAGTCAGGGGCAAGTACATTGGTTGTGGATTTGCTCCCCGCCCCTGGTTGTGGTAGGTGCGGGAGGCAACTAGTTGATGTGCTTCTCTCACATGGGTGTCTCTGTCTCTCTGTCTTTCTGTCTCTCCCCCCTCTCCCTCCTCCCTCCCTCCCTTCTACTCTCTCTGAAAAAGCAATGGGAAGAAAATATCCTCAGGTGACAACAACAACAAAAGAACCAATATACAAGCTCCACAGTCCTTTCAATTCCATAATTCTAATGTTCCAATGTTTACAATAATTCTGTCTGTAGCTTATCGGAGTCTGATCATATGTGATACTCCTGCAAATTCTCAAATAATTGTCACACATCAAAGGCCATACATGGGAAGTGATTAAGAAACTTTAGCCAAGAATCAGTATTGATTTTAATAATATTATTTACAATGGAAATTTTTTATGGAGTGACTTTTATGAGCCAAATATGGTAATTGTTTTTATGGCTATTACCTATAATCTTTATAATAACTCCATGATGTAGATATAATCATCACCACTTTACAGATAAGGGGACAGGGTCAAAGAGGTTCATAACTTTCCCACCTATGCATATAAGTGACTAAGCCATAATTTAGGTCTGTCTCTATAGCCATGCTGTTTCTAGCATTATTAAACATTATTATTAAACAGTGCCACCTTTAAGATTTGTTTTGTATTCTGCTCAGTAGTTTTTAAGGAACTTTTGAACAGGTGCCACATCCAAGTTATCATTGCATCTCAATGCCCTCAAGCAAATGGTCAGGTTGAAAGGATGGTGCAGATGACTAAGGGCGCCTTGCAGCAAATTGCTGGGGGAGTCTTACCTAGGCAACTCTGCCAGGCTTCTAATCTTTGCATATCAATGACAGAAATAGTGTTGCAGTCTGGTTAATCAAATGGCATCTCAAGCCCAGCTGGACATGGCTCAGCAGTTGAGCATGGACCTAGGATCCAGGAGATCGAGGTTCTATTCCCGGTCAGGGAACATGCCGGGGTTGCAGGCTAGATTCCCAGTCGGGAGCATGCAGGAGGCAGTCAATTGATGTTTCTATCTCTCTCCCTTCCTCTCTGAAATCAATAAAGATATATATATATATAATGGCATCTCAATACCTGTTTCAAATATCCTGAAGGGAACCTAGATGAAAATTTACAACACAAACAAATGTTCTCTGGCTTGTGTTTTGATTCTCTTACTCTTTCATTTTAATCAGAATAGCTGATTTGGTACTAGATACCTTATTCTACCTTATTCTAGGTATTCTCAGCTTCAATGTCTGTCCCTCAGAGAAGCCAACCTTGAATTACACACACCCCTCATTTAAACAGTCCTCTCTTTCTCCAGTATCACATCAACTGGTGTAATATTCATAAAAGAACTATTATCAGAATTTTGTTGTTGTTTAATTGTATTTTATGTCACTTGGCTCTCCCTAATGAAACACTAGCTCTTTAAGAGCAATGCCTTTCTAGTTCCTAAGGAGTTGACTGGAACACAGTAGGAGCTCAAGAAACAAGTGTTGATGGAATAGATGCCTGCAGAATTACAGAATGTGTGCTACCAGGAAGAGAGTAAAGGAGCTGAGTATGACATTCCTAGGTTGAACAGTTCTCAAGGTCTTCATTCCAGAAAGAGTCGACCTAAGCAAAACCAGCAAAAGTGTATCCCCTAGAACCATCAGACATTTAATGTCTATTTGTGGCCATAAGTGTAGAAAGTGCTCTGTGACCACCAAATCTGTTGGAGAAGAAGTTGTAGACAGCTGTCAGAGGGGAGGGTTTTTGGGGAGCTGGGTGAAAAAGGTGAAGGGAGTAAAAAAAACACAACAACATAAACTTATAGACCCAGACAACAGTATGGTGATGACCAGAGGGAAGAGGGTTGGGGGACGTAGAAGAAGGTAACATGGGATAAATGATGATGGAAAGAGACTTGACTTGGGGTGGTGAACACACAATACAATATACAGATGGTGTATCTTAGAATTGTACACCTGGAACCTGTATAATTTGATTAACCTATTTCACCCCAATAAAGTGAATTAAATAAATATATGTACTGGCTCCTTTCTGCCTCTCTGACCTGAACTACTAGGATCCCTCTTCACTCACTGTTGTACACATACATGTGCTTTCTTCTTAATTATTGAAAGCACCACAGTCTTTGCCAATCTAAGAAAGATGTACATGTTTTCCCCTTAACCTGGAAAGTATTCCCCTCACCTCTACCCACGCCACTCAGATTTTTATATTCATGCCTCCTCCATAATTCAGGTCTCTGTTCAAACATTACCTCACTATAAAGTGGTACAATTTAATAACTCAATGTTAAGTAGCCATCTAATAATTCTCTATTATATTAACATCTTTTTTTTTTTCTGTGCAAAATATGTTGTTTGTATATTTACTTGTTATCATACTTCCATACTAGAATGTGAGCTCTGTGAGAGAAGGGACTTTGGGTAAAAGAAGATTTCCTTTCTTCCCTTCTAGGTTCTTTGGCTGCCTTGATAATTAAATTGACATAACAAAGATTAACAGGAGAAAAAAGAAAATTTAATTTTGTACATAGGTGAGCTCATAAAAATATCAGATTCATTGATGTGACCAAAGACAGCAGCTTTTATACTTATACAAAGAAACAATTGTTTGTGAAGAATTGTCAAAATGAAGGAGTTTGTGCTTGAAACAGCAAATTAATGAAGGGCCTTGAATTCCCTATCTCTAGAAATAAGGTGCTTTCTATTCTCCTGGTATAGGGAAAATACCTTTACATGAGGGATTTATTTCCTGCTTTGAGGGGCACAAAGGAATGTCAGAGTGTCCTTCTTGCAGCAGCTATTTCTTAAGTAACTTTAATTCAAAATAATCAATGTGCCAAAGTGACACATTTTGCCAAGGTCTTTTCTGATTTGTTTTCTGACATATCCTCAAATATCTAAAATAGGGCTTGATACATAGTAGGTTCTCAACATATATTTGTTAAATGGAGAATTAAAAGACATTTATAAATAATAAAGTCAGTGAATATATAATTAAGAGTATTCTGAGAAGTGCTATGAAGGAGAAATACGGGCGTGAGGTGAGATAAAGAAATATACTGGTAGCCCGGCCGGGCGTGGCTCAGCGATTGAGCGTCGACCTAGGATCCAGGCGATTGGGGTTCGATTCCTGGTCAGGGCACATGCCCAGTTGCAGGCTTGATCAATGGCTCTCTCATCATTGATGTTTCTATCTCTCTCTCTCTCCCTCTCCTTTCTTCTCTCTGAAATCAATAAAGATATATTAAAAAAAAAAAGAAAAAAAAGAAATATGCTGGTAGGATGGAGAATGGATGGAAGCTACATTAGGTAGAGGCATTAGTCAAGTGCTCTCCAAGGATGTAGTTTTTTATTTTTTCAATTTATTTTTCTATATTTATTTTTAACTTTTTGTGTTTTATTAATTATAAACAGAGTAACAGAAATTTGCTAAGATAGTATAGAGATGTCCTCTGTACCCTTCATCTAGTTTTCCCTGATTGGTACATGGCAGAAACCATAACTCACTAGAAAATTAACAATGATAAAAATGTTCACATATAGACCCATGCCATTTTATGACATGTAACCAGTACCACAATCAAAATTCAGAACTATTTCATCATCACAAAAGATCTCTCTTTATATTTGTTTCAGTCACTTTGATTTTCTATAGTTGTGCATTGTGGTGATTTAAATTAATGTCAGTACAAAATTGTTTCTGCCTCATGAAGGACTGTTCATAGAGAATGTATTCATCCATCCCTCAATTGACTATTTCTAACAAGGCAGGATTTGCTAAGGGATTTTGAAAGCAAGTTATCCCCTAGTGTTAAACTGTGGCCTGAATAATCTACAAGATGTTCAAAATAGCTTGGGTTAGAGTAATAATTCTATGGTTTGCTTTTCGTTCTTGCTGCCCTAAAATCAACAGTCTTTCTCCACTGTAAGGTCAGGTGGAAATTGTTTTTCCTCTGTGCAAAACTAATACATTTTCATAAAACCTCATCTGAATGTGTACTAAGGAATATTAATTCCATCTAGAATACTAGCTTCTGTCTTCAGACCACCTGGATTTTTCCATGTTTTGTTATTTTCTTCTTTTTCTAATGTAATCTCATTTGGGGATTGACTTTAAAAAGATTTTTGGATAAATCTGATTTTTCATTTTTGATCTACACTGATCACTGCATTCTCAATTTTTTTCCTCACCAATGCTTGTCATTCTGCTAAGCATGGGGACTAAAACCAGCAAAGGAGCATTTTCATGAGACAGTTATTAACCTGACAATTCTCACCAATTGTCACACTACCTAGCCTTTGTCCCTAGAGAAAATGTAAGCAAAATTCCCCATGCAGTGCTTCTGAAGCTCTGGGCAGCTGCTCTCCTTCAGAGACTCTAAAAAACATCATGGAATTATGTCACCAGAAGCAATTCAATTGCCAGTGGACCAGCTGCCGTTTTGTGTAGACAGATTTATCAGAGGGTTGAAAGCTGAGAATAACCTCAAGCACAGGGACATTGTAATTATGAATTCCAAATAGGAGAATTCACAAATGAAGATATCATTACAACGGAATGCATCTGAATCTGTGTCCTCTGCTCCCCTAGGATAAAATATCACTAAAATAGGCAACTTATTTGCAATGTCAGCCTTTAAAAAAGAGTATCCTTGAATTTTCCTAAGTTAAAATTCAGGGGAACACACACACACACACACACACACACAAGTTTAGAATTTCAAGACATGCAAAATACATACAAGCAAAAATTTACCAAAAAGATTCAAAAATCACTGCTCAGACCATTTTATTTTCTGTATTACATATTATGAGGTAGTGTTCTCAAATTCTATGTATTGGTGAAATTTCTACTTGTCATTTAAAAGGCTGCATTAAATAAGGGTTAGCACACAAAACATCCACAGTGATGTCATTGAAGTTCAAGTGGAAAGGTCCAATATTCTACCACTTTTTGGGAAGAATTAACAATCTTAATATCTGACATTAAAAATCCATAAGCTCTTGCCCTGGCCGGCTTGCCTCAGTGGTTAGAGTGTCAGCCCGTGGACTGAAGGGTCACAGGTTTGATTCTGGTCAAGGGCACTTACCTGGGTTGCAGGCTCGAATCCCCAGCCCCAGTCGGTGTGCCTGTAGGAGACAACCAATAGATGTGTCTCTATCGCATCGATGTTTCTTTCTCTCTCTCTCTCTCTCTCTGTCTTTTTTTTCTCTCTCCTCTCTCTCTCTCTGTCTTTTTCTGTCTCTCTGTCTTTCTCTTTTTTCTCTTTTTTCTCTTTCTTTCTTTCTTTCTTTCTTTCTTTCTTTCTTTCTTTCTTTCTCTCTCTCTCTCTCTCTCTCTCTCTCTCCTCTCTGTCTCTCTTTGTCTCTCTCTGTCTCTGTCTCTGTCTCTGTCTCTGTCTCTCTCTCCAACTCTCTCTTCCACTCTCTCTGAAAAGCAATGGTAAAAATAGCCTCGGGTGAAGATTAAAAAAATTCATAAGCTCTCAAAGTTAGAAATTATTTGATCACTTAAAATTATCCGCACCATATAACACTGCCTTTTATAATCATCTTTCTAAGAATAGTAAGAGGCATTCATTGAAAATCAAGACATATATTTCAGCTGAATTTTGCTCATCTCTTTCTTGTTGGTATGTTCTCTGACAGAGCTTTTGCTTTTCTAGTTGCTTTTTACATAAACTTCCACCAATATTCAGTTATTAGCTATATCCTTTCTTTTCTTCTCATCTTTGGGCAATTTCATCCATTGTGTTTTAAGTATCATATATGTGGTGATGATCCCTAAATATTCACTTCTATCCCTGTTCATTCCCCTGAATTATAGACCCAAACACTCTGCTATCAACTTCACTTTTTATTTGTATATCGGCCAATCATCAGAATTTCTATCCAAACCATAATTTATCTCTCCAACCACCCTAGCTTTTTCCACTTACTAAGCTCCTTAGTGCCATAAATAATGTTACTGTCAAAGCAAATTATAAACTTATCTTCCACTCTACATATATATGCAATTAGCAAACAAATCCTCTGGGTCCTACTAATCTGCACCTCTTTTTATTTTCTTCAAAGCCACTTCTCAAGTTCACAGTCTACTCCTCTCCTGGCATCTTGCAATAGCCCCTTAACTTTCTACTTCCAGTCTCTATGTCATCACTCTTTACACTGCTTTTTTGATATATCTTCTTAAAACACAGATCTGATCAGGCTGAAGTTTCATTCCTTTTTTTTAAAAAAAAGTTCCTTCACGCACATATTCTAATGTTAAACCTTGTTTAATATAATCCCAATGTATCTTTTCCATTTGTTTTTCTTCTAGTTATATATTGACATATTTACCATGCATGACTGGGAAAAAGCTTCAATTCTTCCAATTTGGAACTTAACTCCATCTCTTCCCACTGCCTGGAATTCTATACTCCTACACACATGCTCTGACAGTTACAGTCCTATTTATCAGGCAGTTATAATTTATTTATTTGTTTGTTTTTTAAATTTATCTTTATTGTTGAAAATATTACAGATGTTCCCTTTTTTCCCTCCATTGGCCCCCTCCATCCTTCTCCTCTCCCTTGCACTATTGTCTGTGTCCATTGGTTATGCATATATGCATATAAGTTCTTTGGTTAATTTCTTCCTATCCCTCCCCTTTCCTCTGAGATCTGTCTGTCTGTTCCATGCTTCTATGTCTCTGTACCTATTTTGTTCATCAGTTCATTTTGTTCATTAGATTCCACATGTGAGTGAGATCATGTGATACTTGTCTTTCTCTGCAAGCAGTCACAATTTAAACGTTTCCTCCTCCAAAAAGTTTTCCCATATCCACCAATAACACACAATCCCTCACTCATTAACATCATGTTTTCATAAGTGGTTAAAGAACCTTTTTATTAATTATTTTCTTAAATTCATTTTTGCGGGGGATATGTTCCAAGACCCCCAGTGAATGCCTGAAACTATGGATAGTACCAAACCGTGTACATACTATTTTTGTTCATATACATATATTCCTATGATAAAGTTTAATTTATAAATTAGGCACAGTAACACATGAATAATAATAGTAGATCAACTGTAATAATATACTGTAATAAAAGTTAGGTGAGTGTGGTCTTTCTCTTGATTCCTCTGCTTATTTTTATATTTTCTGTCCAAACCTATTCTTGAATCTGTGTAACCATCCCTTATTTGCAATAAATGGCTTGGCATCACTCTTTTCAGGGCCTTGCTTGCTGAAGTCTTCATATAAGCTCAACACTTTGCTGCTGATTGGAACATATATTCTGTTCATATCTTTCATGCAGTTTGAGGCATGACAGTAAAACTAACATGGATTTCTTTTTTCTTATTTTTCATGAATAGATTTGTTCTCATTGTAGATCTTAGCAACCTCAGCATATGATATTTTGTTGTTATTCGGCTGAGATCTTTCACCTTTTCACTGAAGGGAAGCACTTTACAACTTCTCTTTTTCATCTTCAAATTGCCAGCTTTAATACTTTTGTACTTTGGGGACATTATTAAGTAAAATAAAGGTGATTTGAACAGAAGCACTGTGACACCATGACATTCGATCTGATAACTGAGATGACGACTAAGTGGGGGTCATATAGAGATGCATTTAATACACCTAACCTACCAAAAATTATAGCTTAGCCTAGCCTATGTTAAATGTGCTCAGAACATAATATTGAGAAAGAAAAAAATATAGTACTCTGTAGAGTATGGATTGTTTACCTTTGTGTTGGCATCGCTTACTGGGAGCTATGGCTCACTATCACTGCCCAGCAGCACAAGAGAGTATGGTACCACATAGTGCTAGCCTTACCCCAAGAAAATATGGGTTTTTCACCATTGTAAAGTTGAAAAATCATAAGTTGGAAGATCATTGTAAGTCAGGGACCATCCATAGAGCATGGAAACACTAGACAAAGAGATGATTTCTATCCTGGACAAGATGATGTTAGATTCATTACACAACTCAGAATGGCACACAATTTAAAACTTATGAATTGTTTATTACTGGAATTTTCCACTAAAATTTTTTGGACTACAGTTGGCCACAGGTAACTGAAATCATGGAAAGCAAAATCTTGGATAGGGGGAGCACTGTATTAAGTTTCTTGGGTTACTACTAAGTGTGAGGCATGAGGGTTGTCTTGGTGAACAATACAGACCAGTTCCTACTCTTAGGAGATAAAACAAGGAACCCAGTTCAGAAAATTCTACTATGTTGCAAAGTGCTATGACTGGGGTTAGTTAGAGCAGGGAGCAACCTCAGTTCAGACCATCAGGAAAAGATTTCCTGAGGAAATGACATTTGAGCTGAGACCTGAATGATGAGAAGTTGACCATGTTAAAATAGGAATAAAAAGTTTCAGACAAGTAAAAATCCCTGAAGTTCAGAAAAAGTATGTGAAGGCCAAAAAAGGTCTACATACCTGAAGGGCAGTGAGTTGAGATTTAGATATTTACCTAACATTTACTACATGCAAGGTGCTGAACAAAACAGAGATGTTTCTTGCTCTCAATCTGTGTCAGTATAATGGACCAGACTTATACTGATGCAACATTAACACAGGAGGGACATAAAAACTTTGGTCAATGTTATTGAGAGGTCAACTAACAAGAGATCTGAAAAGTACCTACTGGATTGTGTATCAACAGGAAAGTCATTGGTAAAGCTTAGAAAAATCAGTATTGGTGGAGTGATGGGGGCAGAAGAGAAACTAGCATAAGTTACAGAAAAATAGGAGGTAGTGAAGTAGAGAAATGATTTATAGACATTTCTTCCAGGAGCTTGGCTGTAAGTAGTATTAGAGAATTGGCAATTAGAATAGCCTTAATTAAAGTGATCCCAACATCATTTGGTTAGTTATTGATTTAAACCTCTTTTTCCTTCTCTTAATTATAGGTTGTTAGATTGTCACCATTACTTTTATTTTTAACCACTATAAAACAAGTGAGTTAGACTAAATGAATTTTTAAAGACCTTGAGTTACTATTCAAAGGTCACACAGCTTAGAAATAGCAGAGCTGAGGCTGAAGGCCATGTCTTCTGATTGCTACTTGAGTGTGCTACATACTACCTCCAGTCAACACTTGCATTCTAAATCTGTCCTTGAAGTATAAGTAGTTTGACTATCTTGGAGGGAACTGTTCACCAACTTCTCAATGAAGGTTAACTTTGGCTTAGGGGAAATTCTCCTCTTATTTTTCAGTGACTTGAAATGAGATCCAGCAGGCAGACACCTGAAGGCACCAGCTCTCAAGCACTGATCCTGGGTCTTTCATAACTATCATTATGCACATAATTTATTTTAGGATGTAAATAAGTATATTTTCCTCAGGAATTGGCTTTGTGACAGAGATACACATACTCATATAAATATACAATCTTTAAAAATTATAACAATAGGTTGTCCACAATCACATTTGTAATGTCTCTGGTGATCTGAATGAACTATAGAGAAATACCTGTGTGTCCTCACTTTGCAGAATGGACCACAGAGATCTTGCTGCCCAATGGTGTCCTTTAAAAATGCTAGACCATTTTGCCTGGATTCATGGTAGAAGACATATTACATAAAGTACTTTTAAAAGTCCCATTTACTGGAAGAAAAGACTACTGTGGATTGCTACTTTCCATAAAGAATGTCTGGATTCCCCCTAAGTATTTTTCTCCAGTCCTTGGACATTATATCAATATCGTGGAATTTATATCATTGTCTGTAGCCCTACTAAACATGCTAATTAGTGGGAATTCTCCCAAGTAATTAATTTCATAATATTTATCTGGAAATGTTCCAGTTTCCAAGTATGTTTAGGGAATTTTGATGAAAAAGCTTTTAATCACAGTTACATTAAAATCTTAAATAGAAAGTATGACATAACACAGGTTAAATAGTGGATAGATTGTATGTAGGCACCAAGAAGTAAAATGGTGATCTTTGTCTAAAAAGCCCATTTAACTTACCACCTTTACCATTTTATTCTTTATTCAAGTATGGGTATATAGCCACTTCCTGAGACTTCCAAACTATATTGATTTCCTGTTGTGTTGACATTCTGAGAATCTCTTGGACTCCACCACATGTGCCAAGCCTTGAACATGACAAGGTATCTTGTCTCTCAGCTCTACTTCATAAGTCCAACATCTTTCTGCCCTATCAATATCAATATCAGTATCACTAGCACAGTACTTATTTATGGCTGACCAAGCACAAATGTATTTGTCTCTCTGTTTTCTATTTCTCCTTGCATGTATGTGGGCACACACAAAAATGAGTCATTTAAATGCGCCAAGGTAGGATGTGGTATAGACACAAGGCTTTTGATACAATAACAGATTAGATTATAATAATATATTTTGAAGAAAGTTTTTAACCACATAGAATATATGAAACCTCAGTTGTGGAGACAATTGACTGTATGGAATTTAAGTACACTTTAAAATACCTCTAGGTTATGCCTATCAGGAGAGCTTCGATCAGAGAGAGTTATGGGCATTGAACTTTTTTTTATTAAGATGGCAGGCCAACTACAATAAAAATAAATCTCTGAAAAATGCAAATTAAAACCACAATAAGATATCACCTCACACCTGTCAGAATGATTATCATCAATAAATCTACAACCAACAAATGTTGGCAAGGATGTGGAATAAAGGGAACCTTCATGCACTGTTGGTGAGAATGCAGATTGGTGCAGTCACTATGGAAAACAGTATTGAGTTATCTCAAAAAATTAAAAATGGAACTGCCTTATGACCCAGCAATTCTACTTCTGGGAATATGTTCTAAGAACCCCAAAACACCAATTTGAAAGAATATATGCACTCCTATGTTCATAGCAGCATTATTTACAATAGTCAAGATTTGGAAACAGCCCAAGTGCCCATCAGTAGATGAATGGATAAAAAAGCTAAGAGGTAAAGAAAGTTTCACCATTACAAAATGCAACAAGGGCAAAGCATAGTGTTGGGTTTGTGGCTTACAAAAGAGAAATGCAATCAAAATGCAATTAGGTCCAGGATCTGGGAAGAAGAAAGCAAGAATTGATCCCTTCATGACACTGTGTGAGTTAAGAAGAGAATATTTAGGCAAGGGAGGAAAAGGCTCCTGTCCCATTTGCTTTATATCATCCCATGTGCTATAAGTTATTTTCAAATGTACACGAAAGTAAAGCTAATTAAATGAACTCCTTTACACCCATCTTACATGTTCAACAATTATCAAAATGTTGGCATATATGATCATCTATCTTTGTTCTTTTCTTTTCTAAAATGTATTTTAAAGCATATCCCAAGCAACACATCATTGTATTTCTACCTGTTGCAATATACATATCTAAAAAACTATGAGCTTTTAAAAACATAACAAGGCCATCACTACTATTAACCAAAATAATAATTCTTTAGTATCATATGCCAAAAGACTATAAAAATACTTCCTCAAATTGTCTCAAAAATCCATTTTATGTACAGTTAATTTGTTCAAATCAGGATCCATATAAGGTTCACACATGGTATTTAGTTGTTAGATCCCTAGTCTCTTTTGATCTAGAGTGTCCCTTCCTGCCATTTGTCTTTTCATGCTATTGACCCATTGCAGTAACTGAGTCAATTCTTCCATGCTGTTTATTCTTCATTCTTTTTTTGTATGTCTCAAATATTGCACATTTTAAAAAAATGTTTAAGACGCTATTATGTTGAGAAGGTTAAGTATGGCATTCGCACAGTTGCTGGTCTTTTGAGGCATTGAGAAAAGTCACCTTAACTTACTTATGAATTCTTCTTGAAGGAACATTAAAACTAAAAGAAATCCTATCAAATTAATTTAATATATTGTTTCACATGTTCTGATTTTGTTACATTTTCTTTATGTATAGATGACTAGTATTCTTAGAGTTTAGCTTTAAGTATCCACTGTTACATGTCTTTATTCTCTCTCCTACAGGACCCCTCCACTTCTCTTAGCCAAGAAAAGTCCAATTTGTAATTTTTATGGTTCAAGTTCTGTCAGGATATGCCATAATATCTTATTAGATACTAGTGGTGCAGTGACAGGAAAGATAAAGAGTTTCTGCTCTGTGCTTTGAATGCTGGTCTTTTTTATTAAAAATGTGACAGTTCAATGGACTTCAGAAACCCAAAAAGCCACATCTAAAATCCCTGGCTGACCATTCTCTCTGATATAAGATATGTGTACATTGTTTTGGTTTTGAGCCAAAACACTTAGCACCGTGTCTCAAAGTAAGGTGACATTTCTGTAACCATCAACCTTTTGAAATGTATCCATGTAAAATTTTAAGTAAAGCTTCTATGACCCTATCTATACTGTCATTTTTTAGAAGAGTTTGTTTTTAAAGAGTGATGTTAAGTCGCACACAGCAGATGGAGCTCACTGCTTTCCACAGTGGCTGCCCAGTCTGCATTCCCACCAACAGTGCACAAGGGTCCCCTTTTCTCTACATTCTTGCCAGGACTTGTTGTTTGTTGATTTATTGATGATAACCATTCTGATAGGTGTGAGGTGATATCTCATTGTGGTTTTTTGGAGTAGTTTGAGAAAGACAGGTGTTCTCCATTGAATGATTGGTAAAATTCCCTATAAAAAGTCATTCTGTACTGGGCTTTTGTTTGTTGGGAGTTTTTTTGTTAATGTTTTAATTTCACTAGTTGTTGTCTGTCTATTCCAGTTCTCTGATTCATGGAACGTTTTCTATGATAGACCACATGTTAGGACATAAAACAAGTCTCCATAAATTTAAGAAGACTGAAATCATATTAAGCATCTTCTCTCACCATAATGTTATGAAACTTGAAAGCAATTACAAGAAGAAAACTGAAAAACACACAACGAAATGGACACTAAATAACATGTTACTAAACAATGAATGGTTTAACCATGCGATCAAGGAAGAAATCAAAAGATACCTTGAAAGAAATGAAAATGAGAATACAACAACCCAAAATCTATGGGATACAGGGAAAGCAGTCTTACAAGGGAAATTCACAGCATTATAGGCCTATCTCAAAAAACAAGAAAAAGCTCAAATAAGCAACCTAACTTAACACTTAAAGGAATTTTAAAAGAACAACAAACAAAGCCGAGTGAGTAGAAAGAAGAAAATAAGAAAAATCAGAGCAGAAATAAATGAATTAGGCTCTAAAAAACAACACAAAATATCAATAAAGTCAAGAGCTGGTTCTTTGAAAAGATAAACAAGATTGATGAACCTTTAACCAGACTCATCAAGAATAAAAGAGAGAGGACCCAAATAAGTAAAATCAGAAATAAAAAGAGAAGTAACAAATGACACTGAAGAAATACAAAGGATTGTAAGAAAATATTACCAACAACTATATGCCAACAAATTGGACAATCTGGAAGAAATGGGTAAATTCCTAGAAACATACAACCTTCCAAAATTAAATCAGGAATTAACTTTTTGACTTTTGACAAGTTATTTAAAATGGTCAGCCTCCTAAATTTATATTGTGAAAGCTATATGAAATAGTATCCGTGAAGCACCACACACACTGCTCAGCTGATAGGACCTTCTTCCCTCTGTCACTGTAGGATTTCCATCTGAGCTGAATGCTTATGTGAGAAACCGAGACAGGGACTTTCCTGGGTATGGTAGGGAACTGGACCAGATAAACTCTAAGGTCTCTTCCAACTCTACAATTTTAACTATTGTATTTTAATTTGCATTTTATCAGTTTTGTTCTAAAATGAGACAGTAGGGTATAATAATGTGGTGTATATTTCTGTGCAAAAATTCAACTACTCAAAATATTTAATACTCATTAAATGAATATCATAAAAATCTACTCACAAATTCAGCATAATTAACCATGCAAAAATCTGATCACATTTCCTCTGTATATCTATTTTAATAATTTATGCATGACTTGTGAGTTAAGAATGAATGTCAGGTTCCATCCTTATTTAAAATTTGCAGCCAATGTCTAGCTTCAGGAAGTCATAAAGTATAAGACGTGCAGTATTAGGTCTGCTCAATTGTCCATCTAACTTTCTGACAGCAGCAAAATGATTTGATCTGTGAAGAAAGTATAAGTTGCCCTCATATGGTTAGCAACCCAGTTTGTCTCCTTATTCAGCAATTTTACATCTTACATCAGTGGATTGACCTAAACTTTTGCTGAAAATTTTTACATTTTTAGCCTATAAAACATCTTCATGATGAATGCCTCCAGTGCTAAGTAGTACTTTCCTTTTTTATCTACAAAAATGGCGTGCTTTCAAATGCCCCTGGTGCTGATACTAGAGTACTCTGTGGATTTTAGTGGGAAGGACCTCCACTTTTATTCCTCACCATTTCCAGTCAGGCTATGATTTTTGCATCTTTACTCAATATATGCCGTGTGGATTGTACATGATTTTTGCAAGATTAAATTTCTCTTCTCTTTTTAGCCTCTGGATTTCCTGGCTCTGTTCAGTATTTTTGTGGCTTCTTTGGTTGCCTCTATTTTCAGTCACACACTGAATATCTCTGTGTTCTTTAGGAGCCTCAAACATCAAATTCACCATGACCAAACTGAATTCAACATCTGTATGATCTGCCCAAACATGTGCCTTCCCAAGTATTCATTTTCCATTTATCCTCATGACAGAATCCTGAGGGCCATCTTGGACTACTCCATATATTTATCATTTCTGCTACTTTTCATATCTCTCTATGGATTCAAGTTACCATCCAATTTTATTACATATTATGTGTAAGGCAGGTCTGGGAGCAATGAACTCAAATGATTCTTCTGCCATCTCAGATTTGCTGTTAAGACCATACAGTGGATTTTCTTTTCTGTTATTGCACTAATTTCAACTATGTCTCCTATTCGACTTGAGTTTGTTTTGTTAATTGTTTTCTAATTAAAATGATTATTTGTTAATGTTTTTCAAAATAACTTTTTCTTTTTCTTTATTGTTGGCTCACTAGTTCTTGCTTTTTAAAAATTAACTAATTAATTTAAAAATTTATCTTTATTCTTGAGAGTATTACAGGTGTCCCTTTTTTCCCCCCAATTGATCCCCTCCACTTCGCTCCCACCCTCTTCCCAGGCCTTCATCATGTTATTAACTCTGTCCATGGGTTAAGCATATAACTTCTTTGGTTAATCTCTTCCCACCCTCCACCCCCCTTCCCTCTTTCCTCTGAAATATGATCGTCTGTTGAATGCATCAATGTCTCTGGACATATTTAGTTCATCAGATTCTTTTGTTCATTAGCTTCTTCTTAAAGAAGACCCTTCAACTTTTCCTGTAGTGCTGGTCCAGTGGTGATGAACTCCTTTAGCTTTTTCTTATCTGTGAAGTTCTTTATTTGCCCTTCAATTCTAAATGATAGCTTTGCTGGGTAGAGCAATCTTGGTTGTAGTTCCATGTTTTTCATCACTTTGAATATTTCTTGCCACTCCCTTCTGGCCTGCAAAGTTTCTGTTGAGAAATCAGCTGACAGTTGTATGGGTGCTCCCTTGTAGGTGACTAATTGCTTTTCTCTTGCTGCTTTTAAGATTCTCTCTCTGTCTTTAACCTTTGGCATTTTAATTATGATGTGTCTTGCTGTGGGCCTCTTTGGGTTCCTCTTGTTTGGGACCCTCTGTGCTTCCTGGACTTGTAAGTCGATTTCTTTCCCCAGGTAGGGGAAGTTTTATGTCATTATTTTTTCAAATAGGTTTTCAATTCCTTGGTCTCTTTCTTCCCCTTCTGGTACCCCAATAATATGAATGTTGGGCCTCTTGAAGTTGTCCCAGAGGCTCCTTGAACTATTTTCATATTTCTGCATTCTTTTTTCTTTCTGCTCTTCTGGTTGGGTGTTTTTTGTTTCCTCATGTTCCAAATTGCTGATTTGATTCTCAGCGTCCTCTACTCTACTGTTGATTCCATGTAAATTATTTTTCATTTCAGTTCCTGTAGCCTTCATTTCAAATTGGTACTTTATTATGTCATCGATTTTCTCAGTTATTTCCCTAATAGTCTGCTTAAACATCCTTATAAACAAAATTCTGAACTCTCCATCTATTAGCTTGCTTGGACCTACTTCATTTAGTTCCTCTTCTAGAGATTTCTTCTGTTCTTTCCTTTGTGACATGTTTCTTTGTCTCCGCATTTTGGCTGCTTCCAGGTGTTTGTTTCTATGTATCAGGTAGAGCTGCTATGTCTCCTGGAATTTGTAGAGTGGCTTTGTGTAGTAGGTGTCCTGTAGGGTTCAGTGGCTCAGCCTCCCCAGTCACCTGAGCTGGGCCTTCTAGGTGCTCCCCTGTGTGGGCTGTGTGCACTGTCCTGTTGTAGTTGAGCCTTGGTTGCTGTTGGCGTCCCTGGGAGGAATTGACCCTCAGGCCAATCAGCTGTGAGGACCAGCTGCAGCTACAGCCAGAGAGCTGCTGTGATGGAGCCACCCCTATGGAGCAGGATTTACTTCAGTGGGCTTTGGTGTTCACCACGTGTGCCCCTTGAGTGTCACTTGTGGATGTGGTAGGGTTGTAATCCAGTGTGGTCGAGTCTGAGCACCAGGTGCACTGTCTCTGGGGCTTCCTGGGAGGTGCAAAGTCAGTCTGTGCCAGTGCCTTGTCCAGGGCCTCTCAGCATGAGCTACACAGCAAACCGCAGTTGGCTGCTACTTGTGCTGGGCTTGGAGGTGGCCAGGAGAGGCTAAGCTATGAGCCAATGCAGCTGCTGCTAGTGCCAGGCCTGGGGCCGCTTATCAAGCTGTATGGTGCCTGCTGCTGCTTGTTTGAGAGATTTTAGGAAAGTCCTAAGCATGAGGCTCAATAGGCCACTTGCACAGAAAAGCCCCTGGAAATGGCCTGGATGAGCTGCAGGTGGGGAGGGGCGGGGCCTCCGGGAATCACAGGGCAGGGCCAAAGGTGAGGGTAAGGTGCTGGCGATTCAAATATGACGCCTGCCTGCCGGCTGTGTGCGGGGAGGACTTGCCAAAGGAGCCATGGCCTTTGCCAGCCCTTCTGCCTGGGAGGAAGCTGTCTCTCCAGCTCTCGCCCGGATCTCAGGCAGGTTAGTTTCTCCCCGAGTGTCCTGGGTCCTTTCAGGCTGCTCCCGGCGCTGGGCTCAGAGGGAGCGTCCGAGTGAGTCCGTGCGTGGGCCCTTTAAGAGGACCTGCTGGGGCTCCCGCAGCTTCCGGGACCCTCAGGGGACAGTCCTGCCGGTTTCACAGCCTGGAGTTGTGGGGACGTCTCTGCCTGGCCCTGGAGCCCTGGGCTGGGGGCCTGCTGTCGGGCTGGGACCCCTCCCTCCTCCAGGAAACCCCCGCCACCGAGATTCCCTCCTGGGTTTACCCTCCACACGGGGCGTGGGCCGGCGGCTGCATCTCCAATTCAGCCCGATCCACCTGCGTCCCCGCCCCTCCTCCGGCTCTCAGTGCTGCTTCAACTCCCTGGCTGCGGGGCTTCTGTGCAGCCAGGTTTCAGGAGGCTCTGAGTGACAGTGGTTCTGTATTTTAGTTGTAATTTGGATGTGGTTGCGGGAGGTGGCGGGGGCAGCTGTGACCTGCGCCACCATCTTGTTTCTCTAGTTCTTGCTTTTTAAAAAATGGTTGTCATTCTTTCCATTATCCCTTTGGATATTTTAAAAATAAGATAATTTTGAGATTCTTCTATTATTTGCACCCTATTGGCAGTGAATTTATTGACTATTACGTGTGTTGACAATCTTTCTTAGAGTGTTCTTTGGAATTTTTGTTTTCAGATGCATCTCCAGTAGTTTTTCTTTTACCTTCACCCCCTTCTCTTGTGTGTGTTCCACCATCCCTACCTAGCAGCTTTGTGGTTGCCTCCACCTGGATTCTGACAAGCCAGGGGTCATGGTTCTTCCATCTCAGAGAAATCATGGGGAATTATTTCTGACTGATACAGTCACTTAATCAATGCGACATTCGGCCCCTTTCTTAGACCATGAAGATTTCTTTGGTTCCTCTAACCACATGTGTACAAACTTTATTTAAAGCCGAAGATTTAGCCAATGGTTACAGCCTTTTTCAACCTCATCTCACAGGAAGATCAACCTGCCAGGGACCCTGATTTCATTCAGTGAACTTGACTGAGATTTCCAACAGCATATTCGATGCTTTCCTTCCTGTTACCCTGTTGTCACTTAACTTCCAGATTAATAGGAGGGTCTGTAGTTTAGCAGGGCCAGGATTTCAGGAATACTTAGAATTATATGTGTTTGTAATGTTTCTGGTCCAGAGATACTTTTATTTTTAAGTGTGCAGCTTTTAAATTCCACTTATTTTTTTGAAATCTAACATTAGCTATTGTAGCAGCCTGCTAACTGGTCTCCCTGTGTGAAAATTTCTTCTGTTTCCATTTAACGTCCAAGGACTACTTGGAGTAGTCTTTCTAAAACATATTTTGCTGACTTAAACATACTTGTCAAAAAATCCAAGTGTGTTAGCATGGACCACAAGTCCCTTCACTTTCTTGCCTTGGTTCTTCACTTACCTTAGTTTCACTTCCAATGAAACTTTCCTCTACCTCCATAAAATGCTTGTTGCCCACACTGAAATTTTTATTGTCAGACAAATCTTATATAATTCCATTACCCCTGTGATGTCTACCTGAACTGCTCCTCTTTGCTTCCACCTCACATCTTCATATGAAAAGAATGCCTCATCCTGGCTCAAATATAATTTAATTTATAAAATTTTCTCTAACCTCCTCAAGGAAAGTTGTCTTTCTATTTATAGTATCTTTTCTATACCTTTAATATGATATTTGGCACACTGAATTTTAATAATCTATTCACATATTTGCTTCCTGCAACATTTTTGCAAAACTAATAAAACTTTTTAAAAAATATAATGAACATTTAAAAATTAACAACAAATTTCTTTAGTTATTTTTACCTCTGTATTTATGTAGAAACCATTATAAATCAAAATATGATTTATACTTTACCTTTGGAATGATGTTATATATGACGCTTGCATGCATGATCAAGACTTTGGCACCCAGCAGTCAGAGCAATGACTATCATTATGTCCTGAATGTAAAAGTACAACTATCAGCCTTCATGTGCATTTCAAATAATAAAATCTATTTGAAAGTTTTATTAAATGGTCATCAGTGTGCTGTTAAAGTTGGCTATACAAGGAGTCACAGTGTAACATAAAGGTGAATTCAATACATAAAATTTACAACTCTATTTAGGTAATTTATTTGAACAATATTTATAGGTAACCTATGGTAAGCCTAACTTAAACATTTAATTATGAATTATATTTCTTTCTGCCTTAGAATTTAAAAGCTACCCAAGGATAGTTTGCATTACTTAACTCTCTTTAACCAACTCATTGATTTTTTAAAAAATATGTTTTTATTGATTTCAGAGAGAGAGGAAGGGAGAGGGAAAGAGAGCTAGAAACATCAATGATGACAGAGAGTCATTGACGGGCTGCCTACTGCACACCCCCAACTGGGAATCGAGCTAGCAACCCAGGTATGTGCCCAGATCAGGAATCGAACTGTCAACCTCTTGGTTCATGGGTTGATGCTCAACCACTAAACCGCACCATCTGGGCCTGTTACTATTCTTCATGACCACTCAAACTGGTCATGAAGAACACTACTTCTGGTGACCTATATGCCGCATCCTGTTCCCTAACTACCTTTCCTGGTAATTAGAAACTGGATAACATCATATAAGTGATGCTTGACCCAGAACATCATCGCCATTTCATTACCTAGTGGATCATTACATATATAGCTTGAAGGAGGGCTCAGGGGAATTTACATTTCACATTCAGAATATTCCTAAACAGAACAGAAAATTTTACCAGCAAATATTATCAGTTAATCTCTAACTGATCCCATTGTGCAATCATCATGAGATTGTAGATGATGGTGCTGTATGCAGCTGTTTTTCATGTACTCCATCCTACCTCTATGATCCAGTATATCTTCAGCTTCTTTCATCTCTTGGTCAACCAAAGATAGTTTGCTCTATCTCATAGTCTCTAGTTGTTGCCCCATTACTTCCTTTGCCCAGTTAACAATGGTTAACTCCTAATATAGACTTATTCCACCTTCTCACCTGTTCCTGTTATTAAATCTTAAAGCTTCAGTCCAGGTTGCAATGTTGTGCCTCCCTACTTATTTATAACTGGCATTCAAAAGAATACTTTTCAAACAATTTGAATATGAGTCAAAGGAAGGGAATATGCAGTGGCTGGAGGCAGAAGTGGAGTTTAGAAGAATTTTCTTCAAATGATCAAGATCTGAATATGTTTTCAAGCTAAGGAAAGGATGCCAGGATAGGAGGAGAGAGACTGAAGATGCAGGAAGGAGGATAATTGATGGAGCAAGTTACTTCTTCCTATGAAAATTATAATTCTGTGTTTCTGGGAATGACTAGAGAGCTCTTGTTAGAGCAATTCCAATAGGAAACCAGCTGCAGGCCCATTAGCATAGCATTTTGATGAAACAAGTTTATAAGAAAAAATCTATAAAGCAAACTATTTAAAGATGGCTTGTTTGAAATGATGCCAAAATTAACTTAATGTCAATTTTAAATACTAAAAAACTGAAAGATTTAAAGAATTTTTTAGAACTATAATTGTACTTACATTGCCTTGCCAAAAATATTCTCAAAAGTGAGCAATTTAAGAAGCTATTTTGGAAACTAATTGCAAAGATTTTCCATTAAAATTTTTATTTTCTTTGT
The DNA here is from genome assembly GCF_054644295.1 of Miniopterus natalensis. Taxonomy (NCBI): domain Eukaryota; kingdom Metazoa; phylum Chordata; class Mammalia; order Chiroptera; family Miniopteridae; genus Miniopterus; species Miniopterus natalensis. The sequence goes on along the minus strand of NC_142103.1, from coordinate 1,287,790 downwards.
TTCATTAAAATCTCAAGTAAATACAGAGCCATTCATAGAATATTATTTATCATGAGATATATCTCACAGTATAATAAAACCTTAGATGATTCTTTGACACACAAAGTGCATTTGATTCCATTATTGAGGATTCTTTATTTCTTTAAAGTAAGATATTAAACAGTATTCATTTTGTGAATAATATTCAACTTATAGCCACAGAGCTGTCCATTCTCCGGACTAATAAATCAGATATTTTGCTTTGGCCATTCAAATCAGTGAAATAGCTGGTTAACCTTTTAACCTCCTTTTTCTTTATTAAATGAAGCAAATCTAATAGCCTTTTATGTCCTATAACATTATCAGGAGCTACTATGAGAAACTATTACCTTCTCCGTATCTTTTGCTCTTTCTTCATCTTTAACCAGTCAGTAGCTCACATTTGTGCTCTCTTGCAAGCTAATGGCCCTGTCACACTCAAGGATTGGATCTTCTAGGGACAATACAATAATTAATGGTAACTTTAGATTCTCTCTGGAAAATGGAGAATATGTACATAAATATAGTATTTTGCATGCAATTTCAAAGAGATAAAAATCCACCTGCAGTTGATCCATGAATTTTCTAGGACTCACTTAAGAATTCTTGTTGTAGAAGGTTCTTTTGATTCTGTCTCCCTATTTATTTTGATAGTACAGAATGAGAAACAGAGGACAAAAGGAAGGTAATTAGCAATACAATAATGCATCTCCTATGCCTGAAAAATATGTTTCTACATTGAAAAAAGTCACCCAATGTCCAGCAAAAAAAAAAAAAAGAAAAGTCTCACTCTAACCTGATTAAATAAGCAAATTATCTTACTAAATAAAAGATAGTATATAAGTAGGGTAGGTTCCAATAAGAGTATGATCAGAAGCTCAGTTGAGGTCAACAAGAAAGCTGGTTCTATCTGCCTTTTAGTTCTTCCTCTGGGTCTCCCTAAATCTGGTTTCCTTCATGTTCACACAATAGCTGACAATAGCAATAAAGGCTACAAATTTCATAGTTCACATTCAGAAGGAGAGTAAGAACCCTGTTCACCAATATGCTATAAGTCTTTCTTTCAGTTTGATGAGGTAATTAATGCCACATGTCCATTTCTGGGCAAATATTGACAGATATGGGAATACCATCAGCTGATTATCTTAAATTAATCAGAATATTCTTATGAAACTGGTGATGGGGTAAATACCTCAACAAATTTGGGGTGAATCAATATTGGATAGGCAACAATATCTATTGCAATTTCATATGGAAAAAAAAAAAGAACATTAAAGACGAGGAATCTGGTGTTGGATTTCTCAACAGCAACACTGGAAGATAAAACAGACTAGACTAACATTTTTTAAATGGTTCAGAAAAATAATTTCTCATGAAAAATTCTATCCTTCATTCTAACCTACTTGAAAAAACAAAATAATAAATCATCTTCAATTCTTGGAGTCTGAACATATTTACTTCCTAGGTATTATTTTCAGGAAGTTATTTAAGAATGTACTCTAGGAAAGTAAAAACATAACAAGAATGAGAAAGAAATAGGATTCAAGAAACAATGAATTCACACTGAACAGACCCCAAAGAAAGTTCCAGGATGACAAATCTTCAATAGGCCTAGAAAGTAACCAGGAAGAGGAGAATATAAGGCCCCAAAACAGGAGACTCCAGGAAAAACAAAGGGATTAAAAACTTGCTAGATGAAATTTATCTTGTGGAAGAGAAAGCCAGAGATTTTAAGTCACTTAAATAAAGAGCAAAAAAAGCACATGAATAAGTAAGAAAAAAAATACTGACAGAACTGCTTATCTCCAGGAAAAATTAAAATGTAATTGTTTCTTCTCAACTCAGCAAAGTCATAGGAGTCTGCTTGCTTATCCCTATTCTGCACTATGACCTTCAACATGCCTTTAGGCAATAGGCTGTGCCATTTAAAGGGCTTATCTTGTTTGATTTCCCTTTCTCAGAGATCACAGTCTTGTACTATGTGTTCTGCTATGTCTTAAAACCACTGTTTCATACAGGGTGCGGCAAAAGTAGATTTATAGTTGTGAGCACTTGAAGCACAGCTTATTCTTGTATTATTATTTATTCATTATTATATTATTTTCCATGTGAAACACTATACATATTTGTCTGGTTTTCTAGTTATAGAAGAAAGGCATTCTTACATCAATTAGCACTTCGTGGATAGATTTTTCTTATATGAAATTGCTAATTTGGGGATATGTTTTGTTTATGTAATTCATGTTAATAGATAATATTATCATTTAAAAATATTATTTTACTATCATAGTCATAGTAAAAATGGGAGAAAATTTGTTGACTTCAGTATATTTACTTTTAGACATACGTAGCAATAGCTTCTAGAGTTCTTCCTCTTATTTTAATCACACATCATAAGCATTTTCACACAGCATAAATGTTTCCTAAAGATTATTTTAAAGGCTGTATAATATGCAATCATACTGCTATGCCATGACTTTCTGGCATGTATGAATATTGAATGCCATATTTAATTTTCTGCTATTTGAAAAAGGAATATAAATAGTAGTTAATACTTAAAGCTTTGACATCAGACACATATGAGTATAAAATCTAGCTTCTCTGGTTAACAGTAGTGTAAATTTAGGCATGCTTTTAAATCTGTTCTAATATAAAAAATAAAGATAATGAACATTATTCTTAATAGGATTATTGTATCAATCAAATGAGATAATGCATGTAAAGTGCTTAGCATAGAACTGGGTATCCACAGAATTTCATTTTATTAATTATGTTTCTGATGTATACTAGGCACTACATAGCTTTAGAAAATTTATATTTTATTATACTGTAATGAACATTATTGTACCTAAGGAAAGGAGAGGTGAGAGGAAGAGAGGTGAATTAAGTTCAATAGGACCAAATCCATAGGGACCTTGTTTACCAAACTAAAAAATTACTGACTGGCTCTTGAGGTTGATTTATTTTCCACATGTTCATATACATCAATATGATATTGCTTAGAAGTACAATACAAATGTAAATCAGTTTGTTAACTGACATCTTTTCATTCTAACAAATTCTCATCTAGTGATATAGAATGGTTTATGGTTTACGTGCATTCATATTTCTCTTCAAAATATTTTTTCTATACTTTCACAGTTTCTCTTAATTTTATTTCTCAATAGTTTGTATATTCTGTTATTATCCTGCATGGCTTATTTATTTTGTAATTGCATTTTGTGGTTTTACAAGGTAGCTATTGATTTTCATATTTTTATTTTATAACTAACCACTTTATTGAACTCTTTTAGTTTTAACAGTATGTCTGTTGATCCTGTTTATAAGCAAACATATTTATAAATACTGATAATTTATTTTCTACCCTTCCAATAATTCCATTCTACCTTCTAATTATGTGGCATTTCTTAGTATATCACCTAATTGATTCTGAAAGATATATAATAGTAATGACATGCCTATCATTCCCTATGTAGATTTAATAAGAACACCACTATTATTTTACCAGTAAAAATGATACTGCCTATTGGTTTGAGATGTGTACAAAGAGGTAACAGAGTATGTATTTTGTCCATTAAACAAATAATGAACATTATAAAAATATATAACAGGAAAAATGAAAATCACTGATGATACCTTCCCCAGAGAAAAACAGTTTGGTACATATATAGTAGTTCACTGTTATTTATGGAGAATATATTCCAAGACCCTCAGTGGATGCCTGAAACCAAGGGTAGTACCAAATCCTGTATATACTCTTTTTTCCTATACAAACATACCTATAATAAAGTTTAAAAATAATAACTAATAAAAGTGGAATAATTACAACAATATATTATAATAAAAGTTATAAGAATGTGGCCTCTCTCCCTCTTGTTAACTGAGGCAGCTACTAAGTTATAATGAGCAGGGAATGTGTACAGCATGGAGACTATGGACAAAGGGATTATTCATGTCCCAGGTAGGATAGAGAGGTAGATTAGATTCCACATATGACTGAGATCATGTGATATTTATCTTCCTCTGACTGACTTATTTACTTGCTATAATACTCTCCAGGCCCATCCATACTGTCCCAAAGGGTACGAGATCCCTCTTCTTTATAGCTGCGTAGTATTCCATGGTGTAAATGTCCCACAGCTTTTTATCCACTCAGCTACTGATGGGCACTTGGGCTGTTTCCAGATCTTAGCTATTGTAAATTGAGCTGCTATGAACATAGGGGTGCATAAGTTCTTTCTGATTAGTGTTTCAGGATTCTTAGGGTATATTCCTAGGAGTGGAATCACTGGGTCAAAAGGCAGCCCCATTTTTAATTTTTTGAGGAACCGCCATACTGTTTTCCCTAGTGGCTACAGGAGTCTGCATTCCCACCAGCAGTGTACTAGGGTCCCTTTTCCCCACATCCTCACCAGCACGTGTTGTTTGTTGATTTGTTGATGGAGCCATTCTGACAGGTGTGAGGTGATACCTCATTGTGGTTTTAATTTGCATCTTCCTGATGATTAGTGACATTGAGCATCTTTTCATATGTCTATTGGCCATTGTATGTCCTCTTTGGAGAAGTGTCTATTCAGATCCTGTGTCCCTTTTTTTAACGTAATTTATGAAGATTGCTTTTAAATTAATACTTTTGGATATTTTTGCCTGTCATTATGTATATACTTCATTCCTTCTAAATACTATATATTATTGCATTCTATGGTAAAACATGTTACTCACCAGTAAGGGGCACACAGGAGGCAGCTTACCAATGACTCTCTCATCACTGATATTTCTATCTCTCTCTCCCACTCCCCTCCTCTCTCTGAAATCAATAAAAAAAGAAAAAATATGATATAAAATATAATACCAAAAAAAGAGTAAATGAGACACTGGCTTAATGAAACTTCATTCTATTGCCTGTGCAGGATGGGGGATGTCCCTCCCACAGTTGCCCCAGGATAAATATTTGAGGTGTATATGTGATAATTTGATATATATATATATATATATATATATATATATATATATATATATATACACACACATTGTGAAATGATTACCATAATGAAACAAATTAACACATTCATCACCTCACCTTTTTACCATTTCTTTTTAATGTGTTGACAACACTTAATATTTACTGTCTTACTGAATTTCAAGTATGTTATACACTATTTAAAGATAGTCACCATGCTGTACATTAGATCCCCCAAAATTATACATCTCATAACTGGAGGTTTGTAACCTTTCCCCAATATCTTCCCATTTACAAAGTCAATTCCTGTATATGTTTAATAAAATACACACTATTTGTAGTTCATGTATGTATTTTATCAATATGTATACAGATATTAGTACTGGGTGTGTATGATCAAATGGTTTAACTGTTAGATTTATGTGAATAAACTCTAGAGATCTGCTTAGAGTTAACAATATGGTGGGGTGCATTTCAAATTTTACAGATGGTAGATCTCATGTTAATCATTCTTACCACACACACATAAAAAAGGAAAAAAAGGCATGATTTTGGTGATGATGTCACAGGTATATGCATATGTCTAAACTCATCAAATTATATGCATTAAATATGTGTTAGGTTTTGCATATCTATTATACCTTAATAAAGCTTCTTTTCGGATTCTATATTTTTCAAATTAAATTTACTGGGGTGACCTCAATTAATAAGATTATATAGGTTTCAATCACACAATTCTATGACACATCATCTGTATATTGCATTGTGTGCACACCAACCAAAGTCAAATCTTCTTTTAAATTTTTTTGTTAATCCTCACTCAAGAGTACTTTTTTCATTGATTTTTAGAGAGAATGGAAGGGAGGATGGGATGGATAGGAGAAGAGGAGAAAGAAAGAGAGAAAGAGAGAGAAAGAAACATGGATGTGAGAGAGACACATCAATCAGTTGCCTCCTGAACATGCCCCAACCTGACTGGACCGGGGGTTGAACATGGAACCCAGGTTCGTGCCCTTGACTGGGAATCAAATACATGACCCTCAGGTACATGGGCCCACACTTTAACCATTGAGCAATACTGGCCAGGGTATATTTTCTATTATTAAAAAGAATATGAAGGCAATTGATATAGAAGATAAGAGTTTAAATTCATTAGTAAGTTGTATAATCCCTCTACTCTTCTGCCAAAGCATAGTTATTTAATTATATCTCCTCTTCCATCCTTTATTCACTCTGTATCCCTTGCATTAACCCCTGCTTCTGTGCCAACATCTGTTTTTGTTTTTGTGGGTTTTTTTGCTGTTCTCTTACCCACGAATGCTCACTTTCACTATCATATCAAAATCCTACTCAGTCTTCAAAAGCAAGCTCATGACCCTTTGTCATATCTTGCTTCTTTATGCTTCCACATAAATTTTGTACCTCCATTATAGCTTCAATCATACTTATCCTTGTGAGAGCTTCCATAAATGGCTTTCTCTTTTCATGTGTTTTCCCAGTGCCTAGCATAGTGATCACCTAGCATAAGCATTGATAAATATGTTGGAGTGTATTTCCTCACAGGAAAAGAGAAATTAAATAAATGGCTACACTAAGATGAGAGCAATAGGCAAGTTTGAGACGTCACAAATGCTTGCCTCCAGACACTACTGTAATAACGTTTTGTTTACATATCACTTTTCATTTTAATCTTTAGATCATATTCTTAGAAGTACGTTTTTTACAAGGATTCTGGGGATTGCTGTGACTGCAATTGGAAGTATTCCAAGGATTTTATTGAAATAAAGAGGCAGCACAAGAACTGACCAGATGTTAACACCATGAACATGTACCTTGGGTATCTCATTTTAATTCTGGTGAAATATGGACACGGGAGTAATTTTTCCAAATTGCATGTGGGATTCACATTCACAAAGCCCATTATCTTCCCACATGTACCTGAAATAATAGGGGTAGGGACAGCTCTGCTTCTCACTCCCTACACACATCTAAATAAGAATGAGACCACAGGGACTCATGAGAAGTGCTCAATAGATTTGCAGTGCTTTGTAATTCTATCCTCAACAAATAATGTAATTCTCAGAATGAAAATACTGGTTAACATGTGCAGTGAAGATGGAAAGTAAGCAATTAGGTTCAAATAGAAAACTTAAATACATCTATTTTATTTTTATATATTTAGTGTAACTTGGGATTTAAGAAAATATGATATAGCTCCACCAGCGTGGCTCATTGGTTCACCATTGACCTATGAACCAGGAGGTCAGGGTTCGATTCCCAGTGAGGCATATGCCCAAGTTGCAGGCTCCATCCCCAGTAGGGGGCGAGCAGGAGGCAGCTGATCAATGACTCATCATTGATATTTCTTTCTCTCTCACTACCTTCCTCTCTCTGAAATAAAAAAAAAAGAAAATATATGATATAAAATATAACACCAAAAAAAGAGTAAATTAGGAGACACTGGTTTAATGATACTTCATTCCATTGTCTGTGTAGGATAGGGAACGTCCTTCCCACAGCTGCCCCATGATATCCATTTCTCACTGCAACTCAAACCCCTGGCCTGTGAGACACACTGTGTTTGCCACTGAGAAGGAGGAATCATTATACTGATGATCCATGCCCTTTGTTTGCTGTGTCCTGGGAGAAAGGAGACAAAAAACCCACACCTGATTATCTTGGCCAAGTGGAACTGGGCAACTGAGGAGAGAGAGTTAATGGGTTCACTTTACCTTGCTGATGTATTTAAGGAATGAAGATCCTGAAGCCCAGGATCCTCATTCCCATGTGCCCTCATGAGTGGGGAGGGAGGAGACTCTTACCTCCATTTCTGTCATGACCTCCTTTCATTTCACTCATTTGTATACTGGCCTCTTACCTATCTGACTGCAAGTGCATTGAAAGCTGGGTCCAGCTGTGCATCAGCTTTCCATTGGTATCATAGCTACAATTTCTGCAAGTTATAGGCCTGGACCTAATTACCATGAATGAGTAAAGGCAACAAAAGGACACAGATGCCCATGACTTATTGGCCATAGCTGGACACTAGGCTCTGATGGTCCTTATAAACCTGGCGAGAGTTTTGGAATGTGTAAACACATCGCCATAGGACCTACACTTACCACTAAAATCTGACATATCCACACCCAAGTGTAAAAAATCCCATAGGGATTATCAGGACCTCCAAATACTTGTACAGCCTCTGGGGAAAGTTAGTCTTAAATGCACAAAAGAAGGACTTCAAAAATGCTCACAGAGTAGAATTCACTACAATCCTAAGAATTTCTAAATAGTATAGGTTTTGGAGAAATGAAACATTTTTAGTAGCAGAAAATAACACAACATACTATTACAAACCAATAATTTTGGTAGGGGAATACTGTGTCATTGTTTCTGTTAAAACCATAAAATTTTGCGGGTGTAGAAAGGAAAGCCTTTCATACAACTCTGGCATGTTCACATCTCCATCACTTCACCCTTAGAAGCAACTTTCCTTTACCTGCTCTCAGAGCCAACTTAATGCTAGCATCTCTGCTTGCTGATTCTCAGATAATACTCCCAGCTGAAAACTCTCTGAAGGACTAACAGAAAGAAAATCCTGTAATCCTAGAATTTAATACTCAAAATATATTTCAAAAGTGAAGATAGCACAACAATCCCAAATCTACGATACATAGTGAAAGTAGTCCTAAAAGGGAAATTCACAGCAATACAGGCCTACCGCAAGAAGCAAGAAAGATCTCAAACAATTTAATTTTACACCTAAAGGAAGTAGAGAAAAATAACAAAGTTCAAAGTGAGTAGCAGGAAGAAAATAATAAAGATTAGAGCAGAAGTAAGTGAAATACAGTCTAAAAAATACAAAAGATCAATGAAACCAAGAGCTGGTTCTATGCAAAGATAAACAAGATCAATAAACTTTTAATCATACTATCAAGAATCAAAGAAATAACCCAAATAAATAAAATCAGAATGGAAAAAGAAGTAACAACTGGTACAACATAAATATAAAGGATTATAAGAAAATTTTATAAACAACTATATGTCAACAAATTGGACAAACTGGAAGAAATAAATAAAATACTATAAACACACAATCTCAAAAAACTGAATCAAGAAGAAACAAATAACCTGAACAGACTAATTACAACTAACGAAATTGAAGCAGTAATCAAAAGAATCACAGCAAACTAACATCCTGGACCAGATGGCTTCACAGATGAATTTCACCAAACATTCTAAAAAGAATTGACACCTATCCTTCTCAGAGTATTCCAAAAAAATTCAAGAGGAGGGAAGACTCTCAAGCTCTTTGATTAATCTCTCCCTACCCACTCCCCTACCCCTGCCTTCCCTCTGAGATTCCTCAGTCTTTTCCATGCTTGTATGTCTCTGGATCTATTTCATTCATAAGTTTTTTTTATTCTTTAGATTCCCTATATGAGAGAGATCATGTGATACTTGTCTTTTTCTGACTGGCTTGTTTTACTTAGCATAATACTCTTCAGGTCCCTTCATTAGATCCTTCTTGGTAGGAGTAAATTTAACCAAGGATATAAAAGGTCTGTATTCAGAAAATTATAAGACACTGAAGAAAGAAATTGTAGAAGATTCAAATAAATAGTGGCACATACCATGTTTAAGGATTGGAAGAATTAACATCACTAAAATGTCCATATACCTAAAGCAATCAATAGAGTCAATGCAATCCCCATTAAGGTACCACTGGTACACTTCACAGAACTCAAACAAATAATCCAAAAATTTATATGGAACCGCAAAAGGCCCCAAATATCCCCAGAAATCTTGATAAAGAAGAGCAAAGTTGGAAGTATTATGCTACCTGATATCAAACTATACTATAATGCCATAGTAATCAAAACAGCTTGGTACTGGTACAAGAACTGGCATATAGATAAATGAAACAGAATAGAGAGCCCAGAAAGAAACCCACATCTTATGGTCAATTCAAATTTAAGAAAGGAGGCAAGAACATACACTGTGATAAAGAGAGTCTATTTAATAAATGGTGTTGGGATAATTGAACAGATACGTACCAAAAAAAAAAAGAAACTAGCCCACTTTCTTACACAATACACAAAAACAAGCTCAAAATGGACTAAAGACTTAAGTGTAAGATTGGAAAGAATAAAACTAGAAGAAAATATAGGAGTATACTGTTTGACATTTCTCTTTAGCAATGTTTTTTCAGATATATCTTTTCAAGCAAGGGAAACAAAAAATAGTGATACATAAAAATAAAATTTTTTGCACAATAAAGGAAAACCATCAACAAAACAAAAAGACAACCTATTGAATGAGAGAAGATAGTCATCCATGATAAATCTGATAAGGGGTTAATAGGCAAAATTTATAAAGAACTCTGATAACATCAAAAAATCAAACAACCCAATTAAGAAATGGGCAAAGGACATGAATAGACACTTCTCCAAAGAGGACATACATATGGTCAATAGACATATAAAAAAATGCTTAATGTTACTAATCATCAGAGAGATGCAAATTAAAAACACAATGAAATATCTCCTTATACCTGATGGCAGAATTACTGCCATTAATAAATCAACAAGTGCTGGTGAGGGTGTGGAGAAAAGGGAACCCAGTGCATTGTTGGTAGGAATGCAGATGGGTGAAACCACTATGAAAAACAGTATGGAAGTTCCTCAAAAAATTGAAAATGTAATTGCCTTATGACCTATTGATTTCATTCCTGGGAATATATCCAAAGGAACCCAAAGCACTAATTTGAAAGAGTATATGCACTCATGTTCATGTAGCATTATTTACAATAGCCAAGATTTGAAAGCAGCTCAAGTGCCCATCAGTAGATGAGTAGATAAAAACGCTGTGGTATATTTACACAATGGAATACTACTTGGCTGGAAAAAAAAAAAAAGGAGATCTTACCTTTTGCGATAGTGCATGCAAATTGACCTAGAGGGTATTTTGTTCAATATATAAGCCAGTCAGAGAAAGAAAAATACCATAAGATTTTACTTATATGTGTAATCTAATGAACAAAATAAACAAACAAAATAGAAAGAGATTCATAGATACAGAAAACAGATTGAGAATAGCCAGAGGGGAGGGGGTCTGGGGGTTGGGTGAAAAAGTTGAAAGAATTAAGCAGTACAAATTGGTAGTTGTAGAATAGCCACAGAGATGTAGATTGCAGCATGGAGAATATAGTGAATAATGTTGAGATAATGGGGGATGGGGTCTGGTAGTTGCTTGGGGTAGAGGGAAGACCACTCTGTAGAGTGCATTGTTTTCTGGCTACTTCGCCACTGTACATATGAAACTGTTGTGGAATGGTATTGATGTAAACTGTGGTTGAAAAATAAATAAATAAATAAAGTAAAAACTGAAAGTTTTATTAAAGAATTGACATTGTAAAAAAGAACCAAGTGAAAATTAGAAACATGAAATTTACAATAATCAGAAAATAAATAAATAAATAAATTACTGCAAGGGCTCAACAGTAGATTATGGGTGACAAAGAAAATAACCAGAGAACCTAAAGATAAATCAATAGAATATACAAATCTGAACACCAAGGAGAAAATAGACAGAAAAATATAAAACACAGAGGCTCAGATACCTGTGGAACAATAACAAAAGTTTATGTCATTGGTATTATATACACACAAAAAGGGGGAAATAAAATAGAAGAGATCTTGGATTATCAAAATGAAAGAAAGGCCAATGGCAATATCAATAATATAAGCATATACTTTCATTTCCCTCTTGAGTTTTCTGAATTACGTTAAAGGCTGAATAAAATATAACATTTTCTGGTATAGTTCTCAATATGTGTAGAGAAACACATTTAAGAAGATTATGCTCTAAATAAAGAAGACTGAAGGAACTAAATGAAGATAAATTGTCTATACCACTTAGACCTGTAAAATGTTCACACAAGCAGACTATAAGTTATATATGTCTAATGCAATATCTACAGAAACCACAAAATATTCTGTACAAAGAAATAAACTTAAGAAAACTCAACAGATAAGTCAAAAAGGAATTTTAAAATACAGGGGTGAACAAAAGTATGTTTGTATGTGAAACAAAGTTTATTCTTGTATTATTATTTATTCTTGTATTATATAATTTTTCATATGAATAACTGTAAATCTACTTTTGCCCACCCCTCTGTGTTCAAGTGACCCACAGGAAAGCATGAAATGTGAAGCAGTTAAAACAAAACTCAGGAGGAAAAGACAAAATAAATAAAAATTGCAGGCTTAAGCACTAATAGAATTAATGATGGTAATGATATATATATATATATTTAAATATATCTTTATTGATTTCAGAGAGGAAGGAAGAGGGAGGGAGAGAGAGAGATAGAAACATCGATGATGAGAATCGTTATTGATCGGCTGCCTCCTGCACATCCCCGACTGGTGATAGAGGCTGACGGACATGTGCCCTGACTGGGAATTGAAATATGATCTCCTGGATCTTAGGTCAATGCTCAACCCCTGAGCCATGCCTGGCCATGCAATATTAATGATATTAATGATAACAATAAATATTATAATTTCTTATTAATATATTGGTCTAAATATACTAATTAGAAAGCAAAGATTGTCAAAATGGATTTTTTTAATGACCCAACTACATTTAAAAAAAATTTTAAATATAATGATATAAATTTTTTGAAAGTAGGATAGAAAAAGATATACCAATCCATTTGAAAAAACCCAGTATCTTTCAAAAGGGATCAATGATAGACTTTTGACCAATCATTTTAACTCATACATTTAAATCATAGTTTCTATAAATCATAGTTATTGTTTATTGTTGCATAAATTGTACTATGTTTGAGCAATAGTGACTTCTTTATGTTTACTCCTAAGTCCTTTATGAAGACCCCAAATATTCATTGATAATTGCCTTCATTTCCTGTAAAATGAGATCATGCTTCATCTTGGCTATTTCTGTGGAGCACTTCTTGATGAATAAACTAGAGAAATTCAGACAGCCAAAACTATTGGAGAGATGTCAGCATATGGATTGTTAGTGATCATAAAAATTTTACTATAAGGCTAAGATTACATAAGGTTTATAAGGAATCCAGAATACTACATAATGCCTATAATAATTGATAATGTATAGGATAATCATTACAATTTGGGATGAATAGTGGGTATATATGAAAAGTATAATAAGATCACCAACATGAAGTAAATTTAGCACATAATTTTAGGTTGGGTGGAAAGGTGAACAGGTTGAGAAGTATAAATTGGTAGTTACAAAATTGTCATGGGGATATAAAGTACAGCATAGGGAATATAGTCAATAATATTGTAATAACTATGTATGGTACCCAGTGGGTATTAGAATAACGGGGGAGTCACTTTGTAAGTTATATAAATGTCTGATCACTATGTTGTACACCTGAAAGTAATATAATATTGTATGTCAGCTATAATGGAAAAATAAAAAATGATTAAAATAAATAAAAGGTGTAAAAATGCTCAAAAAGTATAAAATGCTAATATAAAAAGAAAAAATTTGCCCAGTTTTAACATGTAAAATATGTTAAAATATGTTCTTTTTAAAAAGCTAAACTTGATGAATCATAGGTTCAATATGAATTTATATAAAAGTTTTAGAAGTCATAAGAATACATAAATTTTAACGAGGACACACACTTAATATTATCTACTGAAATGCAGATATCTCCATTGAATTTCTATAGCATGTTCAAATATTTCATGCCCTACATAAAATCAGACATATGCAGAGGACTTGGCTATATATTGAGAAAACATTCTCAAAGGACTCACTTATAGCTCCTAACATAAATATTGGCACTCTGTGGCATTATTAAAATTAGTAAATGTTCATTTTCTGCTAATGAGTCATCTGTCAAGTTTAGCAAATATTTTGAATGATTATCTAATTAGCAAACATTTACTAAGCAAATACCAAATACTTGAGACAAGGTGAGATCTTAAGTTTATTTGGTAGATGAAATAGGAAGCATGTAAATCCAGGAAACTGTTTCCTAATTCTGAATATTTCTCAAATAAGATGTATTTTTATCTAAGTGATAACTTGCAATATATAATGGCATATATGATATGTAAGGGTATTGCTTAAAAACCACTTAAGGATTTCTCTTTATTGTTAATGAGGATTATTATTCTTGAAGATTATTGTTATTATCTTTGTAGCCAAATTCAAATATCCTGACAATGTGCAAGTCCTTCAGTTAAAATATAGATTACATTGCCCGGTCGGGCGTGGCTCAGCGGTTGAGCATTGACCTAGGATCCAAGCAATCAGGGTTTGATTCCCGGTCGGGGCACATGCCTGGGTTCTGGGCTCTATCCCCAGTCAGGGACATGCAGGAGACAGCCGATCAATGACTCTCTCATCATTGATGTTTCTATCTCTCTCTCTCCCTCTCCTTTCCTCTCTCTGAAATCAATAAAGATATATTTTAAAAAATTTTAAATATAATTACAATTATTTTAATGAAAAGATTAATTACTAAGTACCCAATATTGAAAGCAATGTCAAAGTTTAAGAATGGCTTCCTCCCTGGAGTTTGGCTTGAGTGCCATCTTTTGGCAGTTGTTTGGGGCTTCTGGCCAATAAGCTGTTTGTCCTAGGTTCTAGTTGTATCTGAATCACTTAAAATTATTGTATTTTATTGGAGAATATAATCTTGGCAACCTTGGCCCTCTGTTCTACCAAGACAACTGTTGTAAAGGTATATCCTAAGGATTAAATCACAATATTCTATAATAAGAGTTATTAAATACTTAGTATGTGTTAATCACTGTTTCAAATGCATTATATAATTTATCCTTTATAACTACCCTATAAGTTTGGTAATGTAATAGATTTTAAAGGTCACCATGATGTTATGGAATCACAGAAGTAGATTGACCAAAGTCATAAAGCTTGTGACAGAGACAAGTCTTAAAATCAAGTCTGTTTGATTCCAAAAGCTATGCTCTAACACATATTATGTTTGTCTTTTAACAACTAAATATGCTTTTTAAAAATAGACTTAATTTTTTTAGAGAAGATTTAGCTTCATAGCAAAATTGAGAGGAAGATACTGGGATTTCACATATACCCTTTTCCCTCACAAAAGCAGAGCCTTCTCCATTATCAACATCCCCCACCAGAGTGGTACATTTATCACAATTGATGAACCTCCTTTGACACATCATAATCACCCAAAGTCCATAGTTTACGTTAGGCTTCACTCTCAATGTACATTCCATTTGGACAAAAGTATAATGACATGTATTCATCATTATGGTATAATACAGAATAATTTCAGTGCCCCACCCCACCCCAAATCCTCTGTGCCCCACCTATTCAACCTCTAATCTTTCCCAATCTTAGGAAATAACTGATCTTTTTACTGTCTCCATAGTTTTGCCTTTTCCAGAATGTCATGTAGTTGGAATCATACAGTATATAGCCTTGTTCAGATTGGCTTCTTTCACTTAGTAATATGCATTTAAGTTTCTTCCCCATCTTTTTATAGTTTGATGGCTTATTTATTTTTAGCACTGAATAATAGTCCACTATCTGGATGTATCACAGTGTATTTATCCATCTACCTACTGAAGGACATCTTGGTTGCTTCCAAGGTTTTGGCAATTATAAATAAGGTTACTATGAACATCTGTGTGTAAGCTTCTGTGCAAACATGTTTTCAACTCTTTTGGGTAAATATCAAAGAGCATGGTTGCGGGATCATATGGTAAGAGTATTTTAGTTTTGCAAGAGATCACCAAACTGCCTTCCAAAAGTGGCTGTACCATTTTGTATTCCTACCAGCAGCAAATGAAAGTTCCTGTTTCTCCACATCCTCACCAGTGCTTGATGTTGCCAGTGTTCTGGATTTCGGCCAATCTAATAGGCATGTAGTGGTATCTCATTTTTTTAAATTTGCATTTCCCTGATGACATATAATATGATACTGTTTTCATGTGCTTATTTGTCACCTACATATCTTCTTTGACGAAATGTCCATTGAGGTGTTTGGCCCATTTTTAAGTGAGTTGTTTTGCTTACTGTTGAATATTAAGATTCTTTGTATATTTTTTTGTAACAACCTTTTATCAGATGTGACTTTTGCAAATATTTTCTTCCTCATCTCTGTGGCATATTGTCTCATTCTCTTGGCATTGTCTTTCACAGAGTACAAGTTTTAAATTTTAATGAAGTCCAATCATTTTAATAAATGCTACATGAACCACCACTGATTGATTTTCCTATATTAATACAAACATGTATCCATGGTATAAACCATACTTGGTGAAGATCTCTCTGTAGAAGTATTATTGCTCTGTTCAAGATTCTTTAAAATATGTATTAATTGTTTTAAAACATCTTGTATTTTAAAAGAGAAGTGTGAGTTGTTCCTAGGAGAAACCATATCTACATGATAATTGAGGCATCACATAAACTCTAAGGGACCCATGAGACTTGCAAACAGATGAGCAATGGGCTCATCCCGGGCTAACCCCCTGAACCTGTCTCCAAGGCCCCATTTTCCTTTGACTTCCCAGTGAACTATGATAGTCCAGCCTAGGCTCTCCTGCTGCTTCTTCTATGCTAAGCCTTTTCTTGTTCTACTGTCCCAGCTTTAATAGATGTTCCCTCATAGTCACCTGGACTTGTGAATTTTTTCCTGCACGAAGTCAAGAATCCACATACTACCCGCTGACCCTAGGCAGACCCACTGCCTGGTAAGATTTTACATACACATACTGGTCTTATTCAGGAAAGAAGAGGCATCTTATATTTAGTACACAGAGTAAAAGTAAAATTGTGACCTCTGGCCATCTTTATCTAGGTAATATTTTAAAAGATAGATCAATAAACAAGGTATCTTAAAGTTATCTAGAATATTATAAAATATTGCACATGAACTAAAAAGAATGGTGTTCAAAGAAATGAAGAGACTGACTTAAAATTACTGTTTTACTTTTCATACTTTCTTTTTGTTTGTATATTTTAAGTTTGGACTTATGAGCTAGCTATAAGAAAAGGAATATGAGAAAAAAATTCAGAAAACCCATCAATTGGAATTTTGAGAAATTTTATGGTGGTGTGTGATTTAGATTAAGACCATATACAATATATTTTTCTATTAAATACAAAATTATTTCTCACACTTTTAAAGATTATAGCTTAAACTTGGCTTTGGGACATTTTTCAGCAGATTTTACTTGAAGACAGCCAAATATGAAAAAAACAAAAAACAAAAAACCAACCCAAAAAAACCAACTTGTCAGCATTTTCTTGTGCTTCTTCTAATTCTTAGTAACAGTAGGATGAAACAAATTTAGAGTGTCAATGAGGCACTTTTGATGGTCTATTTTGGGTTAGAGAGTTTCAGTTCATATAAAAACCATGTCGGCAACAAATATTACTTTGAATCAGAGTCATACGTTTAAGATTTGATTATATTTTGATGCACCAGTATTTTGGGGAAAGTCAAATTTTCAGATTCTTAATATGTCCTTCCTGGAATATTTTTATGCAGTTTTAGAGGTCAACGGGGTTATTGACTAAAACAAGTTTGAAAAACACTTTATACATTGGTCAATAGCATTTATTTTCTTGAATGTATATGTATTTAACATTTCTGAGACAAAAGTGGAAGGAAATCTGTTTTAGGAAATATATTTAAGTGCAAAATATGGATATTTTTTGTTTCAAACCCTCAGGATAATTGTTAAAATGTGGTCAGTACTATACCTCTAAAGTGATATATATATTGCAGGAGAAGGAAAATTTCCCCTTCTTCCCTTCTAGGTTCTTTGGCTGGTCTAATAATTAAATTGACATAAGACAGCTTAACAAGACAGAAACAAACTTTGTACATAGAGTAGCCTCAAAAGCAGCCAGGCACTTGAGGCTTATAAACCATCCTGACCCAAGGAGAAGTGGGTAGGTGTGTGGGGCTTTAAGGTGAGGAAGACAATTTACACAGAGATGGGAAGGATAAATGTTTGGTA
This sequence comes from Miniopterus natalensis, assembly GCF_054644295.1. Lineage (NCBI taxonomy): Eukaryota > Metazoa > Chordata > Mammalia > Chiroptera > Miniopteridae > Miniopterus > Miniopterus natalensis. The sequence goes on along the minus strand of NC_142103.1, from coordinate 1,269,784 downwards.
AACAAATGCTTGCCTGTCCAGGCAGATAAATCTTTTGGATATAAAAGTTATTTTTGGTATTTGCTTTCTTCCTAGTACAAGCCCTCTATCTAAATTATTTTAGGCAGTTAAAGAAGAAAAAAAAAAAAGAAGAAGAAAAAAAAAAGCCTTCGGCTTCAAACAATCCACATGCCAAAGTGACACATTTTGGGATCAAGTATTCTGCTCCCACTCAACAGCAACAGAATTTTTATGAGTTGCACCAAAATGTCAGCTTCATATGGATTAAGTTGACTTGCAAAGGATAAGAGTCTTATATTTATTCTGTTCAAACAATGTACTGTAAATCCTTTCCATGCAATCTAAAAGAAGGATTACCATAAATGAGAAAACTTTGTAGAAAGACTCTGTGGAAATATAAAAAAACATTATTTATCTCCAAAACATTCCAGTGCCCCAAAAGTTATAATAAACACAATTTTAGTGTAAATCGGAACAATAAAGTAAAAATGAAGCGTTTGAATATCATAAAAGGACTCTCATACCTGAGAGGAGAAGGACATCAACTTAAATTTTCAAAATGGGCTAAATATCACAAACCAAGGAGTCTCTTAAGCATCTCATAAAAGATAAAAATCAGAAAATAATGAATCACTTGATATAATCCAGTATTAAACAGAAGGAGAAAAACAACACATGGCTTGCATAGTACAAATTAAGTGTATACAGATCTGGAAAATATATCATCACATTTGTTAGTTATTTCTCTTTTATTTTCTTCATATGAGGAAAAAAGAAAGAACTATTATTCAACGAGTACCTTCTAGGTGCCAGGTACTGCTGAGTAATTTAAATACATTATTTTACTTATCTCATGAACTTATTACATTCAAATGAACTGGCTAATAACATTAAAATTCAATATCTTATTCTTACTACAATTAGGAAAACTAGACATGAAAAATAATAAATATTTTCATAAAGGTTTATTCATGGAGTGCATATTTGACCTTGCAGTTCTATTTAGTTTACTAAGATAATTTCCAAAATTTCCTCATCAGCTTGCCATGTTTTAGAGAGAAAACCTTCACACACTGCCTATATTAATTATTTTGGATGTGGCAGGTACCAAGAGGCAAAAGCAAGAGTAAATGTGAAAGGTATCACAGAATTAGATGATAGGGTTTCCAGGATAAAGGTTGGAGAGTGAAGGGAGGGGGCTGGGTGAAAAAGATGAAGGAATTAAGCTAAAAACAAACAAAAACCCCCTCATAGGCAGAAAACAGTATGGTGATTACCAGAGGGAAATGGGGATGGGGGGAGACAGGAGAGCATAAAGGGGGGATAAATGATGGTGGAAAGAGACATAACTTGGGGTGGTGAATACACAATACAATATACAGATGATGTATTATAGAATTTTATACCTTAAATCTATATAATTTTATTAACCAATATAACCCCAATAAATTCAATAAAAAGTTATTGGCAATGTAATCAGTTATGGAACAATTGCATTTTTTTCAGTTATAAGGAAATGAAGAACCTAGGTTAGATTGATGGTAGTAGTAATTGAAAAAAATAATGATTCAAAAATTATTCCATTAATAATTAATAGGATTTTATAATTGTTTATATCCATCGGGATGAATGGAAGGTTGAAGTCAAGGATGAATAGATGCCTTAGACGAAAGAATACTATAGTGAAAAAAACACCAGTTGGCTTTTATCTGGATCTTTCACTATTACTGAATTGTAAAAAAATAAACATCACATTGTCACATTAATTCTGAGCTTTGTTTCTCCTTCTGTAAAATGAAGGGATTATGTTGTTTTTCTTAAGCATTCTGTAAGTAGTAGAATTGCAAAGAAAGGGTAACTACTAAAGAATGATAAAGAGTTTTACAATTGATATGCTGTTTGAGGTAAAGACCAGATAGCCAAGCTTAAAATATGAAAAGAGATATTTAATACTTCAGGATAAGATCTATAGAGAAACCAAACTTGTCGCCTCAAAATATGTCTCTTCGGTATAAAGATTACTTTAGGCTGATTAATATTAAGAAATAGCATATATATATGAGGCTCTGAAAACTGAGTAGGAGTTACCTTTGTGGTAGAGACATTCACAATTATAAGGGAGATCTCCATTTGTAAGGGTGTCTCCTCAGTACCACAAAAAGTGGGATGACCTTATCTTTAGAAAATCTTATCAATGGAGAAGGCAAGGAATTAAGTCTGCATAACATCCTTACCCTTGTTTACTGGGCTTTTCCTGGTAACCTCAGATAACTGACTCCTACAATCCCAACATCTTCCTTTGTCTTCAGCTGAACGTGCTTTTTAAGGTGGTGGCTTCAGCCATTTGGGAAATTTACTCAGTCTTCCTGGGTATCTCCCATGTACACAGGCAGTATACATTATTAAACTTTTGCATTTTCTCCTGTATATCTGTATTTTATTACAGGGATGTCTCAGCCAGAACTCACAATGGTAAAGGAAAATTGTTTTTCCTCCCCTACAGGTAAAAATCAATAGTGTGCACTTATGAGTCATAACAACAGTGCTCTAAATGATAGGTGACCAGAATAAACCACAAAATACAGACATGACAGATATATATATGGTAAATACCTAAACAAAATTATCACTTTTATGCATATATCACCCAGATACATTTTCTCCTTGGGCCAATAATTATTTTAAAATCCAATTAAATATTGTGCCCAAGGAAATCTTAAGAGATTGACTCTAAGTGAAAAATTAGCACATGGGAGTTAATTTTTATTCCTTAAAAATAAAACTATTGAATTATCCATTCTGTGGACAAAAAGGGGGTTTTGTGGAAAGTAACCTCACAGGGTGATCTGACCATAAATTCCTAACTAGATAGGTCATGGTGGGTGGTCATGCCCAGGAATATAACTTCTTTCATTAAAAGCTTATTTTTACCTTAAGCAAGCCCTGTCGATTATTTCTCTGCATCTAGGTTAATGCACCTTTGAAATGTCCCCTTTCATACCCATCCTTCTAAAGTGTTCCAAGAGAGTACAGTAATTTTAAATATCATGTAATCTGATCCAGGCCTTGTTTTCTGATACCTTCATGTAATCTTCCTTGTTTTCTCCTTAATTTCAAGTGCATAAAAGAAACGGCAAAACTGTTTTTCTCTGGAACATTTTAGATCTTGCTCACCAGAATAACTCATCAGTTTGGCTCAAGTAAGCTCTTAGGAGAATTCCCTAAAGGTTTGGACATTTCTTATGTTGACAATTCCAATCCTATTCTAATCAAAGATCAACATAATACTATGGAAGGAGAGAAGAGGAACTGTCTAGCTAGCTCTATGTTGAGAGAAAAGGCTGTTGAAGGCTTTAATAAGAAACTGTTTAAAATAATTTTTCTAAGAATATTGTAAATATAGCTTTTAGAAAACTAAGAATGGGAAAACTTCAAAATTTAATCTGCTCTTTATCGAATTTAGTCCTCAAAAGAATATTGTTATAGTTCTATTCTTTATTACCAACACCCAGAGAACAATAAACTCCATCCCACAGCATGCTCTGGTTCCTCCTATATAAGTAAGTCTATGAGGCATTGCACAGTGGCAGAACAGTACTGGCCTTTTGACAGCAATTGAACCTTGTTAGGTGACTTGGTAAATCTCTCTTAGTTAGACATCAGAAATCTCTATTACTGACAACACATTCCCCTACCTTAGAAAGGGGTTGAGTTCTATATGTTCAGTTATACATTACTTGTTTAGAGAACAGGATATTTTTAATATAAACAATCTTCTAAATTATATATATGTTAGACAGTTACCCTTGAAAATGTACTTAAGCTACGTTAACCCAAATATCTTGTGTTTATATTAAATAAAAATTTAAAGGAAACATTTACAACTCTAGTAATTTTAACACAAATTATAAAATGAAAAATAAGCCAGTAATACATTTACCTTGGGAGAAAATCAGGTGAAACTAGGAAGATTATGAGGCTATACATAACGATTTTAAAGGGCAGTGTAAATGGGCTTTCTGGCAAGTTGGGAATTTCAGGGTTTTAGAGATTAGGTTCTTTAAAATATCTAATGCCTCATTAAATCATATGGTTTTTATTTGCATTGGTAGCTTAAAGGCCAAACAGTTGCATTTTGTATTACAAAAGGAATCAAAAGAAAGAACATGGAATGGACTAAAATGCATTACTATCATCCAACCAGCAAAGAAGATGCTAGGGAAGACTTTAGGAGCAATGCCATTAAAGTAAGATATAGGACAAAGAATGTCATTATTTATCCTTGTGTTTCATAATGTAATGGAGGCCCTACTATATGCATTAAACCAATAAAATAAACAGAAAAGAATAAACAACATAGCCTTATTTGTGGATGATATGGTTATATATATAGCAAATAAATGCTAATAGAATTATTAACACTAGAAAGGTAATGTAGCAAAGTTACTAGATAAAAAAGAACACAGAAAAATCTATTTTTATGCAAAAGCAAAATTATTTGGAAGTATAATAGAAAAAAATTATTGCATTCCCTTGCATTCCTAGTAGACCAAAAACTATAAGGTATGTATATTTTTATAAATAAGTTTATCACGATTTTTGTGGAGAATATTAAAAATTGTCATTTCAAAATATGAAGGAAGAACTTAGTAGATTTAAAATTCTATTTTATCAATAGACTCAACATCACAAAATTCTAATTCCCGCTCCCAACTAAACTCTATAGTACACCTAAAAGTTTGCGTTCGATTCCGTCAGGCACATACCTAATTTACAGTTGTGGTTCAGTCCCTGGTTGGGGTGCTTATGAGAGGAAACCAATAGATGTTTCTCTCACATCCATGTTTCTTTCTTTCTTTTTCTCCCTCCCTCCCTCCATCCTGCCCCCCTCTCCCTTCCTCTTTTTATCAATAAACATATTCTCAGGTGAGGATTTAAAAAAAAAGAAGAAAAGATTAATGTGCCAATAATAGCCAAGATAGTTATAAAGAAAACTAAGATTGCAGGCTGACTTGTCCTACCAATTTTTCAGATTTTGGGAGAACCATACTATGTATGTACACTTTTGGTGTACATTACTGTGAGTTTTTAAAAATGCACATCATTGTTTAACTATGGCCAAATTCAAGGAATAAAATAATTGCATTACCCCCCAAATTTCCCAATTCCTATTGACAATGAACATCTCCCACCTCCATGTCCTGGAAGTCACTGACCTCTTTTCTGTCCCTGTAGTTTTATTTCTTTGGAAGAGTCTCATTTTGGGTCTGGTTACTTTGACTTAGCGAATACCATTCAGATACATCCACATACTTTCAAGTACCAAGTAGTTAAGTCATTTCCTTGACTTAATATATTCCAATGTGGGCTAGTTCCAGTCTTTGATTATTACAAATAATCCTATAAGTATCCATGTGCAAGCCTTTAATTTACATGTTTTAATTTTTCTTTGGTAAATACCTAGTAGTACAATGCCTGGGACATATAAAAAGTGTTTACTGTACAAGAAACTGCCAAACCAACGCCCTTCTAAGATCATTGTTTTCCTACCAGATGCAGAAGATAATCATAAAGGTAAAAACAGTCCTTCTCGAACATCCACCACTCTTATACACATATAATGACATATACATACATAATTGGTACACATATAATATGTGCACATTATGTATGTATATAGTTAATATATAGATATGTAAAATTATATATTAGATATTCATAAAATTATATCTGTACATAAAGTTTTATGTTTATGTGTGAGATTCAAATTTCCATGTTGTTTGTACTTATCCTTAGTCATTGTACAAGGTATTTTATTTGAGGAACTCTCTGCTACCCAGCTGTCTCTAGACACATGTTGACTCACCTACCCTGCTTCTTTCTAAAATCTGGTCTTAATGATTTGAAATTGTTTGAGCTTGCTTCCAGCACCCTCCCAGTCTACAATCCCTGTAGTAATAATGTATGACACACATGCCCAAGCTTTTATACAGTAGCTTATAAATAAAAAATGAAAGCACAGTGATTATAAAGATAAATCCTCAGTTTTTACAGTTCTGTTATTTTATGTAACCACTTGTTTTTATTTATGTCTAAATCATTAAAACAAAGTTTAAATTGCAAGGTGTAAATTTTTAAAGGGGTGTGCAAAACTACTGTATTAAAACAAAGTATTTCACTGAATTTAAATAATATCTTTAAAAGTGAAATTATTCTTTAATTGTTATTTATTTCTAAACTACAGAACAAATACAGAAATTAAAACACTACATTTGTTTTATAATTCAGTAGTTACCAAAATTGTATTGTTTGCACAGTGTTTGCTTTCCTTAAAATTTTTGTTTTTGCTATTATTAAAATGTTTAATAAAAGAAAATTTATTGTGTTTTTTCTGATTTTTTAATTCATGAATACTAGTGATTATTTCTCCTATTTAAGAGGGCGTGTTAAAAAATGCCTCCCATGTGTCAAATACTTACTATGACACTGGAAGGGGATATTTTATTGTTTAAAATCCTTCATATTTTGGCCTTAGTGTCTGCGGGGTTTTTGTTGTTGTTTTCTGTTTTTTAAACAGCTTTGTTGAGGTATAATTAATTTACAATAAACCACATCTTTCAATTGCACAGTTTGATAAGTTTTGACATATGGATATACCCATTAAATTATCACGGTCAAAATAGTGAATATTTTCATCACCCCCAAGAGTTTCCTTTTGGCCCTTTGTAATCTCTCTGTTCCATACCTTGCTAACCCCTATTACCTAAGTAACCATTGATCTCCATCTTGTTGTTATAGTTTAGTTTACATTTTCTAGAGATTTATATAAATGGAATCATGCAGTATATACTATTTTATGCCTATACTCTTATATCTAATGTATTTCAATCAGCACATTTTGACATGTATTCAGGTCATTGCATGTATTAATATTTCATTCCTTTTTATTACTGAGTAGTAGTATTACATTGTCTGAATATGACAAAATGTGTTCATTCATTCACTTGTTGGTGGGCACTTGAGGTATTTCCATTTTGGGCTATTACAAATAAAGTTGTTTTGAACATCTGCATACAAATCTTTTAGTAGATATGTGCTTTCATTTATCTTGGATAAATAACTGACAGTGGTATATCTAGACTATAAGGTAGGTGTATGTTAACTTTAGAAGAAACTGCAAATCACTTATTTTGAAGGTGACTGAATCACTTCAAATTTCTCCTAACAGTCTGTGAAAGTTCCAGTACCGCCAAATCTTTACCACACTTGCTATGGCCAATCAACCTGATTTTAGGCCTTCTAATAAATGTCATGCTTTCTCATTGTGATTTAAATTTGCATTTCCATAATGACTAATGATGTTCAGCATCCTATTATGGTTATATTGATTGTGTCTGTATCTATATTCCCTTACATGTTTCATAACCTTCTCCATTGATATATCATGCTGGTCATTATCCATTCTCTAGTTAATTCTCCTCATCACCCAGGGAGGGTTCATGGAAAGGAGTCTGCAATTGGATTTGAACTTTCATTGTGTCTATGGATCCCAGGAATTATATATTTTCATGCTAGCCCACACTCTGCCTTTAGTAATTCTTTAAAAAATTGTTAGCTGTACTTTTCTTACAGTGTTTTGCAATTAACATCTACTCCAGGTAAGTAGTGCTCACAGCCCATCTCTTCTTGGAGGTGCCTGTTCCTCCTTTGATTTTAGCTTAGTTATTTGTCCTATATCTTTAATTCTCTGATGAGTTCAGGAGAAGTTGTGATTGTTCAAATTAACTATCATCTTAAGGTGGGAGCAATGCTCTTTTTCTAGCTTTCTACACCTAATGCAGAAGACAGAAATCTATCCTTTGTTCTTCATACCTAATAATATTGTATTCTAATCAGATACTATATTCTGAAAGAGGTTATTGATTATATCTTTGTGAAAATAGTTAAATAAGATAAAAGTAATAATTGATACACTTTATTTTCTGCCTTCTATATGCAAGGCACAAAACTAGATGAACCACTTTCATGCATGCTGTTTAGTGGTAATGTAGTGACTTTATGCCCTTTTGGAATTATGATTTTCTTATTTGATATTATAACTACACATACCAAATATGGGGCTCACCACACTCTCTCCAGATGACTGACTTTGGGTTACAAACTGTGGAGTCTGCTATTTTATTTGAGAAAACCTTCCAACAGGACATGCCCACACACATCTTACATAGTAGGTCATGTGACCCTAAAGTCCATGTCCTGAACACAATGCTGATTTTTAAGATCTGCTCTGGAATATTCTTGGGTTACAAGAAACCATACCTCACATCATATATAAAATATAACTGTGAATGATAAAATATCTAAATGTATGAACTAATACTGTAAAACTCTTAGAAGAACACACAAATGTAAATCTTCAGGGCTTTGGATTGGACAACAGTTTCTTAAATCTGACGCAAAAATCACAAACATCCAAGGAAAGATAGATGATACATCATTAAAATTAAAACTTTTGTTCATCAAAGGGCACTATTAAGAACGTGAAAAGACAACTTACGGAATGGAAAATATATAGAAAGTCACATACATGTTAAGGTTCTAATACCCAAAATTTATTTAAAAACAACAACACACTGCCAAGCCAGTGTGGCTCAGTGGTTTGGCATCAACCTATGATCCAGGAGATGGTGGTTCAATTCCTGGTCAGGGCACATGCCCAGGTTGAAAGGTCAATCCCCTATGGGGATTGTGCAGGAGGCAGCCAATCAATGACTCTCTCATCATTGATGTTTCTATCTCTCCCTCTCTCTTCTTCTCTCTGAAATCAATAATGACATACTAAAAAAATAAAAAAATAAAAAACAACAACACATACCTTAAACTCAACAATAAACAGGCTAATAATTCAATTCAAAAATGGGCACACTATATGAATAGATATTGCTTGAAGGAAGATATACAAATGTCTAACAAGCATATGAAATGTTTAACATCATCAATCATTAGAGAAATGCAAGTCAAAATCACAGTAAGATATCATTTCACACTCACTAGGGTGGCCAAAATTTTTAAAATATTGGAAAGCAACAAATGTTGGCAAAGATATGGAGAAATGGAGCACTCATACATTGATGGTAGGAAAGAAAAAGGAGCATCCACTGTGGAAAACAGTTTGGCAACTCCTCACAATGTGAAACACAGAGTTACCATAAGACACAGTAATTCAGTTTCTACGTATATGCCCAAGAGAACTGAAAACATACATCCACACAAAATATTTTTTCAGAAATCTTTATAGGAGCATTATTAATATCTAAATTTCTATCAGATGAATCGATAAACAAAATGTGATACATAGATACAATGGAATATTAGCGATAGAAAGGAATGAAATAATGAAGGACCAATACATGTTAGTTACAGTGTAGGTTAACCTTAAAAATATTATGCTAGGTAAGAGTCCAGACCAAATAAAAATGTCCACCTATTGTATGATTCCATTGAATGAAATGTTCAAAGTAAGAGAATCTATAAAAAGAGAAAATAGATTAGTGGTTTTCTAGAGCTGGGTGAGATTGGAAGACAGGGGAATAGCAGCCAAAAGGTATGAGGTTTTTTTTCCAGTGATAAAATTGTGAAATTAGAAGGAAACAAGATGGTGGCATAGGTACCAGCTGTACCGGCCACCTCCCACAACCACATCAAAATTATAACTAAAATACAGAACAACCATTACTCACAACTTCCTGAAATCTGGCTGAACAGAAGCCCTGCAACCAGGGAACTGAAGAAGCATCAAGACCAGTAGTAGGGGCAGAGACACAGGCAGATAAGGGATGGATCCTGGAGACACAGCCACGCAGGGCCACACCGGGTGCCCCAGGGACTGTGGCTGAGGGTTGCGGAGGATGCGGGAGTCCCAGGCAGCTCCTCTTAAATGGCCTGCACACATACTAAGATGCACTCCCTCTGAGCCCCAGCACTAGGCAGCAGCTTGAAAGGAAACTGGGACACTTGGGGAGGAACTAACGTTCTTGAAATTGTGGTGAAAGCTGGAAGGGTGGCTTTCTCCCAGGCAGAAGAGCTGGCAGAGGCCATTGCTCCTTTGGAAAGCCCTCCTCCCACAGAGCCAGCAGGCAGGCACCATATTTGAATCTCCAGCACCTGACTCACAGGTTTGGCCCTGCCCCAGAGATTCCTGGAGGCCCTGCCCCTCCCCACCTGTAGGCTCACCCAGGCCATTTACAGAGGCTTTTCTGTGCAAGTGGCCTCCTGAGACTTATACTTAGGACTTTCCAAAAATTTATCAAACAAGCAGCAGTGTGCACCAGACAGCTCAATAAATGGCCCCAGGCCTGGCACTAGTAGCAGCCTGCACTGGTTCATAGCTTGGTCTCTCCTGGACACCTCCAAGCCCAGCACAAGTAACAGCCAACTACAGTTTGCTGTGTAACTCATGCAAGGTGGCCCTGGGAAAGGCACAGGCAGAGACTGACTTTGCACCTCCCTGGAGGACCCAGAGACAGCGCACCTGGTGGTCAGACTCAACCACACTGGATTACAACCCTACCACATCCATGATTGACACACTCAAGGGATGCACTTGGTGAACACCAAAGCTCCAATGAAGTAAATCCTGTTCCATAAGGGTGTCCCCAGCACAGTTGCTCTTTGGTTGTAGTTACAGCTAGTCCTCACAGCTGATTGCCTGAGGTTCAAATCCTCCCAGTGAAAACAACAGCAAGTAAGGCTCAACTACAACAGGACAGTGCACACAGCCCACGCAGGGGAGCACCTAGAAGGCCTAGCTCAGGTGACTGGGGAGGCTGGGCCACTGGACCCTACAGGACACCTACTACACAAAGCCACTCTACAAATTCCAGGAGACATAGCAGCTCTACCTAATACATAGAAACAAACACCTGGAAGCAGCCAAAATGTGGAGGCAAAGAAACATGTCACAAAGGAAAGAACAGAAGAAATCTCTAGAAAAGGAACTAAATGAAATAGATCTGAGCAAGCTAACAGATACAGAGTTCAGAGATTTTGTTTATAAGGATGCTCAACCATATTAGTAAGAGTATTACAAAGCCAACTGAGAAAATCGATGACATAATAAAGTACCAACTTGAAATGAAGGCTACAAGAACTGAAATGAAGAATAGTTTACAGGGAATCAACAGTAGAGTAGAGGATGCTGAGAATCAAATCAACAATTTGGAACTTGAGGAAACAAAAAACACCCAACCAGAAGAGCAAAAAGAAAAAAGAATCCAGAAATATGTATATATTTCCAGAAGATAGTATAAGGAGCCTCTGGGACAACTTCAAGAGGCCCAGCATTCATATTATTGGGGTGCCAGAAATTGAAAACCTATTTGAAAAAATAATGACATAAAACATCACCTACCTGGGGAAAGAAATCGACTTACAAGTCCAGGAAGCACAGAGGGTCCCAAACAAGAGGAACCCAAAGAGGCCCACAGCAAGACACATCATAATTAAAATGCCAAAGGTGAAAAACAGAGAGAGAATCTTAAAAGCAGTAAGAGAAAAGCAATTAGTTACCTACAAGGGAGCACCCATACAACTGTCAGCTGATTTCTCAACAGAAACCTTGCAGGCCAGAAGGGAATGGCAAGAAATATTCAAAGTGGTGGAAAACATGGAACTACAACCAAGATTCCTCTACCCAGCAAAGCTATCATTTAGAACTGAAGGTCAGATAAAGAGCTTCACAGAGCCCGACCGGGCGTGGCTCAGCTGTTGAGCGTCGACCTGGGATCCAGGCAATCGGGGTTCGATTCCCGGACAGGGCACATGCCTGAGTTGTGGGCTGCAGCCGATCAATGACTCTCTCATCATTGATGTTTCTATATCTCTCTCTCCATCTCCTTTCCTCTCTCTGAAATCAATAAAGATATTTAAAAAAAAAAAAAAAAGAGCTTCACAGATACGAAAAAGCTAAAGGAGTTCATTACCACCAGTCCAGCACTACAGGAAAAGTTGAAGGGTCTTCTTTAAGAAGAAGTTAATGAACAAAAGAATTTGACGAACTAAATAAATCCAGAGACATTGACGCATGCAACAGATGATCATATTTCAGAGGGAAGAGAGAAGGGTGTGGAGGGTGGGAAGAGATTAACCAAAGAAAGTTATATGCACATATGCAAAACCCATGAACACAGTCAATAATGGGGTGAAGGCCTGAGGAGGAGGTGGGAGTGAGGTGGAGGGGGTCAATTGGGGGGAAAAATGGGACACTTGTAATACTTTCAACAATAAAGATAAATTTTAAAAAATTGTGAAATTATACGGTACAACCTTATGAATATAAAAGACATTGAACTATGCACTTTAAAATAGTGAACTTATGGTATGTTAATTATATCTCTGTAAAAAATGAAGGTAAAGTCATTCCCAGATTTTTCAAAAGCTTAGAAAATGTGTTTCTAGAAAATTTACTTATCATGTGGTGTCATTTCCTTACTCAAATACAACTCCTTTCCTTCTGAAACTCTTTTCTATTATCATCAAATATATTACATTTCTATATGTTATAAGCTCAATCATATGTGCATATATATATATAGTTTTATAAATTGCTTTTCAAGGTCAGGTAAGAGATGAAAAAGAAAGAAAAATGCAATTAAACTGTCTCTCATAATTATCTACACAATTAGCTTTAACAGTGGTCTCTCTTATTTCCTCTGGATTCAAATGATCATCTTGCCACTATTAAATAAAAACTCCCAGAATTAGGAAAGCTGCAGGTGAGAAACTCAGATGTACATAAAGATGGGAATAGGATCAGAGAAGGAATACTTCAAGGTAAACTACAACCTTTTATTTTTCTTATTCTTAATTAACCTAAAAACCACTGCTGAAAGTAAAAATCATAGCAATGTATGATGTGCTTATAACACATGGATCAGTGAAATGAATACTAGCAATACTACAAGGCACTGGAGGGTAGAATTATGAATACTCTGTAATAAGGTAACTGCAAGAAACATAAAGTGGATTAGAACTATTTTGAGGTTGACATACATTAATTGTAAATGTATATTGGAAAGTCTAGGGCAGGAATTTAAAACATCTAAAAAGGAACAAAAATATAGAATCATATAGCTCTGGTGGTCAGCTAATATTAAGATAGCAGTAGAGCTGTATTTCTTCTAGATATTCTTAGGGGAGAGTTCAATTATTTGCCTTTTCCTGCTTCTAGAGATGAACTGCATTCCGTGCTGTGGCTTCTTCTGTCATCTTCAAAGCTAGTAGTGTATTTAGCATCTTTACATCTCTCTAACTCTAATCTTGACTTCCATAGTCACATTTCCTTCTCTGACACTCTTATTTCTCTTGGATCAGTATCCTAATAATTACATTGGGACCACCCAAATAATCCAGGATATATCTCTAGATCGAGATCCTTAATCACATTTGCAAAGTCCCCTTTGCCATATAAATTAACATATTCACAGGTCTAGGGATTAAAGAGTAAACATACTGCAGGGCCATTATTCACATTCAAATTATAATTAAGAAAGATAATATTACCAATACTCTAGTATCCTCCTGCATCTCTCTCCTCCCCACACAGGTAATCACTACCCTGATTTTTTAGATAATAATAATTATCTTGCTTTTTTCTATATTTCTGCCACTTAGGTATGTACTCCTAAATAACTTGCTTCATATTCAAGAGTTGAGTAGCAAGTACAAATCTAGCTGTGTTAGGAAAGGGTAATCTGAGAACTAGATAAGCTGTAGAGCCTGTTCTCAGTTTGCCAGAAAGTTTATAAGAGCCCCAGCTGGGAAAGCCAGTGCAGGAGTTTGCAGTCAGCCACACCAAGGTCAGGGCATCTGCCAGACTGTAGTGTGAACCAAGTACTGGATGTCTGGTAGAGATATGGTCAGATTGAAAATGCATTTTATTCATACCTTAGAACTCCCTGCTTCATTATCTTGATTACAGTGCTGCTTTTTGATATCTTTGTTTTATAAATACATATGCCTACCCAGGATTAAAGTTTGGCTCTTTTGCACTTGTGTACTTTAAACTAAAAATTATTTCCTAACTACAAACTGAGTTATATTGTTTATCTACACTCATTTACAATTGCATCTTACATGTCTGCATTTATTCTATGTGAAATGTTGGGAAGCAGTGTTCTAATCAGGCATTAATATTCTTCTAAAGCATGCTTTGCCAACAAAGTTTTAGAGGATTCAAGAATAAGAGCAGATTATGTTATTCATTGTTCACAGATATCATATCACTTCTCCTCCACCTTGAAATGCTATTATTCTGCTACCCCAAATTCACATATATGTCGATACATACACTCACACACAAGTCCAGGCAGAGCTGATGCTCATCTTGGGCAATTACTTCTAACATAGAGGGTTAACCTGCTTTTCTTTTTTAAAAAATTATCTTCATTGCTGAAATTATTACAGCAATAATGCTTTTTTCCCATTAACTCCTCCCCCCCAGGTCTTCTCCACATTATTGTCTGTGTCCATTTGTTATGCATATATGCATATAAATTCTTTCACTAATCTCTTCCCGACTCCCTCCCCTCCCCACTTCCCTCTGAGATTCGTCAGGCTGGTGTTGTCTGTGGTCACAGTAAACTAGGTAGAAATTACAGTCTACTGACTGAGAAAGTCAGGCTAATTTCTTGTGGAACAATCTAAGTTGGATTTTATTATGAGTCAAATCAGTTACCTAGGTTTTTAACAAAGGCATCAATAAGAATGGTGCAATGAAATCGGAGACAATTGCCAAGGGCTGAATTTTAAAATTTTATATATCCATGAAACAGTATATTGAGAAATTAAAGACTTTATGGGTCTTTAGGGACTTTTAAACAAGAACATACATGCAAGAAAAAGTGATATGACAGATCATTATGAAACTTTCCAGTATCATTAAATGAATGAGGCTAAAGTAGTGGGGAAAATGCGGCTGTTTAAACACAACTACAATACTTTATTAGCATTGATGGGGAGAGGAAACCACATAAAATTACATTTCATGCATAGAAAATACCTGATTTTTTATGACTAGAACTGATGCATACACTTCTGTTAGCTCTTCAAGTTTCTTTAAGTGGAATCAGAGAGGAAAGCTTATTAGTGGAGTTCTGCCACTTAAGTATATAAAATAAAAATGTCTTTAGAAATGAGCCAGATCTTTGAAGTTTCACTCTTTCATCTAGACCAATAATACCAAAGTAAAGAACTTGACCTCAAATGCCACCATTTAAAAAATGTATGCTTGATTTTCTAGCATAAAATCATCATCTGCAGAGCAAAAGGCAAGGGAACTGAAAAGTATTTTCTGATATTTTCTTTTCCCTGCTTTATAGTTACAGTCAAAATAAAATCTTGCCTTCATGGTGGTTGGAGAACTAAACTGAATTTGATGAAGCTACTTGGGATCCTTGCAGCTACAGATTTCCTTTTTAATGCCCCTCAAAATACACATACCTCCTACAAAAAATTTTTGAATCCCCCCCCCCAAAAGACAAAGGAAACACTCAAATCAGGTAATCTCTCTAGCAGCAACCTCACATATGAGATCAATTTTTATCATTCAAACATTGATGTTGAGTTTTAAATACAAAGCTCCTCCTGGGCTAACCCCTGAACCTGTCTCCAAGGCCCCCTTCTCTCTCTAACTTCTCAGTGAGCCAAAGCAGCCCCACCTAAGCTAATTTCTTTCCTATGCTACTTTTAAAGAACCAAAGCAGCCAAGCCTAGGCTCTCCTGT
This sequence comes from Miniopterus natalensis, assembly GCF_054644295.1. Taxonomy (NCBI): domain Eukaryota; kingdom Metazoa; phylum Chordata; class Mammalia; order Chiroptera; family Miniopteridae; genus Miniopterus; species Miniopterus natalensis. Next base: position 1,254,003 of record NC_142103.1, on the reverse strand, counting down.
TGCTTTTTCTGTCCTAGGCCCTTCCTTATCTCACTGTCCCCAGCTTTAATAAACATACTCTCAAAATCACCTGGACTCGTACTGTGAAATCTTTCCTGCATGAAGTCAAGAACCCACATACTACACACCACCCTGAGACAGACCCACGAAGGGCCAGGTCCTCTTTCCGGTAACACCTAAGTTCAATATTTTTAAAAAATAGTCTCTCAAGTCAGTGAACACAATTTGTCTCCAGAGATGGACATCAATCACATTATTTCGCTTCTTTTCTCATCCTTAAGCATATTGGGACCAGCCTATTGGTCTTCAAAAAAAATTCTGCTTTGCTGCAAAACCAGTGGAAACATGAGATCCTACCCATGTCTGGTTTTGCCTGTGCAGTAACTTTGACACTTAGCTGTTCTACTAAACTTTTATCTGTGAAAGACAAGTATGTATATGTATATGAATGTAATATACTACCTGGAAACTAAGAGACATTAAATAAATATGAACTATTACTAAACCCTATTTTACTGTGGATAGCACATATTATAGAGCAGGAGGTATCTCTTTGTCATGAGCACTGAGATGAAATATTTGTTTCCATGTTACCAAGATTTTATTATCTGAAAATTCAGTCCCCTCCAGGCATGTCCACAACCTAGTCAACATCAAAGATGAATGTAAGAGATTTGGGGATTCTCAGTATTGCCTTTGTTACTATGCATTAGTGTTGTTTTTGTGTATAGGTTCATATTTTCAGTGACTCTCCAAATATTTTATAGGGATGCTGATCAATGTCTTCAAGTGAGACAAAGGAAAAAAGGCCCACATATGGCCTTGGCATCTTTAGGAAATAAAGATAGAGAACTCAGCATATTTTGAGAGCCCCTTAAGTTCATTAAAGATAATACAAGTGTTGGTCATGGGCTGTTATAAGAAATTTAGTAGAGGTTTCCCTGATGGCTTAGGCTTCGAAGCTCAGAAAGTCTACAGCAATTTTTATGTGTAAATAATTGGGTGGTATTTATAATGTGCTGGTGTCCAAGCCATCTATCCTTTTGTGGACCCAGGACCTAGCACAGGGCCCTACAAACAGGAAATGTACAGTGCAAGTGTGCTGTTGCATTCAGATAGCTCATCACTGTTCCAGAATGAAACACTCCTTTTACTGGATAAAAGAATTAAGGGATGGGTACTAGACTTACTGGGGTGATCTCATGGTAAGTTATATAATATCTAATCATTGTGCTGTACACCTGAAACTAATATAATATTGAATGTCAATTGTAATAAAAAAATTTAATTGAAAAAAGAGTTAGGGGGAGGAATATCAAAGTGAAAGAGAAAACTCGGTCATATTTTATAAATGTGAATATATAAAATTCTGTTTTATCCACAGCCTACAGCAGACCTAAATAGTGAGGGATCATCATCCACATTGCCAAAACAAATGTAAAACAAAAAACAAACAAAACCCCTACATACAGCATGATATTGAATTTTGGAACCTGAGAGCAAGCTGTTTTTATCTTTACCCAACATGAACATTGACTTTGCCTTAATTTCACTCCCTTGGAGTGTATAGTCTGACCTCTGTGAGAGCAGAAACTATAGTTCAGAAGCCTCTCTAACCTCCCCAACCCAGTGTTTAACTTACAGATTTATACATAGCAATGTTCAGTAAATGAATGCTAAATCAGTGGGTTTTAATGTGAGGTACATGCCCTGGGGTTACACGGAGAACTGTCAAGGGGTCCACAAGCATGGCTACATCTAAGATATCAATTTTCAGATCCTCCACATCCTTATGTACCTTTTCTATAACCAACCTGCCTGAACACCTCTCTGGTCCAGGCTTCATGCAAGTTCTGTTCTCACAACTCCACTTCAAAATTGCCTTTCTCTCACTTTACAAAACAAAGGCATCCACCTTACCCATCTGAAACCTTATTTTAGTGCCACAGGTTGTACTAAGAGCCTCCCAGGTGTTAAGCAAAGTGGGGAATTTGAAATACCAGTGAAACTTCCTTTAAACAAAGAATGGTATTAGATGTGATATTTGGACTTACTTTGGGAACTTCTAAATCCAGATATATTGTGGATTGAAGTTGTGATGCAAAAAATTGTTTAGTGAACTTTTTTCCTCCACATCCCAAGTATTTTCAAAAGTTCATTGATCAGTAGAGTTTTGTCAGAACAAAACAAAGAGAGAATTGTTAAGAAATATGGATGGCAATGGTGTAATATTTCAGATAGGCAACAAATTCAAGGTAATGCTCTATGTCTTATCCACCTTAGATTTAGAATTAAAAACTGAGATGCAATCATGGACGCTGTATTAATACACATTTTTCCAATCCCTGAGCATGGAATAGCTTTCCATTTATTTGTGTCTTCTTCATTTTCTTTTATCAATGACTCATAGTTTTCAGTATGTTCAAGTCATTGAATTTCCCTTTGTTTTCATTTTTCTAATATGAAAGATATAAAATCTTTCCAAAGCTTGGATTGGTAAAATAACTTAATTGAATGAAGGTATATCATCAAAATTTCCTTCTCTTAAACCTAAAAAATTAATAATGACCAAACTGTGAGTGAAATTTAGAAGAAAAAGACAACTAAACAACACTAAAGGGTTCAACTTTGTCTACTTTTTTAAAGTGGCAGATTGTGAAAGAGTCAAAGAAGATTCCAAAATTTGATGTCATGAACCTTCTTCAACATGCCAAGAACCAGCTTATTTTTATTTTTATTTTATCTTTATTGTTGAAAGTATTATATATGTCCCCCTTTTCCTCCCATTGATCCCCTCCACCCCACATCCACCCCACCCCCAGGCCTTCCCCATACCAATGTCTGTGTCCACAGGTTATGTATATAAGCATGCAAATTCTTTGATTAACCTCTCCCAGCCCACTCCCCCACTCCCAACTTCCCTCTGAGGTCCCTCAGTCTGTTCCATGCTTCTGTGTCTCTGGGTCTATTTTGTTCATCAGTTTATTTTGTTCATTACATTCCACGTATAAGTGATATCATGTGGTATTTGTCTTTCTCTGTCTGGCTTATTTCACGTAGCATGATACTCGAGTTCCATCCAGACTGTCTCAAAGGGTAAGAGATCCTTCTTTTTTACAACTGCATAGTATTTCATGCTGTAAATGTCCCACAGCTTTTTTATCCACTCATCTACTGATGGGCATTTGGGCTGTTTCCAGATCTTAGTTTCTGTACAAATCATAAAATGACACATGTTGGTGAGGATGTGGAGAAAGGGTAACCCTGGTACACTGGTGGTGGGAATGCAGACTGGTGCAGCCACTTTGGAAAAGTGTGGAGTTTCCTCAAAAAATTAAAAATGGAACTGCCATTTGACCTAGTGATCCCACTTCTAGGAATATATTCTAAGAATCCTGAAACACTAATCAGAAAGAATATATGCACCCCTATGTTCACAGCAGCACAATTTATGATAGCTAAGATCTGGCCTGAAGCTTTTTTCGGGAGTGCTGCCAGTATTACAGAAGCAGAGGCTATGTTAGGGCTCCACATTCTACTATTGCTTCCATCAAACCAGATGACTTTTTTCCCTGATTTGACTCCAAGTCCCAGGGGCATCTGGATTCACTGCCTTTTCTCTGTTTCACTATATGGGAACTAACTTGTGCTTCCATTTTTGAATTTTCAATGTGGTGTCAAAATAGAGCAGTGTTATGTAATTCCCTAGAAGACTTAAACATTAATATAGTATTCCTCCCTTATCACAGTTTTTGTTCCACAGTTTAAATATCCACAGTTTCAAGTGTAAAAACCCAGAAAATATTAAATGAAAAATTCCAGAAATAAACAATTCATAAGTTTTAAATTGCATGACATTCTGAGTAGCATGATGAAATTTCAATACTGCTTACCTGGGACATGAATTATCCCTTTGTCCAGCATCTCTGAGAGAGAGAGATCTCATTCACATAACTTTTATTACAGTATATTGTTATAATTGTTCCATTTTATTGTTAGTTATTGTTGTTAATATTTTACTGTGCCTAATTTATAAATTACCATAGATATGTTTGTATAGGAAAATACATAGTATATATAGAGTTGGGTACTATTCATGGTTTCAGGAATCCACTGGGGTTCTTGGAATGTATTCCTTGTAGAAAAGGGGAACTACTGCATTATTCATAAAGTGCACAAGCAATGTGCTTCCCCAAACATACTTGACTCTTGTTCCTACATTTCATTGTTTTTACATTTTTCTTTGTTTCATATATCAAACATTTATATAGCACCTCCCATGTTCGAGACACTATCATGCATTATACAAGTATCAACTCATTTAAACACAATAAGAATTTTGAGAAAGTACTGTTACTACCGCTATTTTTTAACAAGAAAACTGAGGCACAAAGAAGTTAGAGACCTTGCCCAAGGTCACAGAGCTAATAAGTGGGGTTCAAACTCAATCACTCTGGCTCTGCAGACTGTATTTTAATAAACATGCATCCTATCTGAGAGCCAAATATTAAGCTAGAAACATAAATGAAGGATACAAAAATTGTTTACTTTGATGGTCTCATGTGGCTATGATTATTATGTGATATTAGATTAACTATAACTTTCTAAGATGAGTGATAAATATTTTACTCACCTCTGAAAATATAAATAATTAGAACTATGTAATGAATGTTCCAACATGTTCCCTCAGTAAATGGCATTATATTATTATGTTTCCAGAAGATACCAGCATTCCATAGACTAGGTTCACCTGTGTATTCCTTCAAAGAGTGAAACATATTCCCAATAGAAAATGCATGTATTAGTCTATGACATAACATATAATTAGTACATTTGTAAATGTTACTAGCAAACTCCATCTAGAACGGTATAGTTTGAGTGTTTCAATGAGCTGAGCATTGTGTAAAAACTGTAGTGAGGTGTTTGAACACTCTAAGAATTAATTTGTATCAAGCTGGAATTTTGCCCACTGCTTTTACCACAGACTATATTTACTAAATGAAACTTTTACTATGTAATAAATGTTCAAAAATGCAAAAAATATGGGGTGTTTGGGGAGTAGAAGCTGATTCAAATCTTCTAGCAATTTTTCCCTACATACCAACTGCTAATTGGAATTAACACCCTTAGTTAAATATACAGTTAGTTCTTCAATTATCTAAATATTTGGTATTATCATTGATGTTGACAAAAATCTTATTCAGAAGAACACTGTGCACCCCATAATAAAAGCAACTATAATTTTATAAACCTAACTAAATAAAAATATCTTTATTTTTGCATAGTACTCTAAGACAAGCTTGATCTTAATTTTAGAAAAGCTCCAAAATATTGACTTCCATCCTTCTCTTAATATTCTTTATTATAAGAAGCTACACTTATAAATTTGCTTGGCTGATTTTTCCTGGGTTTAAATACTATTTAAAATTAATTTTATTATTTGTTTTATTCCATCAGACTATATAGTACATTTTCCAAGATGTGACTGAAGACAAGCAGCTCTGATTTTGAAAATCATTAATACATAAGTATGATTGACTATTTTTCCTCTTTTTGCTCTTATCTTCATAAAAAACAAAAATTCTAAAAATCTTACTTTGAAACTGAGACTACTAAAATTTTTAAAGATGTAGTTTATTCCTAAACAATAGTTAGAGAGAAATAATATTTAGGAGTATCATCTAAAGTATGTTCTGTAAGATGATAATACATTTTTTGTAAAAACAAAACAAAACTTTTTCATGCCCCAAATTTTGGCAAAAATACACATTCTGTCTTTTTTTGGATATTTACTCCGCATATTGGCATAATAAAAGTTCTGAGAACTCCTACAATAAAGGCAAATCTAATTGTATTTATCCATTATTCTTTAAGAAGCAATCAACTGAAATTTCTTTAACATATAATGTTTACTGGATTCTGTACTAGGTGTATTCTCTTGGAGACTGATAATGTACATCAGCATTTACATGGAAGCTCTCCACTAAAACAGCATACTTATATTTACTTAAACTCAATTTCCTAAATATGTGTCCACATATCCTCTTCTACTATTTCAGTAAACACAAGTGAATGGGGGATAATTCTCACTAGGCTATTTGTTGTTCAAATAGCCTAGAATTATGTAGCTTAGTACTAGAAGAGATATAATTATCACCAAGGAAATAATATATTTTGATTTTCAAATTGTTTTTTTTTTTTTTTTTTTTTTTTTAAACCAACATAGAACTTGTTTTCTACCATAAAGATAGGGCTTGGTGAAAATCCCCAAATATCCTTATTCTATGATGGAATGAGGAAAATGAGAAATGAAATACATTAGTTTGATGCAACAGTTTATTCTTAATTTAATGTAGCATGGAGTGTATCTTACACAGTAGTATCAGGTTTCAAGCCTAAACTCTCATCAAGAGTGTTTTCCAATAAACTATAATAGGCAACACAACAGAGGAATTAGAATGCAGAGTGTGAGTGATCAATAGAACAACAAAATAAATTGATTTAATTTTCCCTAGACAATGGTAGCATTGCAGGTGTCTGCATAGCAATCTCTATTCTATTATTTTATTTCATGTTGGTATAAACTTTAAGTATGCCTAAATGTGTATCAAAACTGAATTGAAAAGTGAAAAAATATATTGATTACATATATATATGTGTGTGTGTGTGTGTATATATATGCGTGTGTGTGTGTATACACATATCCAAATCACAACTTGCATGATATTTCTGATAGAATGATAAGATATTAAATATTGAGCAGGTGCAACTCAGAAAAATTATCTTTTTTAGGGTGAGTGATTGATCCAATATAAAGTTTCCAGGAAGTTACACCACTTAAAATTAGAGGTTGTTGGCTTGAAGTATACACTTTATGATGAACACCATTCTCTGGAATAAATATATCAGAACCTTTATCTGATTTATGCATGTATTACAGCTGTCTCAAAAGTATTTTGTTTGTGCCATCATGGCCCTACAGGTAAACATTTTCTTCAGCTACTTCTATACAAAAGTGGAATCAAACACTTGAAAACTCATTTTAAGAGAATGTAGAGCTTAACTTACTCCCAGTTATTTTTTTATATATCAAGTTTTTGTTTGTTCCTTTCCATATAAATATAATACACATACATGAAAGCACTCACATCACAAGTGTGCAGCTCAAATTTTCAAAACTTAACAAGCTTGTATAACTAGCCCCAAGATCAAGAAATAGAACATTATCAAGAGTCAAGAAGAATCTATTGTAATCACTCCTATATAATACTTACCCCACAAGTAACCACTCATCATTTCTAACACCATAGAGTTTTGCCAGTTTTTGATCTTGGTATAAATGGAATAAAAGTATATATTCTTTTGTGTCTGGCATTTTACTCAACATTATGTCTGTGAGACTTTATCCATGTTGTTTCATGTCATTATCAATTGTTCACTCTCACTGTTGTGTGACTGCACCACATAATTATCCATCATACTATTGATGAGCTTTTACAAATAAAGTAAATATATAAGGGTAGGTGTACTTCTGAATATTGTATTCTCTTCTATTTGCCAATTTTCCTATTCTTTCACCAATGTCACACAATATTAATTATCTAACTTGGTTCTTTCACTTCAAAATTGCCTTCCCTATATTTGGCCTTTTGAATTTCCATAAAAAGTGAGTCAGCTTATTAATGTCCACAAAAATAATCCTTATAGGAGATTAAAAATGATGGCGGACTGAATGGAAGCTACACTGACACTCTCCCCAGGACCAAACTGGAATTAAAACTAAAATATAGACAAACCATCCTGAATATCAACTGCAACTAAAGATGAGCTGGAGAACACCCTCATAACCAAGGAGGAAAAGTGGAGACCACATAGAGACTGGTAAGAAGTCTGGAGGCATGAGAGGGCTGGCCGGGCTCCCACAGGCAGCAGCTGAAAGTCTGAAGGGATATCTCAGCAGTTGGGGGTTCCCACTGAAGACTCTGGAGCCTAAACCCCAGCATAGGCACCCTAGCCTGGGCTCCCCAGCTGAGAGCACCAGAACTGAGAGAGGTGCCCACATAACTGGCTGTGAAAAGCAGCTGGGTTTCTGTGTGCCAGGGAGAAAGAGCTGGAAATACAGGCACCCTCTTAAAGAGCCAACACACAAAGCTTCATGTGCAGCCACTCACCTTGAGCTCCAGCAGAAGGACAGCAGAGTGGACTGGAGCTGTGTGAGGAGATTCTAGGGTTGTGGGCTCTGGAGAGAGAGCTCAGAGGGCACCCCTCTGGATTCCTGTGCTAAGTCATTCCTCCGTACTGCAGAAGACATGTTTCTCAGGCAGTCAATTTGCTGCTTTTGCCTGAGGGAGAGGCAATTGTCCCACCTGCTGGAAAACCTCTCCAGCTACCCAGAGAAGTTTCTACAGCCTCAGGCTCCTTAAGAGATTGATAACAACCAGCTGCCCCAACTTGTGGAGTTTCGATAGCCTGAGACTGATTAAGAGAATCAGGTTAATCAGCCTGTAGGTAGAGGCAGACCTCAGAGTGCTATGAGTCTTTGCCTGATCTGCTTCTGGACCCGGGCCTTGGAAAAGCAGACATTGCTGTGCATCTTGGTCCTGTCCAAATGCACCCAGCCCCAGCAGAGGGGACCTCAAACCATGGGATGTTGATAACTCCAAACAGGGTACTCAAGGCCAGTAACAAACAGCTTCTAACATTGGCCTGAACCAGAGAACCTCCAAAAAGACTGAGAGTCCTAGCAGGCCTACCTAATACATAGAAACAAACCCAAATAGGCAGCCAAAATGGGGAGACAAAAACACAAGCCCCAAGTGAAAGAACAAGAGAAGTCTCCAGAAAAAGAGCTAAATGAAATGGAGATAAGCAATCTATCAGCTATAGAGTTCAGAATACTGATTGTAAGGATGCTCAACAGCATGAAAAAAGATATGGAAACTATGAAAAATGACCAGTCAGAAATGAAGAATGACATAGCAGAAATAAAGAATACATTGGAAGGAATAAACACTAAAAACCTAGAAAACACTAAAGACTCCGCCAAAAAATTACTAGATTTAATAAATGAATTCAGCAATGTGGTAGAATACAAAATTAACACCCAGAAATCCTTGGCATTTTTATACACCAATAATGAGCTCACAGAAAAGGAAACTAAAATATCAGTCCCACTTACTATTGCAACAAGAAATTAAGGTACTTAGGAGTAAAACTAACCAAAGAGGTAAAAGACCTGTACTTGGAAAACTACAGGATGTTGAAAAAGAGATAGAGGAAGATATAAACAACTGGAAGAATATACCATGTTCACGGATTGGAAGAATTAACATCATTAAAATGTCCACACTACCCAAAGCAATCTATAAATTCAATGTAATCCCTATTAAAATACCAAGGGCATATTTCACAGATCTAGAACAAACACTTCAAAAATGTATATGGAACCAAAAAAGACCCCGAATAGCCATGGCTGTCTTGAGGAAGAACAAAGTTGGAGGGATCACAATACCAGATATCAAGTTATACTACAAAGCCACTGTAATCAAAACAGCCTGGTACTGGCACAAGAACAGGCATATCGATCAGTGGAACAGAACAGAGCACCCAGAAATCGACCCAGACCATTATGCTCAACTAATACTTGACAAAGGAGGCAAGAACATTCAATGGAGTAAACACAGTCTCTTCAATAAATGGTGCTGGGAAAATTGGACAGATACATGCAAAATAATGAAACTAGACCACCAACTTACTCCATAAACAAGAATAAACTCAAAACTGATAAAAGACTTAAATGTAAAAGTTGCAAAACCATAAAAATCCTGGAAGAAAACATAGGCAGTAAAGTCACAGACATCTCACCGAGTGAAATGTTCACTGATACAGCTACTAGGGCAAGAGAAACAAAGGAAAAAATAAACAAATGGGACTACAGTAAACTTAAAAACTTCTGCACAGCACAATAAATCATCATCAAAATGAAAAGGGAGCCCACTGATTGGGACAACATATTTGCCAATGATACATCTGATAAAAGGTTAATATTCAATATATATATAAGTAACTCATACAACTTAACAAGAGGAAGACAAACAATCCAATTAAAAAATGGGCAAAGGACCTGAATAGACACTTCTCCCAAGAGGACATACAGATGGCCAAGAGACATATGAAAAAATGCTCAAAGTCACTAATCATCAGAGAGATGCAAATTAAAACCACAATGACATATGGGCTCACACCTGTCAGAATGGGGATCATCAATAAATCAACAAAGAACAAGTGTTGTCAAGGATGGAGAAAAGGGAACCCTCATGCGAGAAATTCAAATAGCTGCCAGACTTTGAGCATTGTTTAGGCTCAGTTGTGATTTTGATTGGATTGACCTCTTGGAAAGTCACGATGTTTGTCCAAGTGTGTTGTAGTACCTCCTACATGTAGATACCCAGGGAGTTTGTTAAAGATTAAAATTTTTTTAAATTATGGAAGGCCATGATATCTGTATTTTACCAAATTATTCAAGTCATTCTTAAGGTCATGAAATAGGGATAGAATCACTATCATGTGCTTCACAAAAGGGAAGAACAATGAAAGTACTATGGCTTTTGCTGCATTTACAGAACTTAGGTGGATTTTGGTCAAAATTTTTTGTTATCAGTGGCACTGCCAATATTACATCACCTGAGGATACTTCTATTTGTAGCTATATTTCTTTAAAAAGATACAGTGTAATTAACCATCTAAGTCTTTTTTAAAATATATCTCTATTGATTTCTGAGAGAGGGAAGGAGAGGGAAAGAGAGAGAGAGAAACACCAACGATGACAGAGTCATTGATCAGCTGCCTCCTGCAGGCCCCCTGCTGGGGAGTGAGCCCACCACCCGGGCATGTGCCCTGACCAAAATCAAACCCCAATTGCCTGGATCCTAGGTCGATGCTCAACCGCTGAGCCACGCCCGGCCGTTCAACCATCTAAGTCTTAATTGCAGCTATATCTGTTTTCCTACTAACATTCTGACCCTGACCTCTGTGGCTCAGTTGGTTGGCTTGTTGTCCAGTGCACTAAAAGGTGGTGGGCTCGATTTCTGCTCTGGACACATACGTAGGTTGCCGGTTTGATCCCCAGTCAGGGATCATGTTGGAGGCAACCGATCTATGTTTCTCTCTCACATCTTTGTTTCTCTCTCTCTCTCCCTTGGTGGGGAAGTGGGAATAGATCACATAGGACCTTTAGAACATATCAATTATGATTGAGGAAATTCTGTGCTATTTACATTAATATTAGTCTATCTGTTTTAAGGACTTACCCATCCAGTATCTTATGTGGACCGTTATAACATAGTGTTGGGGTGTTTATATTTTAGCTAATAGATTAGCCCCTAGGCCAAGGATATGGTACAATTTATCTTTTGGTGTTCATTCTTGCTCAGGATAAATTTACAGGTGTTAAATTACTTTCAACTCCTAATAAGTAAAACTTTAATGAATCTTTGAATCTTTGGTTAAGGCAGGATATGCTGTTGAGAGAATGGTACATTTTTCCACATTAGTTACTGGGAGAATAGTCTACATACAGTTATACAAACCATACTGAGCCTAGAACTAGACATTCTGAATCCTAGCAGAAAACTGATGGAAATTTTTCTTGAAAAGGAGCAATTTTTTTGGGGGGGGGGGAACTATATTTTGAAAGGGAGATAGACGGAAGATCTTTATTTCACAATTATATACAAATGGAAAGATGCCAATCTTTCAACCACACATTAACACAGTAAGTACCACATTTCATTGAGCCTGAAGTAAAGTATCTTGTCTCCTGTGATCGTAAAATAAAAATTATGTAATCCCACAAAAAAAGCCAATTCAAACAAATTCAATAGTTACACTGTGATCTGTTCTTGCTTGTCACATATGTGACAAGATTTTATAAACCTTAATGGGATGTAAGCACTGTTATGTCACCCTTGTGCAGAAGAGACAACTCCATATAAGTTACATCTATTTTGTAACAATGTGATGCAATTGAAATAGAGCAAACACAGTTATCTTCTTCTAGCCAACCAGCGATATGTTTTTCCCATATAGAGAACAGGCAGAAAGGTACTACAAAAGCTAAAGAAAAGATAAGAAGTAGGCTCTTTTTCCTGGTCCTGCTAGCACATATAGCTCTGTCAACAAGTATCTACTAAGAACCTACTATGCGTCAAGACAGTGAAAGAGAGAGATGTTGAAAGTACAAATACATATCAGGTAAATATCCTGCTTTCAATTAGTTCATTATCTGCTGTGACAGACAGAAAAAGAGGGGGGAAAAACATTACAGAATAGCCAAGGGGATGTAAAGTACAGCACAGGGAATATAGTCAATAACATTGTAATAACTGTGTATAGTGTCAGGTGGGTACTAGAAATGTCGAGGGGAACACTTTGTAAAATATATGATTGTCTAACCACTATGTTGTACACCTGAAACTAATACAAAATAGAACAGAGTGTCAACTGTAATTGGGTGATGATTTGAATTTATAAAGTTTTCAAAACTTATCAAACTGTACTTTTAACATTTCTAAATAAATACCTCAGTAAAAGAAAACATTGAAGATAAAATAAGGATGTTTTCCATAATATTTCTTTCAATCTACATGTGTCATCCTATTTAAAGTGCCTCCTATTCAGTATATAGTTGACTTTTATTTTAATCAGTCTAAAATCTTTTTATTTTAATTGTACTGTTTATTGTTTCTTTAATGTGAGTCTAGGGTAATTAGGTTTAATTCTATCAACTTATGTTTTTTATTTGTCCCACCTGACCTTAGTCAATTGGTTCCTCCCATTCTGTCCCCTTTTGGACTAATAAACTATTCTTTTTTCATTATTCCATTCTTTTCATTTGCTTTAAATTTTCATGATGTTATGTTAATCTTCTATGGTTTCCCTAGTGGTTAAAATATGTAACAATGACCTATTATAAGCTAGCTTAAGCTAATATTTTTACTACTGGTGGAAAGAGACTTAAAAGAGTTTACCTTCATTTATTCCTTTTTGTTGTTTGTTCTAATATTGTCCTATAATTTACTTCTATATATAACATAAATCTTTTAAGACATGATTGTTATTAATTGTTTTGAGCAGCCAATTTTCATTTATACTTACCCACATATCTTCCATTTCCATTCTTTTTTAATTAAATTTATTGGGTGACAATGGTTAATATAGATGTATAGGTTTCACGTGTGGGCTTCTATGTTATGAGATCTATATATTTAATTCTTCTTAAAAGAAAAAATAAAGACAAAGAAGGCCTTTCAGGATCCACCCATTCCCAGTCAGTATCTCATTTCACATTAACTCATTATATTTTTTCGTCTTTATGATCCTAACAAATATTCTTGTTTTTCCTCTACTTGCTTACCTTCTGCCTTCTGCTAAGAGCAACAAAGGATCCATGAGTGTGAATGTGTGTATATGCCCAGCACCTACCACAGTCCTGTCATAGAGTCATGGGTACTCAATCAATATTTGTCAAGTGACCTGAACATTCCAGCTTTGCCTTTTGAGCCTTTCAGCTTCCCATTCCCATGCCCAAAGTTTACTCAGTTCTCTGCCTTTTGTGATGCAATATCTGAGGGAGGTTGAAAAGCCTGGGTTAATGAGGGAGAGCAAAAAGGGAGGACATGGTCAGAGGTGAGCAGTCACTCTCCACAATGAAGAACACAAAGGTAGAAGTAGAAGAGTATATTTGGTACCTGGGAAAAATGGGGGTACCTTGACATGCCCTCTCAGGGTTGATGGGACAGTGGCAACTGCTGATGGTAGAGTTTACTGTCCCTCTCAGAATAGCCCCTTTTGGAACATAGGCTATATTGCAGTGGATCCTACAGCAAGCCGCCTGTAGGTCTTGGGAACCATCTCTTCAGCACTTCCTCCCCTTCTCTTACAAAGTAACTAGACTTGCTCTTTTATCTAGGAATGGAGATGGGTACATTGGAATAAAAAGGTATGAAAAGGTCCTCATAATAAATGGACCTCTGAAGAACAGACCTCAGGAAAATTCGGTCTGAAAATTGCTGTGTAAACCCACAGCAGAGGCAGGAGGTGGGATAAAAGTTCTTTTCTCTCCAGGCACTGAGTAGGAGTTGGATTCCTGACCTCTTCTTCCCAGCAAACTCTGAGCCTCTCCCTTCTCAGTGCCCTGGTTCCTAGGAGGAGCTTACATTGCAATACTGTGGTTTACAGTTAAGGTTAGTGATTCTGGAAAAAGACAATGCTTGGAGTATTGTCTCTTTTGAGCAGACTTCATTCCAATTGAATTAAGATATCTAGAAACCACATTTAAGTGCACATCTAATCCTGTGAAAATGGTCAGGATATTCCTGTCCTGAGGACAAGAAAGGAGGAAGTCTCATTCTTTTCAATTGTACTCAAGGCAGGTGAGGGGACACCCCCTTGGGTAGGGTGAAAAAGAGAGTGTGGTGGGGTTGGCTTAGACAGGATTTTGAAGAAATTCTGATGACCACTCACATACTGAAAACAGTTTATACAGCTCTGTTGTCACCATTTGATCTGGGATGAACTTAGTGCCCAGGACACACCCTTGGTGAGTTATCACTCTGTTTACTTTGTCTTTCTTTACATATTGTGTGAAGAAATTAAGGGGAGGAGAGCAGGTGAGACCTCCGGAAAATAGGTAAATGCCATTTTGTCTTCCCTTTTTCAATGTGTGTGTGTGTATGTGTATGTAGATGGGGAGACAGAAAGAGGGAGGGAGGGAAGTGAAGGATGGGGTGAGGGGGAAGGGAAGGAGAGAGAGAAACAGAGAGAAACCATAGAAGATGCCAGCACAGGACCCAGAGACCATCTATGGACAGCATCCCTTTGTGTCTGGGAAACAGGTGCTATATTTTACATCCCTGTGTTAAGAATGGGGGGTATTTTTTCCCCCAACCCAGGTAAGTTTCCACATTCAAGGACTATCATAGGCACTGGTGTTTGTGTAGTTTTTCTGCCAATCTCAAAACAGCCTCCTACACATCTGACTCTACTCCAGAAAAGGAAAGGGGTCCAGGAATCTGCTCCCATCGTTCAACATCTCTAAGCCGCTCCCAAGGTTAAACCATCTGTTCTGGTCACACAGCTGGAAAGGGGTAGCACAGGCACTCTGACCAAGGCCAACTATCTCTAGGATCTATGTTGTTATACACTGTGGTTTATTGGCTCTGGAGAGGTGAGGCCCAGCTTTTCTTAGGACATCAGTTAGGACACGTAGACAGTTTTAAACTTCAAATTTCCAAAAGGATGTAGGTGAGAAGTCTGGTGGCCTGGGATAGCTGGAGGTGTCTGTGCAGCCTTAATGGATACACCTTGGTGTCTCCAGACACCTGTGCAGCTAATCAGGTTTATTAAAATATTTGTCAGTCACAGCTAAAAAAGGCTTTCAAAAATTAGGCTGACTATTGTGTATCTATGCTGCCTTAACAGGGATATGGCCCATCTCAGTGAATTTTGCTGGTTCTAGGTTCCAATGCATTGCAGGCAGTTTTCATCCAAAAGCATAATCAGAGGATCAGGAAGCAGAGATGTTGGCATGACACTGACTCTAAGAGCAGGTAAAGGGCAGTTACTTCTAAGGGCAAAATGGTGGAGATATAAGCATGTCAGAGTTGTATAAAAGGCTTTCCTTTCTACACCCACAAAATTTCATGGTTTTAACAGGAACAATGACACAGTATTCCCCTACCAAAATTATTGGTTTGTAATAGTATGTTGTGTTATTTTCTGCTACTAGAAACGTTTCATTTCTCCAAAACCTATACTATTTAGAAATTCTTAGGATTGTAGTGAATTCTACTCTGTGAGCATTTTTGAAGTCCTTCTTTTGTGCATTTAGGACTAACTTTCCCCAGAGGCTGTACAAGTATTTGGAGGTCCTGATAATCCCTATGGGATTTTTTACACTTGGGTGTGGATATGTCAGATTTTAGTGGTAAGTGTAGGTCCTATGGCGATGTGTTTACACATTCCAAAACTCTCGCCAGGTTTATAAGGACCATCAGAGCCTAGTGTCCAGCTATGGCCAATAAGTCATGGGCATCTGTGTCCTTTTGTTGCCTTTACTCATTCATGGTAATTAGGTCCAGGCCTATAACTTGCAGAAATTGTAGCTATGATACCAATGGAAAGCTGATGCACAGCTGGACCCAGCTTTCAATGCACTTGCAGTCAGATAGGTAAGAGGCCAGTATACAAATGAGTGAAATGAAAGGAGGTCATGACAGAAATGGAGGTAAGAGTCTCCTCCCTCCCCACTCATGAGGGCACATGGGAATGAGGATCCTGGGCTTCAGGATCTTCATTCCTTAAATACATCAGCAAGGTAAAGTGAACCCATTAACTCTCTCTCCTCAGTTGCCCAGTTCCACTTGGCCAAGATAATCAGGTGTGGGTTTTTTGTCTCCTTTCTCCCAGGACACAGCAAACAAAGGGCATGGATCATCAGTATAATGATTCCTCCTTCTCAGTGGCAAACACAGTGTGTCTCACAGGCCAGGGGTTTGAGTTGCAGTGAGAAATGGGTATCCCAGGGCAACTGTGGGAGGGACATGACCCATACCATCCAGACATGGGAAAGGCACCACTGGAAGAATGAAAACAGGCGAGAGAGAGAGATGGGGCCCCTATATGAACAGATGGAAGAACAGCTGGGAGTAAAAAAGGGAGTAAAAAAGGCTTTTCCCAAAGGAAAGGGATGGTTGGTGACGGACTCTGTTTGGCCAGTTTTTCTTCTGATGCCTATTATATCTTCTCCTGGATCCCAAAGCAACCTTGGAAACTTCCATGGTGATGACAGTAATTCTGGGTCGCTACCCCATCCAGCTGATTTTCTAATGTCACTGGTGAGAGTTGGACAGGAGGTGAAATGAGAATGAACATAGGAATCTTACCACCCTCTCTTTTCTTATGCCTCCCTGAAAAGGACAGGTCAGGGACAAGAATGGAAGTTGTTTGGGTTGAGGTGGGTGATGAAGGCAGGTATGGTACCCCTGGTGTCCTGTGTTCTCATTTCTCATGACCAGCATAACAGCAGCTTATCTTGATTTGTCTTTATTTTTTCTTTTCATTTTCTTCCTTCCATTCCCTTAAGTCTCTTCTCTCAAACATACCTCTCTGATGTAGGCTGCTGAGAGAAGATCTTTAAAAATGTCAAGTAGTTGCTGTGGTGTTCAAACCAGCCAGCTCAACCTCCTGTCATCAAAACCATCCCAACTGCAAATCTTGTCAATACAAGGAAACTTGCCATCTGTGGTCAATTATGTGAGCCCTAGTTGCTTTGATCTCTCAACCAATAATAGTCACTGAAGATGGGGAGGGGTAGGACTAGATGATGCATAGAACAAATAATTTCCTGCCTTGGCCAAAATGGGGACACATGAAATAACAACTCAGTGTTTTCAAGTAGTAAACTAGAAAGATTGTAGGAAATCTAGCAATATGTAGTCACCAAACTACCTAGGCTCCTTCCAACTGTGAGCAAAAAGTATGATTCTGAAGTGAAACATGAATTATGCCAGTAATTATGAAGGCATTAAAGGTACTCCATTCCAGGTAAAAAGAACATCTTAATTATCTTTGATGTCGATAGAGAGCCTCCACTTTTTAACACTGTCACCTGTGAGGTTTCACTTTAACGACAAAGGCACAGAAGGAAACATATTGAAATACTGAATAGTTGTTTGAGCCCAGTAGACAAAACTCCCAATCAACTTATGGAATCATGGGAAATAACAAATGATTGTAGTTTTAGGCACTGACCTTCAGGATGGCTTTTAATGCAGACATAGGTTGAGTGGTGATCTTGGTATTCTATAGTCTAATGAGATCAGACTATTTATTCAGTTCATGGCTTTATGCAATTTATTTAACTGCTCTAAGGTTTATTCTTAATCTACAAATGTGTGATAAAGAGATGTGCTACCTTCTCAGGATTTTCAGTTGATTAAATGAGATAATGTATGTGTTCCTAACCAACTCTATAGTGTTACTATGGGACAAAGCCTAAAGGAAAAGAGGTGCTTGGAATGATTATGAAGAATTGAAAATTTTACTATTTAATTTT
This sequence comes from Miniopterus natalensis, assembly GCF_054644295.1. Taxonomy (NCBI): domain Eukaryota; kingdom Metazoa; phylum Chordata; class Mammalia; order Chiroptera; family Miniopteridae; genus Miniopterus; species Miniopterus natalensis. The sequence goes on along the minus strand of NC_142103.1, from coordinate 1,235,888 downwards.
GATAAAATACTTAGAAAACACTTTGAAACTTTAAAATATATGCTAGACCAAGAGTCAAAAGTATGACTGCCTAAAATCATCTCAAAATCAACCTGAAAAATATATCATGGTATCAAACATTGGGAATAAGATCGCATTTCAATAATATTTACTAGGCTATTAAATGTCATTAAGAGTTTAACTTGGAAGAAACAGTAAGTGCCAGGATTTTCCACGTGCTAGGAATAAAATAAAGAACTAAACAGATTCAAAACATGTGCTCATGGAACTGACATTTTTATTGGAAGACACATAATAAAAATAAATTAGCAAAATACTTTGCACACACAGAGCTGATAAATGATATGGGGAAAATATAAACTAGGAATTGAGTTAGGGAGTGTTGTAAGGACACATATTAAGATTTAGATGACTTTAATTAGGTTGAGCATAAGGCAGCTCCGTTTTTAATATTTTGAGGACCCTCCACACTTCCATAGTGGCTGCACCAGTCTGCATTCCCACCAGCAGTGCAGGATGGTTCCTTTTTCTCCACACCCTCGCCAGCACTTGTTTGTTGATTTGTTCATGGAGCCATTCTGACAGGTGTGAGGTGATACCTCATTGTGGTTTTAATTTGCATCTCTCTGATGCTTAGACATTGAGCATTTTCTCATATGTCTCTTGGCCATTTGTATGTCTCTTTGGAGAAGTGTCTATTCAGGTCCACCGTCCATTTATTTTTTAAATTTATCTTTATTTTTTTAAATTTTTGTTTAAAATATTACAGATGTCCCTTTTTCTCAATGACCCGTTCCACCCAGTCCCCTCCCCCTCCCCACCATTGTCCGTGTCCTTGGGTTGTGCATATGTGCATATAAATTCTTTGGTTACTCTCTCCCCTCCATCCACCCACCCACCCTCCTCCATCCCTCTGACATTCGTCAGTCTCATCTATGCTTCCATGTCATTGAATCTATTCTGTTCATCAGTTTATTAAGTTCTTTAGATTCCACATATAAGTGAGATCATGTGGTGTTTTTCTTTCTCTGCCTGGCTTATTTCACTTAGCATAATATTCTCCAGGTCCCTCCATACTGTCCCAAAGGGTACGAGATCCTTCTTCTTTAGACCTGCGTAGTATTCCATGGTGTGAATGTCCCACAGCTTTTTATCCACTCATCTACTGATGGGCACTTGGGCTCTTTCCAGATCTTAGCTATTGTAAACTGTGCTGCTATGAACATAGGGGTGCACATATTTGTTCTGATTAGTGTTTCAGGATTCTTGGGGTATATTCCTAGGAGTGGAATCACTGGGTCAAAAGGCAGCTCCATTTTATAATTTTTTGAGGAACTTCCATACTGTTTTCCATAGTGGTTGCACCAGTCTGCATTCCCACCAGCAGTTTGAATTGTTTGTTTTTTTGGTGTTGAGTTGAATGAGTTCTTTATAAATTTTGTATAGTAATCCCTTAGCAAATGTATCATTGGCAAATATGTTCCCCTATCCAGTTTCCTTTGCTGGGCAAAACATTTTAGTTTGATGTAATCCCATTCATTTATTTTTTCTTTTGTTTCCCTTGTCTGAGAAGATATATCAAGAAAATATTGCTAACAGAAATATTGCTAACTGAAATGTCAGATTTAATGCCTATATTTTCTTCTAGGAATTTTATTGTTTGAAATTTTACATTTTTATCTTTAATCTATTTTAAGTGTTCTTTTTCATTTTATTATTATTTCAGCTTTATTGAGATATAATTGAGAGTAAACTTTATATATATTGAAGTTGTACAACATAATGAATATATATATGTATATATATAATAATGATATATAGTGAAATGACAACAAATTAAGATTGAGTTAACACATCCATCACCTCACAGAGACATTTTTTGTGTGAGAACATTTAATATATATTCTCTTAATAAATTTAAAATATAATACAATGTTAACTATAGTCACCATGCTGTATATTAGATTTCAAGAACTTACTCATCTTAAAACTGAAAGTTTGTAGCCTTTTATCAACATCTCCCCATTTCTCCCACATACCCCCATACCCTGGTAACCAGAAATCTACTCTTTGTATGTCTTCTTTGGAAAATTTTCTGTCAAGTCCTTTGTCCATTTTTAAATCAGATTTTTTATAAGAGTTCTTCATATATTGTAGATATTAACCCCATTTCAAATATATTGTTTGCATATATTTCTCCCATTCCATAGGTTGCATGTTCATTTTGTTGTTTATTTGCTGTTCAGAAGTTTTTTAGAACAAAATATTACCTAAGTAAAACCACAGCAACAAAAAGTGCATAAAAAAAATTCTCACATAAGCATACTTGCACATATACACCTAAAACCACACACAGACAAATATATGGTGCCCCAACAAATGTATACACACACTTTGAATAATTATAAAGTCAGTGTTGCCCGACAAGGCGTGGCTCAGCGATTGAGCACCGACCGAGGATCCAGGCGATTGGGATTTGATTCCCAGTCAGGGCACATGCCCAGGTTGCGGGCTGCAGCTGATCAATGACTCTCTCATCATTGATGTTTCTATCTCTCTCTCTCCCTCCTTTCCTCTCTCCGAAATCAATAAAGATATGTTTAAAAAAATAAATAACGTCAGTGTTTATTAAAATATATTTCATTTTCAAAATTGAGCCATCAGCTGTTAAAGTGTATATATATTTGTTGGGACACCCTGTATACGTGCATTCACAAATATAGGCAAACAAAACAAACAGTGCTCAGTGAAGTTTCTTACATATAAAAACCAAACTTCCAATTAAGTACAAGCACAGGCATACCAATCACTAAGAAACATACAAAAACATCCAAAACACAGTGCAGAAAATAAAACTCAGAAATGCATTGGTATGGACTGAAGTGTGCCCTAAAAATTCATATGTTGAAACTCTAACACTCAATGTGATGATATATTGAGATGTAGCCCTTGGGAAATAATTAGGTTTAGATGCCTAATGAGGGTGGCACCTTCAGAATGAAATTATCATTAATTCTCCTTGTAAGAAGTGACATCAGAAAGCTTGCTCACTCACTCTCTATCCAAGTGAACACACCAAGAAAAATCCATGTGAGTACACAGTGAGAGCCTGCAAGATAGAAAGATTTCTGCAGAAACTAATTACACTGGCACCTTGATCTTGAACTTGTAGCCTTCAAAACTGTGGGGAAAAAATAAATGTATGTTGTTTAAGCAATCCAGTCTACAGTATTTTGTTATGGCAGCCTGGGCTAAGACATGCATAAATACAAAAATAAAATCCAGCCAAATAACAAATAGGGGCAGCCATGGAAGTGGCAAAAATTATACCTGAATTAATAAGAAAACAAAAAGGAATATCAAATTCAAATCAAGCAAACTCCCTCTAAACAAACTTAATTCTTTAACAAATTCAAAAAATTTATCACAATTTATCAGGACAAATTCCAAATAAGCCCAATCACAGTGTAGTGTATACTATAAATAGTTAGGATCCAGTGCCCCACAAAACCCTCAGAGTGCAGAAAGAACTTAACTGAACACTGTGAGCCGGAGACTTGGGTTGTACACTTTCAAACATGTTAGGAAGCAAAATCAAAGTATTTCTACCTTCTTGTTTAAAAGTCTAAAATTCTCCAAGTGCTGTTAGGAGATCAGCTGCTAAACTGCACAAATATGTCATCCATAGCACCCAATATGATTAAAAGGAGACCATCTATGCAGGGGCATAAAGATATCTGCAATTTCCTAACAGGGAGGTATAAAATTTACAACCTACTTCCCAAACACATATAGCCATAAAAATAATGAAATAAGGCCAGACTGTAAAAGAACAATAATCTATGATTTAAATTATAATGTGGAATATAAAATGTTAAACTCATAGAAACAAAGTAGAGTGGTGGTTACTGGGGCTGGGTGTGGGGGAAATGGAGCAATGTTGGTCAAAGGGTACAAACTTCCAGTTATAAGATGAATAACTGGAGATGTAATGTACAGCATGGTGATTACAGTTAACACTTAAAAGTTGCTAAGAGAGATCTTAAGTGTTCTCATCACAAAAAGAGTTTATCTATGTGAGTTGATGGATGTGTTAGTTAACTTTGTTGTAGTAATCATTTCACAATGTATATTAAATCATCATGTTTTATTTTTCAATCATACCTTAATAAAGCTGGAAAAAATAAAATGTTTCAGCCTCTGAGAGGGACATGGACTTTAGGGTTAAGCAATTGAGATATCTGAAAGCCAGGAGATTATTTTGGGAAAAGTCTTGCAAGTGATGATTAAGTTGATATGCAAAAAAAGGTTAGGGGATTTGGCAATATAGAGAAAGATGCCTTAGGTGACAAAGAAGGAGGGCTGTGTTCTTAATGCAACATTTTCCCCACTTTAGTCAAGCCTCATGTGGCAAAACCATATGAATTCTTGAAGAACCTAAGTGGAAGTGTTTTCCCAGGAGTCCACAAGTTCCTGTGAACATTCACTGCAGAGTGGGTGCCTTGGCTCCAAAAAAGGCATCTCTCTGCTTGCAGCCACAACCCCATCCTTACTGCCACTATTTATGCCCTAAATGTTGTACATTACTCTTCACAAAAAGACGCCGTTCATATTTTAGTCCACATGAAGGACACCTTCTTGTGAAAGGTACTGCACACGGAATGGGTCAATGTGGCAGCCCAATCCAATTACTTGCTATCTATGTAGTTGTCATTCAAGCCTTCACAGTTTTATGTCTTTTTTTTACACTGACATAATTGTGGGCCCATCAAAGGAAATATTTATTTCTGAATGTAGCCCATTGTTTTCTCTCCCTATCTACGGTAGCATTTCAATTTAACTTTTCTTATAGTTTCTATCTCTGCCCAAATTCCCCATCTCCTCTTGCAAGATGTCTAACTTTTCCACAAGATATTTAAATGTTAATCATAGTTTTGGTAAAGTCCATGTTTAATACTTCTAATATCTGTACCATCTCTGAATCTGGTTTTACTGATTTCTTTGTCTTTTGGTACTAGGTTTCCTTGTCTTTTGTGTGCGTGTTAAATTTTGTATTTCATGCTGAACATTATGTGTAGAATAGTAGAGAATGAGGTAAATTATGTCTGTACCTAGAAATGGACATACCTCGTCAGCACATGTTGTTTGTTGATTTGTTGATGGAGCCATTCTGACAGGTGTGAAGGGATACCTCATTGTGGTTTTAATTTGCATCTCTCTGATGATTAGCAACCCTGAGCATCTTTTCATATGTCTCTTGGCCATCTGTATGTCCTTTTTGGAGAAGTCTCTATTCAGGTCCTTTGCCCATTTTTTACTTGGATTGTTCGTCTTCTTTCTATTAAGTTGTATGAGTTCTTAGTACATTTTGGAAATTAACTACTTATCAGATGTATCATTGGCAAATATGGTCTCCCCTACAGTGAGCTTCCGATGCGTTTTGTTGATGGTTTCTTTTGCTGAACAGAAGCTTTCTACTTTAATGTAGTCCCACTTGTTTATTTTCTCCTTTGTTTCCCTTGCCCTAGAAGATGTATCAGCAAACATTGCTTGGGAGATGTCTGAGATTTTGCTGCCTATGTTTTCTTCGAGGATTTTTATGGTTTCACGACTTATGTTTAAGTCTTTTATCCATTTTGAGTGTATTCTTGTGTATGGTGTGAGTTGGTAGTCTAGTTTCTGTCTTTTTTTTTTTTTTTTTTTTTTTGACCTAGTGATTCGACTTCTAGGAACATATCCTAAGAAAACCAAAACACCAATTACAAAAAACACCTATGCACCCCTATGTTCGTTCATAAGATCACAATTTACAATAGCTAAGATCTGGAAAAAGCCCAAGCGCCCATCAGTAGATGAGTAGATAAAAAAGTTGTGGGACAGTCACACCATGGAATACTATGCAGCTGTAAAGAAGAAGGAAATCTTATCTCTTGCGACAGCATAGATGGACCTGGAGAATATTATGCTAAGCAAAATAAGCCAGTCAGAGAAAGACAAGTATCACATGATCTCACTCACATGTGGAATGTAATAAACAAAATAAACTGATGAACAAAATAGATCCAGAGACATAGACCCATGGAGCAGTTGGAAGAATTTCAGAAGTAAGGCGGGGTGGGAAGTGGGGTGGGAGTTAATCAAAGAACTTACATGCATATATGCATGACCTATGGACACAGACAATAGTGTGGAGAAGGCTTCTGGGGGGAGGGGGGGATGCCGGGGGGAGGGGATAAAGAAAAAAAGAAATGAACACACCACTTATTACATAAAAGGGGTAGTTGAGCCAATCTTGTCAGTTATTAACCTAGGATTGGGTTTATATTGTTGTGGTGATTAGCTTAAATGCAATCAGGCTTTAAATTTTTGTAGCATATTTTGTTCTTAGGGTGATGTCTAGGTTTCAGAGAATTTTTCTCAGTGCTTCTGCTTTACACACTTACCTTTGACATCCATCACACCTAAGCCACATAGGGATCTCTCTTCAGTTCCTTGGAGTGGGGTAAGCTATATGTCTATTAGATTTGGGCCAAAATTTCACATACAATAGTCAACTCAACCCTAAAATGGTTTAAATGAGTTTATATCTAAGGTGACACCAATTTCTACCTTCAGGAACTGTTCCCATCCTGTGATCATGTCCAAAGTTGTGGCTCTTGACATCCTCTTTCTATCCACTTTCTCTCTCACTTAGTTCTGCGTTAAGAAAGAATAATTCAAGAAAAATTAGGAGAAAAGGGATAATGCATTATTTATTCATATTCGAGTGACACTTATGTGACTTCATCCCTTCACACATTATATTTTTAAATGTTCACATTAAAAACATAAGGAAGCTAACTGAACAAAAAGTTCTACATACCATCTTCTTTTAAAATGTTTTTATTGATTTCAGAGAGAGGAAAGGAGAGAGATAGAAACATCAATGATGAGAGTCATTGATCGGCTGCCTCCTGCACACCCCCTACTGGGATTGAGCCCGAAACCTGGGCATGTGCCCTCACAGGGAATCGAACTGCGATCTCTTGGATCCTAGGTCAGTGCTCAATGGCTGAGCCAGGTGGCCAAGCTCTATGTACCATCTTTTAAAAAATATTTTAATCCTCACCGGAGGATATGCTTATTGATGTTTTAGAGAGGAAGGGAAAGAGGAGGGGGAGGGAGGAGGGGGAGACAGAGAGACAGAGATGGAGAGACAGAGACAGAGAGGGAGACACAGGGATGGAGAGACAGAGAGACAGAGACAGACAGAGACAGAGTGCTATGAGAGAGACATATCCATCGGTTGCCTCTCTCGTGTGTCCTGGCTGGGGATTGAACTCACAACCTAAGTATGTGCCCTGACTTGGAATCTATCCTAGAGAATGTTCCATGTGTACTTTAGAAGAATGTGTATTCTGCTGATATTGGGTGGAATGCTCTGTATATGTCTGTTAGGTTCAGTTGATTTATAGTGTGATCAAGTCCACTGTTCCATTATTGATTTTCTGTCTGGATATCCTATCTATTCTTGAAAGGAGTATAGTAAAGTCCCTGTTATTATTTTATTGTTGTCTATTTCTTCCTTCAGTTCTCTTAATATTTACTTTATATATTTAGGTACTCTGATGTTGATTAGCTATATATTTATAATTATTATATCAATCTGTTAAATTGTCATCTTAGCAATATTGGGTCTTCTAATCCATGAAGGCAGTCTGTCTTAAAATTTAATAAATTTAAAATTTTTAAGTAAATAAATTTAAATTTATTTAGGTTTTATTATTTCTTTCAACAATTTTCTAGTTTTCAGTGTATAAATCTTGCACTGTTTTGTTACATTTTTTCCTAAGTATTTTATTTTTTGTTAGATGGTTATATGTTTATAAAGGTTGTTTGTTTCTCATTAATTGACCATTTACCATTATAAAATGTTTTTCACTTTCTCTAGAAATAGTTTTTCTTTCAATTTCTATTTCACCAAACATTAGTATAGCTACTTTGGTTATTTTTCCATCTTTTTACTTTCATCTACACATGCAGAGTCTGAGCAGAGCACAACCCTCTTTGGTTGATTCTTTTACAGAATTTCCCTGTAAAATTACTGGCTCCTCTGCTATTTTTAAGCCTGTCCCATCTAGTATGTCTGGGATACTAGCTTTCTCTGACTGCTTACCAATGATATCTCTGTTGTCTTAGACAATGGCCCTGGGAATGGATTTTTCCATGATCTGTTCCAAATAAAGTCAGCCACTTCAGGCAGAAGTTCATAGATGAGTCTCAATGTCCCATATTACTTTTTTTTGTGTAGAACTTCTGTGCCACAAAGTTGGATTGGAGGGTGGGGAGAGTGTAATTTCAGTCCTTAAATCCTCTTACCATCTGAGGTAGAATTTCTGCACCACAGATCTGAGGTGGGTGATAGGAACTGTCCCTGGCTATAAAGTCACAAAGAGATACCCCAAAACACAGAAAAAGAAAAGCCAATACAATATTTCCAAATTATCAAAAGGTCTGAGAAGAGAATTACTATACTTGCTAGTGTGACTGATCCAGACTACCAAAGGGAAATTGGACTACCCCTCCACTGTGGAGAAAAGGAAGAGTAAGTCTGGAGCACAGGAGAGTCCTTAGGGCATCTGTTAGTATTACCACGCCCTGTGATTAAGGTCGATGGAAAACTACAATGTAATCCAGGCAAGGCTAGTAATGGCCCAAACTCTACAGGAAAGAAGGTTTGGGTCACACTGCAATGTAAAGAACCATGACAAGCTGAGGTGCTTGTTGAAGGCATGTAACCAGTTACAGAAATGTGCAATTGTGATATTTCCTCCTTATTTTGTTATGAATATACTTATGTATTTTGTACAACAAATATGTTTTTCTTCCATCTCTTATCCCTTGATCTTAGAAAGTGAGATGTACTGACTTTATTAATCAAATATTTTAAACTTTACATCATAGTATTTCAGTTACAGTATATCAAGGCCTTTACCTTCTCTTCTGGGGAAGGGGTTAGTGCATATTCAGTTGTATATGTATGTTAGGCAGGGTTATGACTTTATTATTGTCATTTGGAGATTCAGTATACTTTATGGAGATGTACATGGGTTTCAAGTTGACAAGGGGTGGACTTGTGATGGTTACTTTTATGTGTCAACTTGACTGGGCCACATTGTGTTCAGATATTTGGAGGTTTGGATGAAATTAACATTAAAATTGGTAGACTGAGTAAAGCAGATTGGTCTCCCTAATGTTGGAATAAAAAGGGTCACTCTTCACTGAGTACAAGAGAATCTATCGACGGCCTTCAAGCTAAGACATCAGTTTTTTCTGCCTTTGGAGTCAAACTGAAACATTGACTCTACCTCAGTCTCAAGCTTTCATACTGGAACTATACCATTGGTTCTTCTGGTTCTCCAGCTTGCTAGCTCACCCTGCAGATCTCAGGACTTAACATCTTACTATTTAACAGTTTCTTTGATAATGTGAGTCAATTCTTTATAATAAACCAATATCAATCTCTATAGATAGATATAAAGATAGACAGCACTGTGCATATATGTATACATGTGTGTGCATATGTGTGTGTATGTGTGTGTGTGTGTGTGTAGTGACATCATCAAGGGTACACAAGAATATTCAGAGGAATTGGGAATCATCTAAACCTTGAGGAAGGAGACAACAACACTCCATAAAGGAATTTGGGGTTCAGCAGGGTATGGCAGGAAGGTATTTGGGCTACCAAAAAATAAGTCTTGCATACTGTAAGGTAAACTAACAGATGTAAACTTTGCAGGAGTTTTGAAGGCAGGAAGTGTATCTATATTGTGACTAAAGCTCCACCCATCATTACCAATGCCATCACAAATGTTGCCCACATTGTACATTGCACTACCCGGAAGGTGCCATTCATATATCAATCTAGGTGAACGATGCCTTCCTGAGTAGGGCACTGAACACAGCATAGCTGAAGGTAAACAAAGTGATATAAAGCCTTGAAGAACCTACATCTAGGTTTTAGAAGGCTCTTTAAAATGTCCAATGCCTGGGGAGGTTTGGGAGCGGTATGGAGGGGGTCAATGGGGGAAAAGGGGGACATCTGTAATACTTTAAATAATAGAGATAATTTTTGCTTTCCCTTAAGAAAAAAAGGTCCAATGAATTGAATCAGCAAGAGTTAAGTTAGTGATTCCAGGGCCAGAATTAATGTCGTACTTGTTGTGCATTACCTCACTTTAAGATATGCCAATCATAATGTCAGTCACATGAATGGCACATCCTGAAGTGGGGCACTACACATAGCATAGCTGAAGATGGTGATCGTGCCCAAACCCCAGAAACCCTCACTTAGTATGCCAGTTCAATCAATACCCCAACACTCCCAGCCAATAAGGGATCAGCAAAATATACCCATGAAACCTGGAAAACAATCACTGTGCTCCTCTCTCTTTTTCCTTTTCTTGAGTGCCTACCCCTCAATCACAACACATTTAATGAGACAGCTTTGAGAACTGAAAGAAAATAAGCCTTTCTCCTTTCCTTTTCCCTTTTTCTCTTGAACTTAGAATACTTGCCTACATTACTCTGCTTGTTTACAATTTGACATAGTTGGCACATGAAAAACACTTTTGTATTTCCCCAAAATCAGTTTTTAAGTAGAAAGAACCACACAACTCAGACATCATATCTAAACATTGCAGACCTGATAGAGCTCGGGTGGAACAGTGTTGGACAGATTACCTTTTTCTTTATACCTTGATTCTTCCTTACACCACTATGTGTGCTTTACCTTGGCATCTTCTGGTCAGAACAGGAGGTCTGTAGCAACAAGAGTAACAACATTACACACTTGAAAGTCAACATGCAGACAAAGCAACACATGCAAATAAACATGCAGAAAATGAAACAAACAAAAGATAATCCATGCAAAATAGTGTAATGCAAACAATAAAAAATTTAAAATACTACTGAAAATTCTCAATAATGCACATTTAAAAAAACCTATTAAAAGAGCAGTAAAAGATGCACAAAATACAACAAATTCAAATATACAAAATCCCACAGGAAAAAAACTGGAAAAGGCAAACAAAGAAAGAAAACAATAAATAAAATAATGCAGAAACCAAAAATTTAAATTAAAAGATAATAAAAACAAAACAAGAATTAATTTTATGCATTAAAAATTAAAAAGAAACTAAAAAAGCCATAGAGCATACCATCACACATAAAAATAGAAAATCCCCAAATCATAAACAGTAAAAATGACTTAACTCCTCAATAAACACAAACAAAACCTGAGAACAAACTTCAAAGGAGTCCCTGTTGCAACCTAGCATATATTAGGGATAGATGACATTCACTGTTTGTGCTGCAGTCCAGGGGTTGGTGCATACTCATTTTCTTGTGGGAGCTGCGGGTTAAGAGTGATACCTTAAAAATGAGCAAGAGAACTGGTATAAAAACAGGCACATACATAAAACGAACAGAAGAGAGAGCCCAGAAATAATCCCATATGTACAGTTAATCTGACAAGAGCATGAAGACCACACAATGAAGAAAGGATAGTTTCTTCACTAAATGGTGCTGGGAGAACTGGATATTCACATGCAAAATAATGAAACTGGACCCATACCTTACACCGCTCTCAAAAATTAAAATGAATGAAAACAAATATAAGACTTGAAACCATAAAACTCCTTAAAACAACAACAGGGTAAAGCTCCTTGACTTTGGTCTTGGCAATGATTTTTGGATAAGATATCAAAAGCACAGGCAGCAAAAGTTAAAATAAACAAGTGGGATTACATCAAACTAAAAAGTTTCTATACAACATAGAAAAATAGACTGAAAAGGCAAACTATAGAATGAAAGAAAATACTTGCCAACCACATATCTGATAAGGGATTAATATCACAAACATATAAGGAACTCAAACAACCCAATAGCAAAAAACAAAGCACAAATAATCCAATTTAAAAATAGGCAAAGAGTCTGAATAGACGTTTTTCCAAAACAGACATACTAATGGCCAATAGGTATATCATCAGGAAATACAAATCAGAATCACAATGATGCATCACTTCATACCTGTTAGAATAGCTTTATCAAAAAGATATCAGATAAATGTGTCAAGGATGTGAAGAAGAGGAAACTTGTGCACTGTTGGTGAGGATGTAAACTGATGCAGACACTATGAAAAACAGTATGGAGTTTCCTCAAAAAAATTAAATATGGAACTACCATATGATCCAGCAATCTCACTTCTGGGTTTTTATCCACAGGAAACATAAACACTAACTCAAAAAGATATCTGCACCCCCACATTCATTGCAGCATTATTTACAATAGCCAAGGCATGGAAGCCACCTAAGTGTTCATTAGTGAATAAATGGATATAGAAAATGTGGTATATAATACAATAGAACATTATTCAGTCTTAAAAAGAAGGAAATCTTGCCACTTGCAACAATATGTATCAACCTTCAGGGCATGATGCTCAATTAATTAAGACAGACAGGTCCCTCTTCAATTTTGCCAGTTTTGGTTAGGTAAAGATTTTTTTAGATGTGATATGGTATCTTATCCATAAAAGAACAAACTGAAAAATTGGGCCTCATCCAAATAAACTTTTTCTACTCTTTGAAAGATACTGTTGAAGAGAATGAAAAGAAACCCTACATGGTAGATAATGGCAGAAAATATCTGCAAATCACATACCTGATAAAGGACTTCTATCCAGAATTTATAAAAAATTCTCTATACTCATTAATAAGAAATAAAACACAATTAAAAATGGGCAAAATATTTGAATAGGCACTTCACCAAAAAAGATATAGGGATGGGGATTAATCACATGAAAATATGCTCTACATCATTTGCAAACAGGGAAAAGCAAATTAAGAAAAGGTGAAGGGATTGAGAAGTAAAGATTGGTAGTTACAAAATAGTACCAGGGATAAAAATTATAGCATACGGAATATAGTGAATAATATTATAATATTATATTTTCAGTAACTCCCTGGCACTATATATAGCTATTATAATATTAACCTTTTCTCTCATTAACTTGGTTGTCTTTAAGTTAACAAGATGTAGACTTTACATTATACCTTAATAATGCTTTGTAAATGGAAATATAAAGAGCTAGAATAGCCAAAAAGAAAATAAAGTCATTGCCCAAAATAAAGTCATCCCTTAATACAAAAATCTCCAAACACACACTCATACCCACAAATAAAAAACAAAAACAAATACCATATAAGCTAAAAATAAACAAATAAAACAAACAATTCTCTAACTAAACAATTTATACCCCAATGTACCAAAACCTCTATAAACAATAAAAAATCAAACAAAACAAGGAGCAAATAAAATAATGAAACAAAATGAATAAGATTTTTTAAAAATCCCTACTAATAATTCTCCACATAAGCCAAGCTCAATAAACAGGATTAAAAAAATAAATAACACTACAACAAAGTCCAAAAAAACAATACAGAATTATATCATAAGAAATTATACTGGAAATACTAGACCATACAAGCATACACAAACAGAGGCAAAACATACAAAACCCAAACAAAACCTCACAACTTGCACAAACTAAAACACAAATATAATAGACACACCTAAATACCTGTGAAACAAAACTTAAAAAGGTCTACATAAATAGTAAAGGGGAAATAAATAAAAACCACCAAACAAAAATCATACAAATTTAAAAACAGAAGGAAAATGCACAACCACAACTAAAACTACAAAGTACCTTTCAGAACAAATCAAACAAAATATATACATCAAAACCAAATCAGAAACAAGCAAAGATAAATAGATTTAAACCAAAACCAAATAATTTTTAAAATACATGCCCAAAACCAAAAACAAGATATTTGCTGAACATACCAAAATTCTACCTAAAAAACAGCCTTTACCACACAAACAAACAATAACAACCCAAAATTTTCTCAGCATTTTCTTAACCCCTATGGTTAAGGTGAATTAAAAAAGAATTGATATAGATATACATAAACATATATTTTTAAAAATATTTTTAAATATGTATGTATTTACATACATATCTCTTGGAAATAAGTTTGTATCTTTTTCCAAGTAAGGAAGTGAAGACTTGTCCTCAACCCTGAGAGAGCAAAAAAAGCTTTTAGGTATTTAAAGGAAGCTTCTGAGGCAGGAGGAAATTTGAGAAACCCCAAAGGAAAAGGGAAAATCATGGGGAACTTTAAGGAATGTTGCTAGGAAAGAACAGTGGGACAGAAGGGTTAGGGTTAGAAGGAGTACTTGGGTTCTACATATTGTAGAAGCTCTGAAAGCACAAAGAGAGAGAACCACATCCTCACCACAAATTTTAGGCCTGTGTGGGCACTATGAGTCAACTGAGGTAGCCCAGTAGTGGGAAGGTAGTGTGTGAATTCAAGAGACGGCAGCTCCTTGTATGCATCTATCTTACCCCCACAGCCACCATGTATGTCTTATAAGATGTGCATTACTCTACTCAAAAGGGTGACAATCATGTTTTAGTTTATGTGAATGACACCCTCTGGAGTAGAGCATCACACTCAGCTGAAAGTGGTGGCTGTGCCCCAATACACACATGTAGTTTTCATTCAATGAAGGATTTGCAGCATGTGAGTGAGCACCCCACTCACTGCTCTTCTCTTACCTTCCCTAAATGAGCATCCCCTTACTAGCTACACATTTAATATTCTGGTTTTGAGATCTGAGAGATAACAAGCCTTCCTCCATTTTTCTCTTCCTCAGATAAGAGATAGCCTCATCAACATTTTCCTTTTGCCCAGCCAGGCATGTCTCATCAGTAGAGCATCAACCTATGATCCAGGAGATCATGGTTCCATTCCCTGTCAGGGCACATGCCCAGGTTGCAGGCTTGATCCTCAGCAAGGGGTGTGCAGGAGGTAGCTGATCAATGACTCTCTCATCATTGATGTTTCTCTCTCTCCCCCTCTCCCTTCCTCTCTTTGAAATCAATAAAGATATATTTTTTAAAAATTTCCTTTTGATTTGCCAGCTGTTAGGAATAGCATATTAAAATGGTTTGCTTTCCACCAAAGCTAAAGTTTTCCCCAACACACCCACCATACCCTTCTGTGCCTCAGTCTTCCAAGTCCTTTGTTCAGTTATGTAACTTCACTCCAAAGCCCCAGAAGAAGCAAGGTAAATATGTAAGAAATTCAAGAGAGAAAAAGGGAGACAACTTAGGTGGTGCCAAGATTCGGATAGCAGAAATCTCATTTTCTCCACCCTTTCTGGAAAGAATACTGACCATTTACCTTGCCTGAAGCCAACAGAGAAGATAGGCTTAGAGCCTAGGAGTATATGATTTTTCCTTCCCAGCCCTGGATTTTTTGAACTTTTCCTGGAGTCCACATTGTTGAGATGATGTCTTCCTATCTTTTCATTTGGAGGCACAGGCCTCTAGGGGTCTGTTTTTCCCTTTAAAAACTTATGGTGTGAGACAGAAGAAGCAAGTAGGTGAAAGAAATCCACACACAAAACCAGCTCTATTTTAAGAGCTAAGAAAATGAGTTAAGCAAGAGTCTGTAGAAAGGAGATATGTGTACTTAGTAAAATACACAATTAGATAAGTTACTTTCCATGGAGAGAGGGAGATTGAGGTGAAAGACAGTTAATATGGATAGCCCCAAGTCCCCCAGCATTCAGGCACCTCTGCTGCTGTCTATAGGCACATGATTCAATTCTAGGTTTCAAATCCATATCTATACATAAAATTAAAACTGAAATAAAAATATTTTTTAAAATTTCCAATCAATAAGCACATAAAAAGATTATCAACATTACTAATCAAAACCACAATGAGATGCCATTTAACACCCATTTGGATGGCTATTATAAAACCACTAGGGCCACCACATGTGGTTGTAAATATTGTGAATTACCACACCCAAAACAGTGCCAATCATATATTATTGTACCTGATTGGCACTCTTTGGAGTGGGGCACTGCACAAAGCATGGTTAAATGTGGGTTTTAACTCTGCCCAAATGCTCCCCAGCCATGTTTCTTTCATCATCACCCAATGCTTCCAGCCCATGTGTGGCCCCCAGAATTTATACCAAAAAGTCTTTTAACACACATGCCAATGCCCTCCCGCTTCCATCTCTCCCTGCATTAGTATCCTCTCACCTGCCACATGCTTGACTTGTAGGCTTTCAGGTTGAGACTGATCCTTTCTTCTTTCTTCTCCCACTCAGATAAGATATATCTTCATCTGTGCTAATCTGTTGAAGTTCAAGTCTTTAGAAGTGATGCTTTATATGTGATTTGTTTTCCTCCAAAGCTGAAGTTCCCAACACATCCACCACATCCTTCTCCATCCCAAACTTCAACCTCAAACTTCTAAGTACCTTAGTGAAAAGCAGAATTCTAAGATGAGTCTCTATGAACATGTTCTGCATAATTTTCACCCTTTAAAGTGAGAAGGAATTTTAAATTTTATGGGATATTATTCTCATGATTATGTTATGTTTTATAGCCAAAGGGATATTGCAGATGTAATTAAGGTCACTAATATTTTGAATTTGATATAATCAAAGGTAGGTTATCTTGAGTGGATGTGACCTAATTAGCTAAGAGAATATAGAGGTCAGGGACAAGAGAGAGGTCTTGAGGCAGCAAACTGCCAGGTTGCTGACAAGGAACAGCAGGGGGTTTCTAGGAAATGAATTTTGTCAATTTTGGAAGAGGACCTTGATCTTCAGATGAGCTCACAACTCCAGTCAAGACCTTGATTTCAGCCTTGTGAGACCTTGAGCCAAGGACCCAGCTAAGCTGTGTACAGATTCCTGACACACAGAAACTGGGAGAATAAATGTGTCTTGTTTTAAGCTGTTAATATTGGAGAACTTTGTTATGAAGCAACTGAAAATTAATACATCACTGTTTGGAGCCCCAAATCTTAATGACAAAACCACAAGGGAAGCAGAGAAAGCATGCATAAATTTCAAGGCAGACAAGGAGAGAAGAACTGGCATTTTTCCTCTTCCTTCCCCAGATAAGAAACACAATATAAAATTTACCTGGATGCTTCTTGAGAATTCTGTGCTAAGCAAAATAAGTCAGACAGAAAAAATCAAGAACCATATAATTTCACTCATATGTGGGATATAAAACTGAAAGCAACAAATGAGCCAAATAAGAAAAACAAAAACTCATAGACACAGTCAACAGTATGGCGGTTACCAGAAGCAAAGGGGGTGGGGGAGAGGTAGTAAAAGGTAAAGGGGTTTAAATATGTGGTGACAGATGGGGTTTGACTTTGACAGGTGATGTACTGTATACTTGAAACCTGTATTATTATCCAATGACACCCCAATAAATTTAATAAGAAAAAATTTACCTGGATTGATTTCCAAGAAAGAAAATTAGCTTAAAGCCTAGATTTTCCATTTCTGCTCTCATCCCTGAAATTCTCAGCCTTTTATCAAAGGTCTGGTTGTAGAAAGGATTTTTTCCCCCAAATTTCCACAGGCCTCCATGAGAATGTATTTTTCTGGCCTGGACAAACACCCTAAGATAACATGGAAGGAAGTAGGTAAATAAATTTCAAGACCAAAAAACATTCTTGGTTTAAGAGCATGAAAACCAGGTTATGGAAAAATTTATGGGTTAACAAGTGAGAAAATTTGGAAAACTACATACCTGTTAATTGCTATGAAGAGAGAATGTAAGTTAAGAGATAAGGGACACTTAACCTGGATTTCCCCAAGTCCTTCAAAATTCAGGGGCCTATCTCGCCTTTCCTAGCTTAAAAAAATGAGTCAAGTCTGCAGCTCACAGAACTGTAAGTCCAATATCATCCATAATATCCAAATATAGAAGACTCAAAACATTTATATTCATCCAATCATCTTTGGCTTCCAAGCTGGTTTCTATTTGTGATCATAGCCCCTTCTCCTTTATACCCAGTAGAAATATTATCAGATGAAATAGAGAGGATAATATCTATGGACTCTGAAGGTCTGAGTGAACTGCTAGTCTAAGATTTTGACATCAATCTCTCCCACCCACCCCCATTCAGCACATCTTTATATTCACACATAGGTCTAGCTTAGTCATCTAATTCACCAGGAAGAGACCTGGACACTTCCGCCACCCCCCCAAAAAACCAAAAGCTGTGGATATGTCTTTATCCACAATTATATACATAAGTAATAAGATGATAGTGGTTTTGGTAATTTATACCTATTTATAGCTACCATTACCCACTGTAAAATGAAAAGAGGCAGGGTTGAAAGTAGGTCTGCCTTTTTAGTGAGCCAGTGAAAGGTAAGTGTTTTCTATTTGTTGATACTAGGAATGCCACTGCCTGAATATCAGACAACTAGTTTTAACCCAAATGAAAATGCAACTAAGTAAAAATGGGAATATACTTCAGCTTCAAATCTGGATGTGGTCAAAGATATTGTCCAATAAACTAACAAAATATCTCAAAAAATTTTGTCATCATTTTTATTGAAAACCCTAAAAAGAAGTTTAAGTTCTACATGTATGGCCCTGGCTGGTGTGGCTCAGTTGGTTGGAGTGTGGTCCCATACACCAAGAGGTGGGGGATTCAATTCCTGATCAGGGCACATACCTAGGTTGTGGATTCAGTCTGGCTGAGGTGAGTACGGGAGACACATTCTCTCTTACATTGATGTTTCTCCCTTTCTCTCTCTCTCTTTTTTCTCTGTCTCTTCTCTTTCTCTCTCTAAAAAAAAATCAATAATTAAGTTCTATATGTATGTTCAAAAATTTTAACTTTCTCCCCTAATTCCATCACATCCAAAGACTCAATCCAAAGGAGATGCTGGTATACAAAACATAAGACATCCTGGTGTCCTCAGATAAGAGCTAAAGATCCTGGGTGCAGATGCAATCACTCCAATCCATAGCATTCTCACTCTTCAGGCGTGAGTACTTGCGAGTGTTCGCAGAGCCTCTTTGCCTCATGATCAATGACATTATTCAAACTCCACATAAGGGAATGTAGTTGGCTCCAATGTTCAATACATTTTAGTGCTGGATTGAGAATCAAACGACCTGAGGTAGAGCATTGTGTTGACTTATAAAGTAGGACACTGTAGAGTAGCTGGATTCAAATAAGAGCTCTGCCTCTTGTTGGCTGTGTGATGTTAAGGCAGTTATTGAACCTCTTTTTCTTCTCTTTTGTCATTAGTAAAATAAGGTTGATTATACCAGCTCCTACTTTATAAGGTTCTTGTAAAGATTAGCTGAATTCGTATGTGTTAAAAGCTTAGAAATATTTCTGGCACATAGTAAGCACAAAGTGAAAGAAATGAAGCATTGTTTAAATGTCTGTTTTCATCATCATTATTATTGTTATTATTATTCTATCCCAGGTCAACATGTTTCCTTGGGCATGCCCTTCAGCTGTCTTTGACACAGTTATCTGATATGTGATATGAAGGTTGTTATGAACAAAGTCCCATGGGGGTATAAATGTAATAAAATGTATGCAGGACATTTATGCTGAAAACAAGAAAACGCTGATTAAAGAAATTGAAGAAGATATAAATAAATAGAGATATACCATGTTCATGTATTAGAATAATTAAATACTGTGAAAGTAATATTCAGAGTAATAGCCTACCATGGGCCCTAAATGTCCATGCATGCCTTTGTTAAATGCAAGAATTATTGTCTTCTGAAACTGAGAAATTTCTGCAGCTGGTCACATAGGCAACTAAGTAGGTCAAAGTGACCATAGCATGACTTGTCTGCAAATACTTACCTCTGGAAAATAGGGACTGAGTTGTTTGCTGATTGCTGCAAAATATGCTGACCTGTTGTTGTATCTGTGTTCCTCAGCTGCAGCAATAGCCTCATGATATATAACCTTCACCTGGGCTACTAATGGTATTTGGAGGCAAGAGGAAATGGAACAACCATGAGGATGCTCAAATATTTGCTGTACTGTGAGAAATAAACTTCTTCTATCCATTGTGTGCTATTACCTCATACAGAGCTGTAGAGTGGTTATTCCTTGCTGCCCTCTATGGGTGTTCTTAGATGTGGCATGACAATCACAATCCATAAAATTTTAAATAAAGATAAATTCCACTTTATCATAGTTGGACATTTTTCTTCTGCAAAAGATACTACTAAAACAATGAAAATAACCTTAGACTTAGACTGAGAGAAAATATTTGCAAATGACATTTCTGTCAAAGGACTTACAATCAGAACCTCTGAAAACTCAGCAATAAAAACTAAAAAATATATTAAAATGAGAAAAAGACCCCAACAAACACCTCATCAAAATATAGATACTGATGATAAGTACATGTAGAGACAATCAACATCTCAGTCAATAAGGTAATGCAAATTAAAACCACAATGAGATAAAACTATGTAAATAGACTGAATAAAAACAATAATATATGTATATGGCATTAATAATGATGATTTTGTGGGTGTATACTTATTTATAAATTAGTCAAGTTGTATACATTAAATATGTACACTCTCTTATTTGTCAATCATAACTCAAAGAAGTGATTTAAAAAACAATCATAAACCAAAAGAAATACCAAAGCCTATCAATACCAAATGCTTATGAAGATTTGAGAAATGATATCTGATACTTTCTTCATGGAAACACAACATGGTAAAGTCATTCTAAAACAACAATTCTTACTCAGTTTCTCATAAATTTGAACATATAATTTCCAAATGGCTCAGCAATCCCACTCTCAGCACTTTATCTACGTGAAATGAAACATATTTACACATACATCTACATGCAGTTTTAAAGCATCTATATTCATAATCATTAACAATAAGAAACAACAAATATTTCCTTCTTCTATGACTGGAATGTTACTCAGAAATTAAAAAGAAACAGATTATTGATTCACACAAAATATAGATAAATCTAAAATGTATTTTTCAAGTTACTGGAGCCAGACCCAAGAGCTACATATTGTATAATTGCATTTATGTGACATATTGGAAAAGACAAAATATAAGGATGGAAAACAGAGTGTGGTTACCAGGGGTTAGGATGAGGTCAAGGTTGGCTACAGGGGCATGAATGATTTGAGGGGGGGGGAGGATGTGATGAAACTCTTCTGTATCATGACCCTGGTGGTTGATACAGGGACCTAAAGGTCCCCAAAATGCTTCCCATTGAGTTTCTTCTGGGATTCATATCCATTTTACTAAAGTTGATTGAGTGAAATGAGAACAAGACTTAAGAGCTTTCACAGTGTTCCTCTCTACCGGTATTTTTTTCACAACCTAAAACCTACCCCAACCTCCAAATGTTATAAAATGTTTTTATCCATTAGTGCACCTTCCCATTTTTCAAGTTTTTCTTTTTTTTTTAGACTGTGGCAAATTTGTTCCTGCTTCTCAAGTACCTACCCTGTGGAAGTGCAACCTTTCTGAGAATTCATCTAGAGAGTTTCCTGAGCTAGTCCTATACAAGGGAAGCTGTCAAGGGAAATATCTGCACTCTAGGGAAAGCAGCCCTCTGTAATAAACTAAACAACCCAATGCACCCACATTGCTATTACATATGTTGAACATCTCATGCATTACTCTACTGGCACAGGTGATAATCACATCTAACTACACGTGATTGACACTCTCTGCCATAGGGTACCACACATGGAATGTCTAAAGATGGGAGCCCAGCATACTCACCCATTCATGCTCCTTTCAAAAACCTCTCAATGTTTTCAGGCTGTGAGTGGTCACTGGCACTTGCACAAAACACCTATGCAGCATCCACCCCACTGTTATTCCACATTCATCCTTCCCTGAGTGTTGTCCCCTTAGAGTTTGGAATTTTCTCAAGGCAGTTTTCAGAACTAAGAATCATTAAGTCCTCCCACTAAGTTCTCCTGCTCCTGGAAAAAATATTTTTCATGCCTTATCTTTTTTCTTTTCTCACTGCATTTTATACACATATATTCACAATATATACAGGGTGGGGCAAAAGTAGGTTTATAGTTGTGAGTACGCAAAACACAAGTTTATTCTTGTATTATTATTAATTATTGTTTTAATTTCCATATAAAAAACTGTAAGCCTACTTTTGCCCCATCATATATATGACAGTCTGTATTCCCCAGATCCAAGTTAATCAGAAAATACACTCCATATCACCAATCCTGTTTGTCACCCAAAGATTTGAATCTTTCTAAGTACACGTCACAACTCTTGAAATACAGAATCAACAGGGAAAACACACAAGATACAAAAGCAAAGAACTAGACAATAATCAGTGGTTGGTATGATGAAGACAGAAGAAAATGTTGCAGTTACCTATGAATGTCTTTACACTGCTTTCAGTTTTTGAGATTCCCGAGCTTTTTTGCTGAGCAAGTTACTTTGGACTATGCTTTGCATCTTTCCTTTCGGAGACATGCAACGACATGACTTCGTTTTCCTAGACATATTAGTCTCAGACAGCAAAATATACTGACACAAATATGGTAACTGGATGCCAGAGGCTAGGTATTAAAGGAATGACATTAGTGTGGTATATTATATGGGGTTCCCTCACCTGAGCTATTGGTCAAGATCATAGCATCTTCATGGAAGGAACATTGACCAGCATTTCTCACCTGCCCCACATGCACATTTGTATGCAAATATAGAATAGCTATATTTATAATTGCCAACAACTGGAAAAAAAACAGATGTCCTTCACCTGTGACTGGTACCTTGCTCAGTAATAAAAAGAACCAGACTGTTGATCTATTGATTCTGTCTCCTTCTCTTTCCTGTTTCCCACTTTTCTCTTTTTCTCTCTTCTTTTTCTCTCTCCTCACTGCATTAGGAATGAACCCAAGACCCTAAATAGGGTGCTGCACACAGCAGGGCTGCAGGTGGCTTCTCTGCCCGATCCACCCCAATCCTCGCTACCATGGCATGAAATTCATTTTTCCATAAGAACTTGGCATTTCCCACTTACTACCCTCCACCTTCCTGAGTACGGTTCCACTCACCTGCTCTATGTATCCTTGGATAGTTTTCATGGTCTAGAGAGAATAAGCCTCTTCCTGTTTTTTCTTGCTCATTTAAGAAATATCTTTATTCTCTATAACCCATTGTTTTTCAAGTTGTTAGGAACAAAGTATTAGAAATATCTGCTTTCTCCCAAAGTAAGCCAAACCGCCCCCCCAAAACAAAACAACAAAATACATATAATACTCCCATGCTCTTTGGTACCCCCAAATTCCTTCATTTCAAATCCATATAACATTAGTGAAAACACACTAAAATCCTTAGGAAGTAAAGTGGAGATCAGTCAAGGGGTGAAAATATTGAGTGTAAAGAAGCCCCATTTTTTGTATCTCTTGAGAGAAAACTAACCACTTAAATGATCACTGTTATCCCTGGCTGGGTAGTTCAGTTGGTTAGAGTGTCGTCCCAATGTGCCAAGGTTGCAGGTTTGATGCCGGCTCAGGGCACATCCAAAAATCAACCAATGAATGCATAAATAAGTGGAACAACAAATTCTCTCTCTCTCAGTCAATAAAGAAATAAAAATAAATCACTGCTGTTAAATTACAAGAGAGATATGAGCTTAAATTCCAGAGATGTCCTCTTTTCTTCCTCTCAGCTCTAGATTATGCTGGCTCTTGATCAATGGTGTGGTTGTGGACCTGTTGATTGTATATTTTCCCACTTTTTGATTCTGTGACACAGGTGCCCAGTACTCTAACATTCCAATGACCAACTGAATCTGATAGAAGATGACAGAGAGTGTGTAAAAGTAACAGATTACAAATGAGTAGTATTCTGACAGAAAAGGAGTCATGTTACACAAATCCCACAGAGAAAGAGGAAAGGAGATTTGGAAACACACCTCTGGCTAAATTATTTGCCATAGAGAGAGAAAAAAGAACCAGGGAAACTACATTTAAACTGGACTTTCCCAAGTCATTTTTACTTTCAATAGACTAAAAAGTAAGTCAAGTACCCATTTTACAAAACTTAGAATTTTCACATCTTCAGTAAATATATCTTAGCCATCTATAACCCAATATCTGTTCTGTGATAAGAAGTTTGTCATGGGCAAAATCCCAATGACCTCTTTCAGCTCTGTCTTTTTGACTGCTACTTATTTTTATTTCAGCTGTACCCTGCAGCCATTATCACTATATAGGAAGTGTAATGGGACAGAGAGGGTGCTCCCACCTGGAGAACAAAGAAAAAATAGCTGCATCTCTTTATGTATGTCTTTAGGCAGGATAATAAAAATTCAGAAAATTATTTGAAGTGGGCAGTTCAGTACTGAACTTGACTGCATAGTAAACTTTACTGTTTTATTCTGCTAGAGAGCTGGGAAGAAAGACTAAAATAATATATTCCTAGGTTTCCAAGTCCCTGGGCCAATTGGTCCCCTTCTCTTTGTGAGATAAGAGACAACTACTCTGATCTCCCAAACCCACTGCTAAACCTAACATTCATCTTTGACCTTTCTGAAATGGTGTCTACAAGAACCAGACCTATGTCTATTGTGTAAGGAAATATGATTCTCCTGAACACTCATTTGCATCTGTTCTCTCACTTATAAGAACACCATTCCCTATCCCTTCTCTCTGTGCTCACTCACTTTTTCCTCTCAAATGTTCCATCCACTGCCATTAAATGCTTTTGTTATTCAAATGTTGAATCACTGACTTTATTACAGAGACCTGAGTCTTTAAATATTACTATGAATATTTGAAATGGGTTCCTTTGTGCAATCAGTCATTTGAAATGGGTTATTTCCTTCAGCATCAACATTTTATTTTATTTTATTTTTAGAGAGAGAGGAAGAGAGAGAGAAACATCAACTTTTGTTATTCCACTTATTGATGCATTGGTTGATTCTTGTATGTGTCCTTACTGGGGAAAGAACCCTTAACCTTGGCTTATCTGGCTGACATTCTAACCAACTGAGCTACCAGGCCAGGGCAGCACTGACTTCCAATAAAACTGAGAACATATGTAAGGCAAGTTGATTCATGTTAAAGTGCAAAAGCAATGCTCACCGGTGATATTTTCACATTCCTGGAAATATTACCTCTATTTAGAAGCTGTATGGTAGCTATATTTGGAATAGGTATAATATTTGTGTCATCTTTCCTTACATACTTCCCTCTTATAAACCATCCAGGGCCACCTCAGGGACAAACAAGGATCCCTACATATTTCAGAACAATCACACACAAACACACCCACACAGAAACTCTGATACCTCCTCAAAAACAAAAACACAGTTAAACCTGAGAACAATCTTCAATGGTGTCACAGTCACTGCCTGCACATATCTGTGCAGGGAAACCCTCAGGTCATGTGAAGTAAGAGAGAAGATAGCACAAGTATTAGATACAAGTTGTACATAGGTAATAATGTTAGGAGACAAAAACAGAGAAACTTAATTCCTTTCAATTACAAAGTAAATTTATGCCAAGGATTGAATGGGAATACCAAAACCCCTCATTTTTCAGAACCATTGATTTAGTTAAAGAGGGCCTACCTTCTCAGGAGCATCGAGATTCTGTCTATATATCTAGACAAGAATGTAAAATTTATAATTTATGTGTCATGCACTGCTCCAATTCTGCAGATGGTCTCCAAGTCCTGACTATCTTCTTTCTCTCCTTCAGTGCACAGAGTTAAGAATAGAAAGGTAAATAAAAGAAAAAAGGCAGTATTTATTACTATCAGGAGGTCTGAACTGTGGTTCCTCCTTGCCCACCCATCTTTCATATAGTAATTAAAAAATAAGTGAACAAACAAGCATACACATGATACATCAATAAATAAAAATTGAAAACTGTGTAACAGAGCTTCATCCAGCTTAACCATGCTTAAGCCCTAATACTTTGGTTACTTCAAGTATGATTAAAGGTAAATCCAAAGAGTAAATTTGGGTCCACAAGAACATACAGATGAAGATTTTCCTATGGGCTCTCATTCCCTGTATCTTACTCATTACAAGGCATATATTAGGTACAATTCTTCGATGCAGCCCACCAGTAAAAGGATGGTGCCTTGGCTCAAGGAAGGACTCAGATAGCCACAACCTCTCCTCTAGGACCACCACCTATGTTGTACATGTTGTGCATTACTTCACTCTAAGAGGTGCCAAACATATTTTTAGCCACATGGATGACACATCTTGGAATAGAGTCCTACACATAGAATAGCTGAAGTAGGTGATCAGCCATACTCAAATACCCCTCACCATGCAATTTTAATCAATATCTCAACACTCTCAGACCATGAGGGATAGGAGGATTATACTCTGGGACATGAACAACCACCCCACTCTCCTCTGTCTCTATCTTTTATCCTTCTTTTTGTATATATCCCCTCACCTACTGTACTTTTAATGGGACAAGTTTTAGGACTGACAGAGAATAAGCCTTCCTCCATTTCCCTCTTCTTCTGGGATTTAAAATATTTGTCTTCATTATTCTACTGAGTTTCAACTTAACACAGTTAACACACGAAAAACTAGTTTCCATACCCCAAAAGCGAGTTGCTGAGTAGAAAAGACCACTCCACTCAAACATCACATCTAAATATTACAGGCTTGATAAAGCTCTATTTGGAAGAGTGCTGGATAGAACTCTTTCCTTCTTCCCAACTTGAATCTTCTTTATATAACCACATGACCTTAATTGGGAACCCTTTGGTGAAGCACAGAGGACTGTAGTAGAAGCAACAGCAGCTATGTACTTCATTTAGTAAAACAAGGAAATTGCTCCCTTCTAGTCTTTTTTGTGCTCAGCCCCAGGTTGCTTGATACTTTCACCATAGTACTCTGCCTTGAAACTGGATCATGGACAAGAAAATATCATCTTCCTAACAAAATTATTCAAAATAGTTCAAGTCCTTCTCTTGAATTTATTGACATCAATTAAAGGGACTAAAGTTATATTCTACTGCAACACTTACATATACTACCTTCCCTTTCCATATACTTCTTTGACACCCCAAAGTTTTTCCCTGGATTGCCTCTTCAGTCACAACAACTGAAACCAAATATCTGAGAATAAAACAAATATCTAATCAGCAGGCCAACTACCATTCCTTCTTTTCTTCCTTTGTCTCCTCTTTCACAGTAACTTCAAAGAAATCATGGCCACAGCCTAGCCCATATATAGGTAGCTAAACCTAAGGGCTCAGAGAAAGCCTAAACACACAACCAGTCTCCACCTCCTTAATACTCAGGGTCCAATTAGAAGGGAGAAACAATACAATGACTTGAACAAGAAATATATAATATAATTAGTTATTAAATAAGCTAGGAGATTTGAGAAATGAGAACTGGGTAGTATAAAGTAAGAGAATTTTAAAGAATACAATAATGCAAGATATGTCATAGCAGATATAGCATATATAAAGTTATATATAGTAGTTACTAACCCTCAGGCAGCTCCTGATTTATCTTGGTGATTCATCTGTTTGGTTTATTGGTTATCTTTTCTTGTTCATGCTGTTATTTTCCGGGTTCTTGGCATGACTAGTGATTTTCTATTAAATAGAAAGTAGACATTTGGAATGTTAATTATATAATGAGATGCTTGATCATATTTAGTGATTTTTTTGTTAAGCAAGCAGTCTGATTTTACACTTTCCCACCGATATTATCCTAGCAAAAGTCAAGCACCAGGTCATATGGCCTAATTACCTCTATGGGAAAGTGTAAAATTGAACTCCACTTTCACAAGAGAGAAAAGAAGTGGCACCCAAATCATCCTGTTTTGTTTTTGTTTGGTAAGAGGAGGAAGGAAAGCAGAGTACCAACTAGCCCTGCCTCCCTCCACTATCATTCTACCTCTTTGATGTCAAGAGTGACTAAAGGCTCAGCTCCCTATTGGAGTCTTGATATTCTCCAATAAAAAGTATTAGAGCTCCTTGGATAAATAGTTAAATCTACAGATGGGGTAAGGAAATTACAAGACAAGCAAAATATATGTGAGTCCATATTGATACAAATAAATGATTTAATAAGCAAGCAAACAAACAAACTGGGGAGAAGATGAAAATAATTCCACATAATATATGTATATAGTGCCCCTCCATGAAGTGTCATATATTCCCCTTTTTCTCCCTTTTCCTCCCACAATCTTTGCATGGATCTTTACATAGTAACTGACTTTCAAATAATAAAGTATGGAAAGGGAAACTATATTAAGATTTCAGTGAAGATATCTCAGAAACACTAATATAACCAAATGGCTGACATCAATAGTGACATTATGTATATGTCATGGACCACCTGATAGGAAGGGTACTTCACCCCTGTGGTATTTTTTTGGAAATTCAGTATCTTGAGTCTAATCTTGAGGGGGGAAAAAACTATCAAACCAATTCAAATTGGGAAGAGTCAAAAAGTACCTTATTAGTAGACCAGTACCACCACTGAAATTATTCATTGTTACAGATCAAGCTTTAATTTATCCCCCAAAATTAATGTTTCTCACACAGATATCATTAAAATAATATCACAGTAAAGTAAAAAATTGCAAACTCCAGTTCAGAAATTACAAAAACAGAAATTTACTCTCCAAACCTGTCAATAACCTTTTATGAAAACGCATTCCATGGAAAGATTTCTGGGACAGATATGAGAGACATTGACTCTGGCTAGCACGAGGATCTCATGAATTTTCATTTTAGTTACAAATTAACACCTACTGGCAAAAAGTACTATTTTTTTAGCTAATTGAAAATTAGTGATTGCATTTGCAACAGGGGTGCTAAATTTCATTTACTAAATGCTGTTAAAAAATCAAGTCCTTTTTATAAATCAAGTCCTGTAGCATCAATACTATCATATTTTCATCATTTTTTAAATTGAAGGTGGTTACTTTAATTCTAAATTACTACATAAAACCCAAACTGAAACACAAGAAGGGAAATAAAATTATCAAGTGAAGGTATGTTGTATGTATATGTACTTGTGTGTCCGAGTGTGTATACATTCATAGGTGTGTGTACATGTATGAGGAGATGTATATGGACATATGGCATGAAAGGGGTGTGTGTGTGTGTGCGTGTGTGTGTGTGTGTGTAAGTGAAAGGGATATATTTAGACTCAACAATGGTTTCATAACCTGTATCTTCAAAGTTTTAATTAATTTATCACTGGGGGTGTATGAGATTATTTCAATTGGCATGTGGACAGACATTGTTTTAAACTTTTAATAATTCCAAGATAGTGCATCTTTTTTACAGAGTCCAGGGAATTGTTAAAGAGAAATGAATCTCTTAAAGCATTTATCCTAGCTTTTCAATGTATTCAAACCAAACATTTTACCTGTGTCACCTGAGACAGAAGATTCCATTTAGTAGTTGTATTGTATTAGCACTTACAGTACAATATTTCAAGCAAAACATACTGACTTTGAACATGCAAAGCAACAAAATTCAAAAGCATTAATTAATGTATAGTCACAACTCGTGAATATTCATTGACTAGTAGAGGAGTAGCCATTTATTATTCTAATAAGTACAGGTATTTCCTTTAGAAAATACAGATTTTCTATATTATTTATGCCCACATCTTCTTCAAAAAAGAACCCAAAGTAGATAGTCGGTTAGGCAGACAATACATGTTAGTTGAGTGTCAATCATGTGCTTACTTTTAGGTGAGGTGTTACAATTTCAATGGCTAATAAAAATATAAGGTGTCTTCTGTCAGTGAGGTTACAATAACCTGAGAGAAAAAAAGATAATAAAAAACACATAAGTAGATTAGTCTAGAAATAAAAGTAACAATAAGTTAATTGAAGGAAATAGAGAATGCAGGAATAATGAATGGATGGGGACCTAATAGAAATGATCAGGAAAGAAGACTGTGGACAATGTGGAGCTGAACATGAATGACAAGGTGAAAGCAGCCCTGTAAAAATGAAAACTAAGTTCCATAATTTTCCTTGTGGAACACACAGTCCTGTAAGGAGTACAGATGATAAAGAGATAATTATCCATAATGATGAATACATTGGCCAGGTACTAGTATAGGGAACTCTGGGGTCAAAAAATAGTGGGGAGTGGCAAACTTAGTTTGTGGGAATCATGAAAGTCTTCTTGAGATAACAGTGTTTAAATCTGAGAATTAGGAGACAAACTGATAAATTCCACACATAATAGAAAAGATGAACCATCTATAAGGAATTGTAAAATGTCAATGTAAGTATAATATAAGATCTAAGGGAAGAACTACAAAGTAACTGCAAGTTAAAGTGTATGCCTAATCATTAGTACTCTTCTCATTATAATCATCTTACCAACACCAAAATTCTGGTAATAACTTGGCTTTGTTAGAAAATGAACACATTGATTGATATCACTCAAAAGGCCCCTTATATGGTTAATATTCTCATTGTAATTATTATGATTTCTCTTTAATTATAAGAAATCCCATTCAAATATAGCAGGTGTCTTGATGACCATGTGAATAGATTTTGAGGCCTTGTGTCTATCTTTAATAGTTTTTTTGGCCATAAAATATATATAACATAAAAATTGCCATTTTAGCCATTTTAAGTGTACAATTCATTGGTATTAATTACATTCATAATGTTATGCAACATCACTATTCATTTCCAAAACTTCTTCATCACCTTAAACAGAAACTCTATAATTATTAAGTAATCACTCCCCATCTCTCTAACCACACAAAAATTTTAAACCCATAAGTGGGTCAACTACACTTTCTGAGAAACCCTTTCTATCATTCTCTACATAAAATGCCTTTTACACAAATTACTATTGTGTCTGGGATGCCAAAAAACTGAAGTTTTTGTTTCAGTATTTGTTTTGTGACCCTGTCTAAGTCAGCCATTTTCTTTGCAAAATGCCCACACCCTTCCACAGGGTATTCAAATGATTATATAAAGTAATAAAAGGTTAAAATGGATTGGGGGGAAAGTGTTTATTTTGAAGACCAAAATATTATATATTATGCGCTTAATGAAAAAATCTAAACATATGAAGACTTGGTTTATAATACAAAATTTTAAGATATTATAACTAGTATATGTTAAAAGGATAGGAGCCCGGCCGGGCGTGGCTCAGCGGTTGAGCGTTGACCTAGGATCCAAGCAATCCGGGTTTGATTCCCAGTCAGGGCACAGGCCCGGGTTGTGGGCTGCAGCCGATCAATCAATGAGTTTCAAATCATTGATGTTTCTATCTCCCTCTCTCCCTCTTCTTTCTTCTCTCTGAAATCAATAAAGATATATTTTTTAAAAAATAAAAGGATAGGAAAAGATAAAAGTATTTTAAGTCCTCACACCCCAAAAAGTCACCACCAAACCACAGGCTGGAGTCATAGATCCCTACTGAGCCTGAGATCTTTCAGAGAACTTGTTCTAAGATTTGGAAACACTTTTGGATCTTTGAAACAACAAAGGGGAGGGAGGGAGGGGAGGGGAGAAGAAGGGAAGGAGGGAGGGGGGGAAGGAGAGAAGGAAGGAGAATAGGGAGGCATGGATCTGTCCTCAAAGCCATGAGGAAATGACCACAGCCTCAAACCAGAAATTTTGAAACAAGTATACAAAACAATATGAAATATAAAGCAAAACAAGGGAGAAAATTCAGACATAATGTACCTCTTTATACCTTGAGAAAGACTCAGAGTTCCTCCAAAATAATTACTGCTATCCTTAGTGTTCTATTCAACAATCCTTTTGTGTAATTAGATTTAGAAAGATAAACAGACAACTAGAGAAACAGAATATCTCTACAGAAACTCTGATTGTCACTGTGGAATTGCATGGAATATGGAATTGAAGAAAGCATACTGATAAAACATGTTTACCTGTGACCTAACCTTATTTCCAGCTGGGACTGCCAGAGATGAAATGGAATGAATGACAGAAGGTAAACAATAATCACTACAGCACACAACAGAGAGACCACAGCTTAAGGGATTTGCTGTGAAAGACCAATCTTTTGAATGCCAGTAACTGGGAGAAAACTTGCTGCTTGGAAGAAAGGACAGACATTTGTGCTGAGAGGTTGGCCTAGGAAATATATCAAAGATATTCTCACATCATTATCTCTGCCCTCATCCCCAAAATATAGCTGACCCCTTTAAAAGATGACTAATAATCTCAAAGAAATAAACACTAAATTATCTAAAGAAATAGAAAAAAAGTTATTTTTAATTAAAAGAAGGATTTAGACACAAATAAAAGGTCAGAAAATAACACATGTTGCAGGAAAAATCATCCAAGGAATTAGAAGAC
The DNA here is from genome assembly GCF_054644295.1 of Miniopterus natalensis. Lineage (NCBI taxonomy): Eukaryota > Metazoa > Chordata > Mammalia > Chiroptera > Miniopteridae > Miniopterus > Miniopterus natalensis. The sequence continues at coordinate 1,203,636 of NC_142103.1, read as the reverse complement.
AGTTTCAATAATTTCTTCACTGTCTCAAAACAATTTACAAATAGCATGCATGAATTGTATAATGAAAATGGACCTTCAATAAGAATACAGAGGTTCAAAACTTATACTATATGATGACAGAGATGAAAGCTAGTAAAGCCCAGAACATAAGTGGGAAAAAAAGATCTAAAGAGTATAGATATAAGATCATATTAGAAACAGAAAAATTATACATAAACCATTGAAAATATAGAAGGTCTTAATGGAAATGCATGAATAAATTACACTAAACAGAAGTAAAAAACAGAAGAGGTTTTAAAATATTAAAAACAATACCTGAAAGCCAGACAAAAGATTTCTAACTTAGTCAGAACTGGTGTTCCTGAAGAATGAAGCAAAACACAAAAAGGCTAAGAAAGGCCTTAATATGCAAATGAAAAGGATATATTGTATCTCAGGGGGGGAAAAATGGTACAGAACATTCAGTGTGGGAACCTATCTGGAAGAAGTTACTAAATCTCAAAGATAAAGAAAGATACATTTGGGCATTCAGGAAGAAATAACAAGTGAATTACAAAGAGGGTTCTATTCTCTACTTGCTGTGACCAATTAACTAATAGTAGACTTTCTGGCCTGATGTGATACTAGAGAACTGAACAAAACATATGAAACAACTGTTTCTAGTCAGTGGACAACAATCAGTTTAGGACTGTGACACCCAAAATAAGGAAAATGAACTGAGCACTAAGACCACCACAGGTATAGGCCTAGAGGCATGTCTGGATCACAGAATAGCGATGGAGAAATGAATTGAGAATAGTGATCTTGATAAAGCAGCAAAACCCAGAGTTTTAGTAGGATGATATCTAGAAGAGAGGCAGGAGATACATAGAACAAGAACCACAGATTTCTGCACAGAGATTCCTTGACTTTTCAGCTGAACATTAAACTATGCATGTATAGCATAGAACTTAAAGAGAAAAAATAATATACTCTAGAGGCTGATAAGCTTAAAATTCTCTAGCATTTACACAGAACATGGAAATGTCTGAGTTCCAACCAGGCAGAATGGAGAAACTATGTTGAAAACCCAGAGCATTAAGTAGAGACCCCAGAAGGATCAAGCAGGTCTGTAAGTAACCTAGATCACTGTCAAAATATAAATACACATAAACACCCTTTTAGGAAGACATCAAAATCCTGAAACTCAAAATCCTGTAAAATTATGTCTAGTACACAGTAAAAAAGTTCCTAGACAAGTTAAGAAGCAGAAAAATATACTCATGACTGGGAGAAAAATAAATCAATAGAAATAGACCGAAATATGGGAGAAATGAACAAAACTGCAGAAAAATAGATTAAAGCAGCTATTACAACAATGTACAAATACTTAAAGGAAGACACAAACATAATAAAGAAATAGAAGGCATTAAATAAAGATGAATTTCCAGAACCTCCAAATATAATATTTTAAATGAAAAATTCACTGCATGGAATTATTAAGACAAAAATTAAAATGGAATAAACATTACTGAGTCACTTAAATTAGAGTGAGGAGGCTATCAGGGAAGTGGGTCCAATGCACATCTTGTGCCTCAGTTCTCAGAGCTGCTATTAAGTTGCTAAACCTGTTGCTAAACTCAGCTCAAGTCAGCCATAAACATCCTGGAACAACTGATGCTTGGACACATATGGATTTAACCTCCTCCTTGAAATTTTTGCCTCCCTCATTTGCATGTGGGAATTAACAAATCCCAGTTAACCTAACCAGAAATCCTTCATTTGCATGAAAGAATTATATTTTGTCAGATTTGCCTATATAAACTCTACCTTCTTTGTTTTCTCCAGAGTACAATTTAGGTTGATATCTTAATCTGTGTCTCCCAGGCTGCAGCTCCTTTTCCTTGAATAAATGCTTTTTATTCTTTATTATCTCTATCTTCTTATTTGACAACTTTTCAAAAAGTGTCTCCTTTTCTTCTTTCTTTCCATTCATTCCTCAATCCACCCAGTCTGGTTTCTGCCCACTCACTCTACTGAAATGGTTCTTGCTAAGTTAACTGAAATGTGGTGGGGTCTCAACTTCTCAGCAGCATTCCATATGTTCATTCAAACACGTCAAGTTATTATTAGGATTTTTTCAGTATTGGACTAAAAATATAGGATCTTATAAATATGCTCATAAATATGCAATGTGCTCATAATATGTTTTGCCAAGTTCTACTGCTAACATTCCTTTCAGGTAATATGGATTATGTTTTTAAAATTGAAAGTTAACAGGGCTGATACATTTAATCCTGTACCATAGCAACTTCCTTGACTTAATCCCATTGTGCTGTAATTGGATGTATTTGCAATTATTATATTCAGTGACTGAGGGAATAGAAAAAAAGGATTAAATATGTTTACATTCCTCTAAAAAGGGCTCAATGTCTTTTCTTGGCACACTTTTAAAATGTAAATAACCTGAAGCTTTATTAAAATTAAGAATTGCCATATTCATACTGAAGCTGGTCTCTATAAATTGCATTATTGTGGTGTTTTTTTTTTACCAGATTAAAACCTTTAAGAATAAGCTATCTTCTTTATAAAAAGAGATAATGCTTTAAAAATACTTAAGTTTTATTTTATAAATTATAATTATGATGATGAAATATTGTAAAGCTAAAAACCTCACAAGACATTTTACACTAAATGCCCATGAAGAAGTCTTATTATGTTGAGGGTCTGCCATAGATTAATCAATAAGTGACATATCAAAAGATAATGATTTAAAACTATGATAAAATGGAGAGGCATTAATCCAACACTAGCATGGAAACATTTATATATTCATTTTGGCTGATGGATTGGATTTCATTGCCACAGATGACCCAACATTCTGCCCACCCCTCTAGGCCCTGATGCTCTGAGGTTGGAGCTCTTTTAGGCAGACTGAGTATTAAAAATCTTATGAGCTGCACTGTTCTTCTCACAATCTTTTATGTTCTGCACTGCATTCTGAAAAAAAAAATCAATGTTACCTACTTGTGGTTAATACCTTTCTCTAGTTTATATCCATGATACTTCTTCTTAATTTTATATTCTCTTTTAAGTTTAACAGAGATTGGGAGAGAAGAAGAATTAACTATATTTATTCAGTTTCTTATTTTGAACTAAAACTCTGAAGAATATCTAATTTGGAAAGACATAAAATACAGAAATGAAATATAATGCTTGGTTTCTCATTCAAATAGAAGAAGCATATATTTGCAAAAGCAAGAGTTGGAAATTGAGATGAGACAACAGATTAAGATGCACAGGATATTGGATATTGGAGATAAGCAACAAACATAGATAAGTATTGTAAATGCATTTTTTGTTTCTCAGGTTTATTTCTACATAACTTATTAAATTCTGCAGAAAAGATGAGGATATAATTTATGGCATCAATTTACATAATTTTTTAAATAATTAAATAGTTATAAAAGTGTTTCAGAGAGAGGAACGGAAAGGGAGAGAGAGAGAGAAACATCAATGACGAGAGTCATTGATGGGCCGCCTCCTGCACGCACCCTGCTGGGGATTGAGCCCGAAACCCGGGCCTGTGCCCTGACCGGGAATCGAACCCCAATCACCTGGATCCTGGGTCGATGTTCAACAGCTGAGCCACGCCCGGCTGGGCTATTTTGTTCCTTAGATTCCACATATAAGCGAAATCACATGGTATTTGTCTTTCTCTGACTGACTTATTTCACTTAGCATAATACTTTCTAGGTCCATCCATGTTGTTGCAAATGGTAAGATTTTATTCTTTTTTATGGCCAAGTAATATTCCATACATACAATGAAATACTACTCAACCATAAAAACTAAACGCCTTTGTTAACCCTCAGTTTCCGTGGAATATTTTATAATGTAGGAAGTTGGTGTTAAGACAGGTGCCGTTCTATCATATATACTTAATTTTAATTTCTCATTGTGAAATATCATGAAATACTAAAAATGCACACAAGGTAATTATAAGCAAGTGGTATAAACATTAATGTAATCATCACTCAAACCAAGACATAGAACCTTGCCAGTATCCCAGAAGACTCCATATATCCCTTACAAATCATAAGCCCATCCATCCTCCCTAAGGTAAAAACTACACTGATGTTTGTAAAAACCTATTTCTTGTTTTTATTTTTTAAATCCTCACCTGAGGATATATTTTTATTGATTTTAGAGAGAGGAAAGGGGTAGGGAGAGAGGAACATAGATGTGAGACAGAAACATTGATCAATTGCCTCCTGTACAGATTTGAAACAAGAGTTAAGAAGGTTAATCTAAAAAATATATATAAAAGTGTACTCCAAATATGTTAGCAACAGCTACTTCTTTGGGAAGACTAGTGAAATAGAAAAATCTCTATCATTAAAAACAAAATGATATTGAAAGTGTAAAAACACATAACTACAAATAAAGCAGTTGTTGAAAAAAATGATGATCAGATACTATGATTAACTAACCCTATAACTGCCAAAACTTATACAAATGAGCAGTTTCCTTGAAAAATAACTTATAAACACTGACACAAAATAATAGAAACTCAAATACGCCTATAGGCAAGCATGGAAAAATGGAGCAGTCCTTAAAATCATGCAGCAACTCTCTCTCTCTCTCTCTCTCTCTCTCACACATACACACACACACACACACACACTCACTCAGGTAGATTATATAGGTATAATCTACAGATATTCAAAGAACATATGAAACATATAACTTTTACAGAGAATCAAAAAATGGAATGATTTAATCAGGGTAGCATAAACTTAATACCAAAGCCTAACAATGGCATCAGAAAAAGAAAAATCACAAATCAATCTCTTAAACATAAAAGCAAAACTCTTAACTAAAAATAAAATGTAATTACACAAACACATATTGACCAAATATATATATGTATACACAAACACACACACACACGCATATACACACACACACACACACATATCTAATTTGCTAGTTGTATCCTAAGAGATCCTAATAGGTCAAGGATAGTGTTAACATTAGAAAAATCTTAATGCCATATTCTATATTAACAAATAAATGGAGAAAAGTTAACCAATTGCATCAACTTAAAAAACCTAGGATTCTTACTTCATACCAAGTGTTTTACTATCTGAATCCATAATCTGGTTCCATCATTAATATTAAATTTGCGGTAACTACTGATGTTAGCAATTTAATAATATAAATATAATAGTTTTTAAATTAGTGAATTGAAAATTTTACAAATAATACTCATCTCAGTCTCATAAATAAAAGGAATGTGTTTGTCTTGTGAGGCACAAATGCATAAACTGATATAAAATGTACCATTTTCTTGCTGACAAAATAATATTCTTTGCAGAACATCAAATTCCTTGTGATAAAAATGTTTTCTTTTTCATTCTTAGGCTGAAAGGGGCTTTATGGAAAAAAGAGAAACATCTTTAAAAATATAAACATATGTCTCCAAGCAAAATACACTTGATAAAGATAACGCAGAGCAGCTTACAAAGAACCAGCCACCGGTTACTCTATTTCTATCAACTTTTCTTTGCCTTCTTGCTCAGGAGTTTGGATTTCCACTTTATATAAAATTGTATTAAACAAATTAACCTTATGAAAATAATGTAAATAAAATTTATTTAATTCTGAATATTGGAAAAGTGGATTTTATTCTTTGAAATAGACTTACAGATTCCTTGCTCAAATGAGAAAAAAGTAGTTTATTTTTTAGCCAATGTTCTAGTAGATTATATCATCTTTAAAATCAAGGCTCTCTTGGTTTTGTCATAATGGTCATTTGTCTCATATAGGATTTGATTTTCTTTAACTTAAGCAAATTTCAACAAACTGAAACATGCGTATATTCCTGATGTTGGAAGAGAAGCTATTAGTTGTGATAAAAGCTTTCAAAGTGACTATAGTCAGAAGGCACATGATTTGGGGCTCTCTGGAAAATGAAAGTATCTTCTACAAGAAAATATTGTAAAAATTAATATTTAAATTATAATTTCCTTATGTAATAAATCAAAGCCATCAATAAAAACAATGTCTCCAGTGGCCTGAGAAAACAGTTAATTAAATATTACTATCTTACTTACATAAATGGCATTTAAGAGCTGAAAAATACTTTCCTTCCCATGTAATCCCCATTTTACATATGAAGAAAACTGAAGTTCAATAACATAATTATAACAACACTCTTAGGACTACTCTCATGCCTAGCTAACACTTATTTAGTAAGTCCTTACTCTGTGCCACAGTTCCATTGATTGACCAGTAAGGAGAGAACACGTACAAATGGATCCACTTTATGACTTACAGAGAGAGCAAAAGCAAAATCAGCATGGTGTCACCTTCACATGTCCATGGACCCTCAAGATGACTCAAGAGGTAGTTCACTCTGTTGTAGAAGAGTCAGGCTTGTACTAGTGAGAAAGGAAGGGGAAATGGTCATCAGGCTGGCATCCAACAGTGTCTGCTACACACAAGTAAGTAATCAATACTGGAATTAATACTAGAGGAGGAACTCATATTTTTGTAATCTATATCACTCCCACATATGACATTTTTTTTTAAATTTATTTTTGTTTAAAATATTATGGATGTCCCTTTTTCTCCCCAATGACCTGTCCCTCCCTGTCCCATCCCCCTCCCCAGTCCCTCTCCCCACCATTGTCCCTGTCCTTGGGTTGTGCATATCTGCGTATAAATTCTTTGGTTACTCTCTCCCCCTCCACCCACCCACGCGCCCTCCTCCATCCCTCTGACATTCGTCAGTCTCCTCCATGCTTCCATGTCATTGAATCTATTCTGTTCATCAGTTTATTAAGTTCTTTAGATTCCACATATAAGCAAGATCATGTGATGTTTGTCTTTCTCTGCCTGGCTTATTTCACTCAGCATAATTTTCTCCAGGTCCATCCATACTGTCCCAAAGGGTACGAGAGTCTTCTTCTTTACAGCTGCGTAGTATTCCATGGTGTGAATGTCCCACAGCTTTTTATCCACTCATCTACTGATGGGCACTTGGGCTGGTTCCAGATCTGAGCTATTGTAAACTGTGCTGCTGTGAACATAGGGGTATATATATTCTTTCCTAGGACAAGAGAAACAAAGGAAAAAATAAACATATGGGACTATATCAAACTAAAAAGCTTCTGCACAGCAAAAGAAAACAGCCTCAAAATACAAAGGAACCCCACAGTCTGGGAGAACATATTTGCCAAGGATGAATCTGATAAGGGACTAATTTCCAAAGTGTACAAAGAACTCATACTACTCAGCAAGAGGAAGACAAACAACCCCATTAAGAAATGGGCAAAGGGCCTAAATAGACACTTCTCCGAAGAGGACATACGGATGGCCAAGAGACACAAGAGAAAATGCTCAAAGTCACTAATCATCAGAGAGATGCAAATTAAAACCACAGTAGGTACCACCTCATACCTGTCAGAATGGCTCCATCAACAAATCAACAAATGACACGTGCTGGTGAGGGTGTGGAGAAAGGGGAACCCTGGTACACTGCTGGTGGGAATGCAGACTGGTGCAGCCACTGTGGAAAACAGTATGGAGGTTCCTCAAAAAATTAAAAATGGAGCTGCCTTTTGACCCAGTGATCCCACTCCTAGGAATGTATCCTAAGAATCCTGAAACACTAATCAAACATTTGTTTCTTACATGTCTCATTGCAAGAGAAAAGTCTGATTTCTTCTATCAGCAGCACCAAATAAATGGATAGAATAGATTTAATTATCAATAATCTCATCTTTTTTTCTGTAAAGGGCCAGATAGTATTTTCAGCTTTCTGTGCCACATACAATCTGTCACAGATATTCGATTCTGCCCTTGTTGTGCAAAAGCAGTCACAGACAATACATAGAAGGATTAGTGTAGCTGTGTTCTAATAGAACAGATGGTGGGCCAGATTTGGCCCACAGGCTATAGGTGCCAAAGAGATCATGAACAAATCATCATGTTCCCTTCCTGCTGGCCAGGATGAAAAGCAATGTTCCAAATAGTGAAGTGTCCATCAGCCTGGATTCCTGATTGAGGATGATGTGGGGTTCACCACCTGGTAAAGCTAAGATGGATGTTTTTCAAGAGCAAAAAATAAACTTTGTTTTTAGCTCACTGAGATCTTTAAATTGTTTGATACCACAGCATGAAGTAGCCCACCTTGACTAATACAGCATATTTATTCCTTGTTTAATTAATTGAATTATATTCTTTTAGTAATAAAGAGAAAATATTAAAAATGAAATATTTGAGAGTGGGAGAATTAGGAAAACTTCTTAAGTTGCCAACATACAATGTTAAACATTTGCCATTTCTGCAAATGGACATGATTCATTAATCAATCAGTGTTTTGGCCTGACCCACATTTTCCACTTTATTTTAAGATTCCTTTTTGACTACATGATTCACATGTACAATCCCATTTAATATTTATAACTTTAGGGTAGGTACTCAAATGTCTCTGACCAAAGAGCCCATCCGTAAGGGACAAGGGAATAGTGAAGAGACAAATCATGAAATCAGCAATAAGCACAGTTGATACTGGAAACTTAGCAACCATATTAGTGTATTTTATTCATAAAATTCTCAGCTTTTTTATAATCTTCACAATAACTCTGCAAATTAAGTTGTATCCCCTGAGTATACCTTTAAGGAAAGGTACAGACATTGTATCTCAGAGAAGTTAATTAAGTTAACTAAGGACATATGACTAGTAAATGGCAGAGGGAGGATTCAAATCTGAGGCTTCTTAATTCCAAAGTCTGGGTCATAAAATTGTTTTATTTCATACCCTACAACAGTGGTTCTCAACCAGGGGGTAATTTTGTGTCTCTGGACAGCTAGCAATGTGTAGAGACATTTTTGTTGTCAACAACTGGGAGTGTGAGGGTCATTGTTGGCATCCACTGGGAAGAGATTATGGAAACTGTCAAATATCTTACAATGCACAGGACAGTGCCCCAATTAAAAAAAAAAAAATCTCAGCCCAAAATGTCAGTAATGTGGAGACTGAGAAACCCTGTTCTGTACCTTATCTCCCTTAGCACAAATCCTTTACAAGGACAGCAGGTGCTGACTGTTGAATCAAAAAAAGTGACTTCTACCCTGGCTGGTGTGGCTCAGTTGCCAGTCTACTTCCTGGTCAGGGCACATGTCCAGGTTGCGGGTTTGATCCCCAGTCAGGGTGCATACCGGAGGCAACCTATCAATGTTTCTCCCTCTCCCTTCCTCTCTTTCTAAAATCAATAAAAACATATATTAAAAAAAGAGTGGCTTCTCTTTCACAGAATAATTTTTATTTAACGAAAACCTTGAGAACTGCCTTTCCATGCTGGATTTACTGAAGATAATCTTTAGATACTACTTGGTAGCAAGCTATTGGTATTTAGAATACTCAACAACAACTCTGCTAAGTCAGTTTAACCAGAGCTCCTCTCTCCATCCTAGATATCTGATCAACCTTGATATCTGAGGTCTGATCACTCTGACCTGCTTCAGCAAAGAATCCTGTTAGGTTGGTTTAGCCAGAATCCCTGTTACTCCTGATTTCCTCTTAGTACCTGTCCATTTACTGACTGTACACTCTGCTCCTTGACGATAATTTCCAATTGTTCATGCTGTAATCAGAGTTGATCCCAATCTCTTTCCTCCACTCTAAAATCCCATTGCAGTGGTCCCTATATCTAGCTAAGACATAAGCATGCAGTTGAAGTGAATTTAAGCATTTTAATGTATCTCTACTTACAAGGAAGAGACCTAACACCAACCCTAAGAAATATTCGAAGCTGTATTTTCCATATCACTCTTTCTAGTGACTTAATGTATTCAAGCAAATTTCTTAAATGGAAGTTTAAAAACTGCTGTTGACAGTGAACCATACAAGGCACAGGCATTTTTGAAGATAAATTTTTCAATTCTTTTTTGTTTCAATTTTGTAGCATATCTCTTGCAAAGTATGAAGAACTGACCTCAGATACTGATATCCCAGACTTCTAGCTGACTCCACAATAAGATTGCTGTTGTTTTTAAAGTGGAAACATTTGGCTACCTCCAAAGAAGGGCATTCACTGAAATAATGCTGACATGATCAACGCATGTGAATGAAAAAAATTTTAAATGTCAGTAATCATCCACATACTTCTCTACCCCATACAATGTCTAACACTATAGAGAAAAAATATAATATTTGTATTTGCTGAGTGTTTTCTAGATAGTAACACCCAGTTTTTATTGTTACATGATCATATATAGAAAAAGTTTCCAAATAGACAAAACTGTATATTCAAATATTTGCACTCTTTGTGTGTGAGCATGTGCTTTAGTTATAAAAGTTTTAAATGAGCTCTTTAACTTATTTGAAAACTACATACACTGTTTTCTTTCAAGCATAACTTTTGTCTACACGGACAGACTAGTTTCACAGCTTCTGTGACATAAACTTGAATCAAACCTCTGATCATTACCAGTTTATATATAAGTGCAGCTTAAATATTTTATGTGATTTGAAAGTTCTTCTAGTCTGAAATATATATTATAAAAAGCTTTACACTACAGAGGAAACATCACTTTAGCAACTTTCTTTTGGCTTCAAGGAAAACAAACTCATTCAATCTAAAACAAATAGCCACCATTCTATGTTTTATAACCTCAGTTGTTTTGGGTTCCACATATAAGTGATATCATACAGTATTTGTATTTCTCTGTTTGACCTATCTCGGTATAATCCCCCTGAAAGCCATTTTTTCTGTACAGCAAAGTTTAATGCATTTCCACGTGTGTGGGGTAGGGTACAGAATTCTGTGTGTGTGTGTATATGTATGTAAAATTTAATTGCTTTTCCCGGGTTGCTCTTTCTGCTAAAGTAAATATAAGAAATATGTTAGCACTCTGGAGTGGTTGAATTGTGGATGACATTATGGGTGATTTTTATTTTCTTGAATGCAATTTCTACAGTTTCCAATTTTTATGCAATGATGCTCTATGGCTTTTATAATTAGATAAATATTCATTCATCCACTTAACAAATACTTATTGAGCACCTACTATGTGTCAGGCTTTGCCCTAAATGCTGAATATATAATGGTGAAAAAAAAGGTGGACAAGGTCCCTGCTATTCCACCACTCATATTAGAGTTCATGATTTAACATATTCCTTTCCTCCTGCCTCAAAGTTGAGGTGCAAAATTTCCTAGAGAAATTAACTAACTTCAAATTATTTCTTTGGTTTGGTTTAATTGGAAGAGGTTTATGTGTGTGCAAGTTTCTTTTTATTTTAACTTTTCAGTCCTTTATCATTATTTCAAAATGTTTTTATTAAATCTATTGGGGTGATATTGGTTAACAGGATCATATGGGTTTCTGGTGTGGATTTCTGTTACAAGATCTGTATATTGCTCTGTGTGCCCACCACCCAAAGTCAAATCATCTTAACATGGAGTTTTTAGTATGACTGGCAGCTGCAAACTAAAATTTCTCCTAAAATGTTTTTAAACAAAATGGTAGTAATTAAATATGTAAATAAACATAAAGCCTAGACTTTACAGAGGCCCTATCAAGTGCACTCAGGTTATATTCCATCCTTGGTTATTTGAGTTGAATTCTTATTAAAATATACAGGGTGGGGCAAAAGTAGGTTTACAGTTATTAATATGTAAAATAATACAATAATAAATAATATTACAAGAATAAATTCTGTGTTTTGTGTACTCACAACTGTAAATCTACTTTTGCCCCACCCAGTATATTTTACCTTATGACAGGTACAATGCTAAATACATATGTATATTTTACTATATTACACAGAGCAATATTCTGGGTATTCTTAAACATACAGTCTGCTTCCTACCCATACCCTACCCATACCCAACTTTTTTGTAATATTGTTTTATGTCAACCAGCTAGGCAACATTTTTAAAGGCAGCTGTAACTGTCTCAAATACATTGCAGATATTTCTAACTCTTTGAAAAGTGTAGACAAGGATAGAACAAAGACAGCCTGTGGAGACCTAAAAACATCTCAGGCAAGTTATATGCCTTGGAAAGCTAGAGTTTGCTTTGCTGTAATAACTTGTTTTCAAGGACAAAGAGTTTGTACAAAAAGATACAATTTGCTGAGTAATATTATGAAGAACGTACAATGTAATTACAGTATTATGAACAAAACAAGATATTCTTCAAATAATTTTTGAAAGTAACAACAGGATTCTACTTGATTTTTTTATTCATACTGTCCTCCAATACACGTTGTTAGCCTGCAATTGTCTATGGATACATGCATTTGTAAAGAAAAATACTGCAAATAGTGCTCCTAAAATTGAAATATGTAGCATTTTATATTGAAATTGACCAAGAAATGGGGTTAAAGGTTTTAATGTGGGGTCGTTAAATGTAACTCACATCTCCTTTTCCTTTGTAATTGCAGAGAAAGGGTAAATTTGATGATCTTCAGTTTTATTTGTAGTCAAACGTAAATGCAATACAACACACTTTCATCTATCAAGAAGGACATCTGTACTGGTGAATATTCACTCAATATAAATTAGTCTCCTATTTCAGATTGGGACTTGGACCTGGTGGGAAAGGAAATCGGAGACTAGTCACTCCCTATCAATGTCATTTACCTGGCAGTTTTGGTTTGTTAAGAGAGAGATGAAGGGCATGTGAAGGAAAGAAAAGAACCATTTGTTGAACATTTAATGTGCTTCAGGTACTTTATGGTGCACCTTACATCTGTTTTCATTGGATCCTCTTGACAATTCCATTAGGCAGGCACTAGTGGCATCTCTGATTTACAGTAAGTAAACAGAAGAGGTAAGTAACTTTCCCAAGGTGCTACAAGGCTGATATGTGGAAAGGCTAAGACTTGAATCTAGAACAGTCCAAGCCCCTTATCTAAACTACTATGCTATGCTGATTAAATGCAGAAATGGGGATCTGACCCACAACCCAGGTATGTACCCTGACCTGGAATCGGACCTGGGTGCCAGTATGAAATCAAATAAAATAAATGAACAAAATCAATCATTTTCTTCTAATTTTATATAAAATATCAATAAACCATCAGTGATTAAACATATGACTTGAACCAACTCCTTCCATATTATAAATTTTCTGTTTCTAACAGTAAAATGAATCCTATAATACAGTATATTGGTGATTTAAACAGTAATACATTTCTAATTATACTTCTGAGTTTAAGTGATTTTTATATTTAAGTACTACAGTCCTTAGTATCCTTATAGGTGAGATCAAATAAAGATTGTAACAGTAATTGAATCCAGCTTTTACTGCTAGAAGCTTCACATTAAGGCTTTCTTTATTATAGCCAGAATAGGGGCTTGACTTCAAAATAGACAAATTGCTGCCCTTTGCAGTCAGAGAATCATAAATATTCTCTATCTCAAGTTCTACCTTCCCTCATTTAATCCTCAGATTATCTGTGCAGTATCAATGTATATGTAGCCATATGGGGCAGGGGGAGGGGGGAGGGGAATCCAAAAAGAACACTGCCATAAGAAAATCACTGTCATCAATTTTGAATTGTATAGCAAAATATGAGGATTATAAGTGTGATTATCTTCTGCAAGCAGGGACTTATTATATTTCAGCTCTTTAAAAAAGAATCTGAAAACCTCTTCACTTTGGCTCCATGGCTCAGACTTTATCAACCACAGTAGAAAGGCCCACTGTATTGCCAAAACAAATTAGGACTCTATAGCAAGAAGGGATACTGTTATGCAATAGTCTGGCCCTGTCTTCTAATTAGGTGCATGCAGCCAAGTTAACCAGGTTCAGTGGGTCCTAAAATATTAATATATAATATTTATTGTCAGGCACTTTGCCATGGATATTAAGACAATAAGTAGTAACAGTGCAAAAACCAAGGAATTCATTTAATAGGTCATCATCAGGAACACAAAGTTTCATATGTTCCACAAGAGGAAAGCTCACTGAGCTAGAACTTTAGCCCAGAGAGAAACACTGAAGGGCATTTATACCACAATGTACCTTTCTCCTATCTGATCCAGAGAGTTTAGTCTTCCTGGTTTGAGCTGTATAAGTTATTTATACACAGGTGTCCCCCCAAAAATGTATACACATTTTAACAGCTGATAGTTCAATTTTGAAAATGAAATGTATTTTAATAAACACTGCCTTTATAATTTTTCAAAGTGTGTATATACATTTTTGGGGTACCCTATATTTTGGTTATTAACCCTTTATCAGATGTGTTATTGGCAAATATGTTCTCCCATGCAGTGGGCTCCCTTTTCATTTTGTTGATGGTTTCCTTTGCTGTGCTGAATATTTTTATTTTGATGTAGTCCTATTTGTTTATTTTCTCCTTTGTTTCTGTTGCCCTAGATGTATCAGCAAACATATTACTATAAGAGATGTCTGAGATTTTACTGTCTATGTTTTATTCTAGGATTTTTAAGGTTTTGCAACTTACATTTTAAGACTTTTATCCATTTTGAGTTTACTTTTGTGTATGGTATAAGTTGGTGGTCTAGTTCCATGTTTTTATTGAACAGTGCATGATATGAGGAAGAAATGGAATTCTTTGGCAGAAGAAAATGATGCTGAAGGAGCTGGGATATTTTTTTATATTATATAACAATAACTCTTGATGCAATTACCTAAATATTTTACCTTCATGTCCCTTTATTACATCATAAAGATGAATAGAAATGAAAGTGTCAATACTAGTCTTAATATAATCGTGACAAAATTGACATAATTACCTACACCAAAACAGTTTAATCCTTAAACTTGAATTGGATTCTCATTGACTATATTTGAGCACACAGATAAACAGTTTCCACTGAGAGGTCTGAAGGCAGTTTCTGGGAGGAACCAAAAGTTCTCTGTTGCTCTGATTGTCATTTATTTGCCCTTGGTATTGGTGAGTGAGCTGAGGACTGGCCTTTCTTTCCATTTGAGTGATAAAAATCTGTCTATAATTGGGCTTAAGGAGAATAGACCAAGCTAGTTACATAACTGTTTAATTTTCTAAAATTCTCTGCTTTGGGAAGGGGGGATAAGCAATGTAGCTACAGCCAATAAGAAATTCTAATTTCCCCTTGATTTTCATTCTTAAAGTCTGCCCATTCCATCATTCCCAGGGTGAAATTAATTTTTTGAAATTAATTTCTAAAACAAATTTTTAAAGATTTACTATTTATTTATTTTTATTTTTAAAAAAATTTTATTTTTGTTTAAAGTATTACAGATGTCCCTTTTTCTCCCCAATGACCCATTCCCCCCCGTCCCTTCCCCCTCCCCAGTCCCTCTCCCCACCATTGTCTGTGCCTTGGGTTGTGCATAGATGCATATAAATTCTTTGGTTACTCTCTCCCCCTCCACCCACCCGCCCTCCTCCATCCCTCTGACATTCGTCAGTCTCAACTATGCTTCCATGTCATTGAGTCTGTGATGGCCAAGAGACACATGAGAAAATGCTCAACGTCGCTAATCATCAGAGATGCAAATTAAAACCACAATGAGGTATCACCTCACACCTGTCAGAATGGCTCCATCAACAAATCAACAAACGACACGTGCTGGTGAGGATGTGGAGAAAGGGGAACCTAGTACACTGCTGGTGGGAATACAGACTGGGGCAGCCACTATAGAAAACAGTGTGAAGTGTCCTCAAAAAATTAAAAATGGAGCTGCCTTTTGACCCAGTGATCCCACTCCTAGGAATGTATCCTAAGAATCCTGAAACAGTAATCAGAAAGAATATATGCACCCCGATGTTCATAGTGACTATGAATTCACTACTTCTCGTGGCAACATGTTACCAATCTTAGAGAACTCCAACATTCAAAAGCATATTTTATTTGTTGTTGAAATCTATCTTCCTCAAACTTCCACCTATTCTTTTTCCTTATGTCCTTAAAAAATTACACAGAATAAGTCACTCCTTCACCCATGATAGTCTTTGCTGTCTGAAGGTAGTTTTCAAATTCTATCAATCTTTTTCCATTGTCCACAAAACAGCCTTCTCTTATAGTCTAAAAATTTATTTTCCATTCTTCATGAGCTTACAGAATCTTTCAAGTAAATGTCACACCTGATGGCCTACAGAATAATTGTTTACCTGCACTGTTAAAAATTGTGACCCAGCATTTAACCATCAGTAGATCACACACAGAAATTTGTCTTATTTCTAAAAAGAGATAAGACACTGGGGCCTGTACCCCTGTGCTCTTTCCATAGGACACATGCTCAGCAATCCACCAGCCCCCTACTTAGAGTGTTAGCCTGTGCCTTCACACCTGGAATACTTCTGTCATCTATGTTACTTGTCTGGCCCCTGAAAGCACGGGAGTTTGCTACCCATGCTTTAGGCACACTTTCCATTGTCTGTATCTCTTTCTAAGTGTCATACCCAGAACTGAATGCAAAGCTCCAGATGTAATTTGCCCAGCAGGAAAAAGAGTGTAAAGGTCATATTCCTTGTCCTGGACACTACACTCTGGCATGCTCAGAGGTTATCTCTTACCTGGACTTTAGCATTGTCATGCCAATTCAATTTCTTGAATGCTGTCTTTCTCTACTTCCCAATCCGCCACCAAAGAAATTTTTGTAAAATTTAACCATGACCATGTTATTTTGCTGCTTGCAAATCTTGGATTGACCCTAATTGCTCATTGACCTGCTATTCAAGGAACTTCACACTTATAATTTTGTATTTGAATTGTTTACAGGCTTGTCTTTCTTGCTATCTGTGATTTCTGTGAAGGCAGCAAATATATGTTACTCCCATTTTCAGCTGAATTGTCTTTCTTCCTAAACCACCCCCTCATACTTACACAGGACTATACCTTGTCTATATAAAATCTATTGTTATTTTCTGCAATGCAAATCTCCATGAAAAGGAAGTGAACATCCTATGCATGATTATATTGTGTTACATGCTGAATTTTAAATAAGGTATATATTCAACTCATATCTGAATATTTATTATTTCAGGAATGCCTGCAATTCAAATTCAAATGGGAACAAATTTTATGAAGCCAGTACCCTATTCTCCTGAGATCAAAGTACATTTGTTCTAAATGAAAAACAATGATCTTTAAATTAAGTTATTGGAAAATATCACAGAAAATAAATTATCTGTAAATTAAATTATACACAAAAAGATATAAAAACAATTACAAATGAATTTTAAAAATTAGCCAATTATGGATATGTAAAGCAATGTACCCGGTAGTCCCCAAACCAAATGATAAGTTACCATATGCACAGATCATTCTTAAAAATCAAAAGTGACTGTCTTCTGCAAGTAATAAATGTTAGACCTTCTTTGATTAAAAATTTTAGGTACTTTACCAGCCCTACTGGGAGAATTCCTTCTTTAAATTGGAATTTTCCTTCCTGTTTTTGCACTTTGAGGAAGGTGAGCGTTCAGATTACAAAGTGGAAGCAACTTAAGAGGCCTGAAACCCAGAATACCTAGACTTGAATCCAACATTTCAATTTACTAACTTTTGTGTCCTTGGTGGTTCTGAGAATAAACGGTGCCTCATCCTGGCTGATTGTGTGGTTGATATTAACTTAAACTACAATAGTGGCTCTAAAAGTACTTTCAAAGATTTTAATTTGTTTGTACATTAGCCCTGCTCTAAATTTGTTTCATTCCAACCATCTGGTACTAACAAAAGATGGAAAATTTAGACTCTCATCAATGACAAATTTGCAAATTTAAATGTGAGTAGGTTGGACTAGTGATCTCTAAGGTCCACTTTTATAGAAAGTAATTTTGTCACTGGTATAAATTAAGTGATTCTAGTCTTAAGCTAAAATGCCGGGGGCATAAATTCAAAGAGTACCACTTTGTTTCATTTGTCCCCAAAGGACACTTTGGTGTCTGAACTATAAAACTGAATAGAGACAACTATGTACTGTGATTTAAAATATTTCTGGAACCCAGAAACACTTTTGTCCGCATGTGAATTTATAGCTTATTTCATTACTAAGTGAGCTAATTCAAATACTATGACAACAATCCAGCTCTATTTCCCTGTTGTTATAAACTTTGAAAAATCTGAGACAGACCCCATTTATTACTCACAGCAGAAGCAGCAGTCAAAGCAACATCTTAGCACAAGTTTCCTGAATCCAGATCTTCATAGGGTGACATAGTGAGGGTCAAATGGTAATTGCACATGCAATGGGTTGCATCAAAGGAGAAGAAGCCCAAACTTAGGAAAATCTGGTTTTATATAGGGCTGCTGGTGATCCTCTCTTTCTGGCGAGAGAGAAACCTTATCTTAACGCTCTGAGGAAAGGAAGAAGAGGTCTTTGTCTTTGTTAACCTTGACTGTCTCCAAAAAAGAAGATGTCTCTGAGTTTTACTATCCTGCAATTTCTCCTTATAAGAACATTAATTTGACTGCAAATGATCAGAGGACATGAACCATGGAGAATCATGAAATAGTCATGGAGAACCGTTTCTCAACACTCCCTTCTACCCTCCAACTATATCTGCATTTTAGCTATTTTTCTTGGGTTGTGTATATACAATGTCAAAACAAAGATAGGCTAAATAAGGCAATTAAGAGAAAAAATATAACTGAGATAGCTCAGCACAGTAAAAAACAAAATGGCTTGGATAATTCAAATCTTCAGTCCAGTTTTATTTTTTATTTTTTATGGTCTATAACTTTATTACATTTCTAGATATCTATTTTTGTGCATCAGATTTTAATAAAAAAGAAATTTAATCAAAATCCATAAGATAATATATATCAGATATCAAAAGTGTCTTGTATGACACACCAGCTTAAATAACATGTAAAAAAATGGCTTGCCAATAAGCATTTAGATAATTCTAAAAAATAAAAATAAAAAAATAAAACATCACTAATTTTAGAAACATAAAAGGATCAGGAAAGGGGAAAAGTGGGGAAGAAAATTTTTTTGAAACAGCTGTTGCTGTGCTGTGGTCTCATACACATAGACCTCAAGAATGGTAAGGACAATGGAAGTGGTTGTTCCTCACTTCAAACTAATGAGAGGACAATGGACTGAGAGCTAAGTAACACTGAGAAAACTACAGGGCAAGAATGCATTTGATTAGCTGTCAGTGGATGCCCTACAATGGGATTGGCTTATACTCCTACAGTTTTTCTGTGTGTAAGAGATAGTTGTTATGGATTTATTTTGGAAGGCCAATGGGACCTCACCAGAAAGCAGTTGGAGATACACCATTAGATTCTTAGGAGGTTTAGAAGGAAATGTCCAATATAACCAGAGATTATGTTGGGGGTGGGGGAATTTTTAGTGATGGGGGTTGGGGTGATGCAGGCTCTAAAGAACTCACAGAAGCACACCATGAAAGAGTTAGCTTTAAAACTTTGCCAGACCAATAGAGTATAAAGCCCATCAAGAACACTTCTTCTGCACTCACTCCTCTCCTCAATGTATCCTAACCTCAAGGAAGAAGGTAAAAAGAAAGAGGAATGAAGTTCTACACCCTCTTTCTATAAATGTAGGCTTTCCACTACAAAACCCTAGCAAAAGTTGAGGAAGCCCTAAATTTGAACATAAAAATGTCAATTATTATATGAAAATTTGTATTATAATTTCTGAATTAATATAGTGTTTGATGTCTAAAAGTGACCATCAGATTAAATCTGTTCAATGTAATAGTTTCATATATAGCTATTATTCTACACAATCAGTAGTTTTAAATCTTCCTCCAATTTAAGAATTTTTCAGCTAATACCTCTTTGAATATTAGGTAACCACTATTCTTTCTGTTTCTTTATTCTGGAAGAACTATTAGATCTATGTTAAATCGTCACTCTAATTTTCATTTTCTATTCAATTTTTCAGATACAGTTTAAGTATCAGTTCCTCACCACCCTTGCCCAAGAAAGTCTTTCCTCACCACCCTTGCCCAAGACTTAGAACTCCATCTCTTCTGTTCCCTCCTACAGCATTCCTTTAAATCTCTAGCACTATGTCACATCTGACCCTTCAGACATCAAGAAACTTATGAAGTTCAAGGTACCATTTGTTGCCTGGCCAGCGTGGCTCAGCAGTTGAGCATTAACCTATAATCCAGGAGATCCTGGTTTGATTCCCAGTCAGGGCACATGCAGGGGTTGCAGGCTCGACCTCTAGGAGGGTGCATGCAGGAGGCAGCTGAACAATGACTCTCTCATCATTGATGTCTCTCTCTCTCTCTCCCTCTGAAATCAATAAAGACATATTTAAAAAAAATTAAGTTATCATTTGTTCAGCACTTAATATATGCACCAGGTATGGTGATGTGTACTTTAACATACATTGACTCATTTAATGCTCATTAAAACTCATTTACCAAAGAAGAAGCTGAGATTCAGACAAATGAAGTCACTAGTCTAACTGGTAAGTAGAAGAACTAGTATGTCAGTCAAGATTCCCTAGAGAAACATTACCAATAGATTATAGCTATAGATATGGATATAGTTATTAAGATAGACATTTATATAGAGATAACTATATATAGAGAGAAAAATTTATATATATATGCCTACCTTCCTACCTGCAAAGAAGTGAAAAGAGAGATTTAAGGAACTGGCTCGCATGATTTTGGAGGCTGGCAAATCCAAAAGCTATAGAACAAGACAGCAGCCTGGGGATTCAGGTGACACTTGATGATACAGTCTTGAGTCTGAAGTCCACAGAGTAGCAGCCTGGAAATTCAAGCAGAATTTCTATGTTGTATTCTTTAGGCACAATTCTTTCTTCTTCTAGGAACCTCACTTTTTTCTCAAGGTTCCAGTTGTTAGAAAAGTTCCACCCATGTTATAGACTTACTCAAAGTCAATTAACTGACATAAAATTAACTATCACAGCTGAATCTGAAACCTAGGTTTGAGCCAGAAGTTTTGTGGACAGAGTGTGCCTCAGTCATCTCCATATCTCCAGTTCTTAGTGTTGAATCTAGTAAGGAATAAGCCCTTAGTGAATATTTGTTGAATAACTAAGCCTATATTGAAATACTCTTCTGGAACTTCAAAAGGAGTTTGGAAGAAGTAATGAGCAAGTCTGGTGTTAGGGACTAAATAAACTGAAAACTTAAAAAGAGAAATACAACAGCTATGTAATTTGCCCAATAGTAAAGACAAACTGAGATTTATAAGTAAATAGCTGGTAAGTACAAAACAAAGAAGTAGAACATAGATGTTCTGATTCCAGAAGTAATAAGAGGGAAATAAATCCAGACATAAAAATAAACAAAAATGACAGCAAAGTGAAATCACTAGGTGACTCTTAGAAATAGCCTAATAGCTATGCAAACCTTTCTATGAAAATCAAGGGTTTTTTTGTTTGTTTGTCATTGTTTTTTATTTTTGTTCAAAATATTACAGATGTCCCTTTTTCTCCCCAGTGAGCAGCTGTAAAAAAGAAGAATCTCGTACCCTTTGGGACAGTATGGAAGGACCTGGATAATACTGTGCTAAGCAAAATAAGCCAGGCAGAGAAAGACAAACATCATATTATCTCACCTATATGTGGAATCTAAGGAATTTAATAAACTGATGAACAGAAATGATTCAATGATATGGAAGCATGGATCAGACTGATGTAAATCAAGTTTTGATTCTATTTAGACTGCCCCAAAAATATTACTGTAGATAAGATGCAAAGCATGGGATAGTCACTTATTAGCTCCAGTGAAACATACAACTTCCCAGCAAAATCCAAATACATCAGCCCCAAATGCTTCGGTACTGCTGATAAGTAAGATCAGAGATCTTTAGAAAAAAAGATAAGATAAATGGAATATTAGTCCCCAAGGAGACACATTGAGTAATGAAAGTTGCTGTCAAATCAATGGAAAGAGTAGATCACAGAATCCCCAAATGCCTGAGACACATATTCTGATATGTTTAGTACAGGAACTCAGGGGAGCATGTAAAAAAAATTCAAGTAAATGTATCATTAAAAGTATTATGCTGGCAGATGGCTTATATTTTAAAAATTGGCCATGACTCACAGAACTGCAAACATGCACTAGTCAAACTTTCTCCCTGTACTAGGTTACAAGTTTAAATTAGAAATTTATTGCACTTTTATTATCCCTTGGACATATTAATGGCACAAATAAAAAATGTTGCGTTCTTGTTAACTGAGGTCAATAAAACACTGCAGCCTACTTATGTCAATGTCTAGCATATCTTAAGTCAAACCATGGAAGTAGTGACAAAATAGTTCCTTGCATAATTATTACTGCATTCATCCTTTTATCAGAGACAATCTAGGAGCAGACATTTTGCCTCTGTTAAATCCAAGCCATGGCAACAGTCCAGAGATATAAGATGAGATTAACGCTAGCCAAGGAGCCAGGAAACAAATGTTCATGTTCCAATAAGTATAAAATTTATAAGCTCACAGTATCTACTAATTATATTGCTTCAAGTGTTTTATCTCCTTTCATTAAAACTTGTATTGTGAAAATTAATTAGCAAAAATGTCTTCCTAATCTCTATTAGAGGAAATTTAACAAAACATTGTTAGACTGGTTAAGGAGAAAACTATTTCCTTTGAAAGGGACCATTTGTCTTCCTCATGTACCTTTTCTGCCATTTGGAGGGTTAACCTATATGTGTGACATTATTCCCACCTTTATATGGAAAAATGTTCCAATTTTCATTTCTCTACATTTCAGAGAATAGTATCCTCATTGAATACCTCAAGCCTCTCCAGCTTTAATGTCATATTTAGAAGTACTCCAAAGAGTATCAGTATTTCATCTTCACCCCAAAATCTACTGTGTTAATATAAGACCTTCCTCCTAAAGAAACGAAATGGAGTCCAAAAAAACAATACAAAAGATCAGTGAAACCAAAAGCTGGCTCTTTGAAAAGATAAACAAGATTGACAAACCTTTAACCAGACTCATCAAGAAACAAAGACAAGACCCAATTAAATAAAATCAGAAATGAAAGAAGAGAAGTGACAACTGACACCACAAATACAAAGGATTAGAAAAAAATATTATGAATGACTATATACCAACTTGGGAAGAAATGGATGAATTCATAGAAACATACAATCTTCCACAACAGAATCAAGAAGAAACAGAAAATCTGAACAACTGATTGCCACTAATGAAATTAAAACAGTAATAATTTTTAAAAAAGCAAAAAAAAAAAAAAGCTCCCAACAAAAAAAAGTCCTGGTCCAGATGGCTTCATAGGTGAATTTTACCAAACATTTAAAGAAAAACTGACACGTATCCTTCTCAAATTATTACAATAAAAAAAATCAGGAGGAAATACTCCCAAGCTCATTTTACAAGGCCAACATTATCCTAATTCCAAAACCAGATAAAGATACTACGAATAAAGAGAATTATAGGACAATTCCCCGGTAAACATAGATTCAAAAATGCACAACAAAATATTAGCAAATCAGATCCAGCAATACATTAAAAAGATCATACACCATGATCAAGTGGGATTTGTTCCTGGGGTGCAAGGCTGGTACAATATTCGCAAATCAATTAATGTGGTACATCACATAAACAAAAAAGAAGAAAAAAGTCATATGATCATATCAATAGATGCAATAAAGTATTTGATGAAATTCCACATCCATTTATGGTAAAAACTCTCAGCAAAGTGGGAACAGAAAAATCATACCTCAACCTAATAAAGGCCATGTATAACAAACCTACAGCCAACATCATACTCAATGGTGAAAAATTAAAATAATTTCCCTTAAAAACAGGAACAAGACAGGGATGTCCACTTTCACTACTCTTATCCAACACAGTACTGGAAGTCCTGGCCACAGCAATCAGACAAGAAGAAGAAATAAAAGGCATCCAAATTGGAAAGGAGGAAGCAAAACTGTCATCATTCGCAGATGACATGATATGGTACATAGAGAACCCTAAAGACACCACCAAAAACTACTACAACTGATAAAGGATTCAATAAAGTAGCAGGATAACAAATAAATACTCAGAAATTGGCTGCATTTTTTATACACCAATAATGAACTATCAAAAAGGGAAACTAAAAAACAATCTCATTTACAATTGCATCAAAAAGTAACAAAGAATAAAATTAACCAAGGAGGTAAAAGACCTGTGCTCAGAAAATTATAAGATGCTGAAGAAAAAAACTGAAGAAGATACAAATAAATGGGAACATTTACCATGCTCGCAGATAGGGAAAATTAACATCGTTAAAATGTCCATACTACCCAAGAATGGATAGTGTTTCAAGCAGGGGATGGTCAGCAATGACAAGTCTCAAAGATTGAATAAACTGGGATTGAGATGTTTCCTTTGGGTTTGCTGACCAGGAATGTTTTGTGATTTTGACTAAGTGTGTTTTAATCGAGTGGTGTTGACAGAAAGATGACTGCATTTGGATTAAGTATGGAATGTGAAATTAAAATAGAGGCAAGAAATTTGTTTCTTTACATTTAAATTTTTATCATAAAATATATAATTTATGTGATAAGTAAAATAATAAAATACAAAAAAGTTTTGATAATTGACTCAATAAGGCCTTAAGAAAGCAAGTGAGAGTGGGACCCAGAGTACAATTAGAGGAGTTGGCCTTTGATAAGAGAAAATCATCTTCTTCTGTTGTAAAGGAAGGAAGAAACAAAGGAAATAGCTACAGAGTAAGTATTTTTGTATATTTGATGCTGGGGAAATGAGCAATGACTCTATGTCAATTTTTCAGTGAAGTTTGATACAATGTCATCAGCTAAGAGTGGGGGTGGGAAAAGTATAGGTGAGAGATGAGGAGAAAAGAGAGTACCTGGAAGCTTGAAATATCTGTATATAGAGGGCATTTAGTGTCTCCACCTCTACTTCATAATCTTGTGGGCTTACTGTTTATTTGCAGTGTCTACCTGCTTTCCCATGAGGCACTGATACTATGCAAATTGCTCTTTAGTGCTAAGTAGTGAGAAAAGCTTGGTTGAGAGCTTTTAAAACAAGTAAGGTAATAAAAGAAAAAAAATTAAGAAAACTTTTATTACATTCAAAAACAGTAACAAAAGAAACTTAATTGAAAACCACATTATTCAGTTAACAAATCATGAGTCAAAACAATTTAATTTTTAAAGACTTTCATTGAGTTAAAAAAATAGTGAAATGACTTTATTAATTTAATTGTTTTGAAGTCAATGCTTTTATTACTTTCATTTTTCTAAGCTTTCCTCCATGGGCGGTTAGGTCCCCTTTGCCAACATAGCTGACTCAATTGTAAACAGGGAAGATTGTACATGTAAGGATAACATTTATTATGTCTTTTTTTGATATTTAAGCTTTCTTTTCTATCTTCACCTCCAAAAGTCTTGTTTGTTGGACAGTTTATTTTTATTTCTATCATATATTGTGTGTGTGTGTGTGTGTGTGTGTGTGTGTGTGTATTAAACAGTTATTAAATGTATCAGTCGGGACCCATCCAGGTGACATACAGAAACCACATTAGTACTTTGATTAAGAAAAGTGTAATATAAAGAGTTAACTACTTAAACACGGCTAATTACTAAGAGTTGGGTAAAATACAATTTTAGTGTAAATTATTTTCTATGTACACAAATAGGTTATACTGCAGCTAACAAAGGTTGCTATGGTTTCAAAAATAATTTTACGCTGGTTGGTGAATAGGAGTTGATGTTGGATATTGGCCACTGTTTAAATAACCAGGAGAGAATAAAGAAAGAGGACAAGATTCAGGGCTTCAGCAGGTCTATCTGCAAAAAGAGAACAAGTTTGCTGAGGAAAGCTACTTTCAGTGCTCATTAGTAAAGACAAAAGTGATGCATTGCCTTGATAAACCAGCCAGGATGAAAGCCTGTGTACAGTGTTTTTTAAATACCCAGAAGCAGCTGATCTGAGCCAAACTAGAAGTAGGGAAGCAAGCCAAGGTGACAGAAATTCACTGGAAGGCTGCTCTGTCCCCATAAAGATTAGATCCTTATGTCAGCTCAGCTGGGAAAGGTCTTTGATTCTACACAGTCAATAGAACCAGATGCCTGGTTGGGATGGGGAGTGTTCCCCTTGCAGTAAGAATTAGATGAATTCAGGTGGAAGGGGAAAACCCTTTGGAAGTCCTCTCTCTCCTCTGTTCATAGAGAATCCTGTTTTTCCCTAGGTATGTGTGTTCAAGAGGCATTTGGAGAAAAAGCAAGGGCTTTTTTAAAATTTAGACAGATCTGGATTAAAATCTAGACCCTATAAATGATTTAATCTCTCAGAGTAAAATTTACTTGTGAATAAAATGAAACTACCAATACCTACTTGTAGGTTTATGGGGAAATGAAATAAGATATAGAAATATAGTGCCTAATGCCATGCCTGGTATATCAATGCTTGGTAAATGGTAGTTGCTACTACTGTTCTTACAGTTTATAGATTGGAATTCTAATATTTGGCATTCTATATCTCCTGCTTGGGGAACAGACCAGACTGAGCACAAACACACCCATAAACCTCCATCACACTCCTATCTTACACCAATTTCCATGGCCATCTCCCACTCCCTTAAGCATAACATATACATAGACTGAGCTATTACTGAAACAAAATAGGCTTTTATAACAAAACAAAACAAAACAAGTATAAAAGATAAAAAACTAAAAGTAATAATAGTATCTAAAAACAATACTCAAACATAAAATGCTAAGTGGAAATAATGATTGTAAGTTGACCTTATTTGTATAGGGTCTACCAAGAGATTAAATTAAATAAAGGAACATAGTTCAAGAGTAAAATCATAAAATATTCTATAAAATAAGCACTGTAAAAGAAAGAAATCAATAAAACCTAAAATGTTAAAGAACAAACAAGGTAAATGTATCATTAGCTAAAAGTTTAAAATAAAGCATTTGTGACAAAACCACATGATGCAAAAATATACAGAATTTATATACTGTATCCTGGCTTGCCTTTGGGGCCTTGCAGAAAATTCACTGGCACTCATTTGGTAGATAATTGGAAACCTTTCTCTGTTGTTTTAAAGACAAAGGGCTTTTTGGTCAGAAGTTTTATATCTTGGGTATAGCTACATGGGACTTAATTCTCAAGGACTTCTTACAGAGATAAGCCTAATTATGTGTGTATATCAAAGGAACTTTATGTTATAAGGATCACTTTATGGTGGAGATCAGTTATAATCTCAGTCTGGTACAAGGTATGATTTTTTAAATAGTTAATTAAAATTATTTTTCCTTTCAGTTTTTTCCATTTGTCATTTTAAATATTTATTCATTTATTATTAAAGTACATTTAACATACAATATTAGATTAGTTTCAGGTATACAACATAGTTATTAGACATTTATATATCTTACGATGTGATCGCCACAATCTAGTAACCATCTGTCACTGTACAAAGTTATCATATTATTGACTATATTCCCTGTACTGTACATTACATCCCTGTGACTTATTTATTTTATAACTGGAAGTTTGTACCTCAGCCCCCTTCACCTATTTCACCAGCCCCCCAAACCCTCTCTGTATTTACGAGTCTGTTTCCATTTTGTTTTGTTCATTTGTTTTGTGGGTTTCTTTTTAGATTCTACATATAACTAAAATCATACAGTATTATAAATAGAACTGCTATGAACATTTTTGAGCATGTCACTAAGTGAGCATATGTATACATTTTTGTTGCTTATATTTAGCTAATAAAATAATTTCCAGGTCATAGGATTCTTTAGGTTTTTAATGTTTCAAAAGTTGATACTTTTGAGAAGAGCCAACTGAAATATTGCAGTGGCTTGATCTAATATAAAGAAAGCAATTATAAAAAGTATGCAACATACACAATGAGGACACTTTTCTCTACCCTGAAAGTAATGACAACTTGACACTATAACACTGTGTAAAATATTTTCATATCCCCTTTGAAAACAACCTTGTAGAAACATTTCTTAATCTTATCTTTGTTGTCCTTTATTGAAAACATACCCAATAGCATGAGACCACTACTCATTTCAATCCCCACCTCCATTCAAGAATCTTCTAAAAGCTGATGGGAGAAATACTCGGTACAATAGCCCACCATGGATCTTGATTTCTTGCCCCATGTCTCCTTATAAAAATGCAGGGGTGGTTTCTACAATGGAAAGAACATGGGGTTTGGAATGAGGTGACTGAGGTTCAAGTCCCTAATTCACTGATTGCTTATTTTATGACCTTGGCTAAGAGCTCTCTAAAACTGAGGCTCTGAATATAGAAAATGGAATTACTATGTATTCCTACTTAACTCACAAGATTCGTATGGAGATAAAAGAAAAATGATGTGTGAAATTTCTCTGAAAACTGAAGCATGCTATTTCTTAGTTACTAGTGTATAGATCACAGATTACATCCCTGAACATGAAACAAGTGACGCAGTAATTCTTGCAAGAAGCCATAGACATAAATCACAAAAGCAATCAACAAATAGCTAAAGAACTTCTAGTCTTCAATTACCACCATATGACCTGATTCAATACCAAAAACCAAATTTCTATTAGATTCTGAATGCTACCTCATTCCACCAGAAACCCCAGAAGCAGAAGTTAGATTGACATTCATTTGACTTGCTATCATCACTCACAAAACTTCACAAGGAAATTGTCTATATTTTTCTAAAAAACATTGTTTCACTCCTCATATGTCTATAGGCTTAGGATGTCAAACTGGGGAGCATATGAACTCATGAGCTCATGCCACCTCACACATTATGGCCACTGATATCAGAAGCTGCTTCAATACATCTGAAATCTATGCCACCTACACACATGGAGAAATTAAGTGGCTCTGCCTATATCTCCATCACAGTTAACCATGATTAGTTTGCATCTGCACATGATGGAGATCAAGGTTATAGACAGTAGCACTGAAGCAACAGTTCTCAAAAAACAACTGTGGTTTGAGGGGGAGGGGCAGTTGGAGCAACCCAGCTACCTTTGTGCTGGTCAAATACAAAGTTTTCCCTGGCCGGTGTGGGTCAGTGGGTTGGAGCATTGTCTTCTGCAACAAAAGGTCACGGGTTCAATTCCGAGTCAGGGCACATACCCAGGCTGTGGGTTCGATGCCAGGTTGGGGTGCATACAGGAGGCAACTGATGTTTCTCTCTCTCTCTCTTTTCCTTCCTCTCTCTCTACAATCAATAAAAATATTTCCTCAGGTGAGGATTAGGGAAAAAAGATTCATCAATGCAAAGTAGATTTTTTTACAAGTTTTGCAATTTGCCCCCATATACTCAGTATTCTCTGATGAGAAATATTCCCTATTATTTTTTTCCAAGATATGTGCAATGATTGCTTGACATGTAACAAAGTCAATAAATAAGTATTTGTTGTTGATTGAGATCTAGGAGTAATAAGAATCTCTATATAGCTCAATTAGAACAGCCAGCTGTAATAATACAAACCATCCTTCAGAGGCTCTTTTAGAAACTGTCTCTAAAGTGCTGAATAATGGGTGTAGCAGACAGCTCTGGTTTGCTGCCCAGCATCTATTTCCTCTTCTTCATGGTAACAGTATCCTAAACTTTCTCTACTTGGTGATTTGTATAAAACTAACCTTACTTGCAACTTCTGGAAGTGAATTCTGAATGGCTGAAGCCAATTAGCATTCATACAAACACCCTAACACAACATTATCACTGGGAATGTTAAGACATATTCATTCTCTCTCCTGAACAAGGAAGCATGTTCCTACTGAGCTTCTCACAACCATCTGTGACCTCAGGCACAAAATAACTGGCCTTAGGATGAAGTTAACCTCATGGAAAACTAAAATAAACCAGGTCCTTGGTGATGCTGTTTGGCCACTCAATCAAACTACCTAAAGCTCACAGTTTCTATGAATTTTTCAGTTACATGAGTCTACAAATTCCCTTTATTATTTTACCAATTTTGAGTTATGTTATCTATAGCTCAAAGCATTCTCATATATACTGTGGCAATCGTGAAATGAAATTGAAACTGGTACTTAGACTACAATTTATTTTGTGAATGGCACAACTACAGTGTCTTGTTGAAAAGAAAAACACATAAATAAAATGACAAAAATTCTGCCTAAATATTTTTAAATCCTTTGGATAGTCTCTGAAACCTTATTTTACCTCCAGAGGGACTAAAGTCCTTTTCCACCATCTGGTGAATTATTTATTCAACTATTGCTTACCGATAGATCTTAAATCCACTCCTTTCCACTGTGTAATTCTGGGAGCCTGAGAAAGATTATATTGCTTATAATGCACTGACCTAAATGTACTCCATTCATATCTCTAGCTTCCTTACAAAATTCCTCTACAAATGTTACAACACTGTAAAAGTATAAATTTGGGTCAATATTAAAGTTACAGATCTATTGAGGGGAACTACTAGATGCCCAAGGCTGTTCCAAGAGGCTTGTATGACTGGGCTAAGTCACTAAGAGGATCAAGGAAGTCATGGGGTGAAGCTGGATCTAAAAGTTAAGTGTTCAATGATGAGAAGATGATGAGAAGTCCAGCAAGCATACGAAACTATGTGGCCAGAGATAGGGGCCCTCCTTAAGACCCACTGATCTATAGAGGGAAAACAATAACTTTTTGATTTTGGCATAAGCAGAAAATCTGTCTAATAATAATAGATTTATGAGTTGCAAAGTCATGTACATGGTTTATCTATTCTAATTTTCACAGCAACTTTGAGAAGTTGGTATGATACATGTATAATTTACAGATATAAAAACTGAGGCTTAGAAAGGTGTAGGACTTTTTGGGGTCACATTAAAAGTAAACAGTAGATCTGGGATTTGATCCAGGGCTGCCTGATTCCAGAGCCTAAACACTTAACCACATCATTTCTCTAAAACAATACTATGTCGGAGAGCCTGAAAGGCACCACCAGATCAGGGAAGAGATCTCCAATGAGCTCCTTCTTCAGTCAAAACATACTAAATGCATGTTGTAGTAAGTACATGTTGGTACTAGCTGAAAATCTGTCTGAAAATCCTCAACAACAAATATCTTCCTTTTTGCCCCCAATAAAGTATCTGGCAGTTTTTCCTCTTATTGTAGGACTACTGACTATTTTGCTTCTTTGTCTTGTTCTTCCCTGATTTCCCCTTTATTCTCAAATTTACATTTTAGAAACAATGTGTTACATTTTACACCATAAGTACTTTTGTCCCTTGTTCTGTAGCAAGGTAAAGAAAACAGAGAAGCCTCCAAATGACAATGGCATTTTCAAAACGACAGGAGGGCATTCATTTAGGAACCTGTGGTATACTAAACTGAATGAAACTGGGAATAAAAAGATAAAAGGGGGTCACTAAATATGAGCTAAAGGGGGAGTTTGATTCACATCTGTAACAAGAAGCAGCCAGGGTTGCTAACCTACCACTGAAAACTGGAGCTATGGAAGGCACGGGGCAATTACTGATGCAGAAATAGACCTAAAGGAGAAAATCTTTCAAAAAGAGTATTCTAATCAGCAAGTGTTAAGCAATTAAATGCCATCTTTAGAAGCTTTATACATTCGCAATTTAATGTATATTTATGAATGTTGAAGTCTTCAGAGAAAAGGAAATGAAAGTCATATCAAAACTAACAAGACATCAGGACTGCAACATAATCACGCAATTATATTGAAATAGTGAAATTGTCCAGGTTGTGACAAAAATCACAGCAATTCAAAAAGAGATAAGAGTGGTTCATTTTGTCAATGATAGTGAGTTGTTTGCTGCAATTATATTTCACCTCATATACATATTTCCCCAATGCCAAATTACACATGTTAACTGGTTTGAGGATCCGACCAAGTATAAAACCTTACATGCTTATAGTTTTTCAAAAAGAAAAACACTTCAACAAACATTTCCTTGAGTCCTCTTGTTCGTTAGTTACTAAGTCCTGAAAATTATTTGGAAACAAAACAAAGCAACATTGTTATCCTTGTCTTTCTATGATCATTTCCATGATCCTGAACTAGTACCCATGTCCTCACTTTTATATCCTGTGTTCTTCCTGCATCTTGCCCATCCTACACATTGCTAGTCAAATGCATTCAACAACTACTGAGTGCCTTGTATGTGTCAAGGAGAGGGAGAGAGAGAAAGAGAAACATCAGTGATGAGAGAGTTATTGATCGGCTGCCTCCTGCACCCCCCAACTGGGGATCGAGCCTGCAACCCGGGCATGTGCCCTGACCAGGAATCAAACTGAGATCTCCTGGATCCCAGGTTGATGCTCAACTGCTGAGCCACGCCAGCTGGGCAAAACCAAGATTCTTGACCTTATAGAACTGATATTCTAGCAGTAAGAGACAGGCAATGAATGATATGCATAATAAATAATAATACTGTGTTGTACTGATGGCTAGTGGTAAGTACTGTAGTTTAAAAAGAGGAAGGTACATACAACATCCCCTAAGTAACATTTTTTATCATACTATACCTCCCGCACCATTTATCTGCTCTCAATGTTTTGTTTAAATGGAAACCCTGGAGCCTGTCAGTGGCTTCTGATAGCTCCCCGACACTCAGGAGAATATAATAGCAGTGTTCATCCTTACTACCACTTCAGAATGATTAACCTCATCCATAAATATCAAGTTTTTTGTGGGTGTGCTCCAAAATATCTGGCACTAACCCAGAGTTAGGTCAACATCTTGTCCTCTTAGAAAACAGAAAAGCAAGACCCAGAAACCAGCCAGGGCCTTCAAATTTTCTCTCTGCCATAAGATGCTGCATGAATGGTTATCAAGTAAAGCGGCTCCTATATACTTTTGGGGGGCCTGGCTGCTACCTGATAAGCCATGATCTGCCTAGATATGTATTCCAGCTTTGTCTTGGGTTCTTATCTTTGTGGTTGGGCACACAAACAGCTTCAATATCACTTCAGTCTGGCAATTTCTCCTATAAAAATGCTGGCTCCTCTTGGATCCTTCATAAAACCTCTCCCCAGGGCTATCCTACCACTCCTAAGCACACACAATCAGGCTGCCTCTTTCCTACTGAACTCTGCTGTCTTCCACCTGCTGTATTCAATTGTCAACACCAACTTTGTAGGCCTCGGCTAAGTACTAGGAGATACCACTTCTGGAATGCATCATTCCAGGATATTGCAGAAAGAGATAGATAGATACATACATACATACATAGGTATAGAAATATATAGTTTCAATTGGCAGAGAAAAAGTATAATTTGCATGTGACATGGTCCTGGAATCAGAGGACTTCCTTAAATGTGACTTTCTGTCATCATAAAGTATCTACTCATGAGCCAAATCACTTTTTTCCAGACTTCCTGTAGGATAATATATATGTTCAAATACTGTTAAATTATGTAGGTTAATAAATTGTTCTTTTTGTGTTCAAGATCATAAAGTTCTCATTTCATGTTTTTTACCACTTAGCAAACTTTTAAAATGTTAGGCCAATTATGTGAAATTGCCATTTTTATAGGTCAAATTGGTCAAATATTAGCAATTACATGTAATTCAAGCTAACATATACTTTCTACACAATACATTTTTATTTGTATATTCATTTGTTTTTATTGCTTTTTATCTCTATCATAACAAACACCATATCTACTTTCCTCACCACTACATTCTCAGTATGTAGCACAGTGCCAAGTATAGTGTAAATATTCAAATGTTAATTATTAATATTGTTATTACCATCAACATTATAACTCTAGAAACATTTTTGGATCACTATGTGCTATAATGGTAAAATTCAAATAATACAGGAGCACATAGGAGGGGATATCTAACTCAGAATTTTCTATGGGGCTATAGGTTAAGAGAAAAATAATTATTTAAATTGAGGCCCCCAAAATTACTGGTAGTCAAGGAAAAGAAAGGAGTTATGGTAAAATATGTTCTAAGAGAAAAAGTCAACATGTGTAAAGGTTCCCAGATGAGAGTTACCACAGCCTACATTTCAAGGAACTAAGAGGCCTTTGTGGCTTGAGTGAAGGGCATGAGAAAAGCAGGAGGCGATAAAGTCAGATGAAGCCTAGTACCAAAGACCACCAGGGAAACTCCTGTAGTCAAAACTAGTTTTTGTGGGTTTTTTTTTTTAACTTACTGCAGCAAGGACTACACACCAGGAATCAGAGTTAGGATGGTGTATCAGTTTTCTAGGGCTACCATAACAAATACCACAGACTGTGTGGCTTAACACATTTATTTTTCACAGTTCTGCAGGCTAGACATCTGAGATTGAGGTGTCAATTTGGTTTCTTCTGAGGTCTGTCTCCTTGACTTGCAAGTGTGTTTCTTCTTCCTATGTCGTCACATGGTCCTTTCTCTGTGCTCACCTGCCTCTGATGCCTGAGCAGTGATCTATTTTTATAAGGATACCAGTCAGATTAGATTGGGCTCACTGTAAAGATCTCATTTTAACTTAATCACCTCTTTAAATATAGGATCTCCAAATATGTTTGGAGACTGTAACATGATTTGTCTGTGTGTGTATGGGAACACAATTCAGCCCTTAGCAGGTGGGAATGTTTGGGCTTGTGTTGCATAATTTTAGGAAGAATCCTAAAATGATTGTTTGTTGAATAAACCTCCGCAACCAGGAAGGGTTTAAATCAAAGGAATGGGCCTCTGTTATGGATTAAATGCTATCAGGAAACAGGGCCAATTCTGTAACCTAGTATCATAAGTTTTATCTAGGAAGTAGAAGGGATAATATGGGGCTAGAGTTGTTATTGGTGAAGTAGTTACATTACCAGGAATGGAAGATCTTTAGTTATTTTTTGTGGGTGCTTGTTAGCTATGATTAGTTATGATTATTGATTGAGTAGTCCTATTTTTTTTCTTTTATTTCATCAAGGTCATGGAGTGATCTGTTTTCAAATATTGCTGATATTATATGGAATTGTTTACTTGAGCAGGGAACACCATGGCCTAGCTATTTAGCAGTAAACACCATGGCCTAAATTTAGTTGCCAAGCCTGCTACCAGCTGTCAGCTGTCAGGGCTGTTTCTTTCTTTCTTACCCACTTTAGTAGTGGCAATGAAGAATAATGAACAATAAAGAGTAACCCAGAATGTGTAGCCAGGGGTCCCTGAGAGTAACAGAGAAAGGAATTCCTCCAAGATGGCAGGATTATGGGTTTATCATGGAAGTTTCTTCACTGCCATGGCAGGAAAATATCAAAATATACCTTTCCAAATGGGATTTATTGTTATGTTCACCCTTTCCTATCCCACCATTCTATATTGAGTATGGTGAGGTGGAGATACTGATAATTCAGCTTGTCTTTATAGGTCATGGGTAATCAGAACATAAGGAACCATATCAAGACCTGGTTGGGCTATATTTAGTGAGTGCGTGAGGTTTTGGGGTATCTCACTAAAAGGGGTCTTTAGTAGGTGCTGTGTGTATGAAGGACACAAAGCAATATTTTAACCAGAATGGTGAATATGGCAGAGGCTGCTAGCAATTTATGTATGGTAGACCACATTTCCCAGACTCACTTGTGTCAAGTGTGGTTATATGAATGAGATCTGGCCAACAAAATTTGAGAGAAAGTGATGTGTGCCATATTCAATCCTTGATGCATTAGAATCTCTCAAATAATTCATGCTCTTCCTTCCATTCTAGCTAACTTGGATGGGGATTACCATGGAGACCAAGGAGGTCAAGTGGTAGGACAATGGTAAAGTCTTTGTTAGCCTGGGTCACTGAATGGTTGTTTGTTATAGAATAAACCTCCGCAACCAAGGCATCCATCTTGGACTCTCAAATGAACAAGAAACATTTGACTGTATATTCATTATAACAGCTGGTGACTCCCTAATGTCAGCCCTGCTATAGTAGGAAAAATGATATGAACCCTTAAAAGCACATAATTCTTGAGAAAGTTACATTTTTGCTTGTGTATTTAACCATACCTAGGTTACATCCTTCTGGCATCTAAAAAGTCACCATAATAGAACTACAAAATGTATTTGCCCTTGGATTTTCTAAGCATCATATATGTCACTGCACAGGGGAATGCCATCAATGATATCACTAATAACACTTAGAGACTCTTTCGACAAATTCCTCCTAGATCTTGTGGAAAGAAAAATGTTCATTTACGTAATGAAGTCATATACTCCCTATTTGTTGTAGATCTTAAGAAATTTAGATCTGTGTTCTATAATAGCTATCTTCATACAGGGTATTTTTTTAATCTAAAATATTCCCTTTGTTTCAACACTTGGTTTAAGAGTTTTATCCAATGTTAAGATCTTTCTTCTTAGAAAATTCATTCTTTTATGTATGTTGCCTTCCACATTTCTTAGAAGGAGACATTGGATATGCATATACATACATATTTGCCTTTCTCCTTTAATTCTTCTCAATGCTCTGCATGATCCCTGAAGTTTCCAGAAGAAATAAACTTTTCCCCAATAATTCCAAACCTTTCTTATTCTATGTTAATTTTACTTTTTTGAAAACATCTAAACTTAGTAGAAGGCTTTGAGTTCAACAATCACATAAAAAAACCTGGAAGCATTATGGGATGGGAAGAATACATGCAATTTAAACAACAGAAGAAGCAAAGAATATCCAGCTACTTCTCACTGAACAATGGAAGTAAAAGGCAGAACAAGATACTTCTCTAACTCATCTTCTTTTTTCTCCCACCACCCTGGGATTCTTGGCTTAGATAGTTGGAGATTAAGGTGATTTTCATGGAGAAATAAGACACACACCCAGGTAAAGCAAGTACCCCTGGGTATTTCCTTTGTTTAGAATGCACTTTAAATCTGAGCAAAACCCTTGAGCAGTGACTTGAGACATCTGTACTGCCTAGTCTTTCTCCCCTCTGAGCTGTTGTCTTGGAACTCCTGGAGAACACTCTCTTAGACAGTCACCCATAGATGAGAGGCTTTGTGGAAGTACAGGTTTTCAGATGGAAAGTTGCAGCACTTCATTAGAGAGAGAGAAAAAGTTTGGATGCAGTGAATAGGGGAAGGGGACAAGTTTGACTTTACCTGCACTACTCTTCCCTCAAGATTGTATAGCTAAGTGCAAACAGAGATGTTTTCAGCTGTGATTTCTACCATAGGGGAAAGTAGGAGT
Source organism: Miniopterus natalensis (assembly GCF_054644295.1). Taxonomy (NCBI): domain Eukaryota; kingdom Metazoa; phylum Chordata; class Mammalia; order Chiroptera; family Miniopteridae; genus Miniopterus; species Miniopterus natalensis. Next base: position 1,166,564 of record NC_142103.1, on the reverse strand, counting down.
GTGTGAGTGAGCACCTGGTGTCACCAGCTGTGTGAGATGCTGCCAAAGAGGCCCATTTCTCTTTTATTCCATCCAATGTACTGAACTATGACCTGCATGACTGCAGTCAGATGATTCCATCAAGAAGCCTGCCCACAAGCTTCTGGGAACACTTGGTTCTAGTATCCCCTTGACTGGTCTATGAACATCCCCACTGATTCACATGCCTCAAACTAAGTGTTTCTCTATATATGAGTGAATGCTATTCGGCCACAAGAAAAAAGGAAATCCTGCCATTTACAATAACATGGATGGGCCTTGAGGGTATTATGCTAAGTGAGATAAGTCAGACAGAGAAAGACAAATACTGTATGATTTCACTTATATGAAGAATCTAAACATTGAGCTCATAGAGACAGAGAGTAGAATGGTGGTTACCACAGGCTGTGGGGTAAGGAAAATGGCAAAATATTGTTCAAACAGTACAAACTTCCAGTTATAACATTAGTATGTTCTGGGGATCTAATGTACAGCATGGTGATTATAGTTAACAATACTGTATTATACAGGTTGGTAACAGTATAGCTTAAATGTTCTCACCACCACAACAAAAAACTGGTAAATATGTGAGGTGATGGTGGTGTTATCTAACTCTACTGGAGTAATCAATCTATACTGTATAAGTGTACTGAATAATGTCATTGTACACCTTAAAATAGCACAATGTTATCTGTCAATTATACCTCAATAAGGCTGTGAAAAATAATACAGATTCTAAATTTTAATACCACTTTTTAAACAATCAGTACTATCTTCTCTACTCCCATTCCTTTTCTGTGGTTTTCTCAGGAATACATAAATACATTCACCAAAATATTTTTTCCAAAGCATTCTAAAAATAACTTTTAAAGAACAGAAGAAATTAATGTATTTGTTAGAAATGTGGTAGCTTATATAAGTTTGATGCTATTCTTTATTATAAAGTTGGAGAATCTGTGATGTTAATCAATGTTTCACTATTCTCTGTCTATATCCCACACCTACAAGTGTGATAGAAACTAGTATCCAAAGAGACTGTAAACAGAAGAACCTCCATTTACCTTCACCTTTTAATTTATTCTAAGACTCTACAGTTACTCTCAGTAACACACTCAGCACATAGAATTCCAAACTCATAATAGCCAGAAGGAACCTTAGAAGTCCCCTAGTTTAATTTTCTTTTCCCTTTTTTCTTTTCCTTACTTTTCTCTTCTTTTTTTTCTTAACACATGAAAAGAATATTATTTACTTTGTTGTGTGTTACCTATTTTTATATTCCTATAAATATTTTTGAGCTTGTTCTCAGATGCAATAGTTTTATGTTACCAGGTATTGTTTTTAAAGATTTGTTAAGCAGGACAAAGCCAATGTTTTTTCTATGGCTAATTATTCCCAATTACTCAGGCAAGACCTTTCTGAGTCCTCTACTCTATGACCTGTCAATCTGAAGTAATTCCCATGTGGATGTCAGGAGTAGGCACTATTACCAGCCCTGTGTGAGCTTTAGGCAGTTATCTTTGACTCTGTTGGATAGTTCTTTCCCTGGCCTCAGGTAATTTCACAACCAAGTGTCAATCAGTATTATACTGAATACTCAGGAAAGATTCTCCACAAAACTTCAGAATTCTCTGTGTAGCTCTGAGAATAAAGCAGTCTTATTGTGATTTTTTTAAGTCCTATATAAATGTGCTCTATGGCTCAAAGGTACTTGCTGTTGAAGGAAGTTTTCATCACTACCTCAGAGAAATTCAATTTTAAAAAAACAAATACCATACCTAATAGATATAATTAGTAAATAAAGCAAATACTGACTTAACTGTTCACATTCTGAGCATTTTACTGGTAATTGCTATGCTGTAGATATTAATCTAGTAAATACAAAGTCCTCAATTATTTTAGTATTTCTCTAAGATGCTTTACTCATTTCTCTTATGTCCAACATCTCCTATGCTGTTGATATGAAGGGATTAACCTTTCTATCATGGATAAGACTCTTATAAGGGAAAAAGGAAAGTTTCAAGCACTACAGAACTTGTGTGCTTGTTTGAGTGTCTGTAGGGAAAATTGGGGTGCATTGCAGTATGTGTGGGCATGAATATATAGGTATGGAACAGTGTGCATATACTTACATGTGTATCAGACTGTGGCATCACCATGTATCTGAAGAGCCTTTTGTATAGTTATATATCTGAGGGAATGAGATTTAGTATAGCTGTACATCTGTGGGGTCTTCTGTGTGGTTATATGTCTTGTTTGAGGAAACTAGACTCCTGGGGAATTATGAGATGATGAACTAGGCTGCCATGAAATAGCCATGTGGAAATGGCAGGTGAGGAGAGGTGGAACTAGGTTGTGTGGTAACAATGAATGGCAGATCTTCAGATTCTAAACTTCAATAGCAATGAGATTCCATTCTACCTAATATAAATTCAAATACCACGTTCTCAAAGCCCTTTGTTCTAGGACAAATTCTGAAAAATAAATGAAGATTACAAAGCATGCTCACCAAAAGCTCACATTTGAAAATGCTTAATATTTCAAAATTTCATTTAGAAATAATGTTTATGCTGCATCAGCATTTAAATAAAATTTGGATGACCTCTAAAAACACCCTGCAAAACAAATGAAGTATTATGAGCAAAAAGCTAAGAAGTCAGGATCTATTTATTTAAATACAATTTGGCTGTGAAAGATGGTTTTGTTTGCCAAGTTGGAGAACCTACCTTGGTAGTTGCTTTGCTGTCAGATGCAGGACTTCCATGGATAAACAGAAAAGCAAAATTAATAGGCAGAGAAAGGGTCATGTAAAAAATAGCCCATCACTCCCCTTATTTCTTCATGTCTCATGGAAAATAGCCCAGATCAAAGTTATGAGCCAGTTGGAGAATCATGTACTGCTATTCATTTAGAGGAAAGACTCTGGAAGATATTAGAAGCAAATCCAACAAATGCCTTATTGCTGATTGTGTGTGAGGCCATTAACCAAAGAATTCCTGCACACATCTTCTCATTGTGCTAGACATATGACCCTTATCCTGATGATCAAGTGGAGAACTATTCAGCAAATATTAATTAGGCAGCATTTTGCCTTGAAGAATGTGCTAGGTTTCCTGTTATCCATTCAAGCCCTAGCACTATGCTATACTTGGCACAGGTAGGACAGCATCAAAGAAACCAGTGGTAATACAGGATGGCCTTTGCTTGCTATATGTATTAAATTTTGATATTAAGATATTGCTTTTCAATGATGCATGAGTAATACCAGATTAAGCATAATTTTTATTCAAAGTTCATTCAACAAATAGTTATTGGATGACTATTACATCACAGGCACTGTTCTAGGACATTAAAATACAATGGTAACCAAAATATAACAAGATCTTACCATTCTAGAGCTTATCTTTTAGCTGGGGAGAGAGAATAAACAATAAACATAATTTTTCAAAGGCAGCCACCTAATATAGTAGAAGACAATAAGTGCAATGGGGAGTGAGACCAGTTAAGAGAAATCAGCGGTACTAAGAGAGCAGGCTGGATATTTAAATAGGGAGAACAAGGTAGCCCTAATTGAGGTGAAGGAGGTAAGGGGGTTGGGCAGGAGATATGTGGGAAAAGAACACTGGGTAAAGGTCATTGAAAGCAGAGAAAACAAGTAGAGCAAGATCCTGAGGTGGGAGCATGCATGGCCTGCTCAAAGATCAGCAAGGCGGCCAGTGGCTGGAGCAGAGTAAAGAGAGAGTAGGAGATGAACTCAGAGGCTGTGGGTGAGGGGAGTGGAGATGAGGGTGGTAGTGGTGCAGATCATGTAGGGCCTTGGGGGTCATTAAAAGGACACTGAAAGAAGGTTGTAATATAGGGGAAAGAACACTATACCTGGAATCAGAAAGATTAGGTTCAAGTCCTGTTCTATACATTTCTAGTGGTATAACTTTAGGCAAGTCACTAATTATTCAGGGCCTAACTTTCCTAAAGTCAGTTCAACAAATATGTTTGAAGTACTTCTTTTGCATGAGAGAATTTAGGGATGAAAAGCTTCCCAATGGGAAGAACCTATTTGGCCAAGAAGTCTACAGACTCTTAGGGAGAGAAGACAAGGAAACCAACAATTATAATAGAATATAGTGAATGCAAAAATAGCTGTGAAAGGTAGACACATGGAGGCAGAGGAGAGGCTTCCCTGAGCACCCGATTACCACCTCTAGCCTCATTCTCTGTCACGTCACTTTGTCTTCTTTTCTTCATGCCACATATCACAATATGATTCTTGTACTCTACTTTGATTTATTGTCTCCCCTCAGTAGAAAAATATTTCAATAACAGCAGGAGTTTTGCTTGTGTACTTCATTGCTTTATTGTATACCAAATGCCCACAGGGCCAGGCAGATGATTGGCCCTTCACCCTGTGAAAAGAATGAGTGGAAAGTGTATAATAAAGTGAAGTGTCACAGAGCAGGAGACAAGCTAGGTTTACAACACTTAAGTAGAGTTTAGTAGACAGAATCTGAACCAGCTTGGGCAAAGGCAGAGGGTGAGGTTACCAAGAGTCCCATATCTACAATACAGGATGATAACACCAGACCTTTCATAAAATTGTTATAAACACGAAATAAGATCACACATCTGAGTGGTATGGAAGGGTTCCTCATAGTTTCTGTTGGAACCAGGTGAAGGATATTTGTTATAGATGGTTTTATCTATATGGTACCAAAGACCTCTTTGCTGAAACTTATACAATTGCCTAGATGTCTCAATGCCATTTAATACAGCTGCTGTATCAGCAAGAAGAATTTACAAACAGGCTATTGCTGTCTTTCAAACCTTCCAAATGGGTATCAAAATTATGATTCTCCCTTTGTAGCCTCCCACAACCTCAGCATCACTGAGATAAAACTCAAATAATCAATATGGCTCCACTCAAGGAAAATGCCACTCGTGCAGTCCATGAAAGATCAATGTTGCTGTAGCTTTGAAAGAAGTCACCATATGGGGGGATTTTCAGGGTGAGAAAAATAATGCCAACAAGGAATTTTGGCAGACACACATAGACCAATCCAGAAATGTTATAAAACAGTATACACATAATCCCAGTAGAATTCAAGCAATCAGCATTTGTAATGCAATTGAGATTCAGTCTTGTCATGTGCTTATATAATTTTCACAATATTGTTTTTAATTTAAATCAAAACTGACAGTTGAAAAGATTTTCAGAAATCTATGCCCATAATAATCTCTTTAGCATTTCATTGCATCTACTGTTGGAATAATGGGACAGGAAATAGACAGGACAAAGTACCCACAGGAAGATCATTTTTGGAGCCTTTGATTCTATAGAGGCCAAAGACTAGTAGGGGATTTGAAGTGACAATATTTGAGTTCAAACCCTGGCTAGAACACTTAAAGCTGTATGCTCATCAGCAAGTCACTTAGTCTCTAAGCCTCATCTATACAATGGAAATAATGATAATATCTGACTCCATGGGGTTGACAGAGAAACAGATAAGATAATGGATGTGAAATTGATTTTAAAATGTGATATTTATACGCAAATTTATTTAATCAACTATGCCAGTGTTTTACTCTCTATAAGTGTTTTCCAGCAATTTAAGTTTCTATTAGTGACAATACATTACTAGTAGCTTTGTAAAATACAATTTTTTTATGAAAGGCTATGATCATGGTCATGTTGCAATGCTGCTTTTGATAAACCCCTTGCCTATAGACAAAAAATTCTATATTTAGCATCCGAGGAATTTCTTAACATTACATGTGCTGAAAGATTGTCTTGTCCATTCTTCCATCACCCCTTTTTAAACCAATCCCTGGCACATAGGTGGTGCTCAATAGTTGTTGATTAAATAATTACTTAATAAATCTACATTTTACCTCATTTCCCATTACTCTTCTTGATACACATCTCAAAGTTCAGTCTCACTGAATTACATTCTCCTCATGTACATTCTATACTTCCTCAGCTCCAAATCTTTGTTCATACTTATTCCTTCCACTATTCATTTTCATGTGTTCTTATCCTAACCTAGAAGCCTTTACTTTTGTCCTAATAATAAGTAGTATATTCCTCCTCTGGGTTTCCAGAACATTGCATTTGCACTCCTCATGTGATACTTGTAACAATCCATCTTGTGGTATGTAAATTGAAGAATGTATTTCATTTCCCCTAATAAAGCTACATCCTTAGTGGATTCAGGTGCCTTCATGGATTTATTGATCTATTTAACAAACTGCCTACCAGAGTGCCCTGCACAAAACAGATGCTCAGGAAATATCCAGATTATGAGTGGCAATATGTGAATGAAAGTCAAACAGAAGAAGTTCCTACTCACTGAATAAAAATCATAGGAAATGCTTCCTTCTATTTAAACCAATGTATGGTTTCTTGAGAAAATAAGCCCACAACTTGCCATTGAAAAATTAAAACAAAAGAACATATTAAAATGTCTTGGGAGTTTATATTTTCTAATTTAATGATTCGGTAGAGATGAAGGAAATGTATATGATGCAAATTTGCAAAAAATTCAGAAACCTATTTTAACTAAATCTCAATCTGCAAGTTTGAAAGCTTCTCTATTATAATATTCTATTCAATAACCCTTAATATTTATCCTTTGTAAACTATGCTTAGACTTAATAACCCAAACATTCTCATTATCATCTATTTTGACCTGAAGAATAAGTTTGCAGCCTGCAGTAGAAAACTTTTCCCACTAATTAGTAATTGGTCGTATTCCAAGAAAAATGACAAAATTCACCTTGTTTATGATGCCTCTTGATACTAGTTTAAGCCAACTGAAGAAACCATATATATTTTAAAATTCATGTTTTCCCCATGTGAAAGAAACCAACATTTTACTCAAACATTTCTCACTTTTTAACACCCAGTATTTGTTAGCATAAGAAAATATGGAAGTAGTAAAATAATTACAATAAATTAATTACAGTATTACTTTCATCCATAATGTATTCCAAATGGTTGGTTTATTACTAAAGTCTACCTGTATTTCTTCTGTCAGGTTGATATACACTATTAAGTCTTGTGTAATTAAGGGATATTTTAGTGCTGAAGTTAGTTTATTAATGGATCTGTATTATGAGTGGAAATCCTCAGCCATTTGTTTATCCTTTTAGAAGGACACAAAGAGGTACAATTAGTTTATTGACACTTTATCAAAAGGGATATTTACAACACCGTGGTTCAAATTTCAGTTTTGTCATTACCTCATGTTTCAGTTTTGTCAATTATTTTCTTCAAATTCCCTTGCTAGAATAAGATATTTAACATTTCTATGTCCATTTCATAATTTATAACATAAATATAACACATGTACAAACCTAAATTTTCCACCAACACTTTGAAAAACACAAATTTAGCAATGTTATTTCAGCTTAAAATCCATCAATGGCTTCCTGCTGCCTACAGGATGAAGTTCATATTCCTTCGGTAAACTAGGTTCTCCTTGACCTGACCATATTTATCTCTGTAGTTCTGACATCTGCAAAATGAGGTGCTACAACTGGCTCACACTACTCCATGGTAATTAACATCTCTTCTCAACGCCACATTCAGTGGTGTGAAATCAGCAAGACTGGATAGACCAGGTGGTACCCACTGCTGAGAAAGGAAACACAGGATAAGAAGATGGTTGAGATAGATGCAAATGATGAATGTAGTTTAGACCTTTCCAATTTTAACTTTCCCATTAAACTTCAAAGTGTGGTACTGTACCTCAAAGGGAGGTTTATAGACATATTCTCAGGGGCCTTTTATTTTTGTTAATTTTGTTTTCACTGTGATAGTTAACAATTAATAGAAACAGATAAGCATTTTTTATGAACTAGCAGAATAGAATTAAATAATAAATAATGATGTGCATTCAAGACAAATAAAGGCCATTTGATGTCATGACAGTCTGTTACATGTATAAAAAATGTTTTACCATGATTTAAAAAGAGAAATGTGGTGGCAGAATTTAGTCATCACAGAGGACACAGTGTAGGCATGATGAATTCAAAAGAATCTTCCCTTTAGCAGTCAGCACCACATCCACAATGAAGAAAGTGATTTAGTTTTAACAAAACATTATCTGTCACATTATGCTGTCATTTTGTACTTTTATTGTATTTAACTTGAAGTGTTGTCATTTTATCCTTAATTATAAGGAATACTCACAGACATGGGATTTATATCTTTAAAGCATGCTTATAAAAATAATATAAGAATAATTAAAGTCAGTGCATAGGCATCTGCACAAATTTTCTTTCTTTTCAAAAGAATCAATACATTATTCAAGTTTTCAAAACAAATGTGAGAGACACTGAGTTAATGCTCAAGACATATTTGATTTGAATGTGTGTGCGTGCGCGCGCGTGTGTGTGTGTGTGTGTGTGTGTGTGTGTACTTGGTAATCAACTATCTGTTGATGTTATTAAAACCATGAGATCAAGACAGGAAATAAGTAGAGAACAAGAAAAAGCCCATTACAGAGCTTTAGGAACCCTTAATATTTAGAAAAGCAGCAGAGAGGAAACATGAGCCAGTTAAAGGAGATGGAGGAGGAGCCAAAAAGGTAAGGAAAGGACCAAAAACATACGGAGTAGTGAAAGCCAATATAAGGGACATTTCAAGAGTTAACAGTCCACAGAAGCAAATGTTGCTGAGAAGTCACGTTAGAAAAACACTTAGACTTGACTATTGATTCTGGATGAATTCTTCAAGTTCACAGATATGGGACAACTGACTCTCTTCCCATAACCCATTTCTATTTATGGTACATAGCCCATAGCTGACCAGCTAAAGTAAGCTCTCTCAGTTTCAATTTTGTTCACCAGATTTTCTTCATTAGATCACACATATAAGTGAGATCATATGGTACTTGTATTTCTCTTTCTGGTTTATTCCACTTAGCATACTAACCTGCAGGTCATCCATGCTGTCCTAAATGATTCTTTTTTTTTTTTTTTCCAACCGTGTAGTATTACATTGTATAAAAGTACCACGCTTTTTTAACCACTCCTCTACTGGTGGGCATTTGGGCTGTTTCCAGATTGTGGCTATTATAAATAACATTGCTATGAACATAGAGGTGCATATATTCTTTCTGATTGGTGTTTCGAAATTCTTAAGATATACTCCCAGAACTGGGATCAAAAGGCAGTTCTATTTTTAATTTTTTGAGGAAACTCCGTATTTTTTTCCACAGTGGCTGCACCAGTCTGCATTCCCACCAACAGTGAACGAGGGCTCCCTTTTCTCCACATCCCTGTCAACACTTGTCGTTTGTTGATTTGTTGATGGAGCCATTCTGACAGGTGTGAGGTGGCATCTCATTGTGGTTTTAACTTGCATCTCTCTGATGATAGGTGGCATTGAACATGTTTTCATATGTCTTTTGGCCATCTGTATGTCCTCTTCAGAGAAGTGTTTATTTGGGTTCTCTGCCCATTTTTAATTAGATAATTTGTTTATTTGGAGTTGACTTCTATGAATTCTTAATAAATTTTGGATATTGACCCCTTTTTCTATGTATCATTGGTGAATATGTTCTCCCATACAGTGGGTTTACTTTTCATTTTGTTGATGGTTTCTTTGGCTATGCAGAAACTTTTTAGTTTGATGTAGTCCCATTTGTTTATTTTCTCCTTTATTTCCCTTGCCCTAGGCAATATTTGGGCAAAAATATTGCTATGCAAGAAGTCTGAGATTTTACTGCCTGTGTTTTCTTCTAGATATTTTATGGTTTTGCAACTTACATTTAAGTCTTTAATCCATTTTGAGTTTATTCTTATGTATGGTGTAAGTTGGTGGTCTAGTTTAATTTTTTTGCATGTACCTGTCCAATTTTCCCAACACCATTAATTGAAAGAGACTGCCTTTCCCTGTTGTATGTTTTTACTTCCTTTGCAAATATTGACCATAAAGGTGTGGGTTGATTTCTGGGCTCTCTGTTCTGTTTCATTGATCTATATGCCTGTTCTTAAGCCAGTACCAGGCTGTTTTGATTATAATGGCCTTATAGTATAGTTTGATATCAGGTATTGTCACCCTGCCAATTATGTTCTTCTTTTTCAAGATTGCTGAGGGTACTCGGGGTCTTTTTTGGTTCTATATAAATTTTTGGAATATTTGTTCTATACCTGTGAAATACACCATTGGCATCTTGATAGGAACTGCATTGAATCTATAGATTGCTTTGGGCAGTATGGACATTTTAATGATGTTAATTCTTCCAACCCATGAACACGGTATATGCTCCCACTTATTTGTATCTTCCTCAATTTCTTACTTCAACGTCTTATAGTTTTCCAAGTACAGGTCTTTTACTTCCTTGGTTAAATTTATTCCCAGGTACTTTTATGTTGTTATTGTTGCAATAGTAAATAAGATTGTTTCCTTGGTTTCTCTTTCTGATACTTCATTATTGTTGTATAGAAATACCACTGATTTCTAGATATTAATTTTGTATCCTGCTTATTTGCCAAATTCATTTATTCAATCTAGTAGTATTTTGGTGGTCTTTAGGGTTTTCTATGTACAATATCATGTCATCTGCAAATAATGACAGTTTTATTTCCTCCTTTCCTATTTGGATGTCTTTTATTTCTTCTTGTCTGATTGCTATAGCTAGAAATTCCAGAAATATGTTGAATAGGAGAGGTGAAAGTGGACATCCCTGTCTTGTTCCTGATCTTAAGGGAAATGATTTTAGTTTTGACCACTGAGTATGGTGTTGGCTGTGGGTTTGTCATATGTGGCCTTCATTATGTTATGGTATGATCCCTCTATTCCTACTTTGCTGAGAGTTTTTATCATAAATGAATGCAGGATGTTATCAAATGCTTTTCTCAATGTATTGATATGATCATGTGGTTTTTATCCTTCATTTTGTTTATGTGATGTATCATGTTTATTGATTTGCAAATATTGTACCAAACTTGAATCCCTGAAATAAATTTCACTTGACTATGGTGTATGATATTTTTAATGTATTGCCGGGTGCAGTTTTCTAATATTTTGTTGAAGATTTTAGCATCTGTGATCATGAGGAGTATTGGCCTGTAATTTTCTTTCTTTGTAGTGTCTTTATCTCATTTAGGAATAAGGATAATGCTGGCCTCATAAAATGAACTTGAGAGTCTTCCCTCCTCTTGAATATTTTGAAATAGTTTGAGGAGGATAGATGTTAGTTCTTCTTTGAATGTTTGGTAAAATTCACCAGTGAAGCCGTCTGGTCCAGGACTTTTATTTGTTGGGAGCTTTCTGATTACTGCTTCAACCTGTTGTAATCTGTCTATACATGTTCTCTGGTTCTTCCTGATTCAGTTTTGGAAGATTGCATGCTTCTAGGAGTTTATCCATTTCTTCCAGATTTTCCAATTTGTTGGCATATAGTTGTTTGTAATATTTTCTTACAATCCTTTGTATTTCTGTGTTGTCAGTTGTCACTTCTCCTCTTCCATTTCTGATTTTATTTGCTTTTTTTTTTTTTTTTTTTTATGAGTCTGGTTAAAGGTTGGTCAATCTTGTTTATATTTTCCAAGAATCAGCTCTTGGTTTTATTTACCTTTTGTATTGTTTTTGTAGACTCTATTTCATTTATTTCGGCTCAAATCTTTATTATTTCTTTCCTTCTACTCACTTTGGGCTTTGTTTTTATTGTCCCAGTACCTTTAAGTTAGATTGTTTGAGATTGTTCTTGTTTCTTGAGGTAGGCCTGTGATGCTGTGAATTTCGCTTTTAGGGCTGCTTTTGCTGTGTTCCATGGACTTTGGAGTAGGATCTAGGCTTGAATTTATTCCCCCCTTTTCCCTGCCCTTCCTCCCCCATCCTCTTTCCCTTGTGTAATCATGATACTGTTGTCTGTGTCTGAGTTGTTTTTTTCTTTGCTTAATCCCTTTACCTTTTTCACCCAGCCTCCCAACCACCCTCCCCTGACAGCTGTCAGTCTCTTCTCTGTATGTATTCGTCTGTCTCTATTTTGCTTATTAGTTTATTTTGTTCATTATATTCCACATATGAATGAGATCATGTGATAGTTGTCTTTCTCTGACTGGCTTATTTCACCTACACAATACTTTCTAGATCCATCCATAGTGACAGATAGTGTCAGATACCCTTTCTGGAGCTTTAGATGTGTTACCTCATTTAGTACCCATCCAGTAAATGGTGACTGAAGGAGACTTGACTTCTGGTGGTGAGCACACAATAAAACATACACGTGATGCATTATAGCATTGTATACCTGAAACCTATTTAACTTTATTAACCACTGTCACCCCAATAATCCATCTAAAGCTCCAGGAAGGGTATTCAGTATCTGTCACTATGGATTTTTCTATTTACAACACTTTTGTTTCAAATGGTTACTCTGATTCATGTAGAAAAGCTAGACATTAAGTGTTCTGCTTCTTTGGAGTTGTGTGGTAAAAGCCTTCTATTCTGTTTTTAAAACAATATGTTTTTAAAACATAAAAAAGGTATACTCTGCTGGCCTCGCTGTGAGGCCAAGATGTATGCCACTAGGAGGTATTTCATTACTCCTCAGGGACAGTTAATTAATTTCCTGCTTTATTAAAAATCCATCCATCATTCTACAGAGATTTAATTTTCACAAATGAAACCAACATGCCCATGAGGGCATCATGTATAATGATGTGTAGACCAGAGATTAAGCAAACAATTTCCTGTTTGATCTTCAGTTCAGATGAAGAAGTCTTGTGCCTCCTTTTTATTGATAACCACCCTTTTAGGTTGGACAGTTAGAAAGTGTATGGTAAATTCATTACTGAACTAGGTGTCTGCAGAGATCTCAAGGTTGCACCTACATCACCAAAGCTGAGACTGTCAAGACACTGCCACAGTCCGTTTTTAGGCCACAATAACAAGTTACCAGAGGTCAAAGAATATGGAGCGATGAAATATGCAGACTGTGACCTTTTTTCTAATCTGCAATGGTCATTTTGCCTTTTTACATGCTCAAAATTGTGTCTAACCAACAGTCAGATGCACTTCATTTAGCAACACTTAGTGTATTTGGAAATTCTCCCCAAAGAGAAGTGTATATTAAAAATAATTTTAATTGAAGAAACAATCCCCATGCTGACAGTGTATAATCTCTATTTAATCTCAATATTTTGGTTGGGTACTTGAAATTAGTTTGTAAACCTCCTTTAAACAGGTGTATTGTTACTACAAAGAAGAACGGACATTAAGTGAATGTTGAAAATAAATACTGGCAATGTATATATCTCTTCTAGTAGTTTTACAATTTAACAAGATGTCAAATATTTACAGTCCAAACTGATGGAAATTTCTCAAAATTAAAGAAAAATACATAGAACAGGGTACCATTGGAATATAAATTGATCAGATTATTCATTTGGTAAAACTAAATTCTATGATGATAGGGAATGAATCTGTGTTTTTCAATACTCTATCCCTGTTGCCTGGCCCACTGCCTGGCACATGGAAGGCAGGACTTAATAAATATGTATTAGCTGCATGAATAAATAACTTAAGCTTTGTGAGAGGAAATGCCAGGTCCTACTGCTGTGGTATTTTGACTTCTATATAAAGAAAAAAATCATGTTTATCATCAATAAGCACCTGATTAGACATAGCCATATAAATCCAATTTTTTTCCTTCTCTTTTTTTAGTTCTTGTCTTGACAGTTAAGAACTCTTAATTTCTCCTCCTCAGATATTCTGTAAGACAGTATAAGGCATTTTTAAATTTGTTCCTCTTCTCTACCTCCTATATTTAAGAAGTCACAAAGTCCTCCAATACTACTTCAGAAATATCTCTACTGTGTAAAACTTTCTCTCTATAATGTCTGCCACTGCCTTAGTTTAGACAGTCAACATTTCTCACCTAAATATAAACTTTTAAAAAATTTATTTCTTGTTGAAAGTATTACAAGTGTCCCATTTTTCCCCCATCGACCCCCTCCACCTCACTCCCACCCCCTCCCAAGTCCTTCACCCCATTATTGTCTGTGCCCATGGGTTATGCATATATGCATATAACTTCTTTGGTTAATCTCCTCCCACCCTCCACCCCCTTTCCCTCTTCCCTCTGAGATACAACAGTCTGTTGCATGCGTCAATGTCTCTGGGTCTATTTTGTTTGTCAGATTCTTTTGTTCATTAGCTTCTTCTTAAAGAAGACCCTTCAACAGTTCCTGTAGTACTGGTTTTGTGGGGGTGAACTCCTTTAGCTTTCTCTCATCTTGTGAAGCTCTTTATCTGACCTTCAGTTCTAAATGATAGCTTTGCTGGGTAGAGCAATCTTGGTTGTAGGTTCCTGCTTTTCATCACTTTAAATATTTCTTGCCACTCCCTTCTGGCCTGCAAAGTTTCTGTTGAGAAATCAGCTGACAGTTGTATGGGTGCTCCCTTGTAGGTAACTAAGTGCTTTCCTCTTGCTGCTTTTTAAGAGTCTCTCTTTGTCTTTAACCTTTGGAATTTTAATCAGTCTTTCTGTCTCCAGTATCTCTTCCTTCTAATATATCATTAATGCAGCACATAATCATGTTGGTATTTGACAAAATTATTTTTCAGTAGATGCAGATTTATGCCAAATAATTCTAAAGTGTTACCTTTAGTTAATATTTTTTAAAACTCTGGATCCAAGTTATATTTCTAGTGACTGTTCTTGGCATTTTTTCGATATATCTTTATTAATTTCAGAGAGATGGAGAGGGAGACAGAGAGAGAAACAATGATGAGAGAGTCATTGATCAGCTGCCTCTTGCACACCCCATACTGGGGATTAAGCCCACAACCCAGGCATGTGCCCTGACCGGGAACTGAAGCGAGATCTCCTGGATCCTATGTCGATGCTCAACTGCTAAGCAACACCTGGCTGGGCAGTTCTTGGCATTTTTCTCCAGTCTTTTTTCCTGTCTTTGAACATGCAATACTGTCTGCCATGTCAGGGTCCTGACACATGCTATTTCATTTGTTGGATCACTCTTGCCCTCCCTCCTCCACCTAGGTAACTATTACTATTGAGGTTTCACCTTAAAAATTAATTATTCTATTAAGCCTTGATTTAAGCCCTTTAGGCTAGATTAGACCATCCTGCTATAGAATCCTATAATGTTCCATACTTCTCCTTTGTAATACTCATAAATCTTCAAGTAATTTACTCACTATATGTCTTCTTTACTCAATAATAAAAAGATCATATTTATTTTGGCGACCTCTGTGATCCTGTAGAAAATGTGGTGATTGGCAAATAGTAGCCACTGAAAAAATATTTGTTGAACAAATGAATGTTAACTGATTTATGAACACATCATGTACTTCTAATGAATGGGTAAATTTCTTTTTTAAAAAAAAAATTTTAAATTGAATTCATTGGGGTAACATTGGTTTACAAAACCATGCAGGTTCCAAGTGTACCACTCAATAAACATCTGCACACTGCATCACGTGTCCACCACCCCTAGCAAAGTCTCTTTCCAAACCCCATTCCCCCCTGCTTTGCCCACCTCCGCTTAACCCCATGCCGATTCCATACGGACATTGCGCTCAAGTGACAATTTAAACCGAAGCAGTTTAGCTTTTTGAAAATTGGCTTAAGACAGTAAGTGGAGATACTTACTACAGATGTGATACAGAGGACTACAGAGCCCTTTGCTATACCTGTTTCTTCTGAAAGCCAAAAAAAAAAAAAAAATGAAGAGGTGAGTATGAAAAATGCAGTGGTAGAGAATATAAAATTATACAGCCCGTTTGTTTGAATTTGAAGTTATGCTAGCTTGAGAAGGCTCAGAGTTGCAAAGCATAAGAAATTTATTGCTTGGTTCTCTTGCCCAGAATACTGTTGATTCCATTTTAAATGTCACTAAAGTGCATTTATGTCAAAAGAAAGATACCTAATCAAACTGACAATGACTCAATGATTAGCACTGGAAAGAAATTATTCTCTGAGGTATATGCCATGAAAATTGGTGGGGAACTTAACAAAGATGATGTCTCATATCTCATTAGATATCACAATTTCGCAAAGGCAAAAATGTGACTTTAATTAAAACTGTACATTCTTTTGAGGTTATTTGAATGATTCCACTACCTAGAACAGATTTTGCCTGCAATCTATAGAGTTTCTAAATATTTATATTTTGCATTGTGATAGTTACTTTTATTTGTCAATTTGCCCAGGCACAGTGCCCAGATATTTGGTTACACATTAATTTTGGGTGTGTCTCTAAGGGTGTATCTGGATAAGATTAACATTTTAATGTGAGTGGGACCCATCCAATCCACTGGGTCTCTGACTTGAACTAGAATCATACCATTGGCTCTCCATGGTCTGGACTACAACTATTGGTTCTGTTTCTCCAAAGAACACCAAAACATGAATCAACGCAAAGCTCTCTTATCACCATTCAAAAAGACAAGCAACAGAAGAAATAGCCATAGACGTTCAAGCTGGGCAGTTTTAAGCAACTGTGCAAATAAATTTCATGCTTTTTGGAAGCCAATTCATTTACAAGAAATAAATAAAATATGTACAGAAAGAAAATATGGTTCTGCTAAGAATAAGAACATATATTTTTATAGCACCTTAGAGTTTACAAAGCACTCTTCCCTATATCATCTCATTTAATCCTCAGCACTACCCTGTGAAACAAGAAAAACAAATATTGTCTCTATATTTTAGATAGCAACTGGGCTCAGATTTGTTAGCTAGTCCAAGACTCCAGAGAGTCTTAAAAACAAATAAATTAGGCATGAAAGTATATAAAACCTATAAGAAATAAAGTACATTCTCTAGAAAGTTTTTCTACCTTCAAATCTGATTCAAAAACATTTGAAACTCACAAGATCTTTTCCCTCCTATATGTGTAGATATATACACATATATAACATATATTCCTTTTATAGAACATAAGTATATACAGGGTGGGGCAAAAGTAGGTCTACAATTGTTCATATAGAAAATAATACAATAATTAATAATACAATAATAAACTCTGTGTTTTGCATACTCACATCTATAAGCATACTTTTGCCCCACCTTGTATATATTTATGTGTGTATATTTTTTCTTCAATTTGTTTCGTTTCACTTAACAACATATCTTAAATATTGTTCTACACTTATATATGTGTTTATGTTATTTTTAATAAATGAATAATATTCTAATGCATGGATATTCCATAATTCATTTACCCAACTTTCTATTAGCAAATAATAAAATTTCATATTTCTTACACTAAAACATCTTAACAAAGTTCTCTGCAGGTATATGTACATATATGGATAAGGAAAATCTCTAGATGTGGTGCTTCAAGGTCAAAGGATGGGTGACTTTTAAATTTTGGTATACCAATTACTATGCGTTCAACAGTTTAAGAGAATATATGTTTCTCCATATATTCACCAACATGTTATATTTTTATTATTTTATCTTCAGCGATCTGATAAGTAAAAAGTAGAATGCAGGGTTTCTTTCATTTTGTCTTTCTATAAACATCAGGGGATTTGAACAGTACATGAGGCCGTATATTTGATTCATGGTTGACAGCCAGCACAAGGCCTTTGTCTATCTTCCCTATGTGTCTTATCATATTCCTTTTATACTGTCACCTGTAAATATTTTCCTTACAGCCCTGGCCAGCGTTGTTCAGTGGTTAGAGTGTTGGCCTACGGACCAAAGGGTTCCAGGTTCAATTCCGGTCAAGGGCATGTACCTGGGTTGTGGGTTCATTCTGGGTTGTGGGGTCATGGTGCCTGCTGGAGACAACCAATCCACCTGTCTCCCTCACATTGATGTGTTCCTCTCCTTCTCTCTCCCCCTCCCACTTTCCTTTCCACCCTCTCTAAAAAAATCAATGGAAAAAATACCCTCCAGTGAAGATTAACAACAACAAAATTTCCTTACAGGCTTATCAAACTACTCAACAAAAGTGCCATTTTAGGGGAATCTACTCAGAGAAATAATTAACTATATCCCCCATCCCCGTACTACATAACCCCTACTATGAACAAGCCCTAACCAGATAGACCTTTTGGCAATTATCAGAACTCTATTTTAGAGAAATGACTCTAAGACTGAGTAGAAAGGCAAGAAGACACTAAAGGTAGGGCAGACCAGTTAGGTGGCTATGGCAGTCATCCACAGGAAGAGAAAAAGTCTTAATTACATTAGAAGTGGGAATAGATTGGAGAGATGACATTTTTAGGTGTTGTAAGGACAGAAAGGCATCAGGACTCAGCAACTAATTTAAGATGAGGGCATAGAAAGAGAGAAACTTTAGAGATGATGCTAAGATTGTTGTCTTGTACTGCTATGTCAATTATGAAGGATAATTAATGTACTTTTGAACATTTTGAGTTTAAGTTGGCCATAGAATATCCAAGTGGAGAGGCTCAGGAGCTATTTCAAAATTGGAGTTGGCAAAGCAAGAGAAAAGACAAGTAGTCTCTATTTAAAAGCTTATTTAGGAAAATTTTGGCTTAAACAAATACAGCATTAGTTCTATATTTAAACATATTGATGCAAAAGAAGATCAGATAGACATGTTGAAGAAAAAAAAAAGCCTGAGGAATTAGAATCAAAGAGGCTTACACATTTTTTTATTAAAACACTTTTTTAAAGTTTTCCATCTTGTAACTGTATCTATAAAACAAGGACAATAAAGGAAACAATTTCTTGATTAAGCACAATAAAAAAATGCCTACACATAAAGACACACAGTCACAAAGCAAGTATGAGTATCTATTCTCTCTGTCTCACACCACTGATGCCAAAAGGAGAAGACAACAAGCTACAGTTTTATAAAATCTTGGAGCAAAAGAGAGATTTCTAAGCAGAACACCAAAGTAGAAACTTTAAAAGGATTACTAGATTTGACTACCTGAAAATGAAAAGGTCATGCATAACAAAAGAATAACATTTAAAAATACCAGGCAAATAAATGTGTAAATATTAGCAAAATAAGGCATACAAATTGTTAGTATGTTTAATATATAACAAAGTTTTACAAATGAACAAGAGAAAGAAGACAACTATGTCCCAACTCATATCATCTTCATCTACTTCCTTGCCACCCAATGGTGCTGACATTCTAATATGCATCATACCTAATGTACCTCACAAAGCTGTTAAAGGAATTAAATGAACAATAAATGTGAAAATGCTTCAAAAACTGTAAAGATTTTTTCAAATGTTAGTGCTTCATCTTATTGTTTACAAAGTTAAGGCACTTTTCTCTCAAGATCCTTCAGAGAGGAGCTGTAGGCTTGGAGGACTGTGAACTTCATCACTTTTTTAGCACCTGTCTGGTCTGTTATATATTTAAGAAAAAAAAAGATTTAATTGCTCTCCCTGTTTCCCCCCCAAAGATTGGCACATGGTTTTATGAAAGACTGTGTAAACATGTTTTCTCAGATTTTACTGAAATGAAAAAGCTGAATAATCAAAAAGTAGAGTGTTGAAAAGGTCGTGATAGCAGTGGTCACATTCCTAATTTATATACATTCTTCCAATTTATGAAAACTGAGTGGCAAATGGAAAAACAGAGGACAACCAGCATGGCCTAAATCAGAGAGCATTGTGGAAATGGGATCAGATGTTAAATTATCTATCTCTCAGCTAGAATCTTGTGATCTTCCTCAGGTGGTACAATCAGCTTGAAACCTTAACAGTATCTACATTTTAAATAGCTCTTTCCTGAGTGTATTGCTAAAATCTGTTAGCCAAAATAAAGAATTTTCACCATTCTATTGAACAGTGTCTCTCAACACTAGAGAAGAAAGTTGTTTCCAGAGGAATAAGAGAACATTACAAAGAAAATAAATATAAAAAAAAAAAAAAATAGCTCCCTTACAGTTTCCTGACTACAGTAAAAAGAACTATGTTAAATCACAGAAATTAAGGTGACAGGTTCAATCACTGCCAAGTACCACCACCAGTGACCTTGTCTTATAGATACTATTGTAAGGCCACACATTGAAGAGACATACTAACCTGATCCTGTCCCCCTCATCCTTACTCTCAGCCCATATGGCAAAAAGTAATACTTCAGAGACACCAATTGTCTTCCTGAGAAAGATGTTCTCTGCAGCATGGGAGAATGGCTCAGCACAGGAGTCCTGATGGGTGCCCTCCGATCTCACTCTCTAGAGCCCACAACCCTAGGTTCTGCCCACACAGCTCCAGTCCACTCTGCCCTGCCCCTGCCGGAGCCCAAGATCAAGCATATGATGGCTTTTATTGAACAAGAAGCCAATGAAAAGGCAGAAGAAATAAACACAAAAGCAGAAGAAGAGTTCAACATTGAGAAAGGTCGTCTTGTGAAAACCCAAAGACTGAAGATTATGGAACACTATGAGAAGAAAGAAAAGCAGACAGGGCAGCAGAAAAAAATTCAGATGTCCAGTTTGATGAATGAAGGAAGACTCAAAGTCCTCAGAGTGAGAGATGACCTTATTACAGACCTACTAAATGAAGCAAAACAGAAACTCAGCAAGGTGGTAAAAGATACAACTAGGTACCAAGTGCTGCTGGATGGACTGGTCCTCCAAGGTTTGTACCAGTTATTGGAGCACTGGATGATTGTTCGTTGCCAGAAACAGGATTTCCCTCTGGTAAAGGCTGCAGTGCAAAAAGCAATCCCTATGTACAAAATCGCCACCAAAAAAGATGTTGATGTCCAAATTGATCAGGAGGCCTACTTACCTGAGGAGATAGCTGGTAGAGTTGAGATCTATAATGGGGATCGTAAAATAAAGGTTTCCAATACACTATAAAGCCGACTGGATCTTATAGTTCAGCAGATGATGCCAAAAGTACGGGGAGCCTTGTTTGGTGCAAATGCCAACAGGAAGTTTCTGGACTAAGCCTTTGGGAGGTGGAGTTCATATACTGCTATGATGTGGAAGTTCCTGATATTTGAAGAAACAAGATAGATGATCTACGTAGCTTCCTCCTTGTTGTTCTAATATTCTGTATTTATCAGTGGATATCCTTCTGTACTAATGCCCTTAGCCTAATTGTTAACAATGGGAGAAAGTTTCATTTACTATGATCAGGAAACCTAACTCTAGCTTATCTAAAAGTTACATAACTTTCAGTTGGTTCTGCAGCATGAAGGTGAAGAAATCAGGTGGTGGTTGCACAGACTTTACCCAGTCTTGTGCTCTTCCTCTGCTTCTAGTTGTCTAGTCTAGAGGTTATGTGTATGGTGTTCTCTTCCAGTAAAGTCTCTGCTCTTTAGGCTTAACATACATGTAGGGCATGCATTCCTTCCAGCAGTAGTAGCTTCACTATTACCTCTTTGGGCCTAGAAGTTCTCCTTATCTGTAAATGTGATTTAAAATCTAAGCCATGATGCTTTATTAAAACAAAACATTTAAGTGAGAGAGAAAAAAGTAATACTTCAGGTCCCTAAATCTTCTACTTACTCTATAATGAAATATTCACCTTAGGGGAATGTGAAGGTAACAACAATAAGCAGCTTGTGCAGGTTTGTGCAGCCCCCTTTTGTGTTGCCTCATTCAAGGGATTCTTCTTTTCTTACACCACCCCAGCTTCAAGGAGCCCAATTTCCTCCTACTCTCCCCTTAAACATTAGTGTACATTTAAATCATTGGGTGACTTCTTCCCTGACTCCTCTTGATTTGGGAGTTGAAGTCTTTGTCCTTCATAAAATAAAATCCCAGATAAGGGAAAGAATTAGAGGTCTAAATTGTTTACCCACTCCCCAGAGTTACACCATTTCACAGCAGCCTTTTCTACCTCACTATGTGACAGGCTCCAAGCACACATGCAGGTGTCCCAGCTGAACAGCTGGATGCTTTTGGGTGAGTCACCTCATTGAGCTGTACTGTCCTCACCTGTAAAATGGGGATGAGATAGCTCTATTTACAAGTATATTCCTTGTTTTAAGTGGAATAATCCTTGCAAAATATTTTTCTGGTACATGATACATTTAATAAATTATTAAAAATTGTTATGTTTGAATTCTTCCCCCAATTCATACATAGAAGTCCTAATCCCCAATACCTCAAAATATAACCCTATTTGGAGATATAAATATGTTATTTGGTCCTTCGTAAAGACCTTATTTGGTCCTTATTTGATTCTTTCCATCACAACATGCTACTTTATTTTTTCCCTTCACTTGCTCTCCCTACTCTCATGAACAAAGACAACCACAGTATTTTTATGTGTCCATATATATATATATATATATACACACACACACACACACACACACACATTTGTAAATATACATTCTGCTATTTTTGTGTTTGTGTGTTTTAACCACACAAATGAATTACTTTATGGATCATGCTCTGTTACTATTTTCCATTTAACCTTTAAAAGACGGCATTTAAATTCAGCTCTGCAGGCATTTACTTTTTTGCCTCTATCTTATCTATTTTTTGAGTTATGAAAAGTAAAAACATTTATAAAGAAAATGTATTGTTTATTATTAAAGTTATCTTTTAATATATGTTACTGATGTTAAAAAATATAAAAATTACATTTACAATTTAAATTACATTTTGCCAGGAACTAAAGTTCCCTTTCATCCGATAATGGTTAATACTATGTGTCTTTTTAATACTGTGTTTTTTAACATCCATTCATGTTGCCATATGTACATCTAGATCATGTCCTGTGACAACTGTATAGTATTCCATGATATATGTCTACCATCAATTTCCCAATGATGGACACCATTTTATCTACAAAGCAGAATTATTTAGAAACTCAAAGAATTCCTAAAGAGATCCGCAGTTTATTAGGACTTTGCCAATTGACTTTGCTCAACACATCACTATTTTATAGATGAGAAAGTCAAGGAAAAAAATCTGAGTTCATCAAAACTAGTAGAGTTCCAACAAAACATTAACCAACAAAATATCAATTCATAAGACTATCATTAAGAAACAATTTACCTTCCTATTTGGAGCTGCCAAATGCTTTTCCATTTGTAGAGCACAGGCAGAGTAGAGTTAGCATAATTCTTAAGGGCTATAGGATTTTCAGAATAATAAATGAGCATTGGCTTCAACTTAAAGTCATCAGCTGCATTAGCCCCTCGCAAGAAAGGCAGCCTGTCCTTTGAAGCTTTGAAGCCAGGCATCAACTTCTCCTCTCTGGCTAGGAAGGTCCTACCTGGCATCTTCTTCCAATGTGAGGCTGCCTCATCTACATTGAAAATCTGTTGAGTGTAGCCACCTTCAATTATTATCTTAGCTAGATCTTCTGGGTAACTTGCCACATCTTCTACACGAGCACTTGCTGCTCACCTTGCACTTCTATGCTACGAACACGGCTTCTTTCCTTAAACCTCATGAACAAGCCTCTGCTTGTCTCAAACTATCCTTCTACAGCTTCCTCACCATTCTCAGCCTTAATAAAACTGAAGATAGTTAGGGCGTTGCTCTGTATTAGGCTTTGGCTTATGTTGTGGCTGGTTTGATCTTCTATCCAGACTACTAAAACTTTCTCCATATCACCAATCAGGCTGTTTCACTTTCTTATCATTCATGTGTTTACTGGAGCTGTGCTTTTAATTTCCTTCAAGAACTTTTACTTTGTATTCACAATTATTAGCTGTTTATCACAAGAGTTTTTAGCCTATCTTGGCTTTCACCATGCTTTCCTCACTAAGCTTAATCATTTCTAGCTTTTGACTTAAAGTGAGAGACATGTGACTCTTCCTTTCACTTGAACACTTAGAAGCCAGGGTAGGGTTATTTTTTGGCCTAATTTCAATATTGTCCTGTGTCAGGGAATAGGGAGGCCTGAGGAGAGGGACAGAGATGGGGGAATGGCCTGTTGTTGGAGTAGTCAGAACACACATATTTATCAATTAAGTTCACTGTCGTATATGGGCATAGTTGGTGGCACTTCAAAAATATTACAGATATTATAATTAAAATGTTTGAAATATTGCAAGAATTACCAAAACATGACACAGAGACACAAAGTAAGTCAAGTACTTTTGTCAAAATGGTGCTGATACACTTGCTCAATGCAAGGCTGCTACAAACTGCAATTTGTCAAAAATGCAGTGTTTGTGAAATGTAATAAAGCAAAGTGCAATAAAATGAGGTATACCTGTATATCAAATTATGCATTACCATTCCTTTATATTCCTGATGAATAGTATAAAAAATTACAGTAAGAATAACAATGTCCAATTCCTATGGACAGATTCTAAAATCTCATGTGATCAGTAACAAATAAAGAAATAAAAGTAAAATCTGCCTCTACTTGGACATTAGGTACATAGGTTCCACAGGAAAGAAATTAAGTTCAGTATTCATGGAGTATATTGAGAATTCATTCTTCACCAAGGATATAGAAGTAGTCAAGTGGCTGGGAAAAGCACACTGAAAGACTAATAGAATCACAGATTCAATGAATGGCAAGTGTCCTTATGAAACAGGATGTGCAGCCCTTTGCTTAGTAAAGGGGAGAGTTGACATACAAGAGGCAGGGGCTGGGTGAAGGTGGGCAAAGTGGGAGAATGGGGACATCTGCAGTAGTGTCAATAATAAAAATAAAGTACAAAAAGCACCTTGTCCAAGGTCACAAGAATCAATCAGTTGAGGTGCTGGGACAAAGACTCAGTCCAGGATTCTTTCAACCAAGTCATGCACAAACTCAAACTCCCGTTTGTTAGAATATCATGCACCAGATTTTTTTTTAAAATTACACAAAGAAGATAAATTGGAGGAGATTGTTCACTTTGAAATAAAAAGACTTTGCATAAAAAAACAACAACAACCTCACAGCAGGGTTCCTTTAAATAGCAGCTCTCTTCCTGCATTTGAAATTAGACCTGACTTTTACTGAAAATGAGAGGCCTCTAGTAGTGCAGAGTCCTAGTCCCCCAATCACTAAATAAAGACTGTGATGAAGTTTGAAATTAATTTCATTTGCATAAATAACTATAGTCATGACTTCACAAGCATATAAATCAGAGACGTTCTGGAGATGAGCATTTGTTATTTTTATAAATACAGAAAAATTGCAGAAGAGGAGCCTTGGGGAAGGGCATATTTGGGTTTGACTGGATGAGTAAATTTTTTTCCCGGCTTGTTATGAACAGCCCTTTCCTGTTTGTCACTCACACAGTCATGTGTCAACCCCTTTGGGAAAACTGGGACTCATATCTTTCTCCCTGATTAGACTATGATTTCCTCATGGGCAAGGTCAAAGATCTTCATGTCCTTGTCTTTCTGTCCCTATTGTTTAGCAGAACATCTCACACAGAAAATAAGGTAATCAATGACTGTTGATTGAAAAAAACTGAGGGAGTCAACTCATGTTCCTTCAAATCAAGCATTTTGTACATATAAATCTCTACATAGAGACACACATGATGCTTTTGTGGATAGAAACTGACAATGTAAAAATAAATTCTATGGTTCATCAGATGGTGATAAATCTGTGGGGGAAAAAAGGAGGGCAGGGTTATAGAGTGCTGGGAAGGTGGAAGGGAGTTTGACATTTTAAACAGGGAGATCAGGAAAGGCCTTACTGTGAAAGTGGTATTTGAGCAAAGATTTGAAGGAGATAACAGACTAAACTATGCTGTTGAATGGGAGAAAAGCACTCCAGGCAGAAGCAAGGACCAGTGCAAAGGTCTTATTATGAGAGTTTGCCTGTTTGAGGAACAGGAAGAAGCTTGTGTAGCTGGCATAGAGTAAGCAGGAGGAAATGATGTATGACTTAAGGTTAGAAGGGTAACTGGGGTACAATATCCTGAAGGATCTGGTAGGCCAATTTAAGGGAAACCAGTGGAAGGTTCAAAGCAGAAAACTAACATGATCTGACTTATGTGTAAATAAATCACTCTTGCCTCTGACTACAATATACCATAGAGAACAAGGGATGAGGCAGGGAGACCTTTCAAGAGGCTATCCTCAATAACTTAAGTGGAAGTTGATGGTGACTTGAACCAGGTTGGTAGCAGAGGATATAGTGGGAAGCTGTCAGATTCTGGATACATTTTGAATATGGAACAGAGAACATTTGCTGAGATATCTATGAGATATCCAAGAGGATTCATAGAATAGGCTGCTGGAATTAATGGCAGGGACCTAGGCTGGAGACATAATTTAGGAATCCATCAGCATATTAATGGTAAAGTAATATTACTTAATGAAACCAATAGTAGTTGTCCCCTCACACAAATTCTTAAAGTTTTAACCTATGATACCTCAGAATGTGACCTTATTTGGAGATAGGGTCTTTATAGATATAATCAAGTTCAAATGAGGGCATTAGGATGGCTCTATTACAATTAGATTGCTGTTCTTAGTTTAAAAAAAGGTGGGGGGACTTGAAGACACACACACAAGGGGAATGCCATGTAAACATGAAGATGGCCATCTACAAGCCAGGGAGAGAGGTGAGGAACAGGTCCTTCCCTCACAGACCTCAGAAGGGATCAACATTGTCAACACTCTCATTTTCGAATTCTAACCTCCAGAACCTTCTGCTGTTTAAGCCACCCAGTCTGTGTTATTTTATTGCAACAGCTCTAACAAATGAACACATCAACCTAATGTGTGAATGTAGATAGAGAAATAATGTCCATAAATTGAACTGCAAATCAAGGCACTACGACTTTTATAGTTAATAAAAAGGAAAAGTAATCAGCAAAGGAGATTGAGGAGGGGTAGCCAGCGGGATTAGAGGAAAACTAGAGAACTACTAAAAGTGAAGTCAAGAAAGTGTTAAAACAAGAAGAGAGTGATGAGTTTCACCTACTCCTACTTATAGGTCAAGTAAGATGAGGGTTAATAATTGACCACTGGATTTAGCAAAATGGATTTTATTGCTGATCTTGAAAGAGCAATTTCAGCAAAATAGTGGGGGTGATTAGTCTGGGTTCCAGAGAAACAGAGAGGAGAGGAATTGGAAATAGCAAATGGAAATAACTCATTTGAAGAGGTTTACTGAGAGGAAGCAGAGATATGAGGTGCTGTGGGAAGGAGTGTGGAGAGAGGAGTCTATTCTTAAGACTGAAGAAATTACAGCATATTAGCATTAAAATGATCCATTGGGTTAAAAATGGCAAGGTAATGGGTTGGAAGAAATGCTTGAAACAATGTATCTTTGAGGGGGATTTGTGATGGAGTATAAATGGAAGGGAAACAAGAGAGAAGGATGAATGTAGTATAGTATAATATGATATGGTATGACATAGTACACAATTTTGTGGGGATTTAGTTACATAACACAGTGAAAGGTCTTAGCCCTAACCCTGGCACAATGTGATTATTCAATGAAATATATTATTAGATATTACATCAGTGCTGTTGAACTAATTCTCCCCTCCCCTTTTCTTTCATTCCCATTTGTGAGTTACCTACATATAAGTGTACATGATGTGATGGGAGTAGCTGAGATCATCTTAAGAACGTAGATGGAGAAGGAGACCGCTGAGTATTTCAGTGATTAGAAATCAGAAAAAGAGCCTGAAAGAGGGCTTGGAGAATGAACAATCTGAATGGTAGAAGAGGAACTGTGCAAGGAAACCAGAAGGAGAAGTATACTTTAGACTGTATGGAAATAAAACAGAATGCAAATCATGAGTGCCTAAGTCTCTGCAATGTCAGTACACTACAGGGAATCCTAGGGCAGAGAAAGGTGGGGGATCACTGGCAAAGCAAAAAGATAAAAGGGGTCTAGCCATCTATTTTCATCCTAAATAGGTAGAGAGGAAATGAGGAGAAAGTGGCCTGGGTTACTGCAGAGTCACCAAGCCTCATTGTAGTCAACACTGAGGTCACATCAAGGGAAGGAAATCTGGGAAGTCTTCTCTGATTAGATTTGCATTTGCTAGTAAAAAAGATTGTACTCACACTAGCCTATATTAAAACATGAGATCCACATAAAGAGAATATTAAATTTCCCTGGCAGCATAATGCATTTGAATAAATGGAAAGACATACTATATTCTTAGACAGGAAGAATTACTAGAGTAAAATTTTCCATTCCTCCTTAATTATTCACAGACTTAAAACAATCATAGTTTTAGTCCTTAGTAAAATTGAACCACAGTTCTCATAGAAAACTAAAATTCATGTGAAGAATAATAGAGGAATTTATGAAAATGTTGAAAAGAGAAATAATAAATGAGTCCAGTATTGTCCTCTCAAAGGCAAGTATATTTTGATAGGTATTTGTTCAAGGACTGGGTGACTAATGAATGAGACAGAAGGCAGTACCCTAAAATGGACCATTTGAACTTAGGGTTGCCAGGTTTTGCAACCAAACTTAATCAAACATGTTGGAGACAATAGCAGAAATTTCACCAGTCCCTAAAACAACCAGAAGAAAACAACTTGAACAAATATTGCAACAAATATGGCAGATAAGACATAATAATTGTTTAAAGAGACCCTGAATAGCCAAAGCCATCTAGAGAAAGAACAACAGAGTGAGAGGGATCACCCCACCGGATATCAAACTATACTATAAAGTCATTGTAATCAAAACAGCCTGGTATTGGTACAACAACAGACATAGATCAGTGGAACAGAACAGAGATCCCAGAAATAGACCCAACCCATTATGGTCAGTTAATATTTGACAAAGGAGGCAAGAGCATACAATGGAGTAAAGACAGTCTCTTCAATAAGTGGTGCTGGGAAAATTGGACAGGTACATGCAAAAGAATGAAACTAGACCACCAACTTTCACCATACACAAAAATAAACTCAAAATGGATAAAAGACTTAAATGTAAGTCACAAAACAATAAAAACTGTGGAAGAAAACATAGGCAGTAAAGTCACAAACATCCCATGTAGTGGAATTTTCACCAGTACATCTTGTAGGGCAAGAGAAACAAACAAAAATAAACCTATGGGACTACATCAAACTAAAAAGCTTCTGCACAGCAAAAGAAATAAGCCTCAAAATACAAAGGAACCCCACAGTATGGGAGAACATATTTGCCAAGGATGAATCTGATAAGGGGTTAATTTCCAAAGTGTATAAAGAACTCACACAACTTAACAAGAGGAAGATGAATAATCCAATTAAAAAGTGGGTAAAAGACCTGAATAGACACTTCTCCAAAGGGGACATACAGATGACCAAGAGACATATGAAAAAATGCTCAATGTTACTATCAGAGAGATGCAAATTAAACCCACAATGAGGTGTCACCTCACACCTGTCAGAATGGCTCCATCAACAAATCAACAAATGACATGTGCTGACGAGGGTGTGGAGCAAGGGGACCCTGGTGCACTGCTGGTGGGAATGCAGACGGGTGCAGCCACTATGAAAACAGTATGGAGGTTCCTGAGAAAATTAGCAATAGGTAACCTACTTCTAAACAAAATCACTTTTGACTGTTTTTGCCAGATAAAATAGCAACAAAGTATAGTCAATGGAACTCAACAAATGGATGTGAAACTTTTTTAAATGCAGAGTTGAATGATTTATTATGTCCAAATTAATGTTAAATAGCTCATACTAAACCACAGATAACAGGCTCATTTGTCTCTTATGGCCTGACTCATTGTTACAAAATCTGCTGTTGGCTTATAGATACTTGTCCTTCTATTTTTAGGTCACAGGGTAAAAACACCCAATTTATCAAAAGATGGAACACAGCCACAGAATTTAGTTAGTAAGGAATAACTGTGTTTTAACATACATACAGTGGATGTTAAATAGTTAAATACTGGGACAGACAGTTCCTTTGACATTATATCTGCTGTTGGGATTATTTGTCCTAATAGCCAGGAAGTGCCCAGGAAAAAGAGTATCTGTGAACATGTTTCATGAAGTCCGCAGCACAGGGGGAATTCTTTTTCCCTGCTTAATGCAAAAAGTTCTGACTACAAAACCTCACCTTGTAGAAGAGCAGTAGACATTCTGTGCATTCACAGAAAGCATTCTAAAGTTTTACAAAGGAGTTAACACAGCTGAAAAGCATTGCATGGATATATGCACTTGCAATTAAGAATAAAAATTAGCAAGAGGAGAGCAATCGCCAAACTGAAAAAGAGAGTGTATACTGCTCTCCCCAGTTTTCAGTTCTAATTCCCATTGGAATTACATTCTTTTAGTGACTTTTGTTTCCAACCTCCTTCTTTCCACTGCAAGATATATACAATCCTGAGGTAAAACCATCATCAGTTACACTTATAGTAGGACTGGATACACCTACAGCATGTAGCAGTCTATAGTATCTGTCCTGGACCCTCTCGGTGTTGATTAGGTGAGAAGGGAAGTAGACTCAGTGCCAAAACAGGGAAGTCCTGCCTAAGGGAGCTTCTCAAAATTTGTGCCTATCTAATGCTGCCCATTACACACCATTTCAGATTAACTACTGCTGGATCCTCCAAACTGCTCCTCACTGGACAAGGACTTGAATAGCCTCCTCTGAATGTGTTCAGATTTGTTTAAATCCCCTTAATATATTGCTCTAGAATTTCTACATATGGGGTTATTGGGTAGCAATCTGGTTGAAAGTAATGGCACCAGTCAGACACTGTATGACTAAGGAAATTTCAAACCTCCAAAACAAAGGTTACAGGGAGATGTGGGGAGGAGGGGCAATTGAAGGTGATGAATATTATAGGAGGCCAAAACAAAAACAAAAGCAAACAACAACAAAATAAAACAGGCCATTCCTGGGTCTGGTTACAGCAGAATGGAAGGGGGAGATCCAACCAGCAGTGAGGATATCAGTATTATCACTTTTCCTGTTCTATATTTTGTACTTCTATAATTGTAGATTACTTTCACTCTTAATGAATTTATGATCAATGAAAATTTTCACTTTAAAGTTTTTCTCTCCTGTCAAGTTGTTTTTTGGAGACAGGGGCACGGTAGACATTTTTACTTTACTATTTTGTTTGGATTAGCCACTCCTTCTAAACTGTCAAGATCTTTTTGGATCCTAAGGCATTAGCTCTCTCTCAAGCCTTAGCAATGTCTTCCAGTCTCATATCATTTGCGAATTTGCACTGCAGAATCATTTGCTTGGAAAACACACGTGCACATGTGCAGTGAATCCTAAATAAATATGGTTAGTTTTCATTTCTAGAATTCCGTTCAGCTATCTTGGATCCCTAATAAGGCAACAGTTGTCTTAATGACTCAATTAATCACTTCATGTTATTTAAAGCAAACATATGGACTTTAATGCAACAGGTACTAGAAGTTAAACATTCAAATCTGAAATTAAAACAGGCTCTGTAAAACCTGCTACTGAAACAATCATGGTATTCAACAGTCTGGGAAATAAAAATAACCTCTACCCTGAGAAAATGAAAGAGGACGATGAAAATTTACAAATGTGAGAAATATTAGTCAGCGTTTTCTACCTCCTGGTGCACTCGTCTCCCCTGTGTTGTAATTATCTTTACACATGGAGAAAGGCAGATTAAGCATGTTAGAGGATTTGCTAGTAAATGTTCAGGAATTCCAAATTCTAAAACAAGCATAATCTTGTACTCTCAGGATTCTTGTGAATTCTATACCTAGACTTGACCTGCTCATTCAGTCAGTACAAAGCAAGACCTGGAATCTCAAAATCAGAGCTTTAAATCCTACACCTTGAGGGCTTTCATGGCAGCTGAGACACCCAGATTTTGGTACTACCACTAACTGGTCCTGTTTCCTTAAAAAGATAGAGTTCTGTAAAATAGGGGTTGGATGAAATAAATGAATTTCACACTCTTAAAAAAAGTTTGAGGGGGGAGAAACAAAATGGTGGCGCAGGTACCAGCTGTACCCGCCGCATCCCGCAACCACATAAAAATTACAACTAAAATACAGAACTACCATCACTCAGAACCTCCTGAAATCTGGCTGAACAGAAGTCCTACAACCAGGTTGCTGAAGGAGCATCAAGACTGGAAGGAGGGGCGGAGACGCGGGCAGATGGATGCTGAATCAGAGAGATGTGGCCGAGGGCCCACACCCGGTGCCGCGGTTGAAACCCGGGAGGGAATCTCGGTGGTGGTTTCCCACAGGATGGAGGAGGGAGGGGTCCCAGCCCCACAGCAGGCCCCCAGCCCAGGGCTCCAGGGCCGGGAAGAGACGTCCCCACAACTTCGGGCTGTGAAACCAGCAGGGACTGTGGCTGAGGGTCGCAGAGGCTATGGGAGCCCCAGGCAGCTCCTCCTGAAGGGCCCATGCACTGACTCCCTCGGAAGCGCTCCCTCTGAGCCCAGCGCCGGGAGCAGCTTGAAAGGACCTGGGACACTCCAGGAGAAACTAACCAGCCTGGAATCGGGCAAGAGGTAGAGGGGGGACTTCCTCCCAGGCAGAAGGGCTGGCAGAGGCCGTTGCTCCTCTGGCGAGTCCTCCCTACACACAGCCGGCAGGCAGGTGCCATATTTGAATCACACCTTTGGCCCCGCCCCGTGATTCCCAGAGGCCCCGCCCCTCCCCACCTGCAGCTCATTCAGACCATTTCCAGGGGCTTTTCTGTGCAAGTGGCCTCTCGAGCCTTATGCTTAGGACTTTCCTAGAATCTCTCAAACAAGCAGCAGCTGCCCCATACGGCTTGATAAGCAGCCCCAGGCCTGGCACTAGCAGCAGCTGCATTGGCTCATAGCTTGGCCTCTCCTGGGCTCCTCCAAGCCCAGCACAAGTAGCAGCCAACTGCGGTCTGCTGAGTACCTCATGCTGGGTGGCCCTGGGCAAGGCACTGGCACAGGCTGACTGTGCACCTCCCGGGAGGCCCCAGAGACAGTGCACCTGGTGGTCACACTCGACCACGCTGGATTGCAACCCTACCACATCCACAAGTGACACACTCAAGGGGCGCAGTTGGTGAACACCAAAGCCCCACTGAAGTAAATCCTGCTCCATAGGGGTGTCTCCAGCACAGCAGCTCTCTGGCTGTAGTTGCAGCTGGTCCTCACAGCCGATTGGCCTGGGGATCAATTCCTCCCAGTGCCACCAACAGCAACCAAGGCTCAACTACAACAGGACAGTGCACACAGCCCACACAGGGGAGCACTTAGGAGGTCCAGCTCAGGTGACTGGGGAGGCTGAGCCACTGGCCCCACAGGACACCTACTACACAAAGCCACTCCACCAATTCCAGGAGACTTAGCAGGTCTACCTAATACATAGAAACAAACACCTGTAATCAGCCAAAATGTGGAGGCAAAGAAACATGTCACAAAGGAAAGAACAGAAGAAATCTCTAGAAGAGGAACTAAATGAAATAGAGCCAAGCAAGCTAACAGATACAGAGTTCAGAATTTTGTTTATAAGGATGTTTAAGCAGACTATTAGGGAAATAACTGAGAAAATCGAT
Organism: Miniopterus natalensis; assembly: GCF_054644295.1. Lineage (NCBI taxonomy): Eukaryota > Metazoa > Chordata > Mammalia > Chiroptera > Miniopteridae > Miniopterus > Miniopterus natalensis. The sequence goes on along the minus strand of NC_142103.1, from coordinate 1,133,250 downwards.
GACATAATAAAGTACCAATTTGAAATGAAGGCTACAGGATCTGAAATGAAGAATAATCTACATGGAATCAACAGTAGAGTGGAGGACGCTGAGAATCAAATCAGCAATTTGAAACATGAAGAAACAAAACACACCCAACCAGAAGAGCAAAAAGAAAAAAGAATCCAGAAATATGAAGATAGTATAAGGAGACTCTGGGACAACTTTAAGAGGCCCAACATTCATATTATTGGGGTGCCAGAAGAGAAAGAAAGAGACCAAGAAATTGAAAACCTATTTGAAAAAATAATTACAGAAAACTTCCCCTACCTGGGGAAAGAAACAGACTTACAAGTCCAGGAAGCACAGAGGGTTCCAAACAAGAGGAACCCAAAAAGGCCCACAGCAAGACACATCATAATTAAAATGCCAAAGGTTAAAGACAGAGAGAGAATCTTAAAAGCAGCAAGAGAAAAGCACTTAGTTACCTACAAGGGAGCACCCATACGACTGTCAGCTGACTTCTCAACAGAAACCTTGCAGGCCAGAAGGGAGTGGCAAGAAATATTCAAAGCGATGAAAAACAAGAACCTACAACCAAGACTGCTCTACCCAGCAAAGCTGTCATTTAGAATTGGAGGTCAGATAAAGAGCTTCTCAGACAAGGAACAGCTAAAGGAGTTCATCACCACCAGACCAGCACTACAGGAAATGTTACAGGGTCTTCTTTAAGAAGAAGCTAATGAACAAAAGAATGTGACAAACTAAATGGATCCAGAGACATTGACACATGCAACAGACGATCATATTTCAGACGGAAGAGGGAAGGGGGTGGAGAGTGGGAAGAGATTAACCAAAGAAGTTATATGCATTTATGTATAACCCATGGACAGAGTTAATAACGGAGTGATGGCCTGGGGAAGGGGTGGGAGCAAGGTGGGGGGGGGGTCAATTGGAGGGAAAAATGGGACACCTGTAATACTCTCAACAGTAAAGATAAATTTAAAAAAATAAATAAATAAAAAAGGATCTGATTGCTTAATTGAATAAAAACTGGATTGTTAACTCATATATAAAATAAATAATTCTAAATTTTCTACTTGAAAAAAAAAAAGTTTGAAAATTTAAGAAACTTAAGTGGAATCTTATAAAAACTCAGTTAATAAGTGAGTTAAAAAATATGCAAACATATTTTCTCAGTAATGCAAAGTGGTGACCCAGATACTTGCCAACTTAGCACCGGAAACACATTTCAGAGACTCCTAAAACTTCTGGAAGCACAGTTGGAAAACCATTAACAAGGCCCCTTCCAGCTTTATGGAATCCTATTCTGGCTTATAATAGAAGAAATCTACGCTACTGTTCAGCTCTTACATTCTATGGGTGCATAAAGCAGTGGTTTGGAGACCTGTAACAGATTGTCAATATTAGTAATAATCTTAATGACTACCATTTGTTGAGATAAACTGCTGAGGAAGCTAATGATCTCAAAGGTCAAGTGGTAAAGCCAGGTTCTGAACATAAGTCAGACATGATAATAGATAAATAAATGCAGTATATCGTGCCAAGTGCTAAAACAGCTAGAGTTACCAAATATAGGTGTCACAAAACAGAATGTAATCAGTTCTACTGAAGAAGTAACAGAATCTGAACCTTGATCTGACTCTTGAAGAATCAATAGCAGTTTACCAGAAAAGAAATTTGGGAAAGGAATTAAGGGCTATGGACACAATATGTACAATGGCAAGAAGGTGTAAAACCTCATGCAGCAGGGGAGACAAACTCGAGAGAAGGCTGCAGATGTAGGAGCCTTGTCTCATCATGAAACAAGTGTCTCACCATGAAGACATCTGTGTCTCACGCTAAGGAATTTAGACTTTCCTGTTGGGGTGACACCATTGCAATGTTTCAAACGGCAGTGTGAGATAATTTCTCTTCCTGGAACCATTTCTCCAACTCTCTTCCTTTCCCTTCCTTCTGAGTTTGGCTTAGATATCATTGACTCTGAAAGCATCTCTTACCCTTTATGTAAAGAAGGTCTCTGCCCTCATTAGAACCTAAGTTTCATGAGAGGTGGGGCCTTCACAACCTGGTTCACTGTTATATCCCCAGCACTTAGGAAAGTGCCTAGCATGTAGTAATTTCTCTGTAAATATTTGTTGCATGAATGAAAGAAACAAAGTATTTCCACTGTTGCAATACCTCTTTGGCTGGGCCTGCTTTGTTAGTGACCCCACTTTAAAATAATCAAGGGATATTGTATTGACAATTGAAAGATAGCCAACAAATAAGACACAATAATGAAAGCTGTAGTATCTCATAAAAAAACAAGCAGTTTGTGTCTAGAAGGCTCCTTACTGGCCTTAAAATATTTTGATGTCCATCCAGATATACCTACCTTATTACTGGGGTCTTGAATTCCTGGGGAAAAATCTGCCCTATTATTTTACACTTATAGCAGCTCTGGTGACTTAGAAGATTTTACTTTATTCATTAAAGTCATAATCACATTTTTCTAAATGTAAAAAATGCATTCCATCTTTCCAACTAAAATAAAGTACAATGAACCTAATAGGTTGGAAGGAGGCTATTATCTCTGGCAAGTCACTTTGCCTATTTCCTCAATTGTAAAATAGAAATCATAGTAGCACCTCCCTCATAGGTTTGTTTTGAGAATTAAACCAGATAATTTACATAAGACACTTTGCATAGTGCCTGGCATATAGGAAATGCTCAGCCAGAGTAAACTTTGGTGATCATTTTGTTATCAGTAGCACTATTAACACAGTGAAAGCATTTATGAGAAAAAGCAACACATTTTTGTGAAGGGAGTTCAATTTCCCTATATAAACCTGCCCCTCCCTGTATGGCAGGTTCTGTTCTTCCCCCAAATATCCTCAAACCTCTATTTCATTTGTCTTTTCCCCTAATAAACCATTCACCACTAATTACTTATAATCATTTTCTGCTGCATAGTTTTATGTTTGTTTATTATGCTCACAGCTGTCTTCCTCCAAAAATACATTTTGTCAAGACAGGATTTTCCTTCCTCCTCACCCCTTCCTTTCTATCCCCCACACACCTTGTAAGGAATGGGACCAAGAATGAGAATATTTTGAACCAATATTTAACCTCTGTGGTTTCTATAGTTTTGTCTTCTGTGAAGTTCAGCTTCCAGTTACAGACCCTGCTTCCCTGACCATAGGACAGATTAATTATAATCCTATATATCCCTGAGTGCAGATTTTTATCCAAGAAATGACATGTAACACAAGCCATGCCACCCAGGATCTTTCTGTGAGATTTCCAGAGTTGGTGCTGAGCAGGATGGGGCTGGGCTTTCTCTTTCCCACTGTATTTCAACAAAGGAAAGATATGGTCCCCATGCCTGTCAGTAACCAGGTCCCTAGTTAGTTGGAGGAACCTGAAAGAAAAAGGCTAACATGGAGATAAAAGCTGCAACAAGAACTGGGAAAGGGGCCAAAAAGAGACCAAAGATAAAAAAAATAGTTGAATTGCCCCATGAGCACCTGGATCCACTAGATGCTGAAGCCAGCTCACCCACCCTTCTCACATACATGAATGAAAAAAATTCCTTCTCAGTAATTTTGAGAGTGCTAGATTTGCATGTAAAATTTTCTGAACAGTGCAACCTAGTAGAATCTCAATTTGCACATCTATAAAATGAAAATATTTTATGTACTTGCCTCACAATTTTGCAGTAATAATAAAAAGAGCACACATGAATCATTTTACAGTACTATATAAATGTAAGGGACTAATATTTATTATTATAGACAGAAGAAAACCTTAAAAAATTCCTTTCCTGGGGATTTTTTATAATAATTGTATTTCAGTAATTTCCAAAGCAACACTGAAAGTAAGAAACACAAAATGCCACCATAAATAAACAGCTTAAAATTCATGTTTAATTATTCATTTATGACTCAGAAAAAAATCACACAGCATTCAAATATATTTTAAAAATATTCTATAAATTTTAAAAATCTAAGAAAACTTTAGATATGCGTGCGAGAAGAAACTCCTGTGTCATTTTGAGTTTAAGATGGCTCCATTTTCCAAAATTACAAAAAGCCCAACCAGAGTCCTATACTGATATCAGTTAAATTTGATTTAAAGCTAGACATCTACTTGTAATTGATAAGCCCACAAGTTAGCAGGCAGGTAAATCTACCCTCAACCCCAAGCCCAACTGAATCTCCGGAGCTACATGTAGTACAGACAAGAAGAGTATCCTAAAAGTCACATCTAGCTTGTGCAAGAGGGATATTTTACTGAGTAAGTGTGGGAAATCAAGAGCACCAAAACCAGGAGAGGAACTAGAAAGTAAGCAATGGGTTTTAGCTACCCTTCTAGCCTCTGAAATGTCTGGAAACATAAAACCGTTAGCACCCACAGTGAGGCTAAGTAGTACTTCAAAGTGTGAGGGGAAAAGGAACCAATGAAAAGGGTGGTTTATTTAGAATGAGAGCTCTTGGTAGATTTAGCAAGTGGTTAAGAACAAAGACTTGTATTGAAGTACAAACCACCTTGGCTCTAACCCCAATTCTACCATCTAGTAGCTATGTAAATATCAACATGTCACTTCCGTGTCTACTTCCTTGCTTTAGGGTACCAGATATTCTAACTGATCTCCTTTCCAATTCAGAGTTGTCATTCATCTACCTCGTTTTGTGGGTTTCTGTTCTCTAAGACAGCCTAAAGAAAAGATAGAGTCTTTCCTATTACATAGTGTGTATATTTGTTTCTTTTTCTATTTCTGTAAGCAAATCCACCTGTCTTTTAGTTTTGAAAGGAATTATCTTACTGTAGCCTCTGGAATAATAGAGAGGGCACCAGTTCATGGGAACCACTGAAAAAAGGTAATCATAAATAATGCAGTAGAAACACACTTCTGGCACCAGACATCTGAGGGAATTATGGTTACAGAACAGAATTAAAATGATGAAAAATATTAAAATGCTAAGAATTTTGACAATATAAAAATAAAAACATTGGGGGCGATCTTAGAGGTAGCCTACACAAATGTACTTCTAAATATCAGAATTCCAACCCCAAATTGTTTTTCATAATATTTTTATTATCTTTAGAATTATAGGATATAATATCTCTTGGAAAAGCAATATTTATTTGATGGTTAGAGATTTCTTCAGTTATACTGTTTTTTTCTGTTAACTATAATTCAATTTAATATCTATTATTAAAAACATCCAGTATAGTATGACCACAATTTGTAAAACTGCATTGAGCTTTAAAAATGCATAGATCAACATATATAATTATATTTATTAATATGTGTGTCAAAATGAACCAAACTATTGTTTTGTCAAAGATGTAAGGCCAAGGACACCTGCAGGAAATGCTCAAGAAAGGAAAATCTTCACCAAGGAGACATTTCAAACCCAAAAGTTTGTCACTGATGCTACCAAAGAGAGCCCTGGTCACTGCCTTTGTTTTATGATTAAGATCCTGATATACATTTAATTTCCCTCCTTGAAAGAAATAAAGATGAATTCATTGGTAACCAGTCATTTCCAACAAAATAGTCAAATTAAGAATCCTTAATAAACTGAGGAACAAAATAGATCCAGTGACAAAGAGGCATGGAACAGACTGAGGAATCTCAGAGGGAAGGTGAGGGTGGGTGGGGAGAGATTAACCAAAGAATTTATATGCACAACACAAGGACACAGATAATAGTGTCATGAAGGCAGGGAGTGGGTGCGGGGTAGAAGGGGTTAATGGGGAAAAAAGGGGACATCTATAATATTTTCAACAATAAAAATAAATTTTTAAATAATCCAACATTTTAGAGAGGAAAGAGCACTGGACTATGAATGGGAAATATTTGCATTCTAGTTATGTCTCTACCACTAAATTTCTGTGTGATCTTGGAAAAGTCGAGATCCCTTTCTACAAAATGATCCTGGAAACCAAAATTAAAAAATAGCACCATGATCAAGAGAGTTTGGAAAATGCCAAAAACAATTCTTCTCTTGGAGTTTCCCAGTGAACATTATTAGATTTAAGGACTGAATATTTTACTCCTGAAGTAAAAAGGTGTTTAAAACTATTTAAGTTTCTCAGTGTATAAAGTTTTTTATGTCATATGCACCATCTTTATATCACTATTACTGCATGAAATAAATAAGCATCATGACTTTACAGATGAGAACATTTTTACTATTAATAAGAACAACTCTTTCACATGAGGTCATGATAGGAAATCAAATCATGCTTTCTGCAATTGCTTTATTTTTCATTCCTCCACTAAATCCTTCCACTGCTTATAAAGTCATTTCCAGAAGCAATTATACATTTTTTCTTTTTAAAAAAGTTATCTTTACTGTTAAAAGAATTACATATGTCCCCTTTTTTCCCCTGACTGACCCACCTCCCACCTCAGAGCTTAAATCAACTGATTGTATTATAGAAAAAGTGATAATATTTTCCATCTTTTGCCTCATAAATTCTGTTATTTCTTTATTTTGCAAATAAAGGTGAAAGATTAAAGTTTGAGACTGCCCATAGACTTAATAAGAATAAAATCAAATAATTATAAAACGCAACCACAAAGGTAGCCTTGTTATGTTATGAGCAAAGAAATGTCTGCATTATTTCAATAGGGAAGGGATACTTTTGGTTTAACCTTCAATAATTACAGAGAAACAAGTAATAATAATAACAATAACAACCACTTACTGAATACTAACTACATGTCAGGCACTGACCTGAGAGCTTTACATGTTTCATTTCACCCTTACAACTACACAAAATTTAGGTATATTATAATTTAGGTAATATATGACTATTATTAGTCATATATTACAACAAAAGGGAAAAAACAAAAAACAATGTTCAGAGAAGTGAACATGGAATTTATTACTACCAAAGGCAGGACATTTTTCTTTTAGAAATTTTTAGATGCTTTAAAATATAAAGTCTTATTTTGAACCAAAATTGTCATTCATTTAACTTTCACCCATTGGTACTGCTAATTGATATAACCCAGTGTAATCTCCCCTCCCCACCTGTTAGTCACCTCTGCTCCAGTTTGGTATTTTGCTGTGTCAGCCTTTTGTAGTTGAAAGCAGAACCTTCCCCCATCCAGCTTACCACACAGCAAATTATGTTATTTGGGGTCTTAAACCTTCAAAAAATCCTATAAAATGTAAGCTGTGACTGCACTCATTATTCCCATCATTTCCCCTCTAAATCTACCCCTTTTCTGCAGAGTTATTTTTATCTCTAACGTCTTACATTAGTGTGATACATTTTTTACAAATATTAAACCAATATTGATACCAAAAAAATAAATAATTAGTTATATCTCTAACAAAATATATACAACATCTATAATGGAAAAACCATAAAACCCTGATGAGCAAAATCAAAAAAGATCTAGATAAATGTAGAGATAATCCATGTTCATGGATAGGAAGACAATATGTCTAAGGTGTCAGTTTTCCCAAACTGATTTACAGATTCATGCCATTCCAATCAAAATACTAACAAGTTATTTTGTATATAGTGAAAAATTGATTCTAAAGTTTATTTGGAAAGGCAAAAGACCTTGAATAGCCAACACAATATTGAAGGAGAACAAAGTTGGATGACTTACACTACCTGACTTCAAGAGTTACTAAAAAAGCTAGAGTAAACAAAACACGGTTGTATTAATAAAAGAACAGACAAGTAGATCAATGGAACAAAATTAAAAACCCATAAATGGACCCACCCAAATATAGTCAACTGATATTTGAGAAAGGGGCAAAAGCAATTCAATTGAGAAGAGATAGTGGTGTTGGAATGACTTTTTTTGCATGACATCCACATGCAAAAAAAGAATCTAGAAACAGACCTTACACCCTTCACAAAAATTAACTTGAGGAGGAGTTATAGATCTAAGTGTGGAAAGCAAAGCTATAAAACTCCTAGATTACATAGGATAAAATCTAGGTGATCTTGGGTTTGATGATAACATTTTAGATACACTGTCAAAAGCACAATCCATAAAAGAAAAACTGACCATTTGGATTTCTTTAAAAACATGTTTGGCTAAAGACACTGGTAATAGATTGAAATGATAAGCCACAGACTGGGAGAAAATCTTAGCAAAACACATATCTGATAGAGGATTAGTATCCATAAAATATTAAAAATCTCTTAAAACTCTACAATAAGAAAAGAAACAATTCAACTAAAAAAATGGGCAAAAGATCTGAACACACACCTCACCAAAGAATAATGGGAAATAAGCATATGAAAATATATTCAACATCATATGTCATTAGGCAGTTTCAAATTTTAAAAAATAAGATACCATTACACATCTATTGGTATGTCTAAAATCTAAAACAGTGCCAACACCAAATGGTACAGCCACTTTGGAAGACAGTTTGGTAGTTTGTTACAAAACTAAACATACTCCTACCATACAATCCAGCAATCATACTCCTTGGGTATTTACCTAAGTAAGTAGGAAACTTACTGTCCACACAAAAACTTGCATATAGTGCTTATAGGACCATTATTCATAACTGCCAAAATGTGGAAGCATCTAAGATGTCCTGCAGGAGAAGAATGGATAAATAAAGCATGGCAATCCAGATAATGGAATATCATTAAATACTAAAAAGAAATGAGCTATCAAAACTTGAAAAGACATGGAGGAATCTTAAATGCATATTACTAAGTGAAAGAAACCAATTTTAATTTTAAAATCAAATCCAAAGTATCATACAAGTTACATGTTAATTTCCTATGGAAAAAATATAACTGGTTTTCTTCACTTATTTATCTTCCTGACTCTGGTAGGAAGGTGAGTTTGTAAACCATGCTCTACACTAAAAGAAAAATGGAGGGAAAGAATGAACAAATTTCAAACCACTTTGTCATCTTGCATTTCAAGATGATGTGGCACCTTGCCTCACACTCATGCCTGTCACGGTCTTTTATAGCATATACTGTAAATGCGCATAAATGGTCCTTAGGGGAAGTAAATCCCTCCTGTAGCCTCCCTCCTTTAAGTCTTGCATGTACAATGATTGTTGTACGATTCACACTAGTTTATGGCAATTATTTAAGTTTCTATCAAGCTCTTCTCTTAGACTGTAACTTCCCATAATTTCCTAATATAGTCTCAATCTCCTTAATCTCAGTGTTTATCAAAAGTCTTGTCACTGTGCTCAACACATGTGAACTAAACAGAATTCAATTAATGGAGCACAAGAATGGGGTCTAGAAGAAGCTCAGTAAGTAAGGCTCTGAGGAGGATAGAAACAGAAAACCGGGCCACAGGTCAGGACTGGAGAGCAGAAAACAGCCTTATTGCTGAGACCCTCTTTGCTTCTTAGATCCCACCTCCCTGAGGTCAGGTGTAGTCCTAGAGCCTGACATGCTTTTTGTGAAAAAATAACCCAAGCATGATATATCTGAGTGATATGTATTTCAGTAGATGCTTGGCTTATTCAAAAGTCACAAGTCTGTCTGGCTGGCAGTGGCTTAGCAGTTGAGTGTTGACCCAGGAGCTAAGAGGTCACTAGTTCCATTCCAGGTCAGGGCACATACCCAGGTTGTGGGGTATATCCCCAGTAGGGGGCGTGCAGGAGGCAGCCGATAGAGATAGATGTTTCTCTCTCATGGATGTTTCTATTTCTCTATCCCTCTCCCTTCCTCTCTCTCTAAAAATCAATAAAAAAACATATTTAAAAAGTCAACAAGTCTAAGTTGTACAATGACTTTAAAATAAATAATAAATTTAAAAAATGAACTAAATAAAATTTCCATGCCTTTTGTTAAAAAATGTAACTTTAGCTGGCTGGGCGTGGCTCAGCGGTTGAGCGTTGACCTGGGGTCCAGGCAATCGGGCTTTGGTTCCTGGTCAGAGCACATGCCTGGGTTGCGGGCTCGATCAATGACTCTATCATCATTGATGTTTCTGCCTCTCTTTCTCCCTCTCCTTTCTTCTCTCTGAAATTAATAAAGATATATTTTAAAATAAATGTAACTTTGAATTGCTTTCTGAGTCAGTTTGAGTCACACAAGAAAACTGGTTCCATTGTTTACTAGTCACACCTTATTTCTGAGGGGAAAAAAGGAATTTGTTGAAGGAACCAATGAATGAATTTAATGCTTCTAAAAAGACTTTTGGCAATTTCCAAAATAAAAAAATGAAATAAAATATCTTCACTCAAAGGACAAAAGAAAATGTACCACAGAATCTAAAAGTCTCTTCTCATAGACATAATTTGGACGAATTGGCAGACATTTCTATGTGTACATTTTGATCTCTGTGTTAAAAAATCAGTTTCATTCCTTATCCTAACTCATCAAGAATAACTCAGTGTCACATTTAAAATGGACTCTGCAGGTTCCAGAGGTGGCTTATCTTAAAGCAGGCTTTTGAACCCAAACAAAGCAGCCTGAATTTTCTACCAGAAAAGCTGTCTATACTTCATTCCTTAATCCAACAAACATTTAAGAGCCCACTCTGAGCTAGGCACTGAAAATAACATGGTAAACAATAGATTCCTGACATCACTGAATTCATAGGCTAGCCAAGGAGTTAGACACTGAATAAACCACCTCAGTAATCATGAGATTTATGTCATGGGGAACACAGGGTGCTATGAGAATATATAACAAGGATTCACACCTAATGTGGATTTAGAAAAAATTTTTCAGAAGAAATGACCTTGAGCTGAGATCTAAGTAATAAATAGGAATTAGCTGAGTAAAAATGGCAACACAGGAGGAATGAGTGGGCTAGATTTCAGGCAAAGGGTCAACATATGTAAAAGCTCTAAAGCAAGAAAGAGCATGACTGAGGAGTTTAAATATTTTCAGTGCAGCTAGAGCAAAGAGAGTAAGAGGAAAAACATAGGTGGGTCATAGGAGATGGTCAGATCCGCACGTCCCTGTAGCTAATGTAAGGGGCTTTTTTCAGGATCAGTCAAGTAAACAGGAAGAAAGCAAGTCATCCAGATCTAAGATTCTATGATTGATTTAATTTAAGTTGTATTTCTGTTGTGGTTCTCATTTCAGCTGAGACTATATATATATATATATATGTTTATGTTTCACTACAGGCAACTGGATCCTGGTAAATGAAGACTAAGTCATAAGCAGATCATACAGGAAAAAGCACCTAAGCTGGCTCTGAACCTAAGCACCACCTGCATGAACTGCCTCTCACAATAGTGATTACTCTCTAAAAGCCATGTCCAAACAGTACAAAGTCTATTGGTAGTAAAAGAGTCCTTTCTCAGATGCTGGATTCAGAGCCTGCCAAACCAGAGGGGAAGTGATTTACCCAGGGGCATATTTTGCCACAAACTTACTGTTCTATTTTCTGGTACATATTTGCATTAGAATGTGGAACATGGGAATCTCTGTGCTCTTCCATAGATCCCCAGTGTACAAACAGATGTGACTCGCACACTGCTAATCACTTTCATGTGTTGCCAGCAGCATAGGCATTTATGCTAACATATCATGCAGTTTTCCCCATGCTGACAATGCCTGACAGGTTAAAAACACTGGAAGAAAATTAAAAACAAAAAACAAACACCAAAAACTCTATTTCTTTTCATCACAAACGCCTTAATTAATGGTATAGTCAAGCACAGCATTCATTCTAAATATGGGCCACCTTGATATTTAAAGTCTCATGTTGCTTTAAGATTAAGTAGCCTCAGAGTGTGAAATTATTGCTATAGTAACAGATTATCCACAATTTAAAAAAACATAAATGTGCACGTCAAAGCAAGAATCCATTCCAACTATATTGACAATAAGCAAGCAAAATGACAGAACTCTGGTATTTAAAAGCATTGAGCCCTGGCTGGCATGGCTCAGTTGGTTGGGTGTCGTCCAGTGCACCAAAAGGTCACCGGTTTGATTCACAGTAGGAGGCATGCAGGAGGCAGCAGGTGGATATTTCTCTGTGACATCACTGATGTTTCTATCTCTTTCTCCCTTTCTCTGTCTCTATAAGTAAATAAAAATAAATAAAAATAAAAAACATTGAATATTTTCTATTTTTATTTCTTTAAAAACTACATAACCATACCTAGAATATAATTTTTGGATCGAATCAAAGGATTCACATTTGCTTAACACAAAGGAGGACCTTTGTTTTTTAGGCATAAACATTTTTGATTTTGCACCTAGTGATTTTAATAAAGAACACACATTTGGAAATATATTTGGTTCTTTTGAGAAGAACAAAGATTCCATTTTTGAAAAAGAGATAGGCTCTTAACTAAACAGAGGGAGGATTTGTTGTAAGCACAGGCTGAAGTTAGATTGACTCCATTCTTTCTTCAATTTTTGGTTTATAAAAAAGGGGGGCAAACACTTTGAGACACCTTACCCAGCTAATTCTAATAGCCAGCCTAAGTCAAGTGGGTCCTAAACGGCACAGGACTCACAGAGACCTGGGTTCACATCCCTGTTCCACCACCCAGTAGTTTTCACAATTTGTGTTTCAAAGTTAAACTGAGCAAAAGACTTTATACCCAGACTGGAAGGCTAACTTTCTCATCCTATCTCAAGGACCAGTTGAGGTTATATATCTCAACTAAGAAAAGATAATATGGTCAGAACTAAGCATGAGGAAGAGAGGAGCATTTTAAGGTATGGCCATCCCTGAAAAAAAAAAAGATGAATGTTAGCAAGGGATTCCTGGTTCAGTTTTTGGCTTTAAGAGACATTTTATCAAGATCTTTAAATATATGAAAACAAGTAACTAACGTAAGATCACACAGTTTATCTAAAGCAGGAAAAAGAACCTCCCATTGCAGATTATGTGGGGATATCCAATCTCAATGGTAAAGGGTAGACTGAAGACGAGGGCCCCTCCTCAGTCTATAATAAAATAAACTGGAGCTTCTCTTGGTATATATAAGCTCAATTCTGAATTTGACTCAGAATCACTACACATTGGGCATGTATGATTCAACACCGAACAGAAAAGTAGTCATAATAGAATTGACTGTTTTACCAGAACTGAGTATTGATGAATTTCTCAGTCTTTGTGCACAAGTAATTAGGTTTACCTGTAAAAACATGTACTGGGATCAAGCCAGCCTCAGGGGAAAATGGCCTGAGTGCCATCTAGTGTAAACGCTGTAAGAGTAAATGTTCTTGAAATGCAAAGTACTCACAAGTGCCATCTAGTGACAAAGGGAAAAATGTACTCCCAGGATCAGGGAATTCATCTGACGTCTTTTGTCAACTACAGAGACATAAAAGCATGGAACAGGTGGACAGATCTCAGAGGTAAGGGTGGAGAGAGGGCAGGAAGAAATTAACCAAATAATTTATATGCATATATGCATAACCCATGGACACAGACAATAGTGGGGTGAAGGCCTGGGGGGAGTGGGGAGGAGGGTGGTTAATAGGGGAGAGGTAAGGGGACATCTGCAATACTTGCAACAATAAACAAATTTTTAAAAAGTTAATCTGGTGACAAATACCACACTATATCACTTATATGGGGAATCTAAAGAACAATATAAATGAACAAACAAAACAGAAACAGACTCATAGATATAGAGAACAGACTGATAGTTGTCAGAGAGGAAGGGCCTTGGGGCACTGGGTGAAAAAGGTGAAGGGATTGAGAAGTACATATTGGTAGTGTATTGGTAGTTACAAAATAGTCATGGGGATGTAAAGTACAACATAGGGAATATAGTCAATAATATTGTAATAACTGTATATGGTGCCAGGTGGGTACTAGAAATATCAAGGGGAACACTTTATAAAGTCCATGATTGTCTAACACTATGTTGTACACCTGAAACTAACACAACCTAATAGTGAATATAAACTGCCATTGAAAAAAAATAAAAACAAAAATAAAGCTAACCTGGTGATGATAAAATCGGTTAATTGCAATCTCCCATAGATAAGATTTAAGTAGCATTCCCAACTGTGAGTGTATTATATAATGTATCCCATTTGGGTTGAGCTATAAAACAACCTTGGCTTTCTCTGACCCTCTGTCTAACCCCCATTCCTTAAAACATGACCTTGACCACTGAGCTCCCTAAAACTTTGCCCATGTCTCCCACACCCTACTCTCAACATAAACAGCAAGATTCGTTTTTTTTAAATACGTAGGCCAGGTCATGTCATTCCTCTGCTCAAAACCATCTCATAGTTCCTCATTTCACTCAAAGTACAAGTCAAACTTCTTAGAAATCCCTACATAATCTGAATCTCAATTCCCTCTCTGAAATATCTCCCACCTCCTCTACCTTGCCCACTGAGTTCCAGCCACACTGGTATTCGTGCAGGATCTCCAACACATCAGACATGGTCCTTGACTTAGCCTGTTGATCTTTTCCCTGTGTGAAGGAATAACAGCAAATGGTAGAGTTAGGGTGCTCAAAGTTCTCACTAAGCAAGAATGCTGGGAGGGATAAACATAACGGTTAAATCTGGAATCTGAAAAGACACCAGGATAAGAGAGAGAGATGTGATTTAGCAATAGCATATGCAAAAATGACAGGGAATTTTGTTGTCCGCAAGTTCAATAGAAATGACAAATGCTGTGTGATGGCTAGAAGGGCAAATCCAACCTCAACTGCATTAATAAAAGCATGGTGGTCATTCAGAACAAGAGATGGTCCAGCTCCATCCTCGAGGCACTGAAATAAACTCACCATATATTGTGTGCATAGATTATCTCATTTAATCTTCCTGACAACTTTTGAGGCACACATAATTATTCCCACTGTTATGGATTGGAATAGAGAGGCTTAGGGATGCTAGCTAATTCACCAAAAACAACATATCTGGTAAATGGCAAAGTCAGGGTTTAAAATCAGGTAGTTTTCACACATCCAAAATTCTTATTATATCCACTATGCTTAGCCACCTTATCTATTTAGGCTGGAGGTAGAGTGTGGGAGGAGCAGCATCAAGAAATACAACCCAGCCCAGCCAGGCGTAGCTCAGCGGTTGAGCATTGACCTAGGATCCAGGAGATCAGGGTTCGATTCCCGGTCGGGGCACATGCCCGGGTTGCGGGCTTCAGCCGATCAATGACTCATCTTTCTATCTCCTCTCTCCCTCTCCCTTCCTCTCTCTGAAATAAAGATATAGTTAAAAAAGAAAAGAAAAGAAAAGAAATACAACCCAACAGGTGGATTAGAACCAGACTATGATCTAGGAAACTGGATCCAGAAAACAACTAAGTATGAAAAGTGAAAGAGGTCTCTGAGCTTAGCACCAGGGCACCTGGGAGAAAGGGGTGACTATTAAGAGATACTGGAACAGAAAAAGTACAAATTTAGAATCTACCAGGTGATGAGAGGACTTATGAATGTTTCCATGGGATATGTTTACTGTACCATAAATTTTCATGATGTGAAATAAGCAATATGTTAACTAAGTTAAACTTCTGGTTAATTTAGTGGAAACAGATCAGCAGTGCAGGTTATTTAACACAGTGAGTCTAAAAGACAATCCTGAGAAAATGGCTATTATTCTGGTCAGTGTCCTCTGACATTTGGGAGTCTAAAAACTGGGAACTGGTTCAGAGCTCAGTGAACTAATACATTCAGCCCATGGCTGCTTTCCAGAAAAGTTTCAGAAGATACTTTAACAGCAACAGATATTCAATGCAACCACCTAATGATTTCCTTTCACAGCAGCTGAAGTGTTATCTTTTCACACAGAAAATCGGGAGACCACATGAGAACAATATCTCTAAACCTAGCCAGTTTCTGAACAGCATTGGAAAGGGAAAACCTTTTGAATATGGATTTTTAAAACACTGTTCTCATCACCCTTTCACACCTCTACCTCCTCAGAAAGCCTACTAAAGGCCATCTCCACATTTAAATGAAAAATATTCCTAAAGACTGCATGCTAAGTCTTAATTACACCTCAGTTTTCTCATCTGTTAAAATGGCAGTGAGACAATATGTAAGATTAACTGAGATCGTGGAAATAAACTGTTTAATGCAGGATCTGCCACAGAGTAGACAGCCAAGAGTACTGGGCTTAACTCTTATTCAGTAAAGTGCCATAGAGTGGAGAAACAAAGAGCTCCCTGTTCTACAAAAGCCTGTATCTGGAAGTTTTTTACTTTTATACTCTAACTACTACAACATGATTGGGGGCCAAAATGGATTTTAGAAGAAAAATAAAATATTGGTGAATTATTCATCATATTCTACTCCTAAGAAATAGCATAATACATTTCTATGTTTTCAAGTCATTAATATTAAGTGCATTTTGAGAAACACTCTTCTATGAGCAATTACTGCAGCACTTGTAGAATTACTTTAAAGCTTAATTTGTTAAAATAACTGTGCGTGACTTCCAATGAGTAAAAGAATTACAAGCAATCTCAAAACACAGTTACAAAACTTAGATTAGATTTTTCAAGAAAATATTTGAAGCATGAGTTTAGGTTTTATCTTCTAGTCTCCAAAACAAACATTCTAAGGGAGGCACTTCTTACATTTTAATTTTGAAATAAAGACATATCCAGAGGAGTGAGAACCCTTTATTTCCAGGAACAGCAGTCTAACGCAAAAATAAAAATTAAAAATAAAACAACAACAAAAACCTCATTTTCTTAAAGCAAATGTTTTCAAGTAACTGTGTTTTTAATCTTTCAACTTTTTGGAAGAAAATCAGTTTATTGATGTAAATACCATAATGATTTCATGCTTTTAAAATCTAATTTCTAGATGGTATTGCTCCAAAACATTTAAAGACAATAATTAAAAACTAAATAAACTTTCTACCATAATTTGATCTTACAGATGAGAGGGTTTGTTGGTGGTAGTGTTTAGGATTTAGTTTTATATGCTGTGAATATCTGTGTTTTCTAGTCAAGCTATGCTATAGTTAGATGTTTATAGATCTCTCCCATAGGACCCCTCATTAAAATAAATTTTTCACTCCTAAGACTATCTTGGAGCATATAATTTTAAATATAATCTCTAATTAATGTATTTCTAGTTATGTGGTAATACAAGCTCCCATCAGGGTGCAGGTCCACATTGATATGGCATAATCAGTCAAAAAACAGTGCAGATTCGTAGAGACAGAAATTGAGTTCTCACAACAGACTACAGTAACTAGCAAAAATGTTCAGTCTCCAGAACACCTTCTCAATTTCTAAGACCTTGACAACAACAACATTGAACCCAAAACTTTCCAATCCGATGGGTTAACCAACACACTTATTTCATGCTTTAAACCATTTTTTTTTATTTTATAAGGCAGTTTTAAACCAGCTTCCAAATAGTCCATGTCAGCTCTTATTACTAGAACTATATATTCCACAGTGAGACTTAACATAGATTAATTTTTTTCTGCTGTTTGCAGAACAATATTTCCTCTTGTACTTTCAAATGCCTTTTAGCCATAAAACAGTAATCCCTAGTGACATATTCAGTGATAACAACTATGTTCTCTTTCCAGCACGTATTTCCTAAGATACTGCTTTTAATTAGCACCACAAATTCAAAGGTACAGACAGGCTCCCTTTATTCCAATGCTCAAGAAATTATATTTTTCTCATGACCCTTAGTATTTTCTTTTACCCCCTATACCACAAAAAAAGGTAATGCATACTCAGAACTAACATGTCTCCCATAAAATACAATGTTGGAATTCAGGTGATGAATGCTTATTACCAAATCTCTCTTTTTCTGAGACAACTACTCTGCTCATGTTCTTTTTTTATAATTTTATTTTTTACATTATTATACAGATGTCCCCCATTTGCCTCCACCCACCAAGACCCCACCTTCCCCTCGCTCTGGTCCTCACCACACTGTTGTTTGTGTCCATGGGCTTTGCATGTACATTCCTTGGCTATTCTCTTAACCTTCTTTCATTCCATCCACCCCATCCACCTCCCCTCTTAGGTACATGGATCTGTACCATGTAACCATGTTTCTGGTTCTATTTTATTTCTCAGTTTATTTTGTTCATTAGATTCCACATATAAGTGAGATCATATGACATTTGCCTTTCTCTGCCTGGCTTATTTCACTTAGCGTGATTCTCTCCAGGTCCCTCCATGCTGTCCCAAAGGATAAGATTTCCTTCTTCTTCACAGCTGCATAGTATTCCATGGTGTAAATGTCCCACAGCTTTTTTATCCACTCAGCTACTGATGGGCACTTGGGCTGTTTCCAGATCTTAGCTATTGTAAATTGTGCTGCTATGAACATAGGGGTGCATAAGTTCTTTCTGATTAGTGTTTCAGGATTCTTAGGATATAGTCCTAGAAGTTGAATCACTGGGTCAAATGACAGCTCCATTTTTAATTTCTGGAGGAACCTCCATACTATTTTCCACAGTGGCTGCACCAGTCTGCATTCCCACCAGCAGTGTACTAGGGTCCCCTTTCTCCACACCCTCGCCAGCACGTGTCATTTGTTGATTGCTGATGGAGCCATTCTGACAGGTGTGAAGGGATACCTCATTGTGGTTTTAATTTGCATCTCTCTGATGATTAGTGACATTGAGCATTTTTTCATATGTCTCTTGGCCATCTGTATGTCCTCTTTGGAGAAATCAATTCAGGTCCATTTTTTAAATTGGGTTGTTGGTTTTCCTGGTGTTGAGTTGTATGAATTCCTTATATATCTATTCACACATTACCCACTATCCACATCCATACAGTCAAAAACTTGAGGAGAAAGTTGCCTTATTTAAGAAACAGGTAGCTCTATTGCTACCTCACCTCTTCCATTGTATCCACAGTTCCCACTGAACTTGTTTCAAGTATGGTCTCTAAACATCTAAGAGAGATGTGAATGGTTTTAACAGTATATAAGAACCAAGTAAAGGTAACAAGTTGTGTAAAGCACTGAATGTATTTGGCTAAGGGTGAGTCTTTCCTGATTAATTAGGACAACACCATCTTTCTGCAGGCCCATTAATCCTTACACTTGCTCCCCTGTGGCCAATTATATCACCAGAGGCTGATAGGTTTGGGTGACTTATAAAAGCTTTGTGGCTATGAAGGAAGGTTGGTTACTGTTGTGTTTTTTTGTGTGTGTTTTTTTGTTTTTTCAGTTGTTTTATTGGAACAAAATACACCCAGGTGTTTATGCAGTGCCCATAACTGCCTTCATACCACAAGAGGAGAGTTGGGTAGTTGTGACAGAGACATTGTGACCCACAAAGCTGAAAATATTTACTTTACTATCTGACCCTTTACAGGAAAAGTTTGCATACCCCTACTTTAAAAATACTAATAAATACTAACAAAATATACTCATACTACTACTACTAATAAAATGAACTCCCAAGCACACAACATCCATATAAGGAGGAAGGCATTTTCACTTAAATATTTAACATTACCAATACTTTAAAAGGTCTGTGAGTCCCTCCCCTATGACATCCTCCTCCCTCCATCCATACATTATTTTATTTGAAAAGTCAAGTATGAACCACAAGCCTAGCTCTGAAGAACACGCAAGGCTGCCATTGTTTGATGAAGAAATAGATTATTTGGTAGCATATCTTGATTAAAAACGCTATAATTGGGACCACTTATATCAGAGGCACAGCTATCATTCTGGGGCCCTAATCACCACTCTCCTTGAATTTTCCTTACCTCTTTTTCATATGCTCTCTTTTCTCCAGCCCATGTTTCTCTCTCTTTCTTTTGATTTTTGCTCTCATTTGGTGAACAGCCTCCAAAAGTTTCTTAAGAAAGTGTATGTAGGAGGTAAAAGTGTTTGAGACCTACAATTTCTGAAATGTTTATATTCTACCACATATTCAATTGATGATTTAGACGGTATAGAATTTGGGTTGGAACCTATTGGCACTTTACAGCCCCCTCCCCCCCCCCGCCCCGTGTGTGTGTGAATGTGTGAGAGAGAGGTGGGGGGAGAGCTATGAATTCCTCATTTATTTGGCCAGAGATATGGAATATAATGGAAACAAAGAGACCACACAGGACAAGAACAGATGTGCCTATCTTGGCACAGCTTCTCCAGCACCCCACCCACCCAGGGCACTTAGGGCAGAATTTGATGACACTCTCCTCATAAGTAGTGAGCTCTCAGAGTTGAGAAAACAGCTGGATTCCTCCTTGCCAGTGCCCATTGAAACCCTAGGATTAGTCCACTAAAGCAAAATAACATATACAAACAACATATGATCTTCTATTTGAAAATGATTGCAAACAGTAAGCTGTTTTTCTTCTTGAACCGAAATGAGCAGCTGCAAGGCCACATACACAACTAGTAATAGGAGTCCATGCAGTTGATAATGAAATGGCTGATAATAGCAGTTCAATCATTAATGGTATTTCACTTTTTCACATACTCTCATCTTATAAAAGGCAAGTTCACATTCATGTGTTTAGAAGAATCCAGTTAGCTTGATTATTTATGGTTTTCTTGACAATAGTGGCAAGTTCTCAAAATGTAAATCTGTGAAAATTTCATTTTTACCACTATCCTAGAGCTCTCTGTATATCAAGCTGATTAAATACCATTGTCCCTGGACAATGAGAGTTGAAAGAATATTACTATACATGCATACACACCTTAATACATTTTGGTCTTCTGGGAAAATACAGAATCTCATTTCAAAGTGTTCAAATAGATCACAGTACAGCTAAGGGGCTTTCAAATTATATAATCAACTGAAACAAATAATTTAGATACTTATTGGTAAAACGTCATTTTAGAACTATTGCATAGTAACAGCCCCAACAATTACATATGTGGACTATCTAGCCCCAAAGGCATAAAATTAAAATGAAAATAGATATTATCTCCAATAATACAAGTTCATCCAGAGCAAGTAACTGTGTTATTAATAAATTCTAACTCCCCTTCTGCCATAGGCAAATTCCTTGGTGTCTCTCTCTGCATCAGATTCTCCAACTATGAGAATCAGTCATGGCCCTGGTCAGTGTGGCTGACTTGGTTGGGTGTCATCCCATGCATCAAAAGCTTGATGGTTCAATTCTCAGTCAGGGCATATGCCCAGGTGTCAGGCTCAATCTCCAGTAGGGGGGGCATGCAGGAGGCAATAGACATTCCTCTCTCACACCAATGTTTCTCTCTCTCCCTTCCAATAAATAAATAAATAAATAAATAAATAAATAAATAAATAAATAAATAAGCCAACACTTATAAATGGATTAAAAAAAAAAAAAAAGGATCCAGCCCAGCCAGTGCGGCTCCGTGGTTGAGCGTCAACCTAAGAACCAGGAGGTCACGGTTCAATTCCTGGTCAGGGCACATGGCCAGGTTCTGGGCTCGATCCTCAGCAGGGGGTATGCAGGAGGCAGCTGATCAATGACTTTCTCTCATCATTGATGTTTCTATCTCTCCCTCTGCCTTCCTCTCTCTGAAATCAGTAAAACTTAAAAAATATTTAAAAACAAACACAAGATCCATATGCTGCCTACAAAAGACCCAATTCAGATGGAAAAACACACACAGACTGAATGTAAAGGGATAGAAAAAGACATTTCATACAAATGGAAATGGACAAAAAAAAGCTGGAGTAGCCAAACTTATATTAGACAAAGCAGAGCTTAAAACAAGGGCTGTAACAAGAGAAAAAGAAGGGCAAAATGATCAATCCAACAAGAAGATATAACTCTCATAAACATCCATGCACCCAACATAGGAGCACCTAAATATATAAAGAAAATACTGACAGACATAAAAGAAGAGATTGACAGTAATAGTAGGTGACTTCAACACCCCATTGGCATAAATAAATTGATCATCCAGATAGAAAATCAACAAGGAAACAGTGGCCTTAAATGACATATTATACCAGATGGACTTTTAAATGACATATTATACCAGATGGACTTAATTGATAATTATAGTACATTTTACCCTAAAGCCCAAAGTGAGTAGAAAGAAGGAAATAATAGAGATCATAGAGGAAATAAATGAAATAGAATCTAAAAGAGGATAGAAAAGGTCAATGAAATCATGAACTGATTCTTTGAAAAAATAAGCTAAATTGATAAATATTTAGGGATAATCATCAAGAAAAAAGAGAAAGGAACCAAATAAGTAAAATTTGAAAGGAAAGAGGAGAAATGACCACCAACATCACAGAAATACAAAGGATTATGAGGAAATACTATGAATAATTAAATACCAACAAATTGGATAACATGGAAGAAGTGGATAAATTCCTAGAAACATTCAGTCTTCCAAGGCTGAATCAAGAAGAAATAGAAAAGCTGACCAATAACTACTAACAAAATCCATTAAGTAATCAAAACACTCCCAACAAACAGGAGCCATGGACAAGGTGGCTTCACAGGTGAATTTCACCATTCAAAGAATTACTACCTATTGTTTTCAAACTATTCCAAAAAGTTGAAGAGGACAGAAGGCTCCCAAACTCATCCTGTGAGGCCAGCATTACCTATTAATACTAAAACTGGATAAAGATACCACACACACACACAAAATTACAGGCCAATATCCCTGATGAACGTAGTGCAAAAAAATCCTCAACAAAATATCAGCAATACATTAAGAAGCTCATACATCATGATCAAGTGGGATTTACTCCTGGGGTACAAATTTGGTTGAATATCTGCAAATCAATTAACATGGTACACCACATGAATAAAATTAAGGGCAAAAATCATATGATCATATCAATGGATGCAGAAAAAGCATTTGGTAAAATCCAACATCCATTTATGATAAAAACTTTCAACAAAATAGGGATAGAGGGATCATACCCCAGGATAATAAAAGCCATATATGACAAACCCACACCTAACATCATACTCAATGGTTAAAAAAGCTAAAAGCTTTTCATTTAAGATCAGGAACAAGACAAGAATGTCCAATTTCACCATTTTTATTCCACATAGTATTGGAAGTCCTAACCACAGCAATCAGACAATAAATAGAAATTAAATGCACCAAAATTGAAAAGAAAGAAGTAAAACTGTCATTGTTTGAAGATGAGATGATACTATATAGAGAAAACTAAAGATATCACACAAAACTATTAGAACTAATAAATAAATTCAGTAAAGTAGCATAATGCAAAAGTAATATTCAGAAATAGGTTGCAATTTTATACACCAATAACAAACTATCAGAAAGAGAAGTTAAGAAGAGAATCCCATTTACAATTGCATCAAAAAATAAAATATCTAGAATTAAACTTAACCAAGGATAAAAGATCTGTATACCTGGAAAACTGTAAGACATTGAAGAAAGAAATTGAAGATACAAATAAATGGAAGGTTATACTGTGCTCATGGATAGGGAGAATTAACTTTGTTAAAATGTACACACTACCAAAACCAATCTATATATTGAATGCAATCCCTTATAAAATACCAATGACATCTCTGACAGAACTAGAAAAAGTAATCCTAAAATTTATATGGAACCAGAAAAGACCCCAAATAGCCACAGCAATCTTGGGAAAGAAGAACAAAAAGTTGAAAGTATCATGCTCCCTTATATCAAACTATACTACAAGGCCTTAGTAATGAAAATAGCATGGTTCTGGCATAAAAACAGACACACACATTAATGGAACAGAACAGAGAGACCAGGAATAACTCCACACCTATATGGTAAATTACAACAAAGGAGGCAAGAATATACAATAGGGTAAAAACAGTCTCTTCATTAAATGATGCTGGGAAAATTGGATAGATATATGCAAAAGAATTAAATTGATTACTTTCTTACACCATACACAAGAATAAACTCAAAATGAATTAAAAACTTAAATGTAAGAGCCGCAACCATAAAACTAATGGAAGAAAACATACTAACTATAGATAAGAAGTTTTCTTACAGACCCTGAGAAAGCAGAGAGACACCAATCTGTGTGATCAGGTTACTGGTTTAATTTTTCAACAGTTAGGCAACCTTCAGGGTAGAAAGATCAAGACCAGTTTATTTAAAACAAATATGTACAATGCCGCATCAATATTATATTTGGTAAGTTAATGAAAACCCTAATAAAAAAGCAGAAAAAAATGTCAGTGTTTTGTTATGAATGTGTTAAAATGTCACTTCATCCTTAGTTTTAGATTTTAATTCCTCATGACCTTGTGTACATGTACATTCACATAGAAGTAGGGACAATATTAATACTTTTTGGATGGTAATGACAAAATCTCTGGAATTACATACCATTTCCAAAATAATGTATTTCACACTGTAGAACGAAACTCTTAGCATATCCTCGTGAGATAGAATGGACACAAAATAAAATGCTAAAGTCATCTGAGGAATTACAATAAATATGGAATAAAACTATGTCTGTTATTAAATATTATCTCACAAAATGTCAATGAAAACTTATCAATAAGGTATTGTGTAATGTAACCTCCAAGTATATTCACATACTGTATTTTCAATAAATATACTTTTTAAATTTACTACTGCCTGTACCAAGATGGCATAGAATACCTTTTCCCAGGATAAATTACTCAAATTGGAATCAACTGTCATATACAGGCCATACAGCTGAGAAAAAGCAGAATTTAATGAGGTCACTATAGAAAAGATTGCTGCTTAACTGTTCAAAGTCATTTAAGTTTTAAAAGGCTTTATACTAAAGAAAAAATATTTAAAACAGTGTCAGCAGAAGACTTCCTTGATTAACAGAAGCTGAAGGGTTTGCTAAACACATCTTGTATTGAGAGAACCATTTAGGAGCCCAGGCAGAGTGGTGAGGGAAGGCAGAGAGGGCTAGGGAGGAATGATGGGGGAGACGGTAGCTGAGGAGGAGAGACAGGAGAGATGTTGTGGGCTTAACGCAGACCAGCAGCCCCACATTTCCAGTTCCTGATCAGGTCCTTTTGCTGAGGCAGAAAAATACGGGGTGGGCAGTTGGACCATTGCCAAGTTCTGCCTTTTGAATTTAGTCTAAATTGAATCAGGTGATGAGAAGGCACAGGAAGAACTCATGACTGCTACAGCAGGAAAAACCAGCCTTCAAATAAATGAAGTAGTCAGTGAAATAAAAAGGCAGCTGTGGTTCCTAAGAGACATAAAACTCAGCAGCTCAGGGAAGCGGGGGCAGAGGTGCAGGGCAAAGGAATATCGCAAAGCTTCTGATTAGAAGAGGAGGTTTAAAAGCAAAATGTGCTATAACTTAGAACGTTTTCTCAGAGTTCACTTATCCTTGATTTAAAGCCTAATAACATATCTGTCTTATATCCTTTATTAACTAATGATAAGTCTCTCTTAGCATATTTTTTCCATAATAGTTTCTTTTCACAACATAGTCCCCACCCCCAATAATACAAGTTCCATATAATGTTTAGGTACAAGATAAGTATGCCAAAATTAATACTTTCCTATGGACCAGAAAAAAACAATTCAAAAATCTGAATAACTTGCTAATTATATTAACAGGAAACAAAAGAAAATCATATGAAAACTAGAAAACATTGCTAAGAAATATAAATGGTTTTAATAATGCCGAAACAAAGTGTAAACCTGAATGGAAAGAGTGTCTGTTAGGAAGATGGCAATAGTTTCCAAGATATTTCTAATAATAATACCAATGAAAAAAATACCAACAGGATCGTTTAGAACTTTACATTATTCTAAATTTTATCTGGAAGAGAACTCAAGCAAGAATAAGTATAAAACAATAGAAAACAAAACAAAAATAAAAATGTTACCCTGCTGTAGTGTAAAGCGAGGATATGGCCCAATTGCCCCTCCCAGTCAGTGGAAAGGTGTCCGCCTGGCCAGCGGCCACAAGAAGCAGAGAAGCCCAGAGCCGAGTGTTTCCTACGTCCCTGATGGCTCACAAGCTTCACCAGACCCGCTGTTTGGCCTTGGCATGCAGGCAGCTCCCAGCAAGGCTCTCTCCCCCTCCTCTCTGCCAGCTGCTAGATAATCCTTTGCTAGACCCTGGCTGGGGGCGGAAACTCACCAGACCAGCCGCCATCAGGTCTTCCCCAGATGTAAGTAATAAAGGCTATGTCTTTTCCCTCTGGTCACTCACGTGGTGTGGTGTTTTCAGACAAGCAAAGAACAGCGTGGCCCTCCTGGGGTTGGAGCTCCTACAGTACACCTGCAAAATGTTAAAATCTATTATTAAGCTATAATAATTAAAATATTGGAGCAATAATAGGAAAAAAGAAATATCAAGGGGAAAGATTAGAGGGCCTGAAATGGACCCTAATACACAGATAACCTTAGCATGCTGTGAAGGCATTATCTCAAATCAAAGAGAAAGAGATAAATTATTCAATAAATAGTCTTGTGAAAATTAGCTATTTGAGAATAAACAAAACTAACTTTCCATCCTTACCCCATGCCATGAGCCAAAATAAAATCTAAATGGATAAGAGTTAACCTCAAAAAAACCCAAAAAACCTGAAACCATAAAAAACATAAGTGAATATTTAATTGAATATGAAAATGAAAGATCATGAAAAAATAAATAAATTTGATGACATAAAAAATTTTTAATTCAGTACTAAAAACTGGAGAAAATACCAGATGAAGATAAGAATGTTTTCTACAACTACAACATAAAAACAGATAACATCCTAAATACAGAAATAACTCATACAAATTAAGTTCATTAATATTCCCCAAAATACAACATGTGAGGAAATATTCCACTTTGTTAGTAATTGGCAAAAAAAAAAAAAAAAAGTAATACAAGCATATATCTGAGCTATTGGGAGAATTACAGTCAAACAAATAATAACCTTTTTGCTGGTAGAGGGTCTTGCCTTCAGTTTGCAGAACTATAACACCTGTGAAGCACAATACAGCAAAGAGCAATAAACGAGTCACACCTGCACTCTATGGCTATGCTACCCAGTATGGTAATTACTAGCCACTTAAAATATGGCTAGTTCAAAGTGAGATATGCTTAAAGTGTAAAATATACACTGAACTTCAAAGGCTAAGTACACAAAAGAAGTAAAATATCACAATAAGTTTATGTTAACTGAATGTTCAAATTATTTATTAGGGATATACTGGGTTAAATAAAAAACACTTAAAATTTACCTGTTTGTTTTTACTCTTAATGCGGTTGCTAGAAATTTTTATTATTTTAAAATATAAATTATATATAATTTAAGGTCTACAACAAGCTGATTTTTTATGCATATCCATAGTGAAAAGATTACCAGTCAATCATATTAATATATGATTTCCTAGCATAGTTACTACTTTTTGTAGGAAATTTAAAATTGCAAGTATGGCTTACATTATATTTCTACTAGACAGTACTGCTCTATGGGAATTAGGGAGCAAAGAAATAGTTACTATATATATTAGTGATGGGAATACAAATCACTACAGTAGTATTTATGCATGGCATTGCAGCAATATGCACCAAAAGCATTTAGTTATTCACTGTACCCTTTGACCCAATAATTCTATCTGCAGAGCTAAGTGAGTAATCAGAAATAGATCAACTAGACAAATACATAGCTAATTAGTATATAAATTATATATTAATAGTAGTGAAAGATTAGAAAAGCATAAACATTGAATAAAAGGGAAATCATTAAATTATAGTATGTTCATTTAGTGACGTGATGAAATGTATATAATACAAAGTTCAGTGGCAAAAAGCAAGAAATAAAACTACACATGCATTATTATCCCAAACACGTAAACATGTACACACACATAGTCACATACACAGAAACAAAAGACTGAAAATGCATGAACAAATGATTTCCTCTGTGTTATGAAATTATCATTTTTTTCCTTTTGTGTATATGTATTTGAAAAGTTTTGATACTAAGCTTATATTCATTTTAATTAAGAATTAAATTGTATTTTTGAAAAATGTCTTGTCTTCCAGTTTGTTCAAATTGATACAAATCAGAGCTAGCTAACAATTAAACCCTTTTGGAGGAGCCGTATGTTTACTTGGAAAAATAATTTGGTTGTGTTTAAATGCTGGGGAGGGGGTGGGAGCAGGAGAAGGGAGTCAATGAAGGAAAAGGGGGGTGACATCTGTAATACTCTTGACAATAAAGATAAATTTTTTAAAAATAGTTTAGGATACTCAACAGGATCAGGTTTCAACATGAAAGGCAAAAGTCAAACCAGTTTAACTAACCCTTTACACTGTGGGGTTTTCTTGTTTTTGTTTTTTTTATCCTACTAATTGATGGGAAAGGAACTTAACAAGTAAAGTAGACTGGATGCAGAGAGATGAATAACAGGTGTGACAGATATGAGCTTTAATGTTTTCTCACCTCATTGTTCAACATAAAGTGTTTTAAATGCCCACATAATATTCATCTACAGAAATAACTAGCTTCATTTTCCACTCCAATCTATAAGTAGTTATCTTGCTTCTCATGCTTCCTGCTGGTGAAGAAGTTAGGGGTATCTTTTGCCATGTGACAGATGTGAAAAGATTGGTTTACCTTAAGTGAGGGCAAATGACCAACTTTGCCCTAGATTACCCAGGTTGGCTCATTCTCATCCTGAAGTCTCCACTTCATACCAAAAGAGGTGTGTTAATTTCATGTGAGTGGGCATCAGAGTCTCTCTGATCTAAGCATTTGAGGCAATGCCAGAATGAAGATTCATTCAATCCAAGAAGCCAAAAACATGTAGTAAACACTCAATACTTAGTAATCATAATAGTAGTAGTCATTATTATTATATAATTATAATACTCCTGCTCCCCAGCCTCTACTACTTTGCAGTTAACTGATGATCTTGTACAAGTTCTTTAACCTCA
Source organism: Miniopterus natalensis (assembly GCF_054644295.1). Lineage (NCBI taxonomy): Eukaryota > Metazoa > Chordata > Mammalia > Chiroptera > Miniopteridae > Miniopterus > Miniopterus natalensis. The sequence goes on along the minus strand of NC_142103.1, from coordinate 1,104,534 downwards.
CAGGGCCTCAATTTCATATGGATAAGCATACTTCTTTAGTTGTAAGACACAAATGAGAAAATGTATGCAAAGTATCAATGTCTGAAACACAGCAGATACCCCAATGGCACAGTTGTATGGTTTCAGAAAAGCCCACTATGGTATAACACCATGGTAGAAGTTCAGAGAACAAGTTATCAACTCAGATTTCCTAAATGGTTTCCCACTGAGCCTTTGCTCCTTCAACATTCTCAAGATGTTACAACTATAGCTGTTCTGTTATTTCTCATGAAATATCCAAGCTTTCATTTTGTTGATGGATATTGGTAGGCTAATAGAAATTGTAGAAAATTTTGCACATCCTGAAAATTAAATTAATTATGACCTGTGTACAATCATTTGCCACCACTCGACTCAGATCCTGATATCAGTTCTATGACCTTGAGAAGTTACTATGTGACATTCAGGCAAGTTACCTTTCTGGACCTGTTTCCACATCTGTAAACAAGAGGTGGTATTATTAAAAACCTACTAATGCTGGGTATTAAACCAGATGCTTAACATATTAGCACTTTTAATGCCCATATACCATAAAATGTTAAGTATTATTGTTGTTGTTGTTATTTCCATTTTACATATAAGATAACTGAAACTCAGACAAGTAAATTGGCTAAGGTTATGTTATAGAAAAATCAAAATTCGTGTTCAGGTCTCTATTGCCAAAACCTGATCTACTACACTTTATTGCTTCTCAATTAATAGAATACCTAAATGGCAGGAAATCTAGATTCATTATTTTTATAAACTTGAAAGCTTAAAATTCCTTTTGTTTATAAAATGGCATAGGTCCTAATATAATATACACACACACAAAAAGTGAAACGCCTATACCCTTCCAGCTTTCTTTTAGTGCAGTCTTTCAAAAAGCAAAACAAACAAGATTCTTTGATTCGATAACAGGACCTGCAAGGCCTCTGTTCTTTTCATATATCTAATGTTATTCGTGCATATTTAATGTTGCATCCATTTGACAGTAATATATACAGCAACACTGTTACAAAAACATCTTGGAATGTAAGCAACTGGAAGTACATTTCATATGGAAAATAAATCAAACAGACTAATTTTTTAAGTGATACTCATTTTTTTGTCATAGCAAAAAATCATGAACTCATGAGGACAGTCATTCTGGGTGCTTCAGAAGATCCCTGAAATTGTATACAGAATGTGTATTTCTGATCACCAGCTCATTTCTCTGGAAATAGGATTCTTAATTTTCACAACATTTGTATAGAATTCATGATCCCAAATGCTTCAGAAAAACCATCATAAAATAAGTTCAATTTTACTGAAGCCTAGGTATTTTAATTGCCTCTTCTTCACCCCATTGATGAGAAAGAGATCCCTGCCCTAGGGTCAAACATATGATACCTGACACTGGACAGATGAGATCAACAGCATTTTATTAGTTACTTATACTCACAGCCCAGGTGAGAAGGACACTGCATGCTATGCAGGGCCACAGAAGGTTGTACTTGGCAACAGAATGAACAAGGTGTGGGAGGCAGAATTTATAGTATCCAGGGGGTGGGGTGCCCTGGGTTGCCATTGGAAGATGTGATTGGCTTGTTTGAATAATTCCATGAGCTGGCAGAGAACTGAAACCCGTGTTCAAGGATAAGCAGCAACTGCACTTGGTCCCTGCAATAAGCAGGGGTGTTTGGCTAGGAGATCTTATTAACAAGAGCAGTTTGGAAGGAAACCTGAAGTTAGGCCAGTCAAAGCCCTCTTGATTTTTATCAGTTGTCCTGGTGGCACCTAAAAGTGATCCTTAATTTTAGGTCTTATACTACAGTAGGTTGGTAAGATGTATAAAATGCCTTTTAAAATATATGATTTTTTTGCCCTGGCCAGTGTGGCTCAGTTACTTGGAATGTCACCCCGGACACCAAAAGGTGGAGGGTTTGATTCCCAGTCAGGGCACATACCCAGGTTGCAGGTTCAATCCCTGGCTGGGTGCAGGCAGGAAGCAACCAATTGATGTTTCTCTCTCTCTCTCTCCTTCTCTCTCTCAAATCAGTAAAATAAAAGGTATAAAAATACATAATTTGCACCTTGTAGCTCATTTACTTTATTCTTATGAAAATAATCAGATAATTACACCACAAAAGGTTGTTTTAATAGAGAAAACTATGAATAATGTAAACATCTATTATTGGGGAGATAGTTAAATTTTGGTACATTCAAATAATGGATTACTATACAGGCAATGACATCATGCAGAAGAAGATATAATGACATAAAACAATCTCCAGGTTTTAAACAGGTTTGAAGAGATTTAAACAAGTTTTATACGAGAACATATGTTATTCTATTCTATTTTCTTTGTATTTGCATGAAAATGTTACTAGCGATTCTCTCTAGGTGATAGGATTGCAAATGATTTTTATCTTTTTCCTTTTGCTTGTGTACATTTTGTAACTATAAATATATAATGTTTGTGACTATATGTTTTGTGACTATAGTCAACAATACTGTATTATATATTTCAAAGTTGCTTAGAGAGTAGATCTTAAATGTTCTCACCACTAAGGTGGTAATCCAATTGCAATATATGTGTATCAAATAAAAGTGTCGTATACCTTAAAATTACACATTATATATCAACTATACTACAATAACAAAAATGAATGCTACATTGTCCATCAACTCTTGAAATGGGTCTGTGAGATATAAGCTGTTCTTAGCTTAATAAATGTAAAGGCTTACCATTCTAGTTCATTTTCGTCTAACAAATTCTATTCTGGCTCTGCTTGTCACCCATTATGTATTTAAACAATGCTCTTTCTGTCAGAGAGATGCAACATTGATGATTTTAAAGATGGATAAAGGGGTAACAAACCAAAGAATGTAGGTAACCTCTAGAAGCTGGAAAAGGCAAGGAAATGGATTCTCCCCTAGAGCCTCGAAAAAGAATGTAATACTGTAGACACCTTAAATTTAGCCCATTTCAGTGGTACTCAATTTCAGATTTCTAACCTACAGAATTATACTAGAAATGTGTGCTATTTCAGGCACTAAGTTTGTTGTAATTTGTTATATCAGCAATAGGAAACCAAAACAGCAAAGAATTCCATCACTTTTCCAACACTCACCCTCCTCCAAACTCACTTTCCCTTCATTTTTAAAATTTTTTATTTTTAAATAATTTTTTAATTCTCACCCCGAGGGTATTTTTTTCCATTGCTTTTCAGAGAGAGCGGAAGAGAGAGAGATTCATCAATGTGAGAGAGACACATTGATTGGCTGCCTCCCACACACACACACCCCCCTCAACCGGAGCCAGGGATTGAGCCTGCAACCGAGATATGTGTCCCTGACCAGAATTGAACCCAAGATCCTTCAGTCATGGTCTAACCACTGAGCAAAACCAGCTAGAGCTCACTTTTCCTTCTTAGGTGATTCATAACCTCATTGAAATGCCAGTAACTTAGGGAGACAGAGAGGGGAATGGCAAACATCATAGCTTCTGCTTCCAGATTTCCTCTGTGAAGACTCAAGGATGGATGAAGTTAACATTTTAATCTCTTGCTCACTTAAAATTAACCAGCAAAGGATGCTGAGAAAGGCAACCAGTAAAGCTAGAAGAAATGTGGTGATCCACAAACCAAAACAAGAAAATATTACAACTATGCTCAACTGTGTCAGATACTGCTACGAGGTCAAATAATATGAGAACTGAAAATCTGACAATGGATTTCACAACATGGGTGATCTTGACAAAAGCAATTTCAATGAACGTAAAAGCTTGAGTGAAATGGATTTTTTTAAATGTGAGGAAAGGAATTGGAGAGTATGGAAAAGTGTTTTGAGGAGTTTTTCTTCAAATGGTAGCAAATAAATGTCCCAAAAGAGTGATGTAGCATCAAATAAAGGTGTCTTCTGCCCACTGCTATGAGGTAAGTTCTTTTAAATGGTGCTTTATTCCAGGGGTCAAAAAACTGTTCCTATAAAGAGTCAGATAGTAAATATTTTTATCTTTGTGAGCCATACAGTCTCTGTCTGGCAAGCTCTATTCATGGTAAATGCCCTCTAAAAGTGTACCATTTTTTAATCTTTTATACTGTATTTTTACTGTACCTTTTCTATGTTTAGATATGTTAGATACACAAATATTTACCATTGTGCAACAACTGCCTACAGTATTCAGTATGTAAAATGCTGTACAGGTTTGTTGTGTAGAAGCAATAAGGCCCAGATATGTAGTAGGCTATACTATCTAGGTTTGTGTAAATGCACTCCTGTTCTCACAATGACACAGTTGCCTAATAACGCATTTCTCAGAATGTATCCCAACCATTAAGTGGAACATAACTATATTCAGCTCTGCCGTTGGAGCTCAGAGACAATACTTAAGTATATCACCATGGCTGTGTGCCAGTAAAACTTTATTTTCAAAATCAAGCAGCAGGCCAGATTTGGCCCATGAGCTGTAGTTAGCTGTCCCCTTCTTTATACAATTTAGCTACAATAATTGTTAACAATGGTCAATCTGCAAAATCATATTAAGATTGCCTACAATATTGCAGGCAGTCTTCTAATTGGTATGAAGAGTGGTGAGTAAGAAAGACAGAGGTTCTTCTTCAAAGAGCTTCCACCCTAGGTCTAGGCACATGAAACAGGACTCCAAGGCAAGGTGCCAGACCTTACTCCCTAAGCCTTCTCCTTACTTCTCCAGTGCCCAGCACCCAGGCCATATCTAAACTTAGTCATGTGAGCCCATCTAGAGGGTGATTTAACCTCTGCTAGGAAGAGACTCAGAGCTCATTTTTGCACTCACTTTTCCCTTTCCTAAAACAATCAATTCCCTATCTTCACAAAACAGCAACTTTTATATGACAACCCTGCAACATCCTTTGCATTTTTTAAGGAAATTATGAAAATGTGGCTTTTCTCTGCCTCTTCCAGCTCCAGAGATTCTCCCTCCTATTACATGAGCATAGGCATCTGTCACTGTATGAATGTGACAGCCCAGCTCATTGTCTCTTCTGGCTGACCTGCCAGAGTACCACATTTATCTCCTGTGGCAGCAGGCGATGCTGTGTCTATAGAATCTATGTACTTTTTGTGTTTCTGGAGTAGTTTTCCTGAAATAACATGGTCTCTTGGAGGTTACTCCATGTCTGCAGGGAGTAGAAAGGTGAGGCTTTCTCCAGAATCAGTTTCAACTGGACACTGCAGGTTTCAATGTTGGTTATCAGATCACTTCAGGAGGGATATTATCACTTTCCCTCGCCCCACCTTCCATAATCCCCGAGTTCCCAGTCATGTCTCCTGATATCAAATTAAGCTATGAATGTGAAAGCTCTTTAAAAACAGCTGAGTTCTTTATAAGGTCAAGGTCAGAATCCAGGATATGGCTATAAACTATAAATTTTAAAGAGAGTGATTCTAATCAACAAGAATAACAAAAGAGCAGGCTGCAGTCACACAAGAGAGAACTCTGATTCCCTTTTTTTTTAATTATCAAAATGGGGATAGAGCTGCCTCCACTAAATATGGTAACCTCCTTTGCAAATTGCCAGACCATATAAAGACATTCAGTAGATGTTTTTGGTATCAGAAATACAATCAAGGAGAGTCTGCTTTGTTGGCTGGTTAATGTTACAGTTGCCTGCTGAATCAAGGCGTCACTATTACAGCTGCTGGTTCCAAAACCATGCCAGTGTTGCTCCAATTCTCACCAGCCAAAATAGATGTCTAACATACTGCTCTCTCTCCCTTACTGATATTTCAAGTCTCATGTGAGTATATATGATTGGCAAAACGTTAATCACATCCAGAACCTCAGCTACAGAAGAATATCCGATCACTACGGTACTGACAAACATACTCCACACAGGCTAGAATGGCTGGTAAACGATCCAACCCAGTTTTTGGCACGTTCTATGTGGTAAGCCAAATATTGGCCCCCATGACAATCGCGCCATAGTGTAATGCCTGTGGATATGTTATATTACATGGCAAAAGGAACTTTACAGGTGATCTCAAGGTAGTGAGATTGTATTGGATAATCTGGGTGGGTACAATGTAATGAAATGAATCTTTAAAAGCAGGAGAGGAAGTAGAAAGATGCTGCTGAAGAAGTTAGAGATTTAAAGACAGTGAAGCACTCAACCCGCCATTGTTGACTGCCATGTCCACGTGAAAACTGAAGAAGGAACTGTATTTTTGCCAACAACGTGAATAAGCTTCAAAACTGATTCTCCCTACCCAAGAACCTCAAGAAAACAGTTCAGGCCGTGATCTTGATTCTGCCCTTGTGATACCCTGAAAAAATGTCTAGTTGAGACTGCCTACACTTCTGAACCTATACAATTGTAATAATAATAAATGGATATTTTGAGCTGCTAAATTTGTTATGGCAACAATAGAAAACTGATACATTCTCTATTCCATTACTGAGCCCAACCCCTTAGCATCACCTTTTACTACTCTTTCTTCCTTATCCCCACACAATAAATTCACCATCATGTCTTTTTAGTGCTCCTTGGGGAACTTGTGTCACATTACGCCTTTCCTATACTCATTCTCTTGAGCTACTGGAACAGTCTCTTACCTGCTTACCCACAAACTGTCCACAGCCATCTCTTATCCTAACAAAATATTAATGTTGCACATTTATGAATTATTTATTTATATATTTACAACAAGAATATGTTTCTTTTGCAATTAAAATGAGATTGCATCATTACTTAGCCAGGAAAAAATAAAAATTTAAAAACCTGTTCATTTATTCACTGAGCAAACATTCATTGAGAGTCTATTAAATATTAGGCCCTAGAAACACAGTGAGAGAGTGGTAGAAACTGGCTAACTATTCAGTAAACCCATTTATTCTACTCCTGGGCAGACAGACTATATTTCCCAGCCTCCCTTGCAGTCAGGTGTGGCTTTATGACCACATTCTAATCAATGGGATGAGAACAAAAGTACTGCAAGTCACTTCCAGATCTGGCCCCAACATCTCCCCACAAGCCATTTTCCTTGTTCTTTCCCCTTTTGCCAGTATGATACAGCAAAGCACATTAACATTGGAAGCCATATGGCAAATGGTCCACTGAGTCTTTTTACTTCTAAAACTAGTTTTCTGATCTCTTAGTGGCCTCTAAGGAATATGAAGCACTATTATTGATTATAAAGTGTTTGTATTTCTTAGTTTCAAATGACATTTAAAACACACACACACACACACACACACACTCCCCAGGTACATGATGTGTGAATGCATGAGTGAGTAGTTCTTAACTATGGCTTCTTCTATTCACTGGAAGGTTTTGGGTGTTAGCACTACTCTTGAATCCAACTAGCATGGAGTTGTAAATTATTAAGCCTGAATGCCTGGAAAGTCCATTCATGGAATTAATAAATATGAATAAAACAAATACTCTGTGCCTGGCCTGACACCTGTCCTCAGCCTGACCTCTGTCCTGGCCCACACCTAGTGAATATGAAACTAGCTTGGGAGAAGTACCATGATAGAGACAAAACCAAAGAGAAACAGAGAAACAGAAAAAAGAGAGATTGAGCAAATGTTCATGAAACCCAGAAAAGAAAAGAGAAAATAAACTGTACAGGGCCATAAATCCTAATGACAGAGCAAAAGGCATCAAAGAGATTGCATGCCCAAAAGATATCTTAATAGAAATTATGGATTTCAAAGTCTCTTTATAGATTAATATTTTAATATAAGTTTTCTATCATCATGATTATTAAATAAACACCATAAAATCACAGATTTTAAGAACTAGCAAGCATCTTAGAGATTACCTAAAATTGTAATCCTCACCACCCCAACCTCTGCTGTTTTTCCTTTTCCATAGCATTTATCACCTTCTAAAATAATATAAACATCTCTTTTATTATGTTTATTGTTTACATCCCATTTATTATGTTCATTGTTTGTATTTGCCCTCTCAGCTCCAACTAGAACAGTAACTCCATGAGGAAAGGGATCCTTACCTGTTTTGTTTAGCTCAAGCACCTACAGCAGTAACTGACACATAGAAAGAAAAAAGCATTGAGTTCTATTACCTCACAAAGGTAAAGAGTGTGTGAGAAGAGAAGGGGAATAAAGATAAATTTAAATTACCCCCATTTTGCCCCTTCCTCCCATTTTCTTCCTAACAAGCACCTATACATCACAAACACTTGAGTGTTGAGTAATGCTACCATGCACCAAACAATAAAAATGCATCCATATGGTTCCAAATGGAAAGTTTCCTAAGTATGGTAAATGACATTTTCAGAAAAATGTACTCTCCCTTTGGAGCATCTCAAGTAGCTTATCATTATGCAAACTGTCTTATCCAGCTACAGTCAGTCATTGTCTCATGGGTCAGGTAGAAAAGCAATTTGTTGGCCAGGTTACATTCTAAGTACATTTGCTCACTTTGTTGTGCTACACTCAGATCCCCTAAAGAATGTGTGGCTTTCTTTCAAGGTGAAAAACAAAGGGTTTGTTTTACATTTTTTGCAAATGACTTATAGAAAACTATCCTGTAAACCACAGAGCTAGGAACATCCCCTAATCCAATTGTCAGCAGGGATAATATCACAAATTCCTTTGTTAAATCAATTTCCTAACTCTTCCTGGTATAATTAGCTTTGGGTCTTCTATTGGTGTTTAGTGTTCTAATTGTCAAAATTCTAAGTATATCAAAATGCATTCACACCTGGGGTTTACTGCCTTACCTGAGTTGCTTTTGCATCTGTTATATAGACATAAAGTCACATATTTCCTGTACACATTAGGCAAAAAGGAAGTGATATTTTTAGAAGAGGAGCAATAGAAATAATTCGGCTCTAAATTTCTCCTTTACATATGAGTTAGCAGTATAATATGTGGGCACAAGAGGGAATCACAACTTCTGAAACACTGCTTTGTATGTATTGGGGAAGGGGAGGGGTGATTTGGGGAGAGGGAAAAAGGGAACACAAGAGAAGCACGAAGAAATCAGAAATTGGAGCACAGACAAAATCCTTACTGATGATCTCAACCCAGAAACTGATTCCAGAATACATTGACATTGGCATGTGGGGTTTTCTAAATTTTATTTTTGTTTAAAATATTACAGATGTCCCTTTTTCTCCCCAATGATCTGTTCCACCCAGTCCCTTCCCCCTCCCCAGTCCCTCTCCCCACCATTGTCCATGTCCTTGGGTTGTGTGTATATGCATATGAATTCTTTGGTTACTCTCTCCCCCTCCACCCACCCGCCCTCCTCCATCCCTCTACATTCATCAGTCTGATCCATGCTTCCATGTCAGTGAATCTATTCTGTTCATCAGTTTATTAAGTTCTTTAGGTTCCACGTATAAGCGAGATCATGTGATGTTTGTCTTTCTCTGCCTGGCTTATTTCACTTAGCATAATTTTCTCCAGGTCCATCCATACTGTCCCAAAGGGTACGAGATTCTTCTTCTTTACAGCTGCGTAGTATTCCATGGTGTAAATGTCCCACAGCTTTTTTATCCACTCATATACTGATGGGCACTTGCGCTGGTTCCAGATTTTAGCTACTGTAAACTGTGCTGCTATGAACATCGGGGTATGTGTTTTTAATGACACAAGGTGACAGAAAACAACCACACTTGAGAATACATTGGTTTTGTTTCTGGCAGTGAGTAAAGGCAAAAGAAACCCTATCCCAATGTGCAGACACAGTCATAGGAAAATTTTTAAAAATTATGCCATGCCCCCTTTGAGAATGGGGAGAGAAGGAATTTTTCTCCATGCTGATATGTTTGAGTTGGTGGGTTAGGCCTGACCACAGACAATCTGAGGTAACAGCACTGTCAAATCATGTTTGTTTGAACTTTCATTAACAGAGATTTGTGTGTAGTTTCATGGATGGCCTGAGAAATGCTCCTCTTCAGCCTTGGCAATGGGAGCTTTCCTCTCCACTCAGGATTCTCAGGCCCTATTTATCCTCCTGGCCAAAACAATATCCCAAACCTGATAAAAGTCATTTACCTGTGTATGGTGCCCTACATCTAGTAAACTTTCATACACACCATTATTCTATTTGATCCATAAAAATCATGGATCCAAATAACCAAAATCTGGCCACTTCCTACCACCTCCAATGCTGCTACCTGGTCCAAGTCACCATCATTTCTTACTTGGATTATTGCAAGAGCTTCCTAATGAGTTTCCCAACTTCTACCCTGACACCCCTTACATCCATTCTCAAAACAGTAGCCCCAGTAATCGCTCTTAAAACCTAGATTTGTCACTCTTCTGCTCAAAACCTCGAATTGCTTCGTATCTAAAATATGACATACAAAACCATACATGATCTGCTCCTCTCCTCTTGAACTCAACTCCTGTTTCTAGCCTTCACCTGACCTCACTCTACAAACACTGGTTTCCTTGCTATGCCTTTATCTTTCAAGTTATATTGCTTTGTTCTAATTGTTTGTGGAAACAATGATAAATTCTCTTCCTCTGTGGGAAGTCCTTCAACCTCTTCCTTAAGTTCAAAGTTTCACTAGAAAAAATCAACTCAATAGCAGGCTATACACATGTCTAAGATTTATCAGGATCAAAACAATGAAACCAAGTGCACAGTCTGGATGTTTGTGCAAAGCAATTCTGACAAGCAGCTCTTACACTGAGGTAAATGTTGATCCCATGCATGAACAGGCCCATGATAATCAAGACTCAATTACAACAGGAAGGCCCACATAACTCACACAAGAGACATTTATATAGCATCCAGCTCAGGAGATCAAGGAGATTGCACCAATGGGTCCCATAGGACAACTGCTACAAAAGGCCACCCCACCAAGTCTGGGAGTCATAGCTGTTCTATCTAATATATAGAGACAAACACAAAGAGGCAGCCAAAATGGGGAGACAAAGAAACAGGACCCAAATGAAACTGGAAGAGGAATCTCCAGAAAAACAGTTGACAGCCTTGTAACTCCAATTCAGAATGTGAAATTAAATAACTAATTATACTTATGATTTTAAGTAAAATTTTATTGCATTCTTTAATACTATTATAGTATCTAAGAACTTTTGGTTCACTATATATATAAATTCAATCTATTTTAACAATTATTTAATAGTCTAGATGCTTTGTTTATCAGACAATTAAAATACTTAAGGAAAATGAACACTATATATTAAATTTATAATTGCAGTTTAAAATATTTGAAGGTGTTTAAGTTGGTAAATGGTACTACACATTATTTAAAAGCCCTTAGAAGAATTGTTAAAATCTATTAGATTTACAAAGAGAATAATAAGATTTATATGCAAAACACAAAAGAGAAGGAAAAAACTAGGTCTGGGGATTTATAACTTTAATAACTTGAATATAAATATTTAAAACACAAAGAAAACTTCCAAATAATCTGCCTCAAGAAGACCAATAATTCAATTCCAAAACACCTAGGGTCTTTGAACTCGGTCCAATGTACTCAAGCTGTTGCCATGTTCCCAGAAATCACACATCACAGCTGTAAATTTTCTATGAGATAGGGAAGGAAAACTTTCTTCACTCCCCAAGCTATTTCCTTACAAATTAAAATGGATGCATTCCCCATCCCTCCAACACAAACCAGGAAAACTGGTTATAACTAGTTTGTTCTTCAGTCCTAGGCCAAACTGAGGAGATCTATCTTAGGAGCAAGGTAGCATTTTTAGGAAAACATCTGACAAGTTTTGAGAAATTTCTATGAAATCCAAACATCTTTAAGGCTAAGAAGGGTGTGTGTGACAAAGATGGTCACTACATATTACTAAAGGGATCAATCCAACAGGAGGAAATAACCCTTATGAACATTTATGCACCCAATACAGGAGCACCTAAATATATAAAAATTTTCTTCGGGGACTTCAAGGGGGAGATTGACAGCAACACAATCATAGTGGGGGACTTTAACACCCCGCTGTCAGCATTGGACAGATCATCAAGACAAAAAATCAACAGGGAAACACAGACCTTAAATGAATCACTAGACCTAATGGATTTAATTGACATTTATAGAACATTTCACCCCAAAGCAGCAGAATACACATTCTTCTCAAGTGCACATGGAACATTCTCAAAAATAGACCACATGTTAGGGCACAAGGCAAGTCTCTACAAATTCAAGAAGATTGAAATCATATCAAGCATCTTCTCGGATCACAATGCCATGAAACTAGAAATCAACCACTATAAAAAAACTCAAAAATATTCAAGCACATGGAGGCTAAATAGCATGTTATTAAACAATGAATGGGTTACCAAGGAGATCAAGGAAGAAATCAAACACTTCATGGAAAGTAACAAAAATGAACAGACAACAACTCAAAACCTATGGGACACGGTGAAAGCAGTCCTGACAGGAAAATTCATAGCATTACAGGCCTATCTCAAGAAACAAGAAAAAGATCTAATGAACCATCTAACACAACAACTAAAAGAACTAGAACGAGAACAGCAAGAAAAGCCCCGAGGAAGTAGAAGGAAGGAAATAATAAAAATCAGAGCAGAGATTAATGACATAGAGACTAAAGAAACAATACAAAAAATCAATGAAACCAAGAGCTGGTTCTTTGAAAAGGTAAATAAGATTGATGCACCTTTAGCCAGACTCACCAAGAAACAAAGAGAGAGGGCCCAAATAAATACAATCAGAAATGAAAGAGGCGATATAACAACTGATCCAACAGAAATACAAAGGATTGTAAGAAAATATTATGAGCAACTGTATGCCAACAAATTGGACAACATGGGGGAAATGGACAAATTCCTAGAAGCATACAGCCTTCCAAAGCTGAATCAAGAAGAGGCAGAAAACCTGAATAGGCCGATAACAACTAATGAAATTGAAGCAGTAATCAAAAAACTCCCAGCAAACAAAAGTCCTGGACCAGATGGATTTAAAGGCGAGTTTTACCAAACATTCAAAGAAGAATTAACACCTATTCTATTCAAACTATTCCAGAAAATTCAAGAGGAGGGAAAACTCCCAAATTCTTTTTATGAGGCCAGCATCACCCTAATCCCAAAACCAGATAAAGAAACTACAAAGAAAGAAAATTACAGGCCAATATCCCTGATGAACATAGATGCTAAAATCCTCACTAAAATACTAGCAAACCGGATCCAGCAATACATTAAAAAGATCATACATCATGACCAAGTGGGATTTATTCCGGGGATGCAAGGCTGGTATAACATCCACAAATCAATAAGTGTGATACATCACATAAACAAAATGAAGGACAAAAATCATATGATCATATCAATAGATGCAGAAAAAGCATTCGACAAAATCCAGCACCCATTTCTGATAAAAACTCTCAGCAAAGTGGAATAGAGGGATCATACCTCAACATAATAAAGGCCATATATGAGAAACCTACAGCCATCATCATACTCAATGGGCAAAAACTAAAGCCATTTCCATTAAAAACCAGAACAAGACAGGGATCTCAGCTTTCACCACTCTTATTCAACATAGTACTGGAAGTCCTTGCCATAGCCATCAGACAGGAAGAAAACATAAAAGGTATCCAAATTGGACAGGAGGAAGTAAAACTATCATTATTTGCAGATGACATGATACTGTACATAGAAAACCCTAAAGACTCCATCAAAGTACTACTAGATTTGATAAACGAATTTGGCAAGGTAGCTGGATACAAAATCAACATCCGGAAATCAATGGCATTCTTATACACCAACAATGAACTTTCAGAGAGAGAAACTAAAAAAGCAATACCATTTACCATTGCAACTAAAAAATAAGATACCTAGGAATAAACTGAACCAAGGATGTAAAAGACCTGTACTCAGAAAACAACAGGACACTGAAAAAAGAAATAGAGGAAGATTTAAACAAGTGGAAGAAGATACCATGCTCATGGATTGGAAGAATTAATATCATTAAAATGCCCATACTACCCAAAGCAATTTATAAATTCAATGCAATTCCTACTAAAATACCAACAGCATATTTCACAGACCTAGAACAAACATTTCAAAAATTTATATGAAACCAAAAAAGACCCCGAATAGCTGCAGCTATCTTGAGAAAAAAGGACGGAGTGGGAGGGATCACATTACCAGACTTCAAACTATATCACAAAGCCACTGTAGTCAAAACGGCCTGGTATTGGTACAACAACAGGCTTATAGATCAATGGAACAGAACAGACACCCCAGAAATAGACCCACGCCATTATGGTCAGTTAATATTTGACAAAGGAGGCAAGACCGTCCAATGGAGTAAAGACAGTCTGTTCAATAAGTGGTGCTGGGAAAATTGGACAGATACATGCAAACGAATGAAACTAGACCACCAACTTTCACCATACACAAAAATAAACTCAAAATGGATAAAAGACTTAAATGTAAGTCACGAAACCATAAAAATCCTGGAAGAAAACATAGGCAATAAAGTCACAGACATCCCACGTAGTGGACTTTTCACTGATACATCTCCTAGGGCAAGAGAAACAAAGGAAAAAATAAACACATGGGACTACATCAAACTAAAAAGCTTCTGCACAGCAAAAGAAAACAGCCTCAAAATACAAAGGAACCCCACGGTCTGGGAAAACATATTTGCCAAGGATGCATCTGATAAGGGACTAATTTCCAAAGTGTACAAAGAACTCATACTACTCAGCAAGAGGAAGACAAACAACCCAATTAAGAAATGGGCAAAGGACTTAAATAGACACTTCTCCGAAGAGGACATACGGATGGCCAAGAGACACATGAGAAAATGCTCAACGTCGCTAATCACCAGAGAGATGCAAATTAAAACCACAATGAGGTCTCACCTCACACCTGTCAGAATGGCTCCATCAACAAATCAACAAACAACACGTGCTTGCGAGGGTGTGGAGCAAGGGGACCCTAGTGCACTGCTGGTGGGAATGCAGACTGGTGCAGCCACTGTGGAAAACAGTATGGAAGTTCCTCAAAAAATTAAAAATGGAGCTGCCTTTTGACCCAGTGATTCCACTCCTAGGAATGTATCCTAAGAATCCTGAAACATTCATCAGAAAGGATATACGCACCCCGATGTTCATAGCAGCACAGTTTACAATAGCTAAGATCTGGAAACAGCCCAAGTGCCCATCAGTAGGTGAGTGGATAAAAAGCTGTGGGACATTTACACCATGGAATACTACGCAGCTGTAAAGAAGAAGAATCTCGTACAATTTGGGACAGTATGGATGGACCTGGAGAATATTATGCTAAGTGAAATAAGCCAGGCAGCCAAAGACAAACATCACATGATCTCGCTTATATGTGGAATCTAAAGAACTTAATAAACTGATGAACAGAATAGATTCAATGACATGGAAGCATAGATGAGACGGATGAATGTCAGAGGGAGGGAGGAGGGCGGGTGTGGGGAGGGGGAGAGAGTAACCAAAGAATTTATACGCAGATATGCACAACCCAAGGACATGGACAATGGTGGGGAGAGGGACTGGGGAGGGGGAAGGGACAGGGTGGAACGGGTCATTGGGGAGAAAAAGGGACATCTGTAATATTTTAAACAATAATAAAACTTAAAAAAAAAAAAAAAAGAAGGGTGTGTGTGTGTATTTCTTTCCTCTTCCTTTTCTCAACCTACAGTTTACACTGTCAATAAACTATCTTTATTATTTAGCCAAATTAAAGATTTTTAAATGTAGTAATACAGATTATTTTTGTGGCCCATTTTCCCTTAGGGGATAATATTATTCAAATAGTGTTCCCTGGTTCTGGTAATTCATATCGTCAACAATCAACATTTAGGAACTCAGTATAGATTTGTTTGAATCTTTGAATTGTTTTTAATGTCACAGCCCCAGGAGAGTAGTATGTGACAGAGAAATCTACTGCCATTAAAACTCTAGGGATCAAGTCACTAAAATAATTTTCTTTTAGATTGATTTGAAGGAGAAGTTTTTCTAAGTCCTTTCTAATTGAATCATAAATCTGAAGAACCACCATCTGAAAGCCACGAAGGATGCTCACTATGTAAAAAATATGCCATTCTTTAACTATGAATCTTATAAATCAGAATATCCCCAGATATCTAATACATAATGCATATAGGTTATTTAAATTCAGAAAGGTATGGCTATATTGCACAATCATAAGATAAATTTAATTGTGAATCTCTATGTAAGAGTACAGAATTTGGTATTTAATAGAATTTGTAACTCAATTTGAAGCCAAAAGTACATGTTTGATGTGAAGTGAAATTCAACAACTGAAGAAAATTGAAAGATGTGGCATGGGAAGACCTGGACCTGAGACTCAGTCTTTAACTCCTCTTGAGCAAGTCATTTACCTCCTTGAACACCATATACTTCATCTAGAAAAAAGATGTAAGGATCTCTGATATGCCTACCTCCCAAAGTTGTTATGAAATTTACATGTTCTCTCTGCCCTTTATAAATTAAATAAAGTGTGGCTTTCCCTTCTCTGTAAAATATTGTGCAGCACTGATGAAGTTTTCATATAAAACCAAAGCAGGGTAAGTAGCTAAATGCATGAAATGATATACACATCATTAATGTTCCCAATAGTAATGTTTGGATCTTTTAGGAGCTTATTGACCCTAATCTAACTTCCTGCAATGATTCTGGTTTGAAGGAACATTAAGCCTGCTATGATGGATGAAATCTTCCATTGACTAATCTTGTATTAGATCACAAAATGACAACATGATGAAAAATAGTAGATTACATGCTTGATTCTGTTATCACTTTTTTGGACAATGGAAATGAATCTTCTCAGTTTTCAATTTTCTTTATTTTTACCTGGCCAGTTTTTTTAAAGCTATCTTTCCTAATTACTTTCTATGAGAGAGAGGCATCAATGACATTCAGATATGATATAGCCCACACTTTTGCAGTACTCAAAAAGATTTGCTAACACAAAAACTAATTACAGAGAGTTTACAAAAGGGTCTCAGTCTTCATAAAGGCAAAACTATTATTATTTCCCCAGTTACTTTCTAATTGTACTCTTTATTACTGTTGAAAAATTCAGAAGCTAAAGACTCCATTATGGAGACTGCTTATTGACTGCAATAATTGACTCTGTCCCTATTGATTGTTTCTATTATAAAGAATTAGCAAAAATGTCAGATCCTATCTCTAACTCATGATAAATAGTTCCCTTGATGAATTAGAACTTGAACTATCTGATTAATGGCCTGTTAGAAATATGTTCTCTTAAAATGATTTTCATGTCATAAACTGTCAATTGTCCTGTATTTTGAATTACAATTGATGTAATTCTTTTATTTTTGTATCTGACTTCTGTCACTGTGATTGGATTCCAGGTTGGTTATGATTTTTTGCATATAGTGTAAGACATTCTTCTGGTACAAAAAACAGAGAATCAATAAAAATTGTTTTACACTCTATATCCTTAAATTACCATCTCTGCATGTGTGAAAATTACTCTGAATTGGTAAAAGAGTAGGAAGAGATGTAATGCAGAAGTCTAAGTGTACTACGTGTTGGGGAGGTAGATGAGTTCTTAACCTCCTGACCCTTGTTCTTATTTTCTCATCCCACTTTTACCAGGAACTTCTACTTAGATATCCTAACCTTGGTTTCTTCTATTAAACTATATGTTGCCTTCAGGAGACTCAACTCAGCTCCAAAGACAAACATAGGCTCAAAGTGAAGGGGTAGCAGATAATACTCCAAACCAATGGCATCCAGAGAAAAGTGGGTGTAGCCATACTTATACTAGACAAAATAGACTTCAAGACAATAAAGGTAACAAGAAAAAACGATGGATATTTTATACTACTAAAGGGGATAATCAATCAAGAAGACAACATTTTCCAATATGTGTGTACACAATTAGGAACACCAAAATATATAACAGATCTAAAGGAAGAAGACAGCAACACAATAATAGTAGGAGACTTTAATACCCCATTTACACATAGAAAGTCAAAAAGGAAACATCAGCCTTAAATGACACATTAGACTAGATGGATGTAATAGATTCTATACACATAATAAAAACACAGGTGCTACTGCTACAAGAAAGTGTTCTTTACCCTTTGCTTTACAAGTTTCCAGTTTGTCGTTTCTCCCCAGAACAAACCTATGTCTTGCAGTCAATATTCCTACTTTAATAATTTCTCATTTTCCCCCAAAGTCACCAACAGATATTTATCACACATTCTACAAGAATGCACTTAGATTAATATTAGTCAAAAATAACCACATTGGACTAATGTCCCCACAAGTACATTCAGTTTTTCCACCTGTATCTTCCCAAATTATTAATAGTGGCATGCAGAAATCACTTCAAGTTTTATAGAAGAGAGAGAATTTCTCTTTCTCACCACATGCAACATGGAAAATGGAGACAGTTATCTAAATAATTCATGTTCCCTTATACACATACAAACACAATCACATCTCTTGTTCCAATTACCAGATATTTCAAGAGATAATATGAGCAGAACAAACTCAAAGTTTTGTTATATTTGCTTTCAGAAATTAGAAGAATGCTGAAGAGGACATTCAAATACTTAGGTAGAAGTAGCACCAAATTCAAGGTCTCAAACACTAGAGCAGTGAACTGCATAGTGGATAAAGAACCAGAAATCTTTAGTTCAAGCCCAAGGTCTGTGCCATACTAGGTATGCAAAGCTCTTCACCACATTAAGTCTGAGTTTATAAAAAGAGGATGGTAATTCTGTCACCTTCACAGATTCATTCTCAAAGATTGAATAATATAAATATCCGTGAGAGCACTATGGGCTACAAAAGTGCTATGCAGTATGATTCCAACCATGCAAAGCTAGACTTTCCTACCTAATGCTAAGCAATGTGGTCGAGGGGAGAACTCTGAACTCATTGTAGAAAACCTAGATACCATGTCCCACATGGTTCCTCACTAAGTACATTTCCTTAGGTTTCCTAAATCTGAAGTCAGAAGTCTGGTAACACTCCCATTCAACTTCTCTCTTAACCACTAAGCAAAATCCAGAACCAATCAGCAATAACTGGAAACCCAGCAGGAAGAAACTCACAGAATGGTTAAAGCAAATTCTAGGCTGTCATATTGAATTTAAAGGCCTATGAATAATATTTATGGAATAATGAGTGTGAGTAATCTTTTAGATATGCTCAGAGCATGATGTAACAGGAATTGAATGTATATTGGATGTACAAAGTGTGCTGCCCCCTTGAGATCTTATGTGATAGTGACTGACTGACTTAACATTTATTAGTTATAATCATGATGCCACCATCTTATATGTGGACATATAAGGTTGTGCTAGGTTGAATAATGGCCCCCTAAACTATCCACACTATAATCCCTGTAAGTTGTAAAAATTACTTTATAAGAGGCTTTGCAGATGTCATTAAAAACCTCCAGATGTGGTTATTGTGCTGAATTTATGCAAGTGTGTCCTGAATATAATTATCAGTGTCTTTATGAGAGAGAGGCAGAAGCAGATTTAACAACAAAAGAAAAATTAACAGATGTGACTATGGAAACAAGAGGTTAAGGAAGGGTCTGATGTAAGGAAGGGTCTGAAGAATGCAGACGACTCCTAGAACCTGAAAAAAGCAAGGGAATAGACTCATTCCTAGAGCTTACAGAGGGAGTGTCACCCTACCAACACCTTGTTTTTAGCCCAGTGAAATCTATTTCAGATTTTGATGTCCTACAAAGCCTATAATGTATTAATAATCAATCCCATTTTACAGGTGACAAAATACCCTGAAAGAGGCTTCTTCGCTATTTTCATACAGTTAATTCCTGAAAGAAGTGAAACACAATAGCAGGCCTTTTAAATTTATTCATTCATTTGTTGTATAAATAGTTATTAAGTGTCTATATCAAGTTAGGTCCTGGAAATAGAAAGATGAAAAGGACAAAGATGTAAAGCTCCTCCTCATAGAGCTTACAGTCTGATGAGAAGTGACATAAAGGTAAACAGGTAATTATAATGGAGTGTGGTCAAGGTAATACAAAAGGTCATTGGAGGGCTTCTCAGAAGCGACATAAATTGAGGCAAAGTGGGAGGTGGGAAGGAGAGGTTCTTACTGATAGAGGATGTACATACCTTGCATGCAAAGTCTCACTGCACTGTACTATGCACACCCATGTCTATTAGCACTGTACCTTCTGGCCTTGAAGCTTAGATAAGTGGTCCTTGCCACAGTTTTGTATAACAACTAGGGTATTCCCATGAGCCTATGACTTTTAAAAATAGATAAATTTGTATAGTATACATAAGATTAGTTACCTAGCTCTAAATGTTATGTATTCTCTTCTTTAAATATTGTTGTTGGGGGAATAGGGATACCAGATGGGCATCACATTTTAAAGGGATATAACATTTAAAAGTCACCAATGATATTTTTTTTAACATCAAAGCACACTGCAACACAAACATTCAGAGAGTTCACACCAAGAGGGAGCAGGTCCTGACATCATCAACAGGAAAGACCATTTAGACTGCTACTCAAGACCACCTGAGCCATTTTACACTAAACATGATGCAATATATAAAGGTATCTGGACAAGTTAAAGATAGAGCTCAACGATTTCCAGTTTGCACATGAAGAAAACACATCTATGCTTTAGATACTTTAGATACTTCTGATCAGGTCCAAGGCAAAGAATAAATCGACTAAAATACTTTTTTGAAAGTTTTAATGCATCATTCCAGTGGATGCCTTCTTTTATTGTAATAAGATTATCCCATTTTCATATGGTGAATATGTCCCAAAATTTCTACAATATATCTCTGAGTTATAAAAGTGTTTTTACTTCATATGTAACTGACTTAACTGAAAAACAGCAAATTTTATAACCCAAAGTAACAAAAAAATAAACATACAAAAAACAAGAATTAGAGCAAAGCAGAACTGATGTGTTCACGTCATTATTCATCCTAACTTCTTACAAATGAAATGAATGTTTTATAAAAATATCCTTTTCCATGACTGAACTGTTCAACAGTCTGTATTTGACTTTAGAACATGCACAATCTGAACTGATAGCAGTCTGGGAAGGGGGTGAGGGATGTATCTTGAAGCTCTATATGCATAACAAACACAATATATTTACTTTGATCCTATATTTCCATGTGGTGACTTTGAAGTTGGCTTATGGACATTGGTGCCCAAAGCCATTCCTGGGACATTCCACTAGAAAGCTCTTGACAAAAGTCATTAAATGTTATATTCCTTCTTTCCTTCCTAAATATTTAATGTGCAAATATAGTCAAAGAATTAGATCCTAAGACAACAAGTAACTTTAGTCACTAGTCTGTTGAACAAATAATTCTGAGTTACAAAAATTCTAGTATATTTAAAATACATAATTTAGACACCCTACATATTTTTCTCTAATATGCTTAACTAGGACCCCAGTTTCTATTTTTATCCCTTATTTATGTGATTAAGAATTAATATGTGGCCAGTGTCTTCCAATCACAAAGCTATATTTTGAGGTATCATCTAATATTAACTCACTCAGTGAGGTCCTGCCATTAGTTAGCTGTTGCTCTCCATTTCTCCTTCTCTCCCCCTCACAGGAAGAAAGGCCACTTTAATCACCTAGAATGAAATCACTCATATTTTTCCACATTCATTTTCTATACAGATGCCTGTGTATACATCTCACATACAGGCTTATTTTAGTTGGTGATAGTTTACAAAGATAAGATCATATCAAACATAGTCCTCTGCATCTTGTTATTTTAATTTAACAATATTGTATGGAAATCTTTTCAAATCTTTTTTCTTAATGGATACATAATATTCTATGATTTAGATATACCATATTTTATCCAGGCATTACTTTATTAATATATCCCTATTTTTCTCTCACCTTTTTACATTATCAAAAAAAGCACAATAAGAATAGAATATATGCACCTCTATGTTCATAGCAGTGCAATTTACAATAGCTAAGATCTGGAAACAGCCCAAGTGCCCATCAGTAGATGAGTGGATAAAAAGCTGTGGGACATTTACACTGTGGAATACTACGCAGCTGTGAAGAAGAAGGATCTCTTACTGAGAGGAGATATATGTATCTGTTAAATCCATGGAGACTACACAGTTGTGTAAGAAAAGAAATACAATCATAATGTCCTATATGATTTAGTCAATCAATAAAATTTCTATGATAACAATATAAAGAGTGACTGTGGATTTAAATATAATTGTAATATAACAATATTGAAAGGATGGGATAGGATATATGTATTATTCTGGGAAGTCTGCAAGCTTCTTGGTCTCAAGGTGTCTCCTACAGCTCCAGATATTTACAAAAGATTGAAAGCACAATAGGAGGGAAGAGGGCAAGCTCTCCCTTTTTATACAGATCTCTATAAGGAAGAAAATTCTTTCTCATATGACTCCAAGTAATCTATATGATCAAAAATTGTGTCACACATATCTATTTCTAGACCAATCAATAGTCAATAGGAATGTTATCCCATGACTGGTTTGGACTGGGTACATTGTCCCCTGAACAAGAGCAGGGTTCTATTAACAACAACAACAAAAAAGGTGGAGAAAATAATTGTTAGAAATGCAATCAAGAGTGTCTACCATAACAAGTATGGAGCTGCTTAATATACTACTTTAGACATTTTCACTAAAATATCTAACCAGTCCATATCTGAAAGATACATATTCTATTTGGTACATATTCTATTGTACCAAAAAGAAACACCACAATATTTTAGTACAGCATATCTCTAAAAATAAATGAACATGTAAAAAGTGTGTACTGAGTAATCGTTAACTATAAGGCATTGTACTAGGCACATAAGTGAGCATAAAGATGAATAAAACATAGACCCTACCCTACACAACTTCAATATAGTTACTCTGAAAGAGACATGAGAGATCCAGTGATGCTTCTCAACCCTGGCTACACATTAGAATCTTTTGGAAAGCTTGAAAAATGTTGATTCCAGAGCCATACACTGAACCAATTAAATCAACTGCCCTTGCAACAGTCAAGAATCAAAGCTCTCTATTTTGTTTTCACTGCTTTCCTTCTCTTGGCCCCATCCTTTCATGAGGGGCCTTCACACATAACCCAGAAGCCTGGCCCCCAGAAATACCTACTTTCCAATCTTCCAGACTTCCCAACCCCTTTCAACAAAATGACCTACCTTGTAGCTATGTTCTGTCACATGTGATGTTACAGTAGCTGACCCGGTTTGTTATCTCACACTTTGCATTTTATGACTTTCTGCCAGAGTCTTCTGGAAACCTTAGCCTAATGGTAGTGCTTGGGGCTGGTGAGGGAAAGGGTTATGAAACATGACTTTCTAATGTTTAGTGTAGTGAAATTCCATCTTCTCTATCTTGATGGATTCTCTGTTTTTCTCCACCTGGCAATATTTTGCCCATCCTTCATGCTATGGTTCAGATAGACTGTGTGCTACCTTCTTAAGTCCCAGGCATGATTTCCCATATCCTTCTCTCTGCTCCCATAGTACTAAATCCCTACCACTCACAGTATATAATATATCACCACATTCTAGCAACATGAAAGGCAATGAGGAGAGGTGATGACACACAAAAATTATTACAAGATAATTTTTGAATCTGAGTGATGGGTATATGGAGGTTCATTACGTATAAGATAGTTATTTATAAATGTATACATATAGATTTATATGTGATATTTGCATGTATTATAAATAAAACATACAAACAAAATTATTTATAATTAAATATAAAATATATAAACATAGAAATATAAAGAAATATATAAATAAAGTATATTTTTAAATAAAATTATAAATAACTCTTTTTAATCCTCACCCAATGGACATTTTGTCCATTGATTTGTAGAGAGAGTGGAAGGCAGGGAGGTGTGAGGGAGAGAGAGAAATATCAATGTGAGAGAGACACATCAATTGGTTGCTTTCTGCATGAGCCCTGACCGGGGAGGGGAACCTGCAAGTGAGGTACATGCCCTTGACTAGGAATCGAACCCACAACCCTTCATTGGTTAGGCCAATGCTCTAAGCACTGAGCCAAACTGGCCAAGGCTATATAATTTTTTAATAGTAAAATAATTTTTGTTCCTAGACACTTACAATTGCTTTCTAGTATGTTGATAAACTTTATCAGTACATAGGTTCCTTGACTTATGATGGGGTTACATCCCAATAAACCAGTCATAAGTTTAAAATATTGTAAGGCAAAAATGCACCTAATATACACTGTAGAGTAATAGTTGTTTATCCTCATAATTGTGTGGCTGACTGGGAGCTGTAGCTCACTACTGCTGCCTCATCATCACAAAAGAGTATTGTACTGTATAGCACTAGCCCGGGAAATGATCAAAATTCAAAATATGGTTTCTACTGAATGCGTACTGCTTTCATGCCATTGTAATATGGATAAACTGTAAATCGAAGCATCATAAGTCAGGAACCATCTGTATTTACATTGACTTATGACTTTGTTTTAATAGCTATATTACCTTTGGGGCTTAATTATTTTTTGCTAACTGGGTAAGGCTTAGAGGAGTTCTTGTCATTTTTTGCTGGATTTTAGGGATTTTTTTTCTTCTTGGTTTTTTATTATTTCTAAATTACTTCTTAATCTTGTAAGACATTATTAACTTATGTTCTCTTTCATTGTTTTGGTAATATTGAGTAGATATGAAACTTATATATAGGGTGGATTAGATACCCTAATTGACCCTTCCACTGAAAACAAGTAATAATGCTAGATGGATAAAATACAAAATATATGTTTTAAAATGTATCAATGAGCTGGCAAGTAAGTAAAGAATGTGTAGAGGTAAATCTATATGAAAGTCAATCCCTGGGCACTTAGCTGTTCATTGCTCAGTCTACACAAAAGTGACAGCCCTAGACAGAAAGTTAAGATGTCCTCACTAGTCACTACTAAAATCTTAGCTTCAGACTAGTTTTCATAGAACAGTTTCAGAAGTAAATAAAATAATTCACACAAGAGGCTAAATATAATAACTTATCATCAATTAATAAGTGATCAACTGATGATTGTCCAGTTCTCCTTCCCAGGTGCACAGAATATACTTCCTCATTGCTCTTACATTAAGAGAGAGATAGAAAAACATCAATGTGAGAGATACATCGATCAGCTGCCTCCCACATGCACCCTGACTGGGAATCGAACCTGTGACCCTCCAGTGCTTGAACCAACACTTCAACCACTGAACCACATCAGCTGGGGTGCCACTTCTTTTCTGAAATTTATTGAACCACCCCTACTAGCCTTAACTTAATCCCTTCCAGGGGTGTCCTTCAGGAGGTCAGCATGCAGCATCTTCTCTTTTTCTCATATCATTGCCTCTGAAATGCTGTCACCAGCTGCCTGCTTTTCATTTGTCCAAATCAACAACAGTTTTTCTACCTCTTCAATTGCCTGTGGTCATTGTTTCATGAGCACTTCCACACCCTTAGCAATATTAGCACTCTTGATGGCCTCTTTATGTTTTAAAATTGTGCTAATTGTCGATGTTGCCATGCCATACTAGATAGCCAGATCACACACGTGAACATCTCTACCATACTTCACAATTATTTCTTTTTTAAGCTCTTTGTTCTCACAACTTTCCTTTTCACTTTGCAGCTATCACTAACCTTCTTAGGACCCATGGTGACTTACTGTATGTATTTATTAATAATAAGCAGCAACAAAAGTTAAAAAAAACAGACAAAAATATTTATAGCACAGTTTCCTGAGATGTTAACTCGAGGCTTAGTGGTAAACTGACTTATACACATTCTCTCCTTTGTCTGTTGCCTGAGACACATGACTGATCTTACAGGTATCACCAGGAAAGGGTTGTATGGTCGAGAACTGAAATTTTGTTCAGCAACTGAAACATTTTTCTATAAACAACTTGGTTGAGAACTGAATTGTTCAAGATGGGAGACATTCGAGAACCAAGGTTTGACTATATTATGGTTTTAACACCAGAACAAATGCTAACTGCATGACTTTTTTGGTCCCTCCCCACCCTGTGAGACTTTGATAGCAGGAACACCTGGTGTTATGGCAGATAGATGATGAATTTGAGTCTGCTATTGTGGCTGTTCTGATGCCAGTTATTTTGAATGCCACTATACTTTTTTATTGCCATTTTTAGGTGTCCATTATAATTTCTCCTCAACTTTTCAACCATGAAAAATCATTTTTAAGTGATAAAAAATTTTATGCCCAGAATTTGATGGTGATTAACTTCCCATAAAGTTTGGTGTTTGTAATAACAATTTTAAACTAACATGTAGCTCTTTGAGTACACTGCAATGTCTGACATCCTTTATGCAGCACTTCAGTGATTTTCATATAAATTCATAGTGTATTAACAATAATTTAGCACAAATATTGACTACAAATAAAAGGAAATAATTAATTGGTTATGACCATGAAATAACAGGAAATTTAATCAACAGAGGCACCTGTTTCATTCCTTATATGAGTTAAATATTTGAAACTTTTATGATCTGCATTTTAGTGCCACCACAAAGTAGGAATGAAAACTTTGATATTTGGCATCCTTATACCTAGCATGACAATCATTACCAAGTAGCCACCATCAAATACCACATATCTATATTAGTAGGGTAATACTAGGCTAGGCTGTGCTAGAAAATATACTCCAAATTTTCCAGAGCTTAACACAACATAAGGTTATTTCTTGGTCCTATAATAGTGCAAGGTGGGTGCATCTGTTCTACTGGAAGCTTTCTTTTTTACATACAATCATGCAAGGACTCAGGCTCCTTTAATCTGTGACTCTCTCGTCCTCTAGGGCCTTACTATTTGCATCTAACCAATAAAAAGAGAGAGTAGAAAAGGCACATCCATTCCATTGCAAGAATTAGTAACTGGCTTCAACTAGAAGCAATGGACTCTGGAAAATATTATTTCTGGCTGGTCAGCAACTGCCCAGCAGCACCTCAGGGGCCATGAATTATGTTGACCAGCATGTTAGTTAATCTCCAGAGATAGCCCCAAGTGAGCCATGCCTCATGCTATTCATGCCTTTCAGTAGTCCCCTCCCACACTGAATAAGAGTTGCCCTGTATCTTGCTTTAATCAACAGAATACAGCCCTAGTAACCCTGTGCCTGTTCTGTAGCAAAACCTTAAGAAGGCATTGCAGTTTCTTCTTTTATTCTCTTGGATGTGCTGAACCACCATGTAAGAAGCCCAGCAACTCTGATGATATGTGATAAGGCCACATGGAGACGGACTGACCCAGCTGTCACATTATTTCAGCCAAGCCCAGCATTCAACCATCCCCACCAAGGTGCCAGGCTATGTAAATGAAGACATCTCATATGTGTTTAGCCCTAACAATCATCTGACTGCAACCATGTGAGAAAGCCAAAGCTAGTCCAACAGAAGAATCACCAGACTGAGCCTAATAAATCCACAGAATCATGACAAACAATAAAATAGTTGTGTTAAGTTGCTAAGTTGTGAGGTGGTTTGTTATGCAGAAAGATAACTGAAATACACAGCTAGCCATCTTTTCTCCAGTTCCCAAACAAATGACCATACTTTACTTTAAAGGTTTTTCCTGACAAAGATAAGAGACCTGTATTTTTCTCAGGAAGGGAAAAAAACTTTTTTTTTTTTTTTTTCAGAGTAAAGATGAAATATCCCAGGTACCAAAATGTTCAAAACACCCAAATGGCCACCTCACAATGTTCTTTTTTGAAGGGTCAGGCAGTTTTCTTTGGGAGCAAAGCAACCTGTACACATATTTCTAATACTACTTTATAAGTAGCTGTTTAGACTGCTTATTGGCAAGCTCAGCTAAGGATGAAAGCAGCATGGAAGAGAAAGAAAAGATAAAATAGGAGAAAAGAGGAGAAGGAAAGGAGAGAGAGAGACCTCATGAGTTGTGAGGCAAATCTCATGAGGAAGAAAAGTAACAAAGAAAACCACATGGTAAGCAGAGAAACCATAAAAATCCTAGAAGAAAACATAAACAGTAAAATCTCAGACATCTCTCACAGCAATATTTTTGCTGATATGTCTCCGAGGAAAGGGAAATACAGGACAAAATAAATGGGACTACATCAGACTAAAAAGCTTCTGCAAAGCAAAAGAAACCATTAACACAATGAAAAGGGAGCCCACTGTATGGCTGAACATATTCACCAAAGATTCATAAGATAAGGGGTTAATCTCCAAAATATATAAAGAACTTTAATACAACTCAACACCAGGAAGACATACAATCCTATTTTTAAAAAATGGGCAAATTACCTGAATAGACACTTCTCCAAAGAGGCCATACAGATGGCCAAGAGACATATTAAAATCTGCTCAACATCACTAATCATTAGAGAGATGCAAATAACAATTACAATGAGGTATCTCCTCACACCTATCAGAATGGCAACTATCTATAAATCAACAAATGACACGTGCTGGCGAGGGTGTGGAGAAAGGGGAACCTAGTACACTGCTGGTGGGAATGCAGACTGGGGCAGCCACTATGAAAAACAGTATGGAGGTTCCTCAAAAAATTAAAAAGGGAAGTGTCTTTTGACCCAATGATCCCACTTCTGGGAATATATCCTAAGGAGCCTGAAACATTAATCAGAAAGAATATATGCACCCCGATGTTCATAGCAGCGCAGTTTACAATAGCTAAGACCTGGAATCAGCCCAAATGCCCATCAGTAGATGAGTGGATAAAAAAGCTGTGGGACATTCACACCATGGAATACTACACAGCTATAAAGAAGGATCTCGTACCCTTTGGGACAGTGTGGATGCACCTGGAGAGTATTACGCTAAGTGAAATAAGTCAGGCAGAGAAAGACTAACATCACATGATCTCACTTATATGTGGAATCTACAGAACAAAATAAAATGATCAACAAAATAGAACCAGAGTTGTGGATACATGAAATAGACTGACAGATCTCAGAAGGGAGGAGTGCGTGGAGGATGGAAAGAGATCAACCAAAAAATATATATGCATAACCCACTGACACAGACTATAGTGTACAGGGGGGGCAGGGGCAGGGTAGTGGGAGGCAAATGGGGGGATGAAATGGGAGACATTTGTAATAGAGTCAACAATTTTTAAAAAAGAAAACCACAGAGAAAAGGGCTAACTATCAATTTAAGAAAATCAAACAAATTTAATGCCATGATATGTAGTTCAAAATGGGATAGTGAAAGAAAGAAGAATAGTATATTCTCTTTATCTTTGAGTAGCCTGATTTATAGTAATGAATATAATACATACATTTCACTGTGGTATAGAATGATTTCCAATAATTATACTCAATTTTGAGGGAGTTTTTCTCTTGCAACTCTTCTAAGTCTATTGAGCATTTCTCTGTACCCTACTGCATGCTTTCTATAAATTTAAAATAATAGAAGCCTCAAAGTTCAAGGACTGAAATCCCACAGTACCAGGATGAATCCTATATGAAGAGTCCTATTAGAATAACATGATCTTAATGAATTACTAATGTAGGTCGAATGTCTAGACTTCAATTTTGTAGACTCTGAAATCTGATTTTATCTTTTATTAGCTCACCTTAAATAGAATGGATTCATCTCTCAAGGACAAAGTCACATTAAGCAAATCCACTAACACTAACTTATAAAATTCAAGGCCAGTATACTGTTTTATAATGAGTAATACTGTTATCACTAGGACATCATTTTAAAGCTTCCAGCACTAACACCCAAAACAGCCTTTGTAAGTACACATTCTTTCATTTGATGTGCTACTATCAGGCTACACTCAAGTCCTGCTGACCTGTGAGTCATTCCATTACTTTATAGTGACTTTGCATACCATATCTCCTTTATTCAAAGACACCACTGGTCGAAATGTAGTGATTTAATAACAGTCCATGGGGAAAGAAAATATATGCTTCATAGAATGTACATATAGACTATATGTGGCATGCAGGCTTTAGGGTACATTATTTGTACCTCACATTGGGTAGAGGGTCATTGGTTACATTTACTGAGTACAGACTATGCAGTAGATATTTATTAGGATTTAAAGAATAAAATAAGGATCCATTTTGAGTTAATTTTTGCATATGGGGTCAAATAGCAGTGTTGTTTTATTCTTTTGCATGTGACTGTCCAATTTTCCCAGCACCATTTATTGAAGAGGCTCTCTTTACTCCATCCTATGTTTATGGCTCCCATGTCATAATTATTTGACCTGAAACAATAAATTCCATAAAAGGAAACATAGGTACTAAATTTATCAACCTTGGTCTTAGAGAGGATTTTAAGAATTTGACCCCAAAGGAAAGGGAATTTAAAAAATAAATAAATGAATGAGACTATATTAAAGTAAAAAGCTTCTGCACAGCAAAAGAAACCATCAACAAAACAAAAAGGCAACCAACCAAATGGGAAAACATATTTGCAAACAACAGCTCTGACAAGGGGTTAATATGCAAAATACAGAGTGGGGCAAAAGTAAGTTTACAGTTATAAGTACGCAAAACACAGAATTTATTCTTGCATTATTATTTATTATTATATTATTTTCCATACAAACAACTGTAAACCTACTTTTGCCGCACCTTGCATATAAAGAACTCATGCAACTCAACACCCAAAAACCCCCAAAAACAAACAAAAAAACTCACAAACAATCCAATTACAAAATGGGCAGAGGACTTGAGCAGACAATTCTTCCAAGAAGACATGCAAATGGCCAACAGATATATGTAAAGATGTTCAACCTCTCTAGCAATTGGGGAAATGCACATCAAAACTATGAGATACCACCTCACACCTGTTAGAGTGGCTGTGATCAACAAGAGAGGCAATAACGAGTGTTGGAGAGGTCGTGGAGAAAAGGGAGCCCTCATTCACTGCTGATTGGAATGTACACTGGTACAGCCACTATGGAAAGCAGTTTGGCAGTTCCTCAAAAAATTAAGAATAGAGCTACCATACTGCCCAGCAATCCCTCTACTGGATATATACTAGAAAATATGTATTCACAAAGATACATGCACCCCTATGTTCAGTGCAGCATTATTCACGGTGGCTGAGACATGGAGACAACCAAAGTTCCCTGCGATAGAGGACAGGATCGAGAAGATGAGGGACATGTGCACAATGGATACGACTCAGCCATAGAAAGGATGAGACGCTGCCATTTGCAACCACATGGATGGACCCTGAGAATATTATGCTAAATGAAATAAGTCAGTCAGAAAAAGCTAAGAACCATATGGTTTCACTCATATGTGGGATATAAAACTGAAAGCAACAAATGAACAAGCAAGATAAACAAAAAATCATAGACACAGACAACAGTATGGTAGTTATTAGAGGGAAGGTGGGGTGGGGTAGTAAAGGGTAAAGGGGGTCAAATATATGGTGATGGAAGGAGAGTTGACTTGGGGTAGTGGGTACACGATGCAATATACAGATGCTGTGTCATAGAATTCTACACTGGAAACCTATATAATTTTATTAGCCAATGTTACCCCAATACATTAAATTTTTAAAAGAATATAATAGTGAACAAGACTATGTATGATCTCTGTCATCATAAAGCATATATTCTAGTGGAGCAGTTAGATATCACATGAATCACAATACGAAATGAGAAACTGGTAAATGTCATGAAGGAAGCCAACAAGATGCTTTGAAAGAAAAATTGAGTGGGTAGTATATTGGACAAGTAAGCAGTGGCCTAAAAGATAGGTAAGAGCCAGCAAGAAATGAGCTTTTCCAAAAGATAAACTCTACAAAACCCCTGAAGCAAGAAAGAATTTGTCATGTTGAAGGAACTGAGAGGCAGCCAGTTTAGATGGAGCAGAATAGGCACAGGGGAGAGGAGTAGATAAAATGGCTTAAGGGTAAACTAGGTTGGACTTGTAAGGGACTTTGGCTTTTAAGAACACTGAGTGAGATCAGGAGCTATTGCAATTTTGAGAAGAGAAGTAACATAATCTGACTGAAGTTGTTAAAGGACCCCTTGGCTACTATATACATAATGAACTGAAGGGAAATGAATGTGGAAAAGGTAGTTCAGTAACCATTCATGAGATGATGATGGCTTAGACTAGAAAGTTGAAAGTAGGTGGAGATATTGGATAGATTTGAGATACTTTTAGGAAGTAGAACTGACAAGTCAATATATACTCAGTTGATGCTACAGAAGAAAATACCTTCTCAATCTTATGAATAGCTTCAGTCCACATACTTCCAGCCTTGCAATTAGCAAGCATTCAAGAAATTATTGAGTTGAATCTCTTGAACATTAGTGCATTGAACATTAGGTTCTGCTCTTGCATCAGTGCCATATGGTGTGAAAAAAGAAGCAGGCCTTCCTCACAAATATAGGCTTAATAGTTTTGCTTCAGCAGTGGAGGATGGTGGACAGAGAAGGCAGGAAAAAAATTCGCCCATTTTGCAAGGCACCAAAGTGAAAAGAGGGACCTATCCAGAAGTCCCTATGCCTAATCATGTCTATCAAATCACATACTATGATGTGTGTAGCAAAAGGGAATACGATGCCTCAGCAGTGCCCCTTCCCAAAGAAACAAACACATGCTTCATAACACAGGCCATGATGTTTCTCAGGGCAAAAGGTATCACACTGGGATGCCAAGCAAATTTTTTCAAGTGTCTCAAATTGTCAAACTCTGGTCAAGACTTTACTCTCCTTCTGACTCATCACAGCAAATATGCTCCCTCACATCATTCCAGGATCCCTCAAAATTTTATATTCAGTCAGGAAAGATATTAATTGCAGTTTAACTATAGGTTTTATTGAAAGGCTCTGGTCGTTTCCGCTTGCTTGCTCTCAAGGATTGCTAGGGGTATTGTATTAAGCACATACTCTTTTTCCTCCTATTCCAGTTATATTTCTTACGGTATCTATGTTCTGAATTTCCAAATTGTTTCTGCCTCTTCTAGTTTTCCTTTCAATTTATCAAAGAAACAGAGACAGGCAGTGGTTTCAAAAGCAGTTTGGAAACTGTTAATCCCTAAATGTATGTGGTTATTATGGTGATGTTGATGATGATGATGATGACGATGATTATGGCAACATGATTGTGATATCAATGTTACTGATTAAATACAGGCCCATAGCTGATTGCAATACCCGTTTTCCTTTCTGCCATGCCCACGACATCTTTATTAATGCTTTGAAAACAAATACAGTTTTGAACCAATACTACTTTAAACAAGTCAAGAAAAATACAGTGGTATATACAACTCAAGCTGTTTCTAATCACACGGTATGCTATATACTCTATCAGCTGCATCCACATCTGAAAATTGAGGATGCTTGACTCTTGCAACTGACCTTGATGAGTTTCATATATTCCTAGAAACAAAGTTCTGAACAAATGACAACAAATGAATAGAATTATCAAGCAGAACTATGAAATCATGCCTCTGTAGCAAATCAAGTTGAAAGGGCATTCATTTGTTTCACAACATGTCTTCCTATTTCAACTAATAAGCGCTTTGTTGACAGCCCTCCCTTAGAGGTATTTTCAAAGTGAAGGCTCTTCCGCTGTTTCTGGAAGCCAAGTCCTGCACTTCTACTGAGTGTATGCACTTCCTGGGTATGCTATTAGATCACCTACCCTTGTTTTCTCACATGAGTACCTCAGCAATCAAAGTCATTCTTATTGAAGATAAATTATAAAGTACTTTTTGTTTAATATCATATCATTTCAATAAATGCAAAATTGGACAACATTCAAAATCATTTACTGAACCTCATGCTAGGCACCATGAACTACAGTGGGACAAGGATAGACTACATATATAATTTACAAAGCCACGGGGAAAACGAAAATGCAGGGCCCTTGTTCAAAAATCATTATGAATTTTAAGATGGTGACAGCAGATTATTAAATCAAGTAAGGGATTCCTCTAAATGCGGGGCCCTATATGACCACAAAGGTTGTACACCCTGCCTGGGGCTCTGTAAAAGTACAGAAAGGGAGTGGGAAATTAAGGAAAAGCTTCCTGCCAAGGGTTGAGGGAGGGGAATTATAAGTCATGTTTAAAATTTTAGTTTTTAGATTTTATTCTAAGGGCAATGAGAGGCATTTAAAGTTTCAAATAGGGGGTGGGACATGATGATTTTTGTACACCTGAAACTTATATAATTTTATTAACCAACATCACCTGAATAAATTCAATATAAAATTTAAAAATTAAAAATAATTTAAAAAACAAACAAATAAAGACCTTAAAAATCCCCCCAAATCACCCTGGCCATTGGATGAATTTAAGGTAAGAAAAAGAACAGTATATTTGAGGACTACTGTTCTGAAAGCCTGGCTTATGACACATACAAAAAAGTCTTAGGTAATGCTTCTTTCCTTAGCTTGGCCAAAAAGAAAGGTAGTAAGAATTATGAAAATATTTTAATTCTCATCCTTATCTGGACTCAGAAGTTTTGGATAAGGGCTTACAGAACTGTATAATTCCTGATTTTACACACAAAGAAACCCAAGTTCCAGAAAAGAGAAGTGTATTGTTTGAGGTATCATAGCTAGGTTGAAATCAGATTTCTTATTTTCCATATTAATGCTATTTCCACTATACTGCGCTACCACCCTATAGATAACTTTAATACACTGTTAAAGTTAAAAGATAATGAACTAAAAAGATAACTATCACTGCTGATCTATGATGAATGCTTTCCTTTCAAGGTCATACTGACATGAGATGCTAGCAATATCTACCCCCTTCTGGTTTCATTTAGAAAAGGGGAACTATATGTCTCTGTTGACCTAGCCAGACACTTGGTATACCAGCAAGTTGCTCAAAGAAGGCTATATTAGATGTATATAAATAGAGAATAGAGACAGCAGCCTTGCCATGGAGTTTATAGAAAGTAGTCTGACCATTCTTGCACAGTGGATCTGTTATTTAATGTATATTGTGAATGTACAATACTTTTTTTTTTTTTTCCAAGAACCCTTTTGGACTTCAACAAATTCAAAATATTAAGGTGAACATTTAATGATGATGAATGGAAAACACAAAATTCTTGCCAGCATTTAATCTCCACCATGGGAGTCAAAGTGATATCACTGTGCCCACATGACAACTAAAAGACCCAAATATGCTGAAAAAGCATCAACATGTTTTTGAGAAGATAGTAGTTATTTTAAGAGGAGTCTGTCCAAAAGAAAATGTGCAGCTGCACAAGGTAGTCTTATATATTACTCTGTGAGATCTGATTTTCATTTAGATCAAATGACTGCTCTAAATTAATTTAACTTATTTTCCATTCAAAATTTCCTAATACTTTGAGGAAAAGTAAAGTTACAACTGTTAATGTATTGGTTCCATTAGCAGAGGAATTTCCCAAAGAATTAAAAGGTGCTAGTAGCATTGGGGCCTTAAGATGCTTCAAATAGAATATTCAATAATTATTTCATTCACCTAATTCATGGAGCAGAAATGTACTTAATTTATGGTGCACAAATAATTTATATGTATACTCAACACAGGATGTCATTGTGCAGCCATATCAAAGAGGAGGTAGTTTGAAACCAAAGGGGAGGTTATGAACATTTTTTGCCCAATTATGTGTTATTAAATTTTTCAAACATACAAATGGTACAATGAACACTTCTGTATACCTAACAGTGTTCTAGATTCAACTATTGTTATCATTTTGTTATATCTGCTTTATGTCTCTATGCATGTTAATGTGTGTTTTCTGAACTATTTAAAAGTAAGCTGCAGGTATTGTGATACTTTATCCTCAATAGTTCATCAGGTATTTCCTAAGAATAAGGTAGTTTCCATACAAGTCCACAAGACTATTATCATGCTTAAAAAATTAACAATAATCCCCTAATATCATATTTAGTCCATCTTCAAATTTACCCAATATTACAAATAATGTATGTATTTTAGAGCTGGTTTTTGATACCAGGATCCAACTGAGTATGAATTTATTTTTAGATGTGTACTTTAAAATTACTGTTCAGATTTAGATATTCAGCAGACAGTTCAAAGTACAGGCCTGGAGTTTAAAAGGCAGTCTACAGATAGAAAGGACATTAAAGAAAGTGGAGAAAAGAGATGAGAAGCTATAGATATCAGTGAAACAAAGGAAGGACCTAAGGCCAACTCATGTGATGAGAGTAGAGAAGGAAAGAGTACATTGGAGATTTGAAATATATAGCAAAGAATTAGAACAGCTTCTGTGTGCAGTCTAAGAGAGTAGAAGTCAGATTATCAAAGTTGACTGTTTCAGTTCAACAAATGTTAATTAAGCATTTATTATACTTCAGGCACTCTGAGGGATGCTAGGTTATAAAGACAAACAAGCCAGATTTCACCTCCTTTCTAAAAAACAACAGTATCCTCCTACCTTGGACAACACACACTGCAGGTTTTCCTCCTGCTTCTCTATCCTCCTCAATCCCCTTTTCTTCTGTGGTTCCCTTTTAAAATTTAAGGCTACCTTCTCTTCTTACTTAACACATTGTCTTTCAGTGATCATCTTCTCATGGACCTTACAAGCCTGTAGGGTGAGACAGGCAAATAAACAAGCAATTAAAGAGTGGTAAGGGATATGATAGGTGAAGCACCAGTTGCTAAAAAATCATAACCCCTCTCTTGCCAGACTCATATAATAAAGAGGTAAAAACAAATATTTAAAGTAAAAACTGTGGCCGTTTCCTTTCTAGGATGTATCATTCATATCAGTGGTGAAATGAGTCTTATGCCTGTGACAGGTGGAGGAGGGGGACAAGGAAGAACCCTGAAGATATATATCACAGTGAGCACAGCACATATGAATCTTTTGATATGCAAAAATGGCTTGGGAAAAATAAACTAAAAAAATTTTTACATAATACAATGGAACCTTTTGTTTTGCTTTTGTTTGTTTGTTTGTTTCTGTTGAGGAGGCATTGAGAGAGGGAAAGTAGAGAGGGCAAAGTAATTCAGGATGAGGCTGCATCCCAGGTTGGCAGGTTGGCCATGAGCTTCTTAACAACAAGATTACAATTCTTTATTTTTAAATTGTACTGCATTGCAGCCACCCAAACCCCTTTCATCTCCAGAAGTCATGAATCAAACCTGCTGCATACACAATGGCCTTGTGTGATTGGGTTTTTGGTTTTGGTTTTGTGAAAATTAAGGGAAAGTGGCTCAGTTTTTACAGCTGGGGAAATGTGGCACAGAACCAGGACAGGGAGATGATCCATCAACTGAACTAATTCAGCAGAGACCAAAACTGAGGTCTACAGGCAATGAGGAAAAACATTAATCATACCCTAAAGAATCTAGAGACATTTTTGGAAGTGTGTAGAACTCCTACTGCACGTAGGATGGGGTTTGAATCTTTTCCATTTAAATTTCAAAGGCCAGTTTATCTCAGCAGACTCTGATTATACACAAATCCAACTGACTGCAGGACATCCCTCGGTAGAGGATGTCCACTCAGTTCACGCCTTCACCAGGCCAACTCCAAATTAGCTTGAAGGTTTCAGCCTAGATGTCACTTCTTCTAGGAAGGCTTCTGTGATCATCCCCTCTAACTAATCTGGGTTATGTGGCTCTCCTATATGTTTTCTTAGCAACTTACTTCACCTATCATATTCCTTACCACTCTTTACTTTGTTTGTTTAATTTGCCTGTCTGTCTGTACCAGCTTGTAAGGTCCGTCTGGTTCACAGCTATATTCTTACCATCGAATATCAAGCCTGTTGTATAAAAGCCAGTACAGAAATAGTTTCTAAATGAATGAATAACATGCCTGGAACATTTTTTTCAATTTATAAATTACTTCATCTCATTTTTACTTCACCACCCTGTGAGAAAGATATTATCATTTTGAAGCAAAGTTCTGTGATTTTTACATTTAAGTTCAACATAGACTACATTGGTGAAGTTTTACTTAATTTAGGTAGTAATTATCTGAAATACTAACATCAGATTTTAGACAATTTTATAGGAAATTTGACTTCTATAAATCTTTCAAAAATAGTGTAATAATAACTAACAGCTAATAAAATGTCCCAAAGGAAAGGTCACCCTGTTAGATGCCCTTTAACAAATACAGGACACTCTGCTGTGCGTAGCAGAAAATTTTTGCATTCATAAATGTTGTGCTAAAGTCCCACAAAAAGCTTAATAGTCTTAAGTGGATTAAATACACCTCCTATGATCTGATTTATGTCATGAATGTGCCAAGTAAAACCTTTCTCCACAGAGAAATCAGATTGTAAACTTTAGCTGAACTCTGATAAAATTATCATAAACTCCAAAGTAGTAGAGCCCAAATTAATGAGATTTTGCTTTAAGCTCTTCTCATGAAAGGGCCAGTCAATGTTTTTTAAACATTTTAAATGTATCAAAATTGTTAAAATGTGACTACTAGAAAACTTAAAATTCCCTATTTGATTCCTATTACATATTTGG
Organism: Miniopterus natalensis; assembly: GCF_054644295.1. Taxonomy (NCBI): domain Eukaryota; kingdom Metazoa; phylum Chordata; class Mammalia; order Chiroptera; family Miniopteridae; genus Miniopterus; species Miniopterus natalensis. Next base: position 1,066,080 of record NC_142103.1, on the reverse strand, counting down.
TGTAGTTCCCTGTTCTAAAACATACTCTACTGTTCAATTCAGATAGGACAAAGAATGTACAATTTATATAAAATTATATTTATGATTTTAAAATGTCTTATTTATCCCAAACAGTAAATTTAATTATTTGGGCTACATGGTTTCCGAATGCACACACAATTCTAACATGGTTAGGTGTAATTTTTCAATGCACAGAATATCAGCTGTAGAAAATTAAAAGTTAGTCTTGTGGGTTGGGGCTGGGGTTGGGGGCTGGAATACAAGGGGGATTGTGCACCCAAAGAGAAGAGGAACAAGGGAAGAGATGATTGCAACTGGTATCTCTGAGTAATGAAAGCAAGCTAGAGAGAGAACTTTACAAAGCAGGTACCAGAATTCACATAGTGTGACAGGCTGGGGCCACTAAGTATAGGGATGAATTGTTCCACATGTCTTGATAGATCCTGAGGAGAGCTCTGTGTCACTGATGCTCATATTCACCCTCGTGCTTAAAAGAAAGAAATAGTGTGGTTTATTCTGTTCAATGTAGAAGGCAGAGGAATATACAATTCATTTAAGCAAACTTTGGTACTTAAAGGGTAGCTCATTTCCTACCAAAGTTTAACAAATGAGGTGTTACAAGGAAAAAAAGAAGCCTCCATGAATTACAACATATAACTAACATACATCTCCCAACAGTCAACACAGGCTTGAAAGTATTCTGTGCCTATAGCCTGTGAACTTGGCAAGTGAACACAAGACTTGCTCCATAATTCATTCATTCCATACGGCTGTAAGTTGAGTCTGTGTTCTGACAAGTATTTCCTGAATCAAAGCAGCTGTCTAGAAACTAAGTCCAGATCGCTGTATAACTGTGGAATTGTATAATACAACAGACACATTTCAAGGCTAGAAGTTGCAGCAGGGAAGTGGGGAGGAAGGGGTGGGGCAATCATGGGAGGCCCAAAAGGGAGACCAATCGGGAATAGAAAAGTAGTAGCAGGGAATGTAGTAGCAGCTTCTTTGCCAAGAAGAAATCATTGTGGGTCCTCACTTTCGGCCCTGGAGCACACCAGACCACCACAGCTATTGGTGTAGAAGGAATGCGTTCAAGAAACAAAATTTCCTTCAGGCAGTGCTTATTATTCTTTCCCACTGGTAGTATTCTGAACATGTAGGCAATATTATGCAACCTTTAATATGAACCATATTAGAAGTGATTAAAAACAGACTTGGGCATTTCTCTTTCACTAGAGTTATAATTCAAAACCTCTCAGGTGGTACAATATAAACAGGAGAAAATGCATTTGGTAGAAGGATGTTGGCACATAATGAGCCCTGTCAATTGGTTTCCATAATAAAGCTACTGTTCTTTGGAGTATGACCACCAGAACAGCCTAAGAAAACTGTTATTATATGGCCACAGTGGTTGCATTGATTTTCCTTGCATATTAGTTTTCATAGTATATATTGAGCATAGGGTTAAAATACCTTACGTGGTATGTTTAAAGAATACATGCAAGGGCCACGGTGAACTATTTCTTATGGTAAGATCATGAGACTAAGAAAAAGATTTGTTGTACATCTTTGTGTAAGTTGGTTTGCCAGTATCCTCTTCTAAAATGACAAGGTTCAACACAATGACCTCTAAGTATCTCCTGTTATGGCTCTAATAACACCTAAGATATGGTGCACAGAAACTTTTATGAATAGCATTAGGCAGAACTTATGCCATCATTGATCCCAATGACACACTTTCAGTCACTAACACTAACATTACTACATGGTGTTGCCTTAGAACAGAATGTCCTTTGTGACTGATGGCAATATGCTGTCTGGATATCTAGATGTGGCTGGTAACATGCCAACTTTTAATGGACTGTTCAATTTTTCTGATGCATTTTATGAAAAGATTAAGCATATCTTGTTTCAATGCCTTCCACATTCCTTTCCCTAGAAGCCCCCTGTTACCTCATTTAGGGACAGTCTTACTTCCCATGTGACTAATATCTCAATCATAAATTCAGACAGGTCTCTTCATATGTGAGTGGTGCTTGGTGACCATTTGAGAATGAACCAAGGATGGAGACAAAAGATACTTATGGCAGTCACCCTCTTTCTTATAAAAAGGCTGAGATTTCATTGCAGTTTAGGTGACAGGGTACAACCATTGACTCATTTTTAACTCCCCTTTTCCTGACAGAATGTCCTGCCTCTGCCTTGAACCCTTCCTTCTCTAATTCTACCAAAATCATATTTATGTTTTTCAGTACATTACATTTTGGTTTGCAATAAAATTTTCTTATTGTCATCCCCAAATCTACTTTTGTTAATGTCCTCAAGTATATTTCTATGACTTCCATGAAATTTTTTTTTTTTTGTTTGGCAAACATTTAGTTTATTATTAAGCAAGAAAACAGAAAATACAGAGAAATAAAATTAAAAATAACCCTAATCCTACCACCTCTGGAATTTCTACTGCTAACATTTGGAAAAGTTTCTGAGGATGATTTGAATCATTGTAAGGCTTTCCTCCAGTTAACAATGGCAGGACTCAATGTACGCTGCTCTATCTAAACATGGCACTAAACCAACCATCTTTCCAACACTTGACAGCACCAAGTTTATCTCTGCGTCAGGGCTTTTGCACTACCCATTTCCTGTGCTTCAAAGACCTGTCTTACACTTTCTCGATATAACACTTATCATCACCTGATATTTTCTTCTTTATTTCTTTAGTTTTTTATTGTCTGTCTCCTTAACTAAGCTCCATGAATACAGAGACTGTGTGTGTCTTGTTCCTCAGTAGACTCTCTAACACCTAGCATAATACTTGACATATATTAGGTGTTCAGTAATAGTTTGAAAGTCACAGGACAAATCAGCCACAATACTGTTTCTCAAGGAGTTCACAAGCGTGCACTGTGGTTAAATGCTCTGAGTGAAGTTGTATGGGCTACAATTCTTCTGGCTGAAAGTGACAAAAACTGAACCCATACCAGCTTGAACATAAGAGTTATAGACTACCTCTCAGCTCTGGCTGGGTGGCTCAGTTGATTGGAGTGTTGTCTCGATATGCAAGGGTTGTGGGTTCGATCCCCAGTCTGGGCATATACAAGAGGGAGTGCATGGATGGGTGGAATGAGTTGATGTTTCTCTTTCTTTTCTCTCTCTCTCTTTCTCTCTCTCTCTCTCCTTTCCTCCCCCTCTAAAATCAATAAGAGAAGAGAGAGGGGGGTAAAAAAGACTGCCTGTCAGAATCAAAGAATGATCTTCAGAGATTTGGACTGGAAGCTTCTTGCTGTTGAGTTTCCAAGTCTCTTTTCTTCTCCAATTCCTGCTATCAATCACTGATTTTTGCTTGACTCCATTCTGTTCTAATGCCAGTAGAATTCCTCCTTGTTATAAAAATTAGGGTTTAATTAACCCTCAATTCTAATCCTTCCAACTTACCTCTGGACCAATCAATGTGTCCAGAAGAATAGGGTATTATAATTGGCTTGGTTTCAATTATGTACCCACCTATGAACTGCAATGAAGGGAGAAAAAATTCCCCAAAGGAAGGTGAGGACAGGTTGCTGGAGAGGTATAAAGAACAAATATCCAAACAAAAGACAGCAGGTGTTGGTGATGCTAGAGAGAAATTGAATGCAAAATGGTGCAGCTGCCATGGAAAACAATATGAATATTCCTAAATATTTAAAAATAACTACTATATAATCCAGAAAGCACACTTTGGGGTATTTATCCAAAATAAGTAAAATTAGGATCTCAAAGAAATAAAAGCAAGCACTCCCATATTCACTGCAGCACTATTCAAAATAGCTGAGATGCAGAAACAGTGTAAATGCCAATCAACAAATGAATGGATAAAGAAAATTTGGTATGTACATACAGTGAATATTATCCAGCCTTAAAAGTGAAGAATGAACCATCATAACATTATACTGTGACATAAGCAGTCACAGTAAGACAAATACTACATGGTTCTATTTATATGAAATGTCTAAAATAGTCCAATTCACAGAATCAAAAAGTAAAATGGTGGCTGCCAAAGGCTTGGGAGCTAATGTCCTCTAAAACAGTAATCTGATATTAGTCATATTACATTATGCTAAATAATCCAGTATTATTAATAGGAATATATTTATATTATATCACTGGCAAATTTCTTAATATTGAAACAAGTGATATATTCCTCTTTCTGGCTTTCTCGTATAGTGTTTATATGGGAGAAGCTAGAGAGAAAGCCAGAATTTTTAAAATATCCTGACTATAACAAAGTCAATATCAGATTTTTTATGATTTAGAAGTCAATTAAAAGGTATAAATGATTTTAAAAGGTAGAAATAGATAAAATTTCTCTTAAGAAACTTACTCATAGCTAAAATCAGAATAACTGGTTATTCTTTCCAAAATCAGTCATAAGCCATCCAGCTGATCATGAAGAATAATGTTGAAAAATGTTTATGCCCAAAAGGTGGAACAAACTTTACAAATCCAAGAAATAGGAAAAACATCCCATCACCCTAGAGGCATTGTTGGAATTTGATAGAATCCATTATAGTTCTGACAAAGATTAATATAAAGCTTCATGTAAAACAACACTTAAATAAGGGAGAGCCCAGCCAGGTGTGGATCAGCGGTTGAGCAACAACCTAGGATCCAGGAGATCTCAGTTCGATTACTGGTTAGGGCACATGCCCGGGTTGCGGGCTCAATTCCCAGTCCAGGACATGCAGGAGGCAGGTGATCAATGACTCTCTCATCATTGATATTTGTATCTCTCTCTGTCCCTCTTCCTTCCTCACTCTGAAATCAATAAAGATATATTTAAAAAATTAAATTAAATTAAAAAATAAGGGAGAGACTACTTGCCTTCCTAATATTCATTCTCCCCTTCATTTTAATAAAAGAACCCTACATTTAAAAAATTTTATTGATTGATTTTAGAGAGACGGGGCGCGAGGAAGAGAGAGACAGAGAGAGATTTTAGTTGTTCCACTTATTTATGCATTCATTGGTTGATTTTTTTTTATGTCTTTATTGATTTCAGAAAGAGGAAGGGAGAGAGAGAGAGAGAGACATCAATAATGAGAGTCATTGATCAGCTGCCTCCTGCACACCCCCTACTGGGGATCAAGCCCACAACCCAGACATGTGCCCTGACCAGGAATCGAACCACGATCTCCTGGATCATAGGTTGATGCTCAACCGCTGAGCTATGTCAGCCAGGCCATTGGTTGATTCTTGTATGTGCCCTGACCAGGGACTGAACCACAACCTTGGCATATTGGGATAATGCTCTAACCAACTGAGCTACCTCACCAGGGCAAAATAATCCAAATTTTTAAGTTGGATACATTTTTCTTAGCTAAGAAAACTACATTTCCAAAAACTTGCTACAGCATGGAATGGCCATGTGACCCAGTTCAAGACAAGTGGAAGTCTGGTATGGTATTTTCAAGAAAAATGGAGGTGACACCCTCTTTGTTCCCTCCTCCCCTTTAATGGTGCAGGGAATATAGATGCAACTACTGGAACCATCTTCTCTGAGGGAACTTTGGGAATCTAAGCCAAGCATAGGTGAGCAACAAAGTAAGAAAAGCATCTTATGGTGGCAGCCTGGACAGGACTCTTTCACACTGGGTGCTGACCATGGGAAAGGCTGTCCCACAGTGTATGGCTCCCAAATAGAAAGGGGCCAGAGGGCTGCACTAAATAGCCACATACAGGGACCATCTGCCTTCCTGTAAGGCACTGTGTAGAAACCCAGAAAGCATTTGATCTGTGTGGTGCAGGGAAGGAGAAGAGAGCTCTCCCACTGCCAAAGAGGGTCTGGAGCCACCAGCAGGGTGGATTGGTACTCAAGCTACCTGAGCTGCCTGTGAAGCAAATTGGGGATTTTAAACATGCTCTGAGGCAAGCCAGGATAGCATAAAAGGAGCTGCCCCAGCTTTACTGAGATCAGCTGTGCAGGTGAGCTGCGTGCAGCTGACTTTGTGACCCCTCCTGCTTGGTACTGAGGCACGGGGGCGAAGGGACCTTGCAGGGTGGGTTCTCTGCCTGTGTGTTGCTTTGTGTGCTTTTGTGTTTTTGATAGCTGAACAGGCATCCACCTTCCTGGCTTGCACTGGGGAGACAGAGCAGTGAAAGCTGAGATTTGTGCCTGCATTGTGGAGAGTTTGAAATAAGTGCCCTGTGTGATCAGCCAACCAGATCTGGGAAAGAAGGGTCGGAGCACGTCTACCTCTCCTGCAGGCTAGGAGCACCACCCCCAACAGGAAAGGGGCTGGTTCAGCTCACTGAAGCCCCAGATATCCCCAGCAGGGCACAGTCCTGAGGGGGAAGGGAGAACAGCTCAGAGGATGACAAGAATAAGACTGTCAGGGACTATTGTTTGGGAACTGGAGGAAAAGCTTAAAATCCCTTTGGAGACTGGGAAGGCAAAGGGCTCACCAGAATTCTTTTGTAACTGAACACACTGAGCCCAGGCTGCTGAAACTGCCCATACAGAAAAGGCAACAGACTGAATTCAACCTGAACCTACAGCAGGCCATTGTATGGGGAACTAGAATCGGAGGATAGGGTAGGGACTGAGGAGTTGGCTTTGAAGCAGACACTAATTTTTCCACAGTGAGTGCCTGAGCAAAACCTCTAATCAAGGGGAGCAATATCTGGAGCTACAGTAGCCATCCTGCACCCTAAAGACTCTAAAGAAGACTCTGGTGTAAGACCAGGCAACCACAAGGGGGAGGCAAAATAGCTGACAAGTGGAGGTGGTCCACAGAGAACCTCAGATTAGCCAACAACCTAAGGACACCAGAGCCAAACCTACACAGTTCCTTGCACTGCCTGATACACAAGTACCTCCCAGAAGAACTGAAATCAGCATACAAAACAGTGAGCCTCAGACAACATAAGCTGCCTAGATGAAACTCACTTGATTGACTTTTTTTTCTTTTTAGAAAAAAGAGAGAAAAGAAAATAATTTTTCTTTTTAAATTTAAAATGTTTTTTTAATTTTTAAATTTTTAAATTATTTTTTAAATTTGTTTTGCTTTGCTTGTTTTGTTTTGTTTTGTTTTCTGTTCTTTTTATCAAGATTTTCTTGAAATTCTCTGCTTAATTACTGGGATATTATCATTATAACCAATAATTTACTACTTTTCTCTATTGCTTCCCCCATATCTCTTATTGAACTTCCTGCCTGCCCTTGCTTGATCTCTCTCTCTCTCTTTGTCCATTGGCATAACTTTTTTTTTTCTTTTTTTCTCTTCTTTTTTTCCCTTTATTCTCTGTCTTCCTGTCTTTTTGTTTGTTTGTTTCTGTTTGTTTCTTTATTGTATTTTTCTTTTTTCTTTTTCAACTATTTTCCTATTCCTACATTATACCCTTAATTTTTTGCTCACCCTTCTTTCAGAATCTTTTCTCTGCCCCTTTTATCTTACACTAGCTTCTCTATTTTTTACTTTTGATTATATTTTATTATTATTTTTTTGTTACTATTAGTAATATCCTTTTTTCTCTCTATTTTCTTTTCTCTTTTTCTTCTTTTTTTTTTTTTTTGCTTTAGCATTTGTGTTCTCACTGCACTCTCCCAATTCTACTTTCACTTGGGATATTTCCATTGTGATTGTCAGGATACTTTGTAAGACACTGCCTGTTTCCTGGCAATTTGGTTGTATTTTGTTTGCCTTGCCAGTACCTATACAACAGCTCACGTGACATGGTTGGAGCTGAACCACACAGTTAGCCAACCTGAGAGGAGAGTCCTCCCAAGAATGGGTCAACAACAATCTAGACCCAATCACAACAGGAGAGCCCAAAGAACCCACAAAAGGGACACCCACAAAAGGGACATGCCTAGAGCAAATAGCTCAGAAGTATAAATGCACTTCTGGGCTCCACTGACCATACACTACAAAATCCCACCCCACAAGACTGGGACTCAGCAAATGTATCTAATATATAGATACAAACACTAAGTGCCACCAAAATGGGGAGGCAAAGAAATAACCCCCAAAGTAAAGTAAAGGAAAAATCACCAGAAAAGGACCTTGATGAGATGGAGTTAAGCAAGTTATCAGAAATAGAGTTCAGAGTAATGGATATAAAGATGCTCAAGGAAATTAATGAGAACAACAAGACACTTAATGGAAAGGTCCAGGAACTTAGTGAAGGCATGAAAAAAGAGCTATATATAATAAATGAGAACCAGGCAGAAATAAAGAATACTCTATCTGATATCGAGAATATACTGGAAGGAATTCAAAGCAGGCTCAATGAAGCAGAGGACAAAATAAGTGAATTAGAAGATAAGGTAGAAAAAAACACTCAATTAGAGCAGCAAAAAGAAAAAAACACTTAGAAAGCATGAGAAGAGTCTAAGGGACTTTTGGGACAACATGAAGTGAAACAACATTCACATTATAGGGGTCCAGAGGGGAAGGAAAGAGAGCAAGGGATAGAGAACTTGGTGGAGGAAATAATGACACAAAACTGCCCCACACTGGTGAGGAAGAAGGCCATGCAAGTTTGGGAAGCACAGAAGGTTATAAACAAGAGGGACCCAAAGAGACTCACTCCAAGACATTATAATTAAAATGGCAAATATTGAGAACAAAGAGAGACTATTAAGGGCTGCAAGAGAGAGACAATCAGTGACCTACAAAGGAGCCCCCATAAGGCTGACAGCAGATTTCTCAACAGAAACACTTCAGGCCAGAAGGGAGTGGCATGAAGTTCTCAAAGTAATGAAAAGCGAGAACCTGCAACCAAGACTGCTTTATCCAGCAAGGCTATCATTTAAAACTGAAGGCGAAATAAAGAGCTTCTTAGACAAAAAAAGGCTAAAGGAGTTCAGTACCACAAACCAGCATTGCAAGAAATGCTAAAAGGACTGCTCTAAGAAAGAGAAGGAATAGTGAGAGAAAGGTACATCAGCATAAAGGGGGAAAATGGCATTAAATAAGTTTATATCAATAGTAACCTTAAATGTAAATGGAATAAATGGTCCAATCAAAAGACATCGGGTAGCTGAATAGATAAGAAAACAGGACCCAAATATATGTTGTCTACAAGAGACCCACCTGAGAGCAAAAGATTCACACAGGCTGAAAGTGAAGAGATGGGAAAAAAATATTTCATGCAAATGGAAACGAAAAAAAGCTGGAGTAGCAATATTTATCTCTGACGAAATAGACTTCAAAATAAAGACCATAACAAGAAACAAAGATGGTCACTACATAATACTAAATGGATCAATCCAACAGGAGGAAATAACCCCTATAAATATATATGCACCCAATATAGGAGCACCTAAATGTAAAAAAAAATCTTGGTGGACTTTTTTTTAAAAAAAATATATCTTTTATTGATTTCAGAGAGAGGAAAGGAGAAGGAGAGAGAGAGATAGAAACATCAATGATGAGAGAGTCATTGATCGAGCCCGCAACCCGGGCATGTGCCCTGACCGGGAATCAAACCCCAATTGCCTGGATCCTAGGTTGATGCTCAACCACTGAGCCACACCCGGCCTGGCTCTTGGTGGACTTTAAAGGGGAGATCAACAGCAACACAATCATAGTGGAGGACTGTAGCACCCCACTGTCATCACTGGACAGATCATCAAGACAGGAAATCAACAGGGAAACACAGACCTTAACTGACACACTAGATCTAATGGATTTAATTATCATTTACAGAACTTTTCATCCCAAAGAAGCAGAATACACTTTCTTCACAAGTGCACATAGAACATTCTCAAAAATAGACCACATGTTAGGGCACAAGACAAGTCTCTACAAATTCAAGAAGATTGAAATCATATCAAGGATCACAATGCCATGAAACTCGAAATCAATCTCTATAAAAAACTCAAAAATATTCAAACATATGGAGGCTAAATAGCATGTTATTAAACAATGAATGGGTTACCAATGAGATCAAGGAAGAAATCAAACACTTCTTGGGAAAAAACAAAAATGAACAGACAACAACCCAAAATCTATGGGACAAGGCGAAAGCAGTCCTGAGAGGAAAGTTCATATCATTACAGGCCTATCTCAAGAAACAAGAAAAAGATCTACTGAACCAACTAAAACAACAACTAAAAGAACTAGAACAAAAACAGCAAGAAAAGCCTCAAGGAAGTAGAAGGAAGGAAATAATAAAGATCAGAGCAGAAATTAATGAAATAGAGAATAAAAAACTATACAAAATCTCAATGAAACCAAGAGCTGGTTCTTTGAAAAGTTAAATAAAATTGACGAACCTTTTGCCAGACTCACTGAAAAACAAAGACAGAGGACCCAAATAAATAAAATTAGAAGTGAAAGAGGCTATATAACAACTGACCCAACAGAAATACAAAGGATTGTAAGAAAATACTATGAGCAACTATATGCCAACAAACTGGGCAACATGGGTGAAATGGACAAATTCCTAGAAACATACAACCTTCCAAAGCTGAATCAGGAAAAGGCAGAAAACCTGAATAGGCCGATAACAACTAATGAAATTGAAGCAGTAATCAAAAAACTCCCAGCAAACAAAAGTCCTGGACCAGATGGATTTAAAGGCAATTTTTATTAAACATTCAAAGAAGAATTAACACCTATTCTCCTCAAACTATTCCAGAAAATACAAGAGGAGGGAAAACTCCCAAACTCTTTTTATGAGGCCAGCATCATCCTAATCTCCAAAACAAATAAAGACACTATGAAGAAAGAAAATTTAAAGGCCAATATCCCTGATGAACATAGATGCTAAATTCCTCAACAAAACAATAGCAAACTAGGTCCAGGAATCCATTAAAAAGATCATACACCACGACTAAGTGGGATTTATTCTGGGGATGCAAGGCTGGTACAACATCTGCAAATCAATAAATGTGATACATCATATAAACAAAATGAAGGACAAAAATCACATGATTATATCAATAGTTGCAGAAAAAGCATTCGACAAAATCCAGCACCCATTTCTGATAAAAACTCTCAGCAAAGTGGGAATAGAGGAAACATACCTCAACATAATAAAGGCCATATAGGACAAACCTACAGCCAACATTATAATCAATGGGCAAAAACTAAAGCCATTTCCCTTAAAGACAGGAACAAGACAGGGGTGTCCACTTTCACCAGTGTTATTCAACATAGTACTGGAAGTCCTTGCCACAGCCATCAGACAGGAAGAAAGCATAAAAGGTATTCAAATTAGAAAGGAGGAAGTAAAACTGTAATTATTTGCAGATGACATGGTATTGTACATAAAAAATACGAAAGACTCCACTGAAGTACTACTGGATTTGATAAATGAATTTAGCAAGGTGGCTGGATACAAAGTTAACATCCAGAAATTGACAGCACTTTTATATATCAACAATGAACTCTCAGAAAGAGAAACAAAAACAACCACTATTTACCATTGTAACTAAAAAAATAAGATACCTAGGAATAAACTTAACTAAGGATGTAAAAGACCTGTACTCAGAAAACTACAGGACACTGAAACAAAGAGAGGAAGATATAAACAAGCGGAAGAATATACTATGTTCATGGATTGGAAGAATTAATATCATTAAAATGTCCATACTGCCCAAAGCAATCTATAGATACAAGGCAATTCCTATTAAAATGCCAACAGCATACTTCATACAGCTAGAAAAAATATTCCAAAAATTTATATAGAACCAAAAAAGACCCCTAATAACCACAGCTATCTTGAGAAAGAACAGAGTGGGAGCGATCACTTTACTGGATATCAAACTGTATTACAAAGCCATTGTCAACAAAATAGCCTGGTATTCGTATAACAACAGCATATATAGATCAATGGAACAGAACAGAGACTCCAGAAATCGACCCATGCTATTATGATCAGTTAATATTTGACAAAGGAGGCAAGAGCATACAATGGAGTAAAGACAGTCTCTTCAATAAGTGGTGCTGGGAAAATTAGACAGGTACACGCAAAAAAATGAAACTAGACCATCAACTTACACCACACAAAAATAAACTCAAAATGGATAAAAGACTGAAATGTAAGTCACAAAACCATAAAAATCCTGGAAGAAAACATAGGCAATAAAGTCACAGAAACCTCACATAGTGGAATTTTCACTGACACATCTCCTAGGGCAAGAGAAACAAAAGAAAAAATAAACATATGGGACTACATCAAACTAAAAAGCTTCTGCACAGTAAAAGAAATCGGCCTCAAAATCCAAAGGAAACCCACAGTATGGGAGACCATATTTGCCAAGGATGCATCTGATAAGGGGTTAATTTCCAAAGTGTACAAAGAACTCATACTACTCAGCAAGAGGAAGACAAACAATCCAATTAAAAAGTGGGTGAAGGACCTGAATAGACACTTCTCTGAAGAGGGCATACGGATGGCCAAGAGACATATGAAAAAATGCTCAAAGTCACTAATCATCAGAGAGATGCAAATTAAAACCACAATGAGGTGTCACTTCATACCTGTCAGAATGGCTCCATCAACAAATCAACAAATGACACGTGCTGGCGAGGATGTGGAGAATGGGGACCCTGGCACACTGCTGGTGGGAATGCAGACTCCTGTAGCCACTATGGAAAGCAGTATGGAGGTTCCTGAAAAAATGGAGCTGCCTTTTGACCCAGTGATTCCACTCCTAGGAATATACCCCAAGAATCCTGAAACACTAATCAGAACAAATATGTGCACCCCTATGTTCATAGCAGCACAGTTTACAATAGCTAAGATCTGGAAACAGCCCAAGTGCCCATCAGTAGGTGAGTGGATAAAAAGCTGTGGGACAGTCACACCATGGAATACTACGCAGCTGTAAAGAAGAAGGATCTCGTACCCTTTGGGACAGTATGGAGGGACCTGGAGAATATTATGCTAAGTGAAATAAGTCAGGCAGAGAAAGACTAACATCACATGAGCTCACTTACATGTGGAATCTAAAGAGCTTAAGAAACTGATGAACAAAACAGATTCAGTGACATGGAAGCATGGATCAGACTGATGAATCTCAGAGGGAAGGTTGGGTGGGGGGACTAACCAATGTATTTATATGCATATATGCATAAACCCAAGGGCACAGACAATGGTGTGGTGAGGGACTCAGGAGGAGTGTGTGTGTGGGGTGGAAGGGGTCAATGGGGAGAAAAGGGGACATCTGTAATATTTTGAAGAATAAAAAAGGAGAAATATAAAAATGAATCTAATATTTTATGTCAGCTCTTTATTGATTCATTGTATAATTGAATACTTTAACACCACTTTAGATGAGTCAGCTCCTAACAACCTAGCTCTAAGAGGTGAATTTATCTAATTGTTCTGTCAATGCTTATATATTTTATGTTAATGTTGGAAGGCTCTTTCATGAAAGTATTATGTTCTTATTTTTAATATGCTGGCAACCCTCCTGAGGAGGTATTATAGTTTGCACCAATGACAACAAATGAATGGAAAAACTGGAATTTTGGAATTTTTTATTGAAAAGTAGTGATACTGCTAAGACTATGACCAAGTTAAACTTAGAAAAGTTACCTTCCCTTTCTTCATAGATCAAGAAAACATATATAACAATTTCAGTGAAGGAGAGAGTATGTATCCTTCAACAGTGTAGATGGGTTTAACTTATGTCTGTACTAGATGGTCAAGTAAAGTTGACAAAACAATGATTTGACTGAATTCAGTGAACATTTTTAGTACATTGGTGATTCATTATTCATTTACACTCACCCATCGAGTGTACTATGGGTACTTACTATGTGCCAGGCAAAATGATAGCAGTTAAGTGTGTAAGGATAATACATGAAGAAAGACAAATAATCCAGTGTGGCTGGAGGAGATTTTTCTATTCACTCATTCAGCACACCACTTAATCAATCAACAATTATTGAATATCTACTGTGTAGCAAGAAAGGAGTTGTGGCTACAGAATCAAATTTAAACATAAATTTGTCCTACAAAGTATTTAATGGACTAGAAAGCTGAATATTATCTGTGTTGTAGCTAAAATATTGTCTATATATGAAGAGGACTTTTTCATACATCTAAGAAGGAAGGTTCTTGGCACTTATAGTATGTACAATAATGATAAAAAATAACTATTAATATCATTCCTCTCACATAAGGGCTAATTCTTCCTGCACAAATATGTATAGAGCATTATTCTCAAGAATACAGGCCATCGTGTCATTCATTCAATAAGTACTGATTATCAACTATGCAAGGGGCACTGTTTTACACACTTGGGGTGCAATGAATAGTGAACAAAACAGACAATGATCCCTTCCCTCAAGGAGCTTACATTATAGTGGGGAGAGAAGCAGGTAATGAATAATAAGCAACAAAGTATATAGTATATTTTAAAGTGATAAAATGTTATGGGAAAATAGAGAATAGATAGGGAGGTGGGGAGTGCCTGGGTGGAGGCTGATCACACTATTAAAAAGGATAATCAGAGAAAGCTTCACTAAGAAGGTGACATTTGAGCAAAGGTTTGAAGGAGTTAAGAAAGCTAACTATACAGATAAATGGTAGGAGAGCAGAACAGCCAATGCAAAGGCAGGAGTATTTGAAGAAGAGCTTGAGTGATTGGAAAGATGGAGTTGCTCTCAATGGAGAAAAGGAAGGATGTTGGAAGAACAGGTTTACTGGTAGAAACAATCAATTCAGGTCTGATGAATGTTGAATTTCCGATGTCAATAGTCAACCATTTGGAAATATTAAATAGAAAACTGAGCCTGGAATTTGAGAGTTGTACAGGCTGCAGACTTTCCTCCAGTCTATGTTATTTTGTTATGGCAGACATAGCAAACTCATGTAGGGGGCTACCCATCTATCGGTCTTGTGGAAGATACTGGCTTGCCTGGTATTACATAGTTTACTTCCTTCTATTGCTAGATTAGAACTCGGTTAATGTCAGGTCTAGGTTTTCTTCTGCTGTTGGGTGAGGAAGCATCAGAGTCACTTGTGTCCACTGGACACCGCTTATGAAGCACCTTTTGTGGAGGCCTTCTGTAATCTCCTAGAACTGCACAAGAGTATTGGCTTCATTTGAGTGCTTGGCAAATAACCATTGGTGGAGCTCTGACAGGATTTGATGTTACCAAATATTGACATCTGTTCAAGTGATGAGTATAAGTGATTCCTGAAAATTTCTCCTGTCTTTGCCCTTAACATAAATTGTTAAAGTGATATAATTAATTCTAGACCAGAGTCAACCTGAGGAGTGTGTCTGGGCTCAATTACATTCCAGCTTTATACTTTGAGCAAGTTCCTTATTTGTCTGAGCTTCAGCTCTCTCTGGTATTTAATGGAGGTGACACTGTATGGGGTTGCTGAGGACCACAAATGATATAAATGAATGTGTTTTATACTGGAAGAACATTCACTATAATATTAGCAGAGGTTATTTTTTATTTTCTTTACTATGTTCATCTATACTCAGATTTCAACAGAAAGCTAAAAGAAGAAAGAAAAAAAAACATGTCCTAAATTATAATGCAAATATTAGAAGTTGTTTCTATTTAATGAATTGGGTTAGGGAATCTAATAAAATAGTATTTATACAGGGCTAATTTGGGTTTGGTACACCAGAGGGAGTAGGTATGGGGGTGAAGGCTTACTAATCATATATCATTGAATGAATCACTTAACCTCAGTGATCCTCAGTTTTATCATCTATAAAACAGTAATAATAATTCCTATCTAAAAGTACTTTGTGATGATTACGTGAATTTAAAAGCACCTAGTGCAGCACTTGACACATAGTAGGTACTCAATGTCTGTTCTCTGTACTCACTAGGAGGAAGGAAGGAAGGAAGGAAGGAAGGAAGGAAGGAAGGAAGGAAGGAAGGAAGGAAGGAAGGAAGGAAGGAAGGAAGGGAGGGAGGGAGGGAGGGAGGGAGGGAGGGAGGGAGGGAGGGAGGGAGGGAGGGAGGGGGGAGGGGGGAGGGAGGGAGGGAGGGAGGGAGGGAGGGAGGGAGGAAGGAGGGAGGGAAGGAAGGAAGGAGGGAGGGAGGGAGGGAGGGAGGGAGGGAGGGAGGGAGGGAGGGAGGGAGGGGGGGAGGGGGGAGGGAGGGAGGGAGGGGGGAGGGAGGAAGGAAGGAAGGAAGGAAGGAAGGAAGGAAGGAGGGAGGGAGGGAGGGAGGGAGGGAGGGAGGGAGGGAGGGAGGGGGGGGAGGGGAGGGGAGGGGAGGAGAGGGGAGGGGAGAAAGACAAAAGAAATTATAGCTCCATAAATCCACTCTCCCTAACTTAGTGTAAATACTTTTTAATTAACAGAGAGAGCTCTAATTGAGAATGTATAAAGCATTCTAAATCTGTCAGATAAAAACACGTGTCATCTATTTCATGGCTCTAGGAAAAGTAAAATCAATATTTGAATTAATGGAATAAATGAAATGGCTGCAGAAATAGTTTTTGAATTTAACAAGTTTTAACAAGAGAATACTTGGTAAATGATGATACAGAGAACACCAGAGCACTTGCCTTTAAAACATTCTTCACAGCCCTGGCCAGTGTGGTGTAGTGGTTAGAGTGTCGGCCCTTGAACTGAGGGGTTACGGGTTCGATTTCCAGTCAAGGGCATGTACCTGGGTTGCGGGTTCAATTCCCAGCCCCGGTTGGGGTGCATGTGGGAGGCAACCAATTTATGTCTCTCTCACTTCAATGTTTCTCTCTCTCTCTCTGTCTTTCTCTCTCTCTTAATTCCCCTCCCTCCCTCCTTGCCTCCCTCCCTCCCTCCTTCCCTCCCTCCCTTCCACTCTCTCTTAAAAACAAATCAATGGAAAAAATACCCTCAGGTGAGAATTGACAAACCAAAAAAAATCATTCTTCACAAAAGTTCAGAACGAAAAATCAATCAATCCCTTGCCTGGTAGGTACACAGATTAGCAAAGCTACTAGACCCAGGGGTAAAGCCAAGTGCCATTACTCACCTAAAGGTCAAGCCACCTAATAAAATGTAATTTAAAAAATACCTGCAGATTAGCACTTTAAATACCACTGAGCTGACTGGGTTTAGTCTTTTTGTCTGGCTAACACATAAAGTCCTAGCCAGTCATTGCTGAAAGAGCCCACAGAATAAATTCAATTTCCATAAGTTTGACATTAAAAGTCCACCATAAATCTATAGCCCATTACTTCTCAAAATACATCTTATTTTCTAAACAAACTGTAGATACACTGTAGCTATCTGAGCATGCTTTGTCAACTCCATGCCTTTTTCCATGCTGTCCTCTCTACCTGCAATGCTCTACCCTGCAGTCACTCTGTGTCTCAAGAGGCTTTGGAATGTCGGACATAAGATGTGCTGTCTGCTTCAAGAGCCAGAAATCAAAGGACACTAATAGATACATCATTTATGAAGTCCATGAGCCAGGCCCCTGTAGGTTGCTCACATTATAACACAAATTCAGCATTGTTGATGAACCCAAAATATTTGGCCTGACGATTTATCTCATATATCATAGAAATAAGAAACCCAGCACTAATTTTCCCAATGTTGACATTGAGCCTAAGGAGGGTGTAATTGGCAAAGGGAGACGTTTTGCCTTCAGGTGAAATGTAATGTCTATATAATCTTCCCTGTGTTGTGAATTCCTTTTTTCCCCACCTGCTTATGTTTCCAATGTTCTCTCTTTTGCATGTGAATATATTGTTACTTATTCTAGGAATACCACAAATGTGTAGAAAACACTCCAAGATGATTGTGAATGACAAATATGGAAGGAAATAATTATTCTTTGTATGCTTTCATGTATAATTTTGCCTGATGAACTTTCATAATTATAGTATTATCTATAAACAACAGAAGACTTACTTCCAGCTGGATATAATCTATTTATTTGAAGAGCAAAGAACCACTGCATCCACATTTCGTGCACACTAGAGATCCTCAAGTGGTCAAGTTCACAAAGAATACTCTTAGGGCTGGATTCTCTGATATACTTTGATATCTTTTTATCAAATTGGGAAGAACTATCCTACCTCTTAATATCTAATTCTCAATGGAAGTTGAATATCATTACCAAGTATTAGTTTGATTTTAATAATCATTTGCACCCAAAAGAAAGATCTTTCCCTTGGGGCAATCCTGTAGAAGACAAAATTGATTTTTATTTTAAGCATTTCAGAGACTTTTTAAGGTCTGCAAAACAAATACTAGAATGTATATGCCCTGTCAGTGTGGCTTAGTGGTTGAGCATCGACCTGTAAACCAGGACATCGAGTTTTGATTCCCGGTCAGGGCACATGCCGGGGTTGTGGGTTCAATCCCCAGTAGGGGGCATGCAGGAGGCAGTGGATCAATGACTCTGTCATCACTGATGTTTCTATCTCTCTCCCTCTCCCTTCCACTCTCTGAAATCAATAAAGATATATTTTTTAAAATACCAGAGTGGACTCAGTGCCCTTAAATTGAACTAATCTAAATGGCATGACAAGGAAAATATTGTCTGTTAAATTGATTAAAACTACATAAAACCCAGGATAATATCAGCAAAACTCTCTCAAGGTTTTAAAAAAAAAAAAGTGGGAAGAACTGAGATATGGGGCCTAGCGCCAAAAGCATTATGATCAAACTTTGAGAGAGAATGCAGGACTGTCTGGCAGAAAAGCAGCACTGCTACCTGGAGGTTTCTCTGATCCAATTTTTCCAATTAATACTCTAAGCATAACCTTTAGAGAGGAAGAACAGAATTGCCTGGCCTAGAAATTAGGGTAGGAAATCCATTAGACCTTTATCAAGCATCCACACATTAAAATAAGCTGAGTTTCATATGTTATTTGGCAAAAAGTACCCCAAAGCCTGCTGCTGTATCATAAAAACTCTAAAGGATATGACATCCTGTTGGCTTGCTACTAGCTTAGTCTTTCATCTAATTATTAACTTCACACTATGCTAAAGTGATTAGGAAATTTTGTGTATAGTGATGTGTTTTCATAGCAATTATTGCTATTTGTCTTGGGCAGACCTTGGATATCATAAAGTGGAACTGATTTACAGAGCTAATAGTATTAGTTTTGCTTCAGTCTCTTCAAGGCAGTAGATTGCACTAATACAGACTTTTTTTTTTTCCTGCATTAAGGCAGTTTCTCAACTGGATATTTCCATTTTTATCTCTGGTGTATTTACCTTTATTAAGTGCTTTTAAGTAGAAATCCCTATTTTCTAATGGTGAACAGAATTATGGGAAAACTAATTAATAGATGAGATTTTTCAAAGTACACTCATTTTGAGAAATGCATTAGGAGAAACTACTCATTTGTCACAGACAGAGTGAAAATCAACTCTCACATTACAATCCTGAGACTTAGGCCCGGCTGGCGTAGCTCAGCAGTTGAGCATCGACCTAGGATCCAGGAGATAGAGGTTCGATTCCCAGTCAGGGCACATGCCCGGGTTGCGGGCTCGATCGCCAGTGGGTGGTGTACAGGAGGCAGCCGACCAATGACTCTCTCTCATGATTGACATTTCTATCTCTCTCCCTCTTCCTTTCTCTCTCTGAAATCAATAAAAAGATATTTAAAAAAAAAAAAAAAAAAAAACTCCTGAGAGTTGATAATTGCCTCTCTGTTGCAGTTCAGAAATTCTGTGCAGAGGATGGTAACTCAAAAATTGCCAGAAATGGTTGGAAGAGCCCTAGGTAAATCCCATTCCAGCATCTTTTGGGAGAGGGTATCATGGTAGCCACCAGGAATCTACAACTAGGGAACAATAAAGATCGGAATAAGGTAGGAGGCAACCCCACTCTATGTAGAATGAAGAATTCTGTCACACTCTCACACCCCTCCCAGTAGAGGGCATCACAGCATTGAGTGATTTAATGTAACCTTTCTAAGTAAGACTAAAGCAAAGAGTTAAGAAAAGCTAAAAGGAGGACGTGAAGGGTCATTTTCCCTCTTCTGTTTCTGAGCTTTGACCTTGGAGAGCTAAGAGAGAATGAGGTAGGGCCCAAATAAGAGATGGTAGAATTCCCCAAACTGGCTATAGGCTCTGAAAGATACACAGAGAGAAGACAAGGATGAGCTTTAGGTTGCCCATCTCAGATCATCAAAGAAAAGCAAGTCAAGTTTCAGAAAAAAAATATGGCTCAGTAATGAAAACATACTTTGCTAGCATGTCTTCTACATGTGCTCACTCTCCCAGAAGCCTTAAGTCTGTGAGTGCCAGATGGGGAGCACCATCAATAGAAAGAGGGCTCCCCTCCCCAACAGCCCCACATGCAGGTAACGCTCACCCTAAACTGTACCCTTGTGACCTAAAGCTCAACCTGGGGCTTGAACTAAGAAAACAATGTGAGCCTAGGAAGAACAGAGAGTACTTTTTAAAAAATATGTTTTTATTGATTTCAGAGAGAGGAAAAGAGAGGGAGAGACAGAGATAGAAACATCAATGATGAGAGTCATTGATCAGCTGCCTCCTGAACGCGCTCTGGCTGGGGATCGAGCCCGCAACCAGGGCATGTGCCCTGACGGAAATGGAACTGTGACCTCCTGATTCATAGGTTGATGCTCAACCACTGAGCCACATCCGCCAGGCCTGCAGTATATTTATTTTGCTGCAACAATATAATTCCAAAACTAATTCAATAACCCTATACACAGCAATTATAGTTTTTGAAAAAAGCACAGGAATTTTTTAAAATAAGATTTTACTCAGTTTCAAAATAGCTGTTACTGTTACTAAACTGTTACTATTACCCATAATTCCTGGAATTTGCACACAGATTTTTTTCTGTAGAAAGTTTCCATTGTGCCTGATATGTCTAAAAACAAAGGGTTATTATGAGATTACAAAGAAAATTATTCATGATTGGTCACCAGCTCAATCTGAGACCTTGATCTAGTTGCTGAATTTGTCCTTCAACTTCACATTTTTAAGAAATGTAAAAAATGCAACACAAATTGAAGAGAGACTCTCACAAAATGTTGAGGTGGATACACATTAGGGTTCAAATTTGTTACAGCACTCCCCATATTTTTAAATCTATTTTTCTTGCCTGGTACTTTTATCTGAATAGTAATAAATACAAGGTTATTGCAAATCATGTGTTCAGTTGCCATAGTGCTTTCTATTTTAAAGGAGTAAATGGAACTCCCTCTTTAACTAAAACGTTTTTCTCTAAGGAATTGGTAGATACATGAGGTACTACACATTGCACTGGGTAATTCTAGATGAACCAGAAGGAAGGGAAGGTTTGAATCTCATTGCTCCCTTCTATTCCATCAGTTGCTACTGTCTTATACCTTTCTTAGAAGCCACGATTAACATTTCTTTAATTTTCTGGCTTCATGTAAGTATCATGAAAGCTGTTTGTTTTTTAAAGAAAATATATGTGGACATACAGAGAAAAGTCAAAAACAAACTTGTGTGCTGATTCTTGACCTAGATTCTTTTTCTTAGTCACCTTGCCTGAACAAGGCACCATTAGTTGCCCTTGGTGGCAGGGTTTGCATGGCTCCTCTGCTTTGAACATACCAATGAAATCTACTAGTTGGCTAGGGAGATGGTGTCAAGGTAGTCAAAATCCCCAAGATGCCACACTTTAGTTGTCCACTCAGTCTGCTTTCAGCATTCTGAGCTATCCCTCCCAGACCTCCAACTCAATTTCTTTGAGGGAACAAGAGATGCAGAAGTCAGAAACAAAGTAAAAGTTCGTATTTTGGTTATACAAAGAAATTGAAGGGTTACTGGTTGGAAAGGAAGCAATCTCCACCTCATGCCATCATATTGGTGAATGAGTTCTTTGCATATACACAGGAATCGCTGAACCAGGTCAAGGCAGGCATCTAGAGTGTCTTCCTGAACCTTGACCGTGAGTATGTACATTAAGGCAAACTCCCTCTCCTTCAGCAGGGTGCAAACCCAACCAAGATGGGGAGGACTGAGTCTTTACTGTACACCCCCCAAAAATTAAAGATAAGCTTTCTACATGATCCATCTGCTGGGTCTTTGCTAACTCAGCTTGCTCTGCCCTTAATTTCTCTGGAAGATGATTTTGGAGACTCTCAAGGCACAAGATCGTGACAGTCTTTCTTTTAAAGCCAAACATCTGGATATTTCTAGATGTTCAGAAAATGTTCTTGAAATTCCTGTGTTTTCAAAACTATTTTGAAACAAAACATGAGTAGAAATATGCCATCCCTGTCCTTTCCCAGCACTCTAGCCCTGAGACTTACTGGTCTTGATCCAGCTGTCCCTGCAGGGGAAAACATGTCTTTGGCTATAGTTGAAGAGTTGTCTTTCCCCAGACCCTACTGTGGGTCTGGAATGCAGGTCTCATCAAACCTATACCTTCTCTAAAGCATCTGTGGTAGGCAGAATAATAATATCTCCCTCCCAAAGATATCCATGCACTAATCCCCAAAACTTGTGATTATGTTAGGGTACGGGGAAAAAGGGACTTTGCAGATGTGATTAAGTTAAGAATCTTGACATGGGAGATTATCCTGGATATCTGAGTGAGCCCAATGAAATAATTACAAGTCCTTATTGAGTGAAAAAAGGTCAGAATTGGTGAAGGAGATGTGAATTTCAGTGATCTGAGGAGGGGCCACAAATGTAGGCAGCCTCTAGAAGTTGGAAAAGATGAGAAAACAAATTTTCTCCTATATCCTCCAGAAGGAACCAGCCCTTGACTTTAATCCCGTAAAATCCAATCTGAATTTCTTACATTCACAAATGTAAGAGAATAAATTTGCATTATTTTAAGCCACTCAATTTGTGGTAGTTTGTTACAGCAAGCAGCATTAGGAAATTAATGCATACCTAGGCAGGCAGGTGAACTTGGGAAACATACCTGCTAACAAAGGAACCAAGATAAAGGAAAATGCTTAATGCTCATTGAATACCAATTTTGTGCCAAGCATTTTACATGCACAATCTCATGGTCTTTTTGTAACTAATGAATTAACTCTATTACTCAGATGAAGAAACTGAGCTTTAAAAGTGAAAAAACTTGCTCACAATTTTATAGTTACTATGTAGTAGATCCAAAATTTCATCACCTCTGTCTGACTGCAAAGCCGGCTATACTATACTATGTTTCATCTTGAAAAATGAAAGAAACAACATTCGTACATTCCACAGATGTTTATTCAGTGTCTACTACATGGTAAGCTTTGCATTGCCCATTGGGAATGTTATAATGAACAAGACACAATGTAGTTCTTGCCTTTAGTGGAGCTTACAAACTAGGTTGTGGGGGACAGAGGAAGGCAATCAAATGCACATGTATATAATTGCAATGGTGAGAATGACTATGATGGAAAGGAATAGCGTACTATGAGAATATGTAATAGGAACATAATTTCCTCTGGGTAGCAAGTGACTTGAAATCAGATCTGAAGGATGCATAGGAGTTATTCACTGTGATATTCCCTAGCTAATATTATTTTCATCCATCCACTTTCCACAGTTACATCATGGGATCTGGGAGGAGAGGGCATATAAGTTTTAGAACACAAAGCTAATGGTCCTATTTGGTAAGAAAAAATCCCACAGAGGTACACACTCCTTCCAAGATCAGATAAGGTCAGGCATCAGCCCAGGCCCAGGTTGAAAGAACTCTGGTTTATGCTGGATGGCCAGTTGGTGATGCCCACCTCCTGAAGGCAGCTCACCTCAGTCTTACCCTCAGCCTCATGTAACTCTTATTTACCCAATCATTTAGCAACCAGATAGGCATGCTGGCCTGTTTAGCCCAATCCCATCCTTTTCCACCAATGAATGATCCTCCTATATCTGGAATAAATGTCTTCACTAACCTATTGATGCAGCTTCCAGTGGGATCTAAATTGAGTGAAAAAGAACAAAAGCCAATGCCATGAGTGGATTCTCCTATAGCAAAGTGAGGACCTGTCTTCACAATAACAAATGGGTGCCTCTAAAGAAAAGCACTAAATGTTTAAACCTAAGAATGAGTGTAGCTAGCAGTGTAGGTTGATATGAAGAGCTTGGGTTTCAGATCTAGGCTGACCTGGGTTCCAGTTCCCATTCTGCCACTAATTAGTGTACAGTCTTAAAGCCTAGATGGAGCCAACTGTCCTTTCTTTTACCCCCTTGGTCACCAGGATAAAGTAATCATTCATAACTGGCCAGACAGATCTAACTAGTTGGACATTGCATTCCCCTGTTTTTACCCCATTTGCATCCTTCTGGAAACTCCACTAATATATCAAAGAAAACAGTTTTCTCAGATATAAGAAGACTCTTTATCAGTCAACAGTGGAAAATACTTTATTGGGCTACCTAAACTCGCTGAACCCTGGTTTCCAATTTATAAAATGAGAATAACACTGTCTGGCAGGCCTGGTATGAGGTTAAAATGAGAGGATATCTAAAGGGTCTTTTATCTAGGAAGTGCCCTTTATAGTCAGATCTTGTACTTACATTTCCAGCAGAACAAAGTGGATTCCATGGATCATTTTCTACTTCAAATACATACCACCACCCTGACAAGAGCTGCTCTTCTGGAATGCAGTAAATAGAGGAAACCTGGGAGGGTAGCTGTTGCTAGTAGGTAGAAAGGCAGTGGTATTTGCAGTGTTATACACAGGGAGTCACAGGAGGACAAGCCCCACCCTCTGAGGTTGAAGCTAGTACAGATCAGCATGTGGTAGAGGAGATAAGACTCAAGAAGAAACATCTTGCTTACAGCTTTAGGGATTTCTAAAGCATCCATTAAAAGCTCAGACTATCTTGTGGGAACTAGAATATAAATGTGAAGATGTAATTTACTCAACTGCATGATGACTGAACTGTCTGAAGCAACCATGTGGCAACAGATGGGTAAGGCCTGCTTGGAGTCAAGCCAAAGAAGCCAAAGAACCCAAAGAGTTGAACTAATTCTCAGGTCTGCAGCCTTGTGCAAGCCTGGGGGTTCTGGTCATTGACAAAATAATTCTCATCTCAGTACTAATATATCAGAAAATGACAGCTAATGACACTGAACCATGGAGGCCTCGGGTTCCCTCTCTTCTGAGTCTATGCACATCAAGTCACCTTCATATAGAAGCTTTGCTACCTTGTGTATAGTTTCCTAAATGACAGAGATTGGGGCTATATTTCCCAACTTAAATTACATTGTAGTAGGGGGATAAATGGTGATGGAAGGAAATTTGACTTGGAGTGGTGAACACACAATACAGATTATGTATTCTAGCATCACACATCTGACAGCTATGTAATTTTATTAACCAATGTCACCCCAATAAATTCAATTTAAAAATACATTGTTGCATTGCCATCTGTACTGTTAGGGTCTCTTCAACAAGAATTATGTTTTTGTTTTGCGCTTCACATTTAATTCTTGAGTATCTTGGTTCAAAGCCACTCTAGTTACTATTTCTTCCCTGTTGTCCTCCTGGACTTCTGCATTTCTTTAATCAGGTGTCATTTGTTGACTATTTGTGGTTCTTTTATCCTAAAATACTTTCTATTCCATCTATTTGATACGCAGGAGTTCTGAAATTCTGAGAATTTGACTGATTTATTGATGAATGGTAGAGAAAGACCCATGTCAATCACCAAGGTGAATGAGAAAGCCCTATTCCTTACACAAAAGTAGTCTGAACAAACATCATGCAATTATTAAATGTGAGTATCATTTGGAGTTAGGTAGGAAACATTAACAGCTGAACTCCCATGGCACCAGAGGCACCAGTCATGAACTGGTTAAGGTTGAGAACCAGACCTGGAGCTATGGTGACCCTACTAAGAAATAATACCCTGTGAGGCTGACTCTCTCTTAAATTTTATTCTTAACTACCACAGGAGAAATTTAGAAGGGAATCCTAGGACCCACAAAAGGGAACATTAGGGTTTCTATAACATTGAATGCAAATACTAGAAAGGATCTCACAGAAGTACTCATTCCAATTTCATACATATAGAATCTGTAACCCAGGAGTGATGTAACTTTCCCAGGGTCATAGGGACTTAACAGCAGAGTTATCACTTAAACTCAGCTGTCCTGGATTTCCAGTGTGCTTTCCATATCATCACAGTGTCTCTTGTGCTCAAGTATCTCTGAGTGACCTAAGCCTGAACATATTCCAGAAAGAGGAAAGGAAGAAGTAACAGTAGGAGCCTGCAAACCTGGGGACCTTTTCAACCCCTGAAATAGGGTTTGCTTAAGCAGTGTCTTTTTTTTTTAAATTTAATTTTATAGTATTCTACATTTTTTAAAAAATTACTTTTGTTTAAAATATTACAGATGTCCCTTTTTCTCCCCAATGACCCGTTCCACCCCATCCCACACCCCTCCCCAGTCCCTCTTCCCACCACTGTCCATGTCCTTGGGTTGTGTATACATGCATATGAAGTCTTTGGTTACTCTCTTCCCCTCCACCCACCCACCTTCCTCCATTTGAATGACAATCTCTTTCATATTGCTTCCTAGTCCCTGTGTCTCTCTTCTTGTTGAGACGGGGTCCTTGAACAGGCGACCACTAAGATGTAACTGGTCCTTCCTGGTCTTTTGTGTTTATATTCTCACCCCTGGAGCCCATTTGTCACAACCTTAACATCCCTACCTACAACCACCTCTTTGGCCTGACCACAGGCATCTGTTGATGTTCTCATGTGTAGGACAACTGGAAATTTCTGGATGTGCTGCATACCAGGTACAGGCCATTGACAGCCAAATTCATGAATCTAATCATATTCCTCTAACACTGCTGAGCTACCATATCACTTTCCCACTACCCCCAGGTTCTAAACAGGGAGTGAAAAAGTTTCTTTGCTTCTACCTTTCCCTATGTAATACCCTCCCAACCCCAGTACTTGAGCCTACAGAGAAGATGATCAGGGCTCATGTGCCTCACACTGCCTTCCTCTATATCAGTCCCCTTTCTCTTCCCAGAATCCACTTAGGTAATAGGGGTGATATTTCTTTCTTTTGTGGTAGAGACTTCCCTTATGTATAGTAGCTTCCCTTATATATAGTAGACTCCTTTTTCTGGGGCACTTAGGCTAACAACTAAGCCTTAATGATGGAAGGAATAACATTTACATATTATGAAAGAAGTCTCATCAAAGCTAGAAAATGGCCATGACTGGGAAACGGTGGGGAAGGAAGTCCCTCTCCTTTCTTGTACTTCAGTTTCCTCACTTGCAAAATAAGGAACATGAACTAAATAATTTTGTAATCTTGTCAAATGTTCTGTTTAATCACATTTTTTACATTTTTAAATTGTTTTCAATTACAGTTTACATTTAATATTATTTTGTATTATGTTAATCAGTTTAAAAAAAATATAGACCCAGAAAAAAAATCTGCTTAGCACTAAAGCTCCCCTAGGCAAAACTGTTCCTTTTCTGATGGGTCAGGAGATGCTGAGGATCTTCAGTGCCTCTGGGTCATCAATAGGAACATCAATCCTCACGTTCTAGAGCTGCACCAAAATGTTGACTTGTAGGAATTTCCAACTGATTACATGTCAGGCAAATCAGCTTTTGCAGCAATAACCTATTTACTTTATCCTGGGATTATTTTTAAAAGAAATTGATATGGTTTAAACTAATTTGCAAGTTATGCCCACAAAATTCATTTTCTTTTTCTTATCCTGTATCTTTTAAGATTTACATATGTAGTTATGATAACAAAATTAATATAAAATGAACTTTTCCTCTGAGAATGTTATATGTGAAACCCCTCTGTGGAAGAAAAGAAATACTTCAAATTGTCTTTGATTTGAATGTTCAAGAAGTAAAATCTTTCCACAATGAACACCTTATTTTTCACTTTGAGATTTTATTTTGCTAAGGCAAGATGGACCTCTGAAGTTGATTAGAATGTGTTTGTGGCCTCCTGTGGGGAATGAAACAAAGACACTTGCAGGAAAATAACAATTGAGAACCTTTTTCTCTGTAGCAAAAGTTAACCTTCATTCTAATCTGTAAAGGTCACTCCTTGTTGGAAACGGTGTATTCTTATCTACAGTGAGATAGCAGCTCCCCCATGAGGCCTCATCCAGAACTGAGAGAAGAAAAAAACATTAATAAAGATATAAGCAGGATTTTCTGCCTAAGATATCATGGTGAGTTTGTTCCTTGAACCTTGGAATAAATGTGAGTGTGGGGTGGTTAGAAGGGTGAGTGAGGGATCTGATCTAATGCTTCATTGGAAATAATGCTATTCTCTTTCTTGTTTCACTGTATGAATCTATGGTTGAAAAGAAACTTGTATTCTGGTAAAACAGTAATAAAAAACATATTCAAGCATTTTAAAATTTAGACTATCCATTGATTTTAGCAGTAATTTTTATAGGGAATTGTAATAAAGAAGGGAAAGAGATGAGGGAAGAGGCAATGAGTGGATGAGAGAAGAGCAAGAGGGGAAAAATAAGAGGAGAAAAAGTCAGAAGAGAGATTGAGAGAAAGTGGGAAGAGAAAAAAGAAAGGGAGAGAATAAAGGGGGAGAGGGAGTGAGGAGGGAAGGAGAGAGGGAAGAAGGAAGAGAGGAAGGAAAGCGGGGGGGGGGGGGGGGGGGGGGGGGGGGGGGGGGGGGGGACAGGGAGAGAGGGAGAGGGGGAGGGAGGGAGAGGGGAAGGGAGGAAATCCTTCCTGAGGTGGGCTGAGCTGCACAGAGTAATGAGCAGTCTGAGAAATCTAAATTGGATCCTGCCTTCAATATTATTATGAAAGTACATTTGTCAAAACAGAAGGATAGAACATATTTAATTTAATAGTCTGTTAGTGTGATTTACAACTTTTAAATGTTTAGATAAAATTACACATGGGCCTCCATTTGTAATCTTGTCCCAGTCTCTGCACATGTTAGGAGTGGGCCTTCCCTCATATGGTGAGTATAGGTGACTTTCAAAGAATGATATCTAAAAAGGATTTTTAAATTTTTTTCTTGTTGACTCTATTACAGATATTCCCTATTCCCCCCTTTGCCTCCCTCTACCCTGCACCCACCCCACCTAGGCAGTATGTCTTTCTTCAATCTTTTTCATATTTGAAAACATCTTCACATCTAAGAACTCTATAGGGGCTCTATCATGGGCTGTTTTGGGGGCTTGGCTATAGCAGACCTCACAATCTAATACAGGCTCTTAAAGGAAGACATTAAATGTAGAAGTCTTCAGCATCCTGCCATTTATATACCCCACATGGAGAAAACCTGTCTCAGCCAAATGCAGCATAATTTTCTTCTTTTACTTTATCTGAATTTCCTGTAATGCCATTTTCTCTACATTCAGCTCCCTCCACTTGGGCCTTTACCACTGTCATTGACCTCCCTGCTTTGGACAAAAAACAGTGCATCTTTAGGGCATCCAATTGCTTCCTTGCTCCAGTGATGGCAAGTAGTTAGGTGTATGGTTGATCAACTTCTAGATTCTGTCCCATTAACCTAACCTAAAATGCTTCCCAATGGGAAGACTTGCAGCTTTTCAGATCAGGAAACTATTTGTTACTGGGAATCTTTTTGTAATTTAGGTCAAGGGGAAAGCTTTAGTCAGCTTTTTCTTCGCCTTCCCTCACTTCTGACACAGTTAAAGTTTCAAAACATGTCACTCAAATCTGGAAACAAGCTGCTGACCTGACTGGATGTATCTCTGTCTGAGTTTTCAAGAACAGAATATCCAAGAGAATTCATAATTTGTTTTGCCACTTTGTTGGTTTTCAGGTCTGAGTAGATTTTGTGTTAAAGTTTAAACTTTCAGGTGCCATTCTTTCTGCATTATTTGACAGTGCAATTCCTAATTAATGTTGTATCACCACTTGTCCTTTAATTCATTTTTCTGTCAAGTGATCCTCTTTGTGTGTGTGTGCATACACAGTTGTATACACATGCATACACACATGCACACACACATACCCCCTAAACAAAGCAAGTATATTCAGAAATAGAAGTGGAGGACTATGATATAAATGGTATTCCCTAGACTTGTTCAGTGTCCAACCTGCAACCCATATGAAGAGGCACTACAGGGGACAGAGTGATAGGGAGAGGAAAAAATGTTCAGGAGTTCAACTTCAAGACTTCTGAGCTGCTGACAGGGTTACAACCTAGGACCAACCAGCCAATGCTAATATTAATTATATTTTTCACAAGCTTAAAATTTAACCAGTGGCAAAAAGATAATGTTAGCTTGAAAAACCATCTTTACTATAAAACTATATCTTTCAATTAAGTATGGGAATATATATACTCATATTCAGTAGGATTATACCATGTTGGACAATTATCTAGTCAATTTAACCAAAGAAAAAAATCAAATGTGGTGATTTAAATGCAAAATCACATTTGTTAGAACCATAATTAATTAATGCACAAACAATGGAGTGAAAAGACTGGTTTTGAAGCCAAAAAGACCAGGATTGAAATCTTAGATATTCTACTTAATATCTGTGTGTCCTTGAGCAAGTCACTTCCTTGTGCAACTTTATCCTCACACCTCCACTCAAGCTGATGGCAGGTGAGTCTTCACTAAGCTGTTGTGAGTAAGTAGAGAAGATTGCAATATAGGAGGGAAAACTGTTCTCTTCATATGATTATTCCCATGGCCTAGGAGAAAAGCACTCCAAAAAGTTAAACTCTTCACAGAGTTCCCCATCTTGGATATTCCCAGTTCCTAGCCTTTCTGCTTGCTCCACAGGTCTGTCCTCCTGGACTGTCAGCACAACAGCCTGCATGGCCTTTGACCTCTAAACCTGTCTCCCTTGCTCCAAAATCTTCGTGCAGATAGAAAGTGAAAAATGAGGAGTCATTCTGGTCATCAAGAAGGCAATAGAAAACCAAATATACACTACTTTCCTCCCTTACAAAAAACTCCCAACATACTATACTCAAGTCATATTGAATTACTTGAAGTTGCTCTATATGTGTGTATATGTATATGTGTATATGTGTGTATATATATATATATATATATATACCTCTCCTACAAATTTCCTGTCTTTAACCCCATCTTTACACTTGTGTTTATATCTGCCTCCCTGCTCCCCCATACTATACTTCAACCATATTGAATTATTATACGCCCAGCCGGGCTTGGCTCAGCTGTTAAGCGTCGACCTAGGATCCAGGCGATCAGGGTTCGATTCCCGGTCAGGGCACATGCCCGGGTTGCGGGCTCTATCAGTGACTCTCTCATCATTGATGTTTCTATCTCTCTCTCTCCCTCTCCCTTCCTCTCTCTGAAATCAATAAAGATATATTTAAAAAAATGAATTATTATACTATGCTTCCTATTGCTTATGAACCTTCTTAAATGCTGTTTTTTTCCCCACACAAAATCCTGATTGGAAAGAATTCAAGGGAGAATGGAGGGAAAGGCTGTAGGGAAAAGATACTGTCATACATTGCTAGAGGGATGCATGTAGTACAACCTCTACAAAGGGCTATCCTACAAAATTTCAGCGACTCTAGGACCTAATTTATTAGTTATACCCCCACATGTGCAAATTACACACACACATACACAGAATACCTATACATATCTCTACATATATTCATATATCATATATACAATCAAGATACAATCTGAGCAGGAAGAAAATTTCCCTAAATTAAATATGGTCTGCACATATTTCTGTCAACACCAGGAAAAATCTGTGAAGGGAAAGGGGAACAATTTCAGAGTTATTATCCATCTAGCAATCACTCCACAAACAACTTCCACAAGCTTTGAAATTACCCCTTTCCTGTACCTAAATGTCACCAAGTTATTTTCTCTAATATGAAGGGGATTAAAATAAGAATTTATGATACTCCTGACTAAATGCACTCATCCAATTATATAAGTAAAGGAGCCACTATAGCATCAAGCTCATAGTAGCCATTCAGTAATAGTAGCTATTATTATTGCAATGGCCTGACTATCACCATAAATTGAGAAATAAAAGAAACTTGTATAAATCTAAAAAATATAAAAATAGGCAAAAGACATGCACACACTGACAATGGTGGGGAGAGGGACTGGGGAGGGGGATGGGACAGGGTGGAACGGGTCATTGGGGAGAAAAAGGGACATCTGTAATATTTTAAACAAAAATAAAATTAAAAAAAATAAACATGATTGTGGTCTAAAAAAAAAGACATGCACAGACATTGCACAGAAGTGGAAAAGAGAATGGCCAATAGAACATACTCAATCAGATTAGTAACCAGGGTAATGCAAATTAAAATTACAATGACATACCATTCTTTCCCCATCAGAATGGCCAAAAGTAAAGTTTTTGCTGATGCTAAGATGATAACTAAGTGGAACCAATGGAATTCTCATACACTGCTAATAAGAGTAAAAATTACTACAATCACTTTAGGGCACAATGTGGTACTATCTAGCTAAATATTCACATATTCTATTAGTCAGCAATTCTACTCCTAGATATATTGGTAGGTAACATTAAAACTGTTGAACAAGTGAGTCATGGATACCAAACAATCAGAACGAACACTGGTCTGTACCCAATACTAGTATGGACCTACTGACTATCAGTGTCAACATACCTGAGAGAAACTATTGCACATAGGTACTAGGAGACATATAGAAAAGTGTTTCCAGAAGCATTTTTTG
This sequence comes from Miniopterus natalensis, assembly GCF_054644295.1. Classification (NCBI taxonomy): domain Eukaryota; kingdom Metazoa; phylum Chordata; class Mammalia; order Chiroptera; family Miniopteridae; genus Miniopterus; species Miniopterus natalensis. The sequence continues at coordinate 1,033,554 of NC_142103.1, read as the reverse complement.
TAACATCCACCAACAATTAAATGAATGACAATATTGTGGTATTTTCACACCATGGAATACTTTGCAATTGTAAAAATGAATAAACTACAGCTACAAGCATCAATATGGATGAATCTCAAAAATCCAATATTAGATGAAATAAAGCAATCTCAGAAGAACAGAGGAATAGATGTGGATAGAATGATTCTATTTATATAAAGATCAAAACCAGGAAAAATTTTATTTCCATCACTGCTTCCAGGAAAATAAGGCCTAGTCCCTGACCTATGGACCTAGAGGCTCCAAACTTAAAGAAGACTTTTGGAGTTATCCAGCTCACCCATGACATTTTTTGGCATAGGAGGACAGGGGATGATGAAAGCATTCTGGTTTAAGGGAATAAGTACAAGACTTGAAGTCATAAAACTTGGATTACAGTCTTAGCCCTACACACAATAGCTGTGCAATAATAGCTTTGCGACAATGGAGAATTTACTTAAGCTCTCAGGGGATAATAATAGTTGTCTTTCTTATAACTACAATTACCAATATGGGATATTTCTACAGAGATAATAATGAGCATATAATTTTAAAAAGTTTATTAAATGTTTGGTAGTAACTGCCTTGACATTATAAAGATGTGCATATTTACATTAAATAGTATATTCTTCATACAGAACATTTCACCCCAAAGTTGCAGAATATACATTCCTCTCAAGTGCCCATGGGTCATGCTCAAAGATAGACCACATGTTAGGGCACAAAACAAGTCTCTATAAGTTCAGGAAGATTGAAATTATATCCAGTATCTCAGATCACAAGGGCACAAAATTAGAAATCAACTACAGTAAAAACACTCAAAAACATTCAAACACATGGAGGCTAAATAGTATGTTATTAAACAATGAATGGGTTGCCAATAAGATCAAGAAAGAAATAAAAAATTTCCTGGAAACAAATGAAAATGAACACATAACAACCAAAATCTATGGGACACAGGGAAAGCAGTCCTAAGAGGGAAGTTCATAGCACTGCAGGCCTACCTCAAAAAGCAAGAAAAATTTTTAGTAAACTATCTAACCCTACAACTTAAAGAATTAGAAAGCTCCCCTGTGAAGCCATCTGGACCAGGACTTTGTTTGCTGGGAGTTTTTTTTTATTACTGCTTCGATTTCATCAGTTGTTATTGGCCTATTCAGGTTCTTCCTGATTCAGTTTTACATGATCTCACTCATATGTGGAATCTAATAAACAAAATAGACAGAGGAGCAAAATAGATCCAGAGACAAAGAAGCATGGAACAGACTGAGGGATCTCAGTGGGAAGGTGGGGGTGGGGAGTGGGTGGGGAGAGATTAATCAAAGAATTTACATGCATATGTGTATAACCCATGGACACACACAATAGTATGGTGAAGGCCTGGGGGGGCGGATTTGGGGTGGAAGGGATCAATGGGGGGAAAAGGGGGGATATCTGTAATGCTCTCAACAATAAAGATATATTTTTTTAAAATAATAAAAATAAATAAATAGTATACAATTTAGAGACTACTGCAAATCCAAATTGCACACATGACCAATTTTGAAGGCACATGCTATTATTCAATTAAGCAAATATCTTTGTAAATGACATAAAGTAACTTAATGGACATTCTGTAGTCAGAGCTCTTTTGGTCTCACAGCAAATTCTCGCTCATAGATGAGGAGGGGAAGCAAAAAGGTATGGCTCTGATAGAAATGAGAGCATAAACTACATAGTTAGAAGCCAAGGCAACTGGTCCTAGGACAGAAATAGGTACTTGCAGATAAGGAACTTGATTCCAATCTAAGTCTGGGAAGAGCAAGTATGGGCAGGAGCCAGGCAGGACTGGACCCCTTACACACATAATATAGTCACTTCCTGTTTGAATATACTACTGTATGTAAGTCTTCATGTAACTACTTATATAGAAGGAACATTACAAAATATGCTAAGATTAAAGCAAGGTTTTTCCTCTACCAAAGAAATGTTCTAAATCCTGAAAGGATTAAGAGCTTGTGAAAACTAGTAACCATGATAATAAATAGCATTTTGGAGTACTTGCTATGTAAACTATAAGTGCTTTACATGTGTTATCGCTTTTAATCCTCAAAAAAATTCTAGAATGTAGGTACTATAATTAGCTCTAATTTAGAATGAAGAAACTTGCCTGGGGTCATAAAGCTGGTATGGGAGCAGATCAGGATTTGAACCTGGCCTGTATGACTTCACACCCGTGTTCTGAACCATGATATACTACTGAAATGGTACTTTTGATAGTCTCAATTTACCATTTATAGCCCCCATATCATGTGCTATTTGAAAATTAGATTAAAATGGATTAACTTTTTAAATTTTAATAAAGGTAGGTGTGAGAATATTAATATTGATAGTGAGATGTTTTCCTAATTACATTTCTGTTTAATAACATAAACATAGCTAAAATCTGAGCAAACTTGTCTTTGCAGGTCCTCTTGTGGTGCAAGTTAACTACTACAGTTTAGATCTTTTAGATATCTTATAATGTTGGAGATTTTCCAAAGCTCTGGAAACTTTACTCTGAGAAATATATTTTTCAGAAGAGTATTTTTAACTCACTTTTTAAGTAATTATATTAATAGCTGAAAAATATCTCATAATGTATCTGTCTTCTGAATGACATTTATATCTTACTTTCAGTTATAGGCACCATCCTGCTAGAGCCACACTGTCCAACATGATGGAAATGTTCTAGATCTATGTTGTCCACAATGGTAGCCACTTGTCATATGTGGCTATTGAGCACTTTAAATGTAGCTAATGCAACTGAGAAATTGAATTTTTGTTTTATTTTAGTGTATTTGTTTGTAGTTAATTTAATTTTCTTAATATTTTTTCCATTATTATTATTTTTTTTTACAGAGAATAGATGGGGAGAGAGAGAAAAAAAGAGAGAAACATTGAGGTGAGAGAGATGCAGTGATTGGCTGCCTCCCACATGAGCCCCAGCCGAGCCCAGGGATAGGACCTGTAACAGAGGTACAATCTCTTGACTGGGAATGGAACCCACGACTCTCTGATGTGCAGGCTGACAGTCTAACCACTGAGCCATGCTGGCCAGGGCAATTAATTTGATTTTAAAAGCTGAAGCAGTGTAAAATATTTTCCTGTTAAATTTTCATTATTTTGATAGAACTATATTTCACTTTAACCCTAAAATTTTAGCATCCAAATTGAGATGTGCTGTAAGTGTAAAATACATACCAGATTTCAAGTACTTAATATGAAGAAAAAAATGTTAAATATCTCATTAATAATTTTGTATTGACTACATGTTAATACATTTCAAATATATTGCTTAAAATATAATATTAAAATTAATTTCACCTCTTTGCTCTTTGTTAATGTGACTAGATCATTTAAAATTGTATATGTGACTTATATTTCCATTGAACCAGTGCTGCTCTAAAACATTTAAATGTTAATGAGTTCCAGCAGACACTATTTTAAGCAACAATATATGTCTAGGACATTATACATGTAGCAAGGGTGACAGGCAGGCCTAATTTTCATCATAGCCCAAGTAGCATCTCTCACAGTTCTGTGTTATAACTAGTGTGCAGGGTGGTGGGGTTGGGAGCAGAACAGCATCCAGGCAGAGGCTTCTGGTTGGCACATCTCCAAACATTGGCCCCAATCTCTGTCTTCACATGTATTGGACACTTCTGTCCATGTGTGGCTAACATGACCTTTTAGTGGTATCTAAGGTGGCTGCATGTTGATTGCTCCAAGAATGCACTGCTCTAAGATGTTCTGCATTACTTTTACTAACTTGATACAAAAATATTCAATTAAATTCAAAAATACATTTATAGCCCTGGCAGGGTAGCTCAGTTGGTGGGAGTGCCATCCAGGGTTGCTGGTTCTATCCCTGGTCAGGGCACATTCAGGAATAAACCAATGAATACATGGATGGGTGGAAAGTCAAATCAATGTCTGTCTCTCTCTGTCTCACTCTCCTTCTTCCCCTCTCTCTCTAATATCTATAAATTAAAAACAAATTTTAATACACTTATATTATTACAAAAAAATTCAGAATGACATTTGTCAAATAAAAGAGCTACTGAATTCTTTATATAGGGTATCCAAAAATGTATATACACACACTTTGAATAATTATAAAGGCAGTGTTTATAAAACACATTTCATTTTCAAAATTGAGCTACCAGCTATTATAGTGTGTATACATTTTGGGGGATAACCTGTATAGTTTCAACAATCTTACATTTTGAATTGCAATAATGAATTTATATTTTGAAAAAACTTTCTCATCAATGGCAATTATCCAGAATTTGAAGGGATGATCTTTTAAAAAGTCTGGATCAGGGATTGCAAGGAGTCTTTCAAGCATAAATTCTTTTTTTATTCCTTCCTTGCTTTCACAAATATGCAATGAGTACCTACTCTGCCCAGAGCTGTTCTAATGCATGGAATATACCAGTAAACAAAACAAACAAAAAAACCCTGTCCTCGTAATGCCAGAGGTTGAGATAGGCACAAGGACTATTGGCCACCTCTACTTGTAAATACACTTCTGAAGAGGAAATTCATGTTCTTATGATCTATTTACTGTCTATTCATCCTAGAAACACGCCCTGTATATTGTTTGGTAGTGTACATTTCTTTCATTGGTCAGTTTAATGATTTATGTTTTATGCTTTCAGTATTGAAACATAAATTGGGATGTTTGCTTCATTGCTCACAGATCCACATCCAGAGATCTGTTTTTAACTCCACCCCCTCAAATCCTTTATTCATTGAGAATGGGACCAAATCTCATTAAACTGGGACTTCCCTAACCTGGATTAGGAAAAAGTAAAAAATGTCAAACTGTACCTATGTTATTATAAGATCCTAAATCATGATGGCTAGTACTGAAAAATGTCAAACTGTACTTGGTTATTATAAGATCCTAAGTCATGATGGCTAGTATTCAAAAATGTCAAACTGTACCTGGTTATTATAAGACCCTAAGTCATGATGGCTAGTACTCCATCTTCCTGGGGCACCCTTTTCTAAAGGTTGTGTTGTTCTTATCTCTCTTATTTGCCTTGAGGATCAGAATAAGTCTGAGAATTATGTGTTTTAGCTTCTTTTTTTTATCTTCCCATGTTTCTTTATAAAAAGAAAGCATTTATAAATACATAGTCTTCTCCTCCCCACCCTTTCTTATACCAGATGTAGCATGCACTATTCTGTATGTGATTTTATATACACTTTATAGACCATATCCTACAGAGTTTCCAATATCATCACATAAAGATCATCCTCAGCACTTTTTTCAGCTGCACCCTATTCTACCTTGTGTAGGTTAAATAAAGTTAGAGGTAAAGTATATATACATACATATATAAATTTTGTACATGTGGCATGTGGAACTAATGAATAGAGTACTGAAATTTTGTAGGATAGCCCTTTGTAGAGGTTGTACTACATGCATCCCACTGGCAATGTATGACAGTGTCTTTTCTCTACAGCCTTTCCCTCCATTCTCCCTTGAAGTCCTTTCTATCAGGAGTTTGTGTGAAAGAAAGAGCATTTAAGAAGGTTCAAAGCCAATAGGAAGCATAGTATATTCAAGTCCTTCAAATAATTCAATGTGGTTGAAGTATAGTAAAGGAGGCATGGAAACAGATGTAAAGCAGTGTAAACTTAAGTTAAAGGCAAGAGATTAGGCAAGAGAGGTGCATATATATACATGTACATATAGAGCCACTTCAAATAATTCAATATGACTTGATTGCAGTATTGTGTATACAGGAAAGCAGGGAAATAGATGTAAACACAGGTGTAAGATGTGGGTGAAACCTGAACAATACATAATGTACATTTAAATAGAAGAATATAACAAAAGCTAAAAGCTAAATGGTTACCTATAGAAAGAAAGAGAGAACATGGTGGAGAGGACAAGAATAGAAGCAACACTTCTTTGAATATGCCTTGTTTTATAGATTTGATATTGTATGGAAATATTTTACATAATTATAAGATAAAATTAGTTTTAAGAAAGAACCCATAAAAAAACAAAACAAAGCAAATGAACGTAATTGCATACTGAGTTGGTGGCATAACTTGATAGGGAGGAACTATGTATTCTATTTTTTTGTACATTTGAAATTTTCCATGGGTCTGGGAGAGGGAAGGAAGGAGGGAGGAAGGAAAGGTAAAAGAGAGGGAGAGGAAGGGAGGGGGGGAGAGAGAAAGAGACAGACAGACAGACAGACAGACAGAGATAGGGAGGGGCTTAACAGAGAGATGGGAGGAAAAGATAAAGAACTTGGATTCACAGAAAAAGATAAAGAATGTGGATTAACAGAAACAATTCTTTAAGCAGAAGGGGATAATCAGAACATTGGAATGCTGCCCAAAGGTCAAACAAGAAATGTGAAGTGAGAGTATATTTAAAAACAAAACAACACAGTATATGTGGTTTGTAGAGAGCAAATCTGTTTAAAACAAAATAGAAAGTGAAATCAAGAATGACCTGCATAATCAAGGATGTGTAGATGTGGTTCTCTTACCTGTGGTCTTCCAAGCTTTCAGATTCAAATCCTAACACCATTTATCTTATCTTCTCATAAGGCAAGTTTGACTCCATCAAAATGAGGACAATGCCTTCTCTGAGCCTTCAAGTTTTTGAAGGCCTCTTTAAGTCTCTGAAGACATCAGAAAGAATAAAATCCATAAGATTAGACCTGCTTGAGATGCAGCATGATATGTTGGTGGTGGTGGTAGTATTACTTAACAAATATTAATATCATGCTTCCTAAGTACCAAGCAATATTCTAAATGTTTTATAAATATTAATTCGTGTAATCCTCTTAATAGCCCTATGAGATGGACATTATTATTATGAGTTGTTGCTCTGGCTCAATTACTTTCTCACCATGTGACACTGACCAAGTCATTTCTGTTTTGTGCCTCAGTTTGCTCTTCTGTACAATGGACGTTTTTGGCTAGGAATTTCTAAAGTTCTTTTCAACCTTAACATTCTATGAGCTGTGGTGGTGATAAATCAGCATTGGCCACTGACCTAACATGGTGGGAAGGACAATAATGTTTATCTGCCCCCATTATTTCCTTCTTCTCCCAGCTTAGAGTTCTATTAGTTATATAATATTGTTCTCCCAACGGAAGGCAAGAAGTGTTAAATACAGTCATCCCTCAATATCAGTGGAGCATTGGTTCCAGAACCGCCCCCCACCCCGTGGATACCAAAATCCACATATGTTTAAGTAGTACTTTCATATAACCTACACACATTATCCTTTTAAACCATCAGATTTACTCTCTAGATTACTTGTAATACCTAATACAATGTAAATGCTATGTAAATAGTTGTTATACTGGATTGTTTATGGAATAATAACAAGAAAAAAGTCTGTACATGTTCAGTACAGATGCAGCTACCCTAGGCCTAACTCCATAGTACACCAGATCCTCATTTCACTCAGTGTTGTTTTGTTATAATGTTGATAAGAAACCACAGGAACTTAACTCTTGTTTATATCAATTAGCCAGTGTTAAAACTGGTTTCATTATACATCATTTTGCTTAAATTTACAGGACCTATTGATGACGTGAGGACTTACTGTACATGTCAGCAACAATGTAACTTTTTTTCAAATTAGTTTTGATCCACAGTTGATGGAACACATGGATATGGAACCTAAGGATACAGAGGGCTGCCTGTAACTACAGTGCCTGGTTTTTAGTAAATATTTAACAAATATTTGTGGAATAAATTAATGAATAAAGAATTAAATTAATTATCCTAGCCCCTATTTCTTAGAGACCCAGCTATAACACTTCTCCATGCAGAGAAGTGCTGAAAATATGGCTAAGGATGTGTGCACATGTGTGTATACATATATATGTGCCCATATGTGTGTTTCAAAAGCCATGCTAAATTCCTGTCTGTATTCTTGTTACTTAAGAATAAGGACTTTTGTTGCCATTTAAAAGCTTTCGGTAAAGAATTTTTTTGCAGCAAAAAACAAAACAAAACCCAACAAGGTCAGATACTAAAGGAATAGGATTTTAGAAGTAGTCAAAAGTGACTTGAGGCTCTTTAGAACGGTGACTAGTCTAAACTCTAAAGGGAAAGCTGCATGTCAAACTCTGCTATTGATGGATTCAATTGAACAGCTGTTCCTTCAGGCTATACACGAGCGTGTTAAAGCATTCTTATGAATGTTTGCTTCTGGATCAATCAACAAATAATTAAAACCATAATCTCTATTCTTTCAATGTTCTCTTATAAAATTATTGAGGTTAAAGAAAAGTATAGGAGCCCTATGACTTAAAAAAACTGAAACCTACAAAATATATTAGGAGAATATTCATTTTACAAAAAAAAAAAAAAAAAATGTTCACTGAACACTTAAAACAGTTCCTTTAAATAGCCTGCTCCCTCAGTGCCCTTAAGATGTGAGTGGGTTTTCCAAAATTGTAGCCATACAAAGCTTCTCAGGAACACACATGTTTTGTAAAGTGAAGCTCCTATGTATTTAATACATCATTTTAAGCTGCCACTATGTGTTCAAAGTGAGTAAGCCAAAACAACAACAACAACAAAAAACAACCTCATAGATACAGACAAGAGTATGGTGATGACCAGAGGAAAGGGTGGTGGGGGCAGGTAGAAGAGGGTAAAGGGGGGTAAATGGTGATGGAAGGAGACTTGACTTGGGCTGGTGAACACACAATACAGTGTACAGATGGTGTATCATAGAATTCTACACCTGGAACTTATATAATTTTATTACCAATGTCACACCAATAAATTCAATGAAAAAAAGAAAAAAAATCTGATTTTGAATCAAAATATTTTAACATTTATTTGGACAAAAAAAAACACAAGTTGGAGAAGTAAAAAGTAAAATTTTCCCAGTGGAAGGCTTCCTGTAAACACAAAACACAAAGTTCACATTATAGGGGGACTCTAAAGTTAATTTTAGTGAATACTTTGTCATCTCATGTTAGAAGCATTGCATTTTATTTCACAGTTGCAAATTAGTTTCTGGGTGATATTTTCCATGACTACATTTCAGAATAATTCCTAGGTCGGGCAGGTTGCAAAACTGAGATGTCCAGTGTCAGACTAAAACAGGGCAGGAGGCTACACTGCTCAGTCAGTGGCACCCAGGCAGGGCAGCATAGGGGTCAGGGCTCTCACTCAGACTAGAAGGCCGTGTTCGCAGTGTGGGTGTAACCCTGTGGTCATGCAACAAAGGGTGGAGTTTATCAGGAGGATCATGAGACCTACAGCCTAGCTTTTGGGGTACAGAGCAGCACTGAGAGATGATAAACAGGCAAAAAAAAAAAAAAAGGAACACAAGGAAACCTGAACCTAAAAGAGAACACAAGGAACAGATGTTCAATGGCTAAGAAAAAATGGTGCAAATGTCAGTTGTCACAAGCACAGCTAGAACAGCACCAGCAGAGAATTGAGACCCAGCCTACCATTTTAATATTTCTTGATGTGGTAGAGTAAGAAACAATTAAGTCCAGTGGAATCAGGTAGCACAGACAGAACCAGGACCTAGAGCAAGGTGTGCCTGAGATGGTATGGCATGAACTTGTAAAAAGTTTCTCAAGTGACCTTCCCAGTGAGAAATGCCCTCCTAACAGATTCTACTTCCTCAAACCAACCCCATCCAGATGGCTCTTTGGTAGGTCAAGATTTCAGGTACAGGGACCACTGCAGCCACCTCCTGCCTGCAGCTAAACTCACTCCAGGAAAACTAGTGCCAACAATTCACTCTATAGGTCATAGTTTCCCCCAAGGAATGTGAAACCTGCTTCTGCAGTTTCAGCAAGATCCCAGGCTAAGTTCTCTTGCATTCCACTGGCTTGTTTATTAAGCCCCACATCTAAAACTGTCAGAAAATGTTCAAGCTGGTTTCTCATGACCAAAAACATAATCTTATAATCCTTAAAAAATATTTTGAACAGATAAACAGTACAGTGTAATATCCAACATAACCAGGCACCTGCATGCCATCCCTTCCACACAGCAGTTTCCCCTCCTTAGTGGGCCTCAGCCAGTGCAGCTAACCCTTTCATGCCCATCAGGGTTGCAACTGTCCGTTGGAACGAGGGCAATGTTTAAAATCTTTTCTGGAAAGGGTATAGGCTACATGCAAAGAAAGAATAAATGAATAAGGTTGTATGGAATATGTGTTCATTTCAACCAAGAGCATTGTCGGTAGACTGAAGTGCCAACATGGGGTACTTTGAAGGTAATAGTTTCCTGTGGTAAGCTCAAAAACAGATGTTTTAGCTTTGGATAATTAAAAGTTGAATATAAGAGTGTGATTAAAAAAACTCTCCCACTAAATGAAAGGTTTGGGGTTCGTTTAGGTTCATTTTTTAAATTAAATATTACCTAAAATTTGATCCTAGATGGTTTCGAATTTTGAAATTTCACACATATACCTGAAAGGATGTTGACAATTAAACACGAGACCTTATGAAATATGGAATGAGTACAATATTGCACTTGCCTAATAGTATAATTTCCAGCATAATTAACCCACTGAAGTTCAAACTGGACCTTGAAAGTAAATGAAAATGTACCTGAACCTTTAATGAAACAGCTGCAACAAAGGGCATGCCTTTTTTTTAATATTTTTTAAACCTCACCCAAGGATATGCTTTTATTGATTTTAGAGAGAGGATGGAGGAGGGGAGGGGAGGGGAGGGGAGGGGAGGGGAGGGGAGGGGAGGGGAGGGGAGGGGAGGGGAGGGGAGGGGAGGGGAGGGGAGGGGAGGGGAGGGGAGAGACAAAACATGGATTGCTTGCCTCTTGTACATGCCTTGATGGGGAATTGAAACCAGAACCTAGGTATGTGCTCTGACTGGGAATCGAACCCAGAAACTTTTATTGTTCAGGATGACACTCCAATCAATTGAGCCATCCAACCAGGGCTGTACTTTATTATGTGGTAGACAAGGAGGCTACCCTCTGCCTTTTGAACTAGGAACTAATATATTTGAATTACGTGTGATATTTAACCAGTTTCCTTATTTGGTTTCTCCTGATTACCTTCCATTCTTTCTAAAATTACAGTCAAATTAGAAACAATAAAGGGGTAAAAGAACACTGTGAGAAATAGGTTAACTAAAAAAATGAACCCCAAACAGATGAAAGAAGTCACTAGAAGAGCCACAAGAGCCTTAGCAAACAACCCTCCACAGCTTAGTGGCCCCTGTATTCCCTGATTAGGATACAAATAAATACAATACAGGATGTTCAAAGGAGTCATCAAGAAATAGTTAAATCAGGTTCTGTGCTCTTTGTTGCACAAAGTACAGAATGTACATAACTAAATTTAGAAATGTTTCAAATTCTGGCAAACAAATCGGTAAACTTCAGTTATGTGGAAAATGCAGTCACAGAGAATACCCTGTTCCTTCACAGAGAACATCCTATCCCTTATAGAGCTCTATGATAAGCAGTAAGACTGGTTATCACTTATTGAGCAGCTTCACTCAGTGCTGAGCTAAATTCAAATCCAGAATTGTCAGGTTCCAAATCCTTTCCATTACTCAACAACTCAAAATTTAAAAAAAAAAATACCCAATTAAAACTGGGCAAAGGATTTGAACAATCATTTCTCCAAAGAAGATATTGAAATGATGAATGGGCACATTAAAAGGTGTTCAACATGAACAGGCATCACAAGAACACAGATCAAACCCACAATGAGATACCACTTCACATTCGCTAGAATGGATATAATAGAAAAGATGGATAATAACAAGTGTTGGATAAGGATGTACAGAAATGTAAAATGTTACAGAAATTTATACAGTCACTACATGACCTAAGATGAATGACAACAAGTATACACAGAAAAACTTATACCTGAATGTTTATAGCAGATTTAGCCAAAAAACGGAAACAATCCAAATGTCCATCAACTAATGAATGAGCAAAATGTGGTCTATCCATTCAATGGAATATTGCTCAGCCATAAAAAGGAATGAAGTAGTGATACATACTATACCATGGATGAACATCAAAAACATCAGGCTAAATAAAAGAAGCCAGTTACATGTCAAGATAGAATTGCCTTTATATCTCAGTACAAATATATTATACCATTAAATATAGTTACTATTGCTCTATTATAAAGCAATACAGAATCAGCATAGAAAATATGGAAAAAATGCAGAAGAGATAAGAAAAAAAGCCAGTCAACTCTATTCCTACCCACGAGATAACAACTGTTAATATTCTGGTTTATTTTTTCCCCGTGTTTTGCAATGCTTTTTTCCCTCCACATAATTGTGATCACATGGCATACTTCAGCATTTATCTACTATCTGCTTTCAAGACAGCTTTGAGGAACAAATATACTGAAACTTGGATCATACTGCTGATCTAAAGCTTCCTCCTCCCTCCCATCTTACCTTCTTTTTCCAGAAGCTCACCAACAACAACCAAGCCTGAAGACATTGAAGCCGTTAAGAAGAAAAGACACCAAACAAGGCTTGAAGAGCCCATCATCTTAAACTGCCCATCCATTATCATGAAGCTTACTATCTCTCCCAGGCTTAGACAGAATAAATCAATATCACATCAACAGTTCAATTTCATCTTTGCAAAGGAGGTCATGAATACAAATGGAGGTTCTAAGGAGACTCAGCTCTCATCTAAACAAGTATGTGACCCCCTTACCATCTCACAGGAGATTTGCCACGCTGTCATCATCTCTTATACAAATCACCTCTTTAATGTTGTTAGCAGAACAACACACACAGTGGCCAGTTCTCCAGAAAATGGAAGGCTGCTTCTCCATTTTTAGGGCATGATCATTAATAGTGTAGGATTATTCCAGGCTAAACATTGTATTTTTAAAGCCAGTGATACAAATTGCAACTATAAGCAGTATGGAGCCTGCTCAAAGCATCAGGACACAGATCCAACAAAGCCAAAGCCTCACAATTGAAAATGCCTTATCAAGGTAAGATCCACATGTGCACTGCAAGATTTAACAAGGCAGCACCTGAAGAAATTGTTGAGTTATTTGGCAGAACCAGACAAAAAGAGACCTGTTGCTAATACCCTCATGAATCCCAAGTCCCAGTTTTCTCGATTATGTGCTCATTATTAAAGTGTTTTAGCCTTGCTTTAATACAGATGGAAATAACATACTAAAAAAGAATAAGACATCTTAAGCCAGTTGTTTGGATCTAGCTATGATCAAAACAACTGTTAGGACAAAAGCAGAAATTATGCAAAGCCTGTAACATTTGAGTCAGTAATAGCATCCTGTGGGAGAACCAAATGTAATAAGATGGCTACATAGTATGCTAAATTAACCAATCTTTTCAAGGCCTATTGTATGAAAAAAAGCAAAGTGGAAATATAATTCTGAATCCAAAGGTTGAAACTTATGAACAAAGCTCTCAATTCATGCAGTTTCCAAAAATGACCTTCTGAAGTAGTCAGTCCAACAGATAGGAAAATATTTGGTTAAAACATGGGAAGAAGCCCAACTCAACTCTTGAGGAAATAAGTGTCATTAAATGAGAGCTGGGAAGGTATAATTACTTAAATGGATGCTTCTGTAGTGTTTTCTACCTTCTCCTTGATGAACAAACAGTTCTGAAGTGAACTGCAGTCTCAAATAACAGGAATCATGGGTCACAAATTCTGACCAGAGGCCAGTATACAAGTGATTGAACACAAAGGTCCCTAATGTTCATCAAATTTGTTAATTTCTATTATAGCAGCCATGAGTCGGAGCACCCAATTAACTATCCAACACAGAGAACACAAATAAACATGGAGAAATATTGCATCATCATACAATATTTTTTTCAAATTTAGTTTTACAGTTTCAAAATAATTGAAAAATACCATAATGCTATGGGTTTTGATGCCAGGGGGTGGGAATTTACAGATTATTCTTTAGGCCATTCTGTAGTTTCTATTTGGAGCAGAGAAAAATAATTTGGGAAATTTGTTGTTAATTTCAGTTTGTTGTCTTTATCAAAGACAGATGGGATTAGATGCAAACATATGGGAAGATATTTTTTCTAAGTCTAAAGTGTCTTGTATATTTGTATATTTTCTCATGATTATACAGGGCTAGGCTTTCACATGGCTTTAACCTTAAAGTAATTTCATCTCCAATAAAGAGAGCGTCAAGCCCTCGGTTAAGGCAGAATATAGGAAACAGCTCTACTAAGCAAGCTTTTTTTCCCCTCTACCCTTCATAAAAACTACTTTTAATTATATGATTATCTAACCACTATGCTGTACACCTAAAACTAATACAAAATAACATTGAATGTCAACTATAATTGAAAAATTAAATTTAAAAAAACCCTACTTTTGACCAGTGAGCTAAAGGCAGTTCCAGTTATACTTCTCTGATGCCCCTCAGCAAATTTTGGACTTTATATCAGGATAACTGGAATTTCATACCACAGCTGCTTGCAGTACTGATCTCTGTGTTGTCTTCCCATTTGTATATTCATACTCTCACCTCTTATTTCTGAAATTCAGCCAGTATCTTTGTTTCATATTCTTCTCTCTAGTCAACATTTCTTGCCTTTCAATAGGCCCCTAAGAGTCTACTTTATCCACTATCTACCACTGATCATTTTAACATGAGATACTTTCTTGAAGAGTTGGCAGGACTGGGTTGTTTTCCCCATGTTCAGTGGTAGTAGATTAAATTTGTTTCCTGTTCCTCTGCACCCACCTCCATGAATCACTCCCTCCCTGGTCTCAGGTAAGAAGTCAAACAGGATAACATTCCAAGTTTTAAAATTAAAATGAAACCATGAAAGATCAAGAAGAAAGTATGAAGGAATATTCATTTTTTTCTCAGAATGGACCAGGCTTTTGTGTGCACAAGAACAAAAGAAGAAACCATAAAATGAAAGATGGAGGGCCCGAACAATAAAAAATATCAATCTCTGTATGTTGAAACAAAATTAAAGTGCAAACAAAAAAATTTGCTAAACAATGGGACCAAAAGGATTAATGTTGTTAATATTCAAAGAACTTTTACAAATCAACAAGAAAAAGGCAAACATTCTAATAGATAAATAGACAAAGAACCATGCACTGTTGATTATCTCACTCAGCAAGCATTCCCCCTTCTCTTTTGTCTGCCTCACTGGCAACTAGGGGTACTAATGTGAAACAATCTTGCTAATGTCTATTGGAGGAGAAGGGTATTTCTAGGAAAATTTATGTTCTCTTGATTTAAAGTACAGATTTCATACATGTTCCTTACCTCATTCTTCCTGCCTTGGACAAGGATGGCATTGCTGAAGCTAGGGCAGTCATCTTGCAAATATGGTATCATTGAGCTGCTGAACCAATACCACCAGCAGCTGGTTACTTCCAGACTCCTATTTGTCTGAAGAAAAAATGAACCCATATTAGTTTAAGCCACTGTTAAGGAGGGTTTTGGATACTTTGAGCCAAAAATATTCCTCATGGACGTTCCTCATATGATTAAGCAATTCATACACAAAAAGTGAGATGCAGGTAGATAAGTAAGCATATACATTGTTTCACATCACAAATAATAAAATATATTTAAAACAAAATAACAACGTTGAAGACATTATGCTAAGTGAAATAAGCCAATCACAGAAGGACATATCTCATGATTATTCTGTATAAATGAGATATCTAGAATAGCCAAATTCATACACAAAGTAAAATGATGGTTGGTAGGGGGCAGGGAGAAGTGGTGTGGGAAATGAAGAGTTAATGTTGAATGGACAGTTTCAGATGGGGAAGATACAAAGTTCTAGAAATTAGATGTTGGTGATAGTTGCCCAATGACATGAATGGACTTAATGCCACTGAACTGTACACTTAAAATGATTATTGGTAAATATCGTTATATATACTTTACAACAATAAAATACAATATAATCAGAAAAAAATAAAATTGCAATGAAATACTATTTTTTCCTTTTTAAAAAGTGACATTTTAAAAATTTTTAAACTTTGTTAATGATGATACACAGGGTTTCTGAGTGTGGGGAAACAAAGAGTCTTACATGCTACCAGTGGGAGTATGAATTCGCCAAACCACTTTAGAGGAACGATGGTAAATTGTACCCAAAATCTTATTAACATTCATATCCTTTGGCAGAGTGATTATACTTCTAGGAATTTAGCCAATAAAATAATCAGAAATATGGAGAATGTTCTATGCCCAAAGTTGTTTATAACAGCATTGTTTATGATACCAAACAATCTGAAACACCCTGTGTGTCCAGAAAGGGATTTATTTAAACACACTGATGTCCATCCAATACTATATTAGCATGATGAACAATGGTGTAGATCAGTGGCTCTTAAACTTTACTGCATATTTGCATCGCCTGGGTAGGTTTTAGTTCCTAGTGGCACAATACCTCATATACATTCAATCAGGATTTCTAGAGGTGGGACCCAGACATCAGTACCTTTTAAAGTTCCCCCCACTGAATGCCCAGTGATTCCAACACGCAGCCCAGCTTAAGAACCACTGATTTCAATTTCTATTTATTGAAATGGAAACAACATAAATATGTACTAGAATTTGTTTTATGATAAAAGCAAATTATAGAACAGTCTGTATAGCATGAGCTCATTTAAAAATATAAATGTGTGGGATTTCTGAGTAAAGATGATGACTTAAACACCCACATCACATTTTCTCTTACTTCTTCCTGAAACTCTATTAAAATAACAATAAGATTTTTAAAAGGTACACATTGACAAGGAAAAAATAGTGGTAGAAAACAGCAATACAATGTTGTAAGCTAGAAAGCATTTGAGTGGTGACTTCTTAGAACCATGAAAGCTGGATCCTGAACTCATAAGAAGAAAAGCTGAGAAATATAACACAGTTTATAATGCAGAACTCTCACCCCTGATGCTAACATAATTGGTCATAGCAAGTACCTGTGGCAGGTACTCAGCATTAACTGAATCTCTGCTTTCAGTTACAGTATCCCCTACTTAGTTCTCAGAGCTGTGTTAGCCAGGTTTATACATTCAAGCGGAGGTTTGGAAGAAAGCTGATCATCACAAAATGAGAGACCTAAAGGTACTTGTTATGTGTTCCCCTCAAAATTCATATGTTGAAGTACTACCCCAGCACCTCAGAATGTGATTATATTTGGAGACATGGTCTTAAAAAGGTAGTTAAGTTAAAATGAAGTCATTAGCATGGGCCCTAATCCATCCAATGATTGATGTTCTTATAGGAGTAAATTTGGATACAGACACACACAAAGGGAAAAGTATGTGAAGACACAGGGAGAAAATGATCATCTACAAGCCAACAAGGGAGGCCTCAGAAAAAAACATCCCTGCTGAGAAGTTGTCTTAAACTTTTAGCTTTCTCAATTTGGGGACAATACATTTCTGTTGTTTAAACCATCCAGTCCATGGTACTGTCTCACAGCAGCCCTAGCTAACTAGCACAGTACTAAACCAGACATCCAAAGATTATTAAACATCTATGGAACACTTTCAACATTTAAGACAGAATCCAAAACAAACAAATAGAAAACAAACAATATAGATGAGCCTTGAAAACATTATGCTGAGTGAAAAGAGCCAGACTCAAAAGGCCATATATTGTATGGGGCTGTTTATATACAATGTCCAGAATAGGCAAATGCATAGAGACAGAAAGCAGATTAGTGGCTGCCAGGGGGTGGAGGGAGAGGCAAAAGGGAGAGACTACTAATGTGAATATACTAAAAAAACACTGAATTTTATACTTTCAAAGGTTGAATTTTATGGGATGTGAATTATATCTCAGTAACCTTTAAAATTATATAATAATCTCTGAAATATATGAAAAGATGGGATGTATATGAAATACAAATAGGATACTATAAATAAGGAACATTAAAAAAAACATAAAAAGAGGTCCTTCAAATTAAATTACATTATGGTAAAAAAAATAAATAATTCAATAGAAGGACTGGAATATAAAATTGAGAAAATCTCCCAGAAAGTGGAGCAAAAAGAGGAAAGAAAATAACAGAGGAAAAATACAAGAAAATTAGAGGACCGGTCCAAGAGATACAGCCCACAAATGATGGCAGTACAAGAGAGAATAGAGAGAAAACAGGGAAAGTATATTATCTACTGCTACAAAACAAATTTCCCAAAATATGGTAGTTTAAACAACAATAATCAGTATCTCTTCTAGTTTCTGTGGGACAGGAATTCAGACAGGGCACACTGTGGACTGTTTGTGCTCCACAATGTCTGGGTCTCCACTTGAAGGCTTCAAGGCAGGAGACTGGAATCATCTGATTGTTCATCCATATGTCTAGTGGTTGATGCTGGCTGTGGGATGAAGGTCTAGCTGGCACTTTCAACTGGTACATCCATGTGGCCTGGGCTTTCTCACAATGGCAGCTTGATTCTAAGAATAAATGCTCTGAGAGAGAAGAGAGAGATCCAGGCAGAAATCATATTTCCTTTATGACCTAGCCTTGGAAGAGGCACTGTGTCGCTTCTGACACATTCTATTGATTGAGGCAGTTACAAAAGCCCACTCCTGCTCTAGGGGAGGAAACATAGACTCTACCACTCCTTGGAGGAATGCCAAGATCACATTGTAAGAAGACTATGTAGGATGGGAGATATATTGGCATCATCATCTTTGGAAAATACAATTGGCCACAGGAAAAAATTTCAGAGAAACATGAAAATACAAGAAAAATTTCCAGAACTGAAGGATATGAGTTTCCAACTTGAAAGGATCCATTAGGTACCCAATCCAATGGATGAAAACAGAACCACACTAAGTCATCTTAAAGAGAAATTTCAGAACACTGAGGTAGAAAAAAAAAAAATCCTGCAATCTTTGGTTAGTTTTTTGACTCTCCTATGCCTTTTCTTTTTGGAACCTTTCACTGCTCTACTGGGGAGACTGCATCATCATATACCCTGCTTCCCCTACCTCAGGAGAATACACTTACTTGCCCCAAGTCAATCAATGTACCTGATACTCTTAAGCATGCTGGTTGGTTCAGGGATGGACACATTTCACAAATAAAGCCAAGTCTGGCTTTTTTTCAGGGACTGATATAGACATTGGTTATAAAAGGGCCTCTTCGGAGATTGCAAAGCACCAGAGACAATGTAAGCCTGGAGTTGCCAGGGGCTGTCTTTTCAGCCAAGTGTGAGAGGCCTGCTTGAGAATGAAGCCAATACTAATGGAAGCCAAGAGATGGAAAGAGAAAGAATTAAAGTGATATTGTTAGAATGCCTGGAACTAGCAGTACCCTTGGCCATCCATGGTTAAGTAAGCTAAGCAATCCCCCCCTTTTTCTTGCTTAAGCTGATTTGACATAAGTTTCTGTCATTTAAAACCACAAGTCCTGACTAATTCAGTAACTCATTGCATCAGTGTTTCAAAGAAAAATAACCACATGAGATAGTAATCACCAGAATATCCAAACTTTGTCAATTCCCAAGGGTAGATCCCAAAAATAGCAAGCATTCCTAGGACACTCAAAAATTCAAGTAACAACTATAAAAGTTTTCGGTCCCAGGATTTACTCACATTTCAATGAGCTATTTTAAGGAAACAGAGAAAGATCTGGCCCTGGACAGGTAGGTCAGTTGGTTAGAGCATCATCCAGATACACCAAGGTTTTGGGTTGGATTTCTAGTCAGGGCACATACAAGAACTCACCAATGAATGCATTGATAAGTGGAACAACAAACTGATCTCTCTCTCTCAAATTAATGAGTAAAATTGTTTTAAAAATAGAGAAAGGTTCTATTGGCCTATCAAGAAAATTTTATTTGTAATTCAGCATTAATGATGTGTGTGCAAAAGTTAATTTTAAAACAGCAGTGCCATTATTTTCAGAAATGGCATATATCCTAAATGTGAGTTCTAAGATATATGATACAGCTAAAAACATGATAAAAGGAGTTTATAATTCTGATTGCTATTTCATAAATCCTTTGGAATCTCTTTAATTTTCCAAACATTATTTTATAATCATTATAATTTACTACTCATAGTTCATATATCTGTATTCTCCTCAGGGTATATTTTCAGAATTAAAAGAGAAAAATATTTTCAAACACTGTTAATAATCAGATTAGTGCAAGGTTCTACTTTGGTGTTTTTCTTTTGGAAACTGAACATATTCATTTGTTAATGATAAGCATACTTTCAAATTTTCAGGTACAAAAACACAAGGCAGAGATTTTTGCTTCATTATAATTCTATCAAGCCTAGGTCCCAAATGGATGTGTTCTAAACTTGCTATAAACAATTAGAAACTCAGGGGAATGTATTTCCCCATGACAGTACCTCAGAAGAAAGAAACTTTCAAACTCAGTTACCTTTATCTTTGCAGCTTAATGTCATACAGTTTCTTGTTTATAATAAGTTTAGAACCTATCCATTTGGGACCTAGGCTTGATAGAACTATAATTAAGCAAAAGTCTCTGCCTTGTATTTTTGTAACTTTCAGAAAAGTTAAAATACATGAAATTATTGGCTTTTGTCACCACTTCTTAGATTTAAAAAAAAGGTATTTTAAGGCACATTTTCCCTATGATGCATAAGAACTAGACAGTTGCTCTTTGTCTCAGACACTGCTTAAGTATTTTACATATTTTAACATTTAATTGTCAGGAAATTCTATGTGATGAGTACTATAATTGTTTACATTTTAGAATGGAAGAAACAGAGGCATAGATTTATTAAACAACTTGCTAGAGGCCTGACAGGTAGTAAGTAGGGGAACCAGGATCTGAACTTTCAGCATTATGGTCCCACAATCTTAACCCTCTCTCTAGTGCCTACAATTCAGAACTGGTTTGAAAATGCCCCCTGGAAATAGATGAGCAGCCTGAAAAAAAATCTTAGTACATCCTGTCGGACAGAGAGCCACACTAAATATAAAAGTTGGAAATACCAGCCACTTAATAAAGTTTACTTCTATTCAATGAACATCTACTCAGAGTAAACCATTTATTTTTATTTTTTTAATATATCTTTATTGATTTCAGAGAGAGGAAAGGAGAGGGAGAGAGAGACAGAAACATCAATGATGAGAGAGTCCTTGATCAGCTGCCTCCTGCATGCCCCCTACTGGGGATCAAAACTACAACCCAGGCATGTGCACTAACTGGGAATTGAACCAAGATCTCCTGGATCCTAGGTCGATGCTCAACTGCTGAACCATACCAACTGGGCCAAAGCAAACCATTTTTAATTAAATTTATTGGGGTGACACTGGTCAATAGGGTCACGTAGTTCACTAGTGCATATCTCTGAGATACATGATTTGTTCATTGTTTTGTGTGCTCACCACCCAAAATCAAATCATCTTCTCTCACCACACAAACCATTTTTAAGCATACAAAATATAAGGAAATTTCATTGTTATTAATATCCAATTTATGAAAATAAGAAAACATTTGGGTCTAATTAATCATTATAATGTACTCTATCCACAATCAGCTAAGAATGAATTATGGTAATTCATGCATATTAGCTTATCACAACACAAAACAAAAAAGCAGCTTTCCCTGTCTCTATTTTTATTTTCTCAAAGTAATGAATGTAAATGGTAACAAACCAAAGGGTACAGAAAATCCTAGGACAAAAAGGCCGTAGACCTTCTCCCACGTCAACTTTCCTCAACCTTAACCCCACTTATCAAAAGCAATCCATCTTTACTATTTCTCCTTTTGGATCTCTGGAAATATGGATGATATTTTTAGACATCTATTTCTTGATTTGTATCTGTTGATGCCCTAATATCCCTGATACGAAAGAAACACTTAATTCACAAGATCCCTCTGGCCCTCTCTCATCTTCCTGATTGTTGATCTTTGTTATTTATAGTTCTCTCCCTCTGGTTACCTTGGTAACTTTAAATACTGTACTTAAAGCTCTTTTTCTAGTTCTAGCAACTTTTGATAGTATCTGATGGACAAAATGTAAATACAAGTAATAATAGCAATATAGAAGGTGGAATGTGGACAGGGCCTGTTTCCTAGAAGAGCTAAGTGCTTGGTTTAATGATCAACTGTCTGTGTCTTGAAATCCTCAAGATCTTAAAAAACAGAAAGGGATACCTTTTTCATGGTCAAGTGATACATAATTCAGTGTAATTCCAGCTGAAATACCAACATATTTTTTAAAGGAACTCAGTGGGGGCATTCTCAAATTCATATGCTCCAGGATATCCAAGGTACACCTTTGCTATATCAGATGTCAAAAGTTATTATAAAGCAACATTAATGTGATGTTGGTATAGGGATAAATAACTGAAAAATGAAACAGAATAAAGTGTGGAGAAATAGACCCATGGATATAAAGAAATGATATATACCAGGAGTGGTAATGAGAGATAGGATAGATTATTCAAACAATGATGCTGGACAATTGGATATCCCACCACATAACATACTCAAAAACCAGTTGCTGGTAGATTAAAACTGTACTAAGGAAAAACAAATTTTTTTCTATTATAAAACATAGTATAGGAAGATATCTTTAAAAACTCAAAGGAAGTAATTATTTTATTTTATTACTTTTTAAATGTATCTTTATTGATTTCAGAGAGAGGAAAGGAGAGGAAGAGAGAGAGACAGAAACATCAATGATGAGAAAGTCATTGATCGGCTGCCTCTTGCATGCCCCCCACCGAGGATCGAGCCCGAGACCTGGGCATGTGCCCTGACCGGGAATTGAACCGCGATCACCTGGATCCTAGGTCAATGCTCAGCCGCTGAGCCACACCCAGCCGGGCTCTTTTTTTTTTTTTTTTTTTTTTTTTAATTTATTTTATTTTTACTTTATCTTTATTGTTGAGACCATTATAGATATCCCCCTTTTAACCCTACCGATCCCCTCCACCCCACATCCATCCCACCCCCAGGCCCTCCCCATACCAATGTCCACGTCCATAGGCCATGCCCATAAACATACAAGTTCCCTGATTAAATTTTTAAATAAGATGCTTGAAGCAATGACAAAGTTTGACTCAAAAAAATATTAATTCCTGTTCATCCAAAAGGAAAGTGAGAAGATAAGTGATAAACCGGAAGAAGATATATGCAACAAACATGCCTGATAAAATTTCTGTAAGAGAAGATAAATCACCAAACAGAAAATTGGGCCAAAGACATGAACAGACATTACACAGAAGAAAAATGAGTGACACATAACCATGTAAAAAGAGTTCAGCCTCATTAATTATCAGAGAAATATATATTATACCACAATTAGATCTCATTTCATATCCACTAGTTTGTCAAAAATTAAGAAATATGGTAACACCAAATATTTGTCAGGATGCAAGTCACTGGGAACTATTGATAGGAGTAGAAACAGGTATAAACACTTTGGACAACAATTTGGCACTATTTTATAAAGTTTAAAATTCACATGCTGTGAAGTAGCAATCACTCCTAGACATATATATATACATATACGTTTTTGCATATGTACATCATGCTCATACCTATACAGGTCATAATGGCAAAAAATAAAAATGGAAAAAATCAAATGTCCAACAACAGGTGAATATAGACAAATGGTGGTAAATTCAGACAATGAAATATTATACAGCAAAATGAATTCACAATAACTACATGCAACAACATGAATGAATCTTATAAACACCATATTGAGTGGGAAAAAAACACAAGTGACAAGACTATCTTAATATTTCATTTTTATAAAGCTCAAAATAAGCAGAGATTTATGTGAAAACAAACACAGAATTCAGGATAATAGCTACTTCTGGGGGAAGGCTTAAAAGATGGAAGAGGGAAGAAGCATACTGGTGGATACACCATCCAGAGCCCTGGATGAAACAACTTTTCTTGTTGCCTCCATTTCCTGGAAGATGAAATTTCTAGATCACTTTTCATTTAGAATGCCTCAACTTTATGTGGATGTCTCAGTTCAACTGTCTACATTCTGCAGTCCCATGGTCTTATCTCCTGTTCTGCCAGAGTCATTGTATTCTAAATTTTGGTTTATCCTGTGGGAATTGCCCTTATTTTCTTTTGAGTTCTTATATGCTTCTGAGATAATGTTTATGATATTTATCCAACATCTTAAATCACTCTTCCAATCTCTCCCTTGAAATTGATCATTTCCAGTTTTCCAATTTTACTTTGGTCAATTTTTGTCATCATATACCAAAAAGAAATGATCAATTCTTCTGTTTTCAGATTTGCTGGCAAACACATGTATATAATACTGACATAATTTGATCTGTAGATGTTAGCTATGAATTTATGTCTCCTTTCTGCTTATGAATTTTACCAATTTTGGGGTTTTTTCCTACTTTTTTTCCTTGATCACTCTACCAAAGGGTTTATCTAATTTATAGGTATTTTCTAAATACAAGCTTTTGGATTTTTGTCCTATTACCATTTCTATTTCCTAATTTATGAAATTTAGCTTTTATTTTTCTTAATTGCTTTTCCTAGTTCCTTCTGGTTTCTTTAATTGTTCTCTTTCTAATATTTTTAAATGAGTACTTAGCTTCTTTATTTTTCATCATTCTTTTAAAAACAGGATATTGAAGGCTATAGATTTCCCCTGAGAATACATATTTTAGTATGAATTACTTTCATTGCTTTCCAAATAGTTTTCAATTTTCTCTTTTCTTTGATCCAGAGATTACTTATGTGTTTTTAAATATCTAAGGACATAACAATCAATGTTATATTACTTATTTCATATTTTATGTAAACTGGATTCGTGAATATAATCTCTAAAGGAACTACTTTTAAAATTGTGTTTCAACTTTCTTTTTGGACAGATAGTATTAAATCTCCCATTACTTCCCACTTTATCTCTACAAAATAGTATGCTTACCAATCCACACATAGCTATTAAGTCTATTTATTGTTATTTAAGTATTCTATGCATCAGACAGGAATTGTGGTCATCTACTAGAAAGAGAACTAATACAACAATAACTTAAACATGATAAAGGTTTATTTTTTCTCACACAAAAAAGCAAATTTTGCAATAGATAGCCCAGGACTGGCAGCCCTATGATATTATTAATGCACCATTTAAATATAATGTATAGTCTGATATGCTTGATTTTGTGTTGTGCATCTTGCTTTATATTTACTATTTTGTATTTCTGTTTGTTATATTTCCTTTCTTCTAATATAGATATTACTTTACTATGTATTTAAAATAAGATATCAAATGTTACCTCCATACAAATGCACATTTCCTTCCCTATTTCCTCCATGCCAGTAAGATTAAATATTTACAATACTTTCACTCTACCTTCTTCTCCATATCCTTTGAAAGGCCTTTATTTCTTCTCAACTCCCATCTTCCAGATTGACCCCTACATTTGGTGCTAGAACAATTCGATATCCATTTGAAAACAAACTGAAACTCAACCCATACCTCCCAGTTTATACAAAAGTTGTAAATTGAAGTGGATGATACACCTAAATCTAAAAGTTAAAACTATGAAACCTCTAAATGATAATATAAAAAAAAAAATGCCCCCTTGGTGTAAGCAAATATTTTTTTGGGTAGGAAACACAAAGCACAACCTATAAAGAATAAATAAATAAATAAATAAATAAATAAATAAATAAATAAATAAGTTTATCTTCATCAAAATTAAAAACTACCATTCTTCAAGAGACATATTAAAATAATGAAAAGACAAGCTACATACAGACTGGGAGAAAATATTTGCAAAACACATTTCTAGCAAAGGATATATATTCAGAATAATAAAAGAAACAAACAAACAACAATTTTAAAAATTGGCAAAAGATATTTGGGCAGTTTTCCAAAAAAGATATACAAATAGATAATAAGCACATGAACTCAATGTGCTATCATTACTTACCTATTACAATGGGTATCTTTACAAATACCAATACCAAATGCTGGCAAAAATATGTATTGCTGGTGGAAATGCAAAATAGTACAGCCACTTTCAAAAATAGGTTGGCAATTTCTTATAAAGTTAAGTACACATTTACTATATGATCCAGCAATCCCACTCCTGGGCCTTTACTTGAGAAAAATAAAAACTTGCATTCACACAAAATATCTCCACGCAAATGTTTACACCAGGTTTACTTATAATCTCCCCAAACAGAAAAACCACCTAATGACCTCCAAATGGCAAATGGATAAATAAACTGTGGTATGTGTACATACACACATAATATACTACTATTTAGCAATGTAAAGTAATAAAGCACTAATACATGCAACAACATAGGTGATTTTCAAGTGCATTTTGCTAAGTGCAAAAATTCAGACTCAAAGGCTACTTATTATATGATTCCATTAACATGATGTTCTGGAAAGGGTAAAACCCCAGGGAAAGAAAACAGATCGGAGTGGTTTGGAGGAACTGGCTGTGAGGCAGCTAGGTTGTGGTTATACAACTTATGCCATTAGTCAAAACACATATACTGAAAAAAGTACATTGCACTTTATGTAAACTACACTTCAATAATAAAAACCAAAAGAAACAATTCAATTTTGCACACTGTGGTTATCTCATGATCAACACAGTGATAAAGCACAAAGTCCATTCCTTCCAAATCGTCTAGTAAATACAACTTATAAGAGACTCAAGTATGGGATATGGCTTTGCCAGAACAGTAAGAGGCCAACCATTCACAAAGCTCCAATGAGGTGCATACTATTGGACTTCCTCCCCCTAGTAAGCCCCATTTTAGAGATAAGGAAACTGAAGCACAGAGAGAGTGAATAACTTGCGCAATAAGACTGGCTAAGGGAGAGCCTCTTTTTCCTAATTCAGAAAACTTTAGAAATCTATCCTTTGATCAGTTCACTCTTTGCAGCACTGGGACAATGCTACAGACCCCACTTCTTTGAAAATTGCCCTTTTCTCATTTAGTCACTGGCAGTTTGAAGTTACACAGAACCAACATTCCCTCCACATCTCATGTAACATATGTGTGTAACAAATGGCAATCAGCAAAGTTCTGGTCCTTGGTATTTCAACATTAAGACTCATGAACTTTGCTTTATTCTTTGAATAGGGGGGTGTCAGCATTACTCTTTCATTGTAGCAAAACTTATTCCTGCTCTTCCTAGTGTTTGTTTATTAGACTGATACCTTGGTTTTGTACCTCAGATTCCAAATAGGTTATAGAAAAGGCACCTTAGAAAGGCTTAATCAAATAGAGGTTATTTTTCTCACACAAGAAGTCTGGTGGTAGGTAGCTGGTAGCAATCATCACTGATACCACTGTGATTCTCTTGGGCACCCTTGTCATTGTTTCTCTAGCTTTAGGTATCACATCCACAATCAAGACAGGCATTAGAGAGGAAGAGGATATATCAGACAAATTTGTCGACTTTTCTCAGAAAAGCTTTTCCAGAACTTCCAATAAATTTGTGTTTATATCTTATTTGCAAGGGAAAAAAAGTCACAGAGGCCACTGTAGCTGCTGGGTGGCTGGAAACATGCATATTTTGGTTTTCCAAACTCTAGGGTAAGGCAAGCAAGGGACAATGAGGCTGAAATGGAAGCAGAATTAGCCAACTCATTGCCTGCCACAGAATGCATGCTCATTTGTTCTTAATGAATAAATAGGAAATAATGTGATTATCTCATAATGAAGTAGATACTGAACTAATCATGATAGTTAGTACTTCTACTTGTGCAGGCTTATAGGTGATTTGGGGGCTCTGAATATGAGTCCTGACATTCAACCCCAAGGTACAAGAGAAATTCCAACTCTAACGTCTAATATCGAATGTGTACAGAGCTTAGAAGTTGTCTCTCCTAGTCTCACAATAAAAAAAAAATGTTGAAAAAACAGAAAAGCTATATATTTTTTTAGACACACAGAGCAAACTGCCAGCCAAAAATGTGGAGCAGAGTCAGGTGAATACAGAAGCTGCTGGAGCCAATTATTGGTAGGAACACTTAAAGGGTGGTTTTGATGAATTGCTTGAGGGTAGGCATGACCTAGGCTGAGGGTTCAAAATTCTTGGAGGACCAATGTTGGAGTGAGGCCTACACTTTCTTGGGTTTTGCCTGCAGGAAGCCCACCAGGTTCTCACAGTGAAGATCAGGGAAAAATTCCCTCATGTTTCCTCTAGGAGGTGGGCCAAACCAACTATTTTTAAAATATACCCAGTGTTTTCCATAATAAAGACTTGCTTTCCAAAGGAAATACCTTACCAGAGTCCTTCCAAAGAGAATTTGTAACCAGTAGACCTACCTTGCAAGAAATGTTCAAAGTTCTTTAGAGAGAAGTAAGATGACATAGGTCAGAAACTCAAATCTACATAAAGAAAAAGGGATAAATTTTTTTAAAAGTATAATTGATATCCTAAGAAAGGAGAGAACATACAATCATATAAGATCCTTATTAAAACCAGAGGAGGCAGAAAAAGAGAGGAAGATTTACAAAAAAAAAAAAAAAAAAAAAAAAAAAAGAACGAGTACAATAAATATAAAACAGTTACAAACATGTAAAGAAGAAAGAGGGAGGATGGGTAGGAGAGAACTGAGACAGGTACACAGCCTAAGGCTAACAAGCAATTCAAAGCTCCAACCAACAATATCAATAATCACTTTAAATGTGAATGGTCTCAACATATGAAATAAAAGATGGATACTGACAAAATGCATTAAAAAAGAAGACAAAAGTATATTTTGTCTCTAAGAAACCCACTATGAATATAAAGACACAACTAAATTAAAAATTAAAGGATGGAGAGATATAAAGCATGCTAACACCAATCAAAAGAAAGCTGGAGTAGCTATATTTATTTCAGCAGATTTATTAAAGCAGACTTCAGAGCAAGGAAAATTATCAGGTATTAAAGAAGGGCATTATATACTGATAAAGATGTAAATTGTCCAAGAAAATATAAAAAGTCTTACTGTATATGTGGTCAACAATAGTATGAAATACATAAGGCAAAAGCTCATAGAACTACAAGGAGAAATAGACAAACCCATTGTTATATTTGGAGACTTCAATACCCCCTTTTCAGTAATTGATAGATTGAGTAGGCAGAAAATCAGTATGAATATAGTTAAACTGTACAGTTCCATAAATTGACTTGATCTAAGTGACACCTATAGAGTACTTCTTCCCAAATTCACATGGAACATTCACCCAGAGAGACCACACTCTGATGCATAAAACATACCTTAAATTTGAGAGAATAGACATCACACAATGTCTGCTCTCAGAACACTATGAAATTAAATGAAAAATCAGTAACAGAAAGATAATTGGGAAATTCCTCAAATATTTGGAGATTACACAATGCATTTCTAAATGACACATGTATCAAAGAAGTTTCCCCCCCCAAATTAAAATATTTTGAACCAAATAAAAAAATAGAACTTATCAAAATTTATAGGATGCAGCAAAAGCAGTGGTTAAAAGAGTATTTATATATCATTAGCAATGAACAATTAAAATTTGAAATTAAGAACACAATACCTTTCCCACCAGCACCAAGGAAACCATCAATGAAATCAAAAGACTACCCACCGATTGGGAGAACATATTTGCCAATGATACATATGATAAGGGTTAATATCCAAAATATATAAAGAACTTATACACCTCAACACCAGGAAGACCAACAACCCAATTAAAAAATGGGCAAAGGACCTAAATAGACACTTCTCCAAAGAGGGCATACGGATGGCCACGAGACATATGAAAAAATTCTCAATGTCACTAATCATCAGAGATGCAAATTAAAACCACAATGAGGTATCACCTCACACCTGTCAGAATGGCTCCATCAACAAATCAACAAATGACACGTGCTGGCGAGGGTGTGGAGAAAGGATACCCTAGTTCACTGCTGGTGGGAATGCAGACTGGGGCAGCCAGTATGGAAAACCATACAGAGGTTCCTCAAAAAATTAAAAATGGAGCTGCCTTATGCCCCCGCAATTCTTCTTCTGGGTACATAGGATTTCTAGAGTTAGGAAGGATAGGGAATTTCTGCTGGGATTGAAGCATGAAAAAGACTTGGAGGGCTCAACTTGAGAAAGAGCAGGAAATAGAACACAGAATAAATCAATACAAAGACAAGAGGCAGCAAATTGATGAAAGCTAGGAGCCAAGGCAAGGCTAGAAGTGCTGAAGCATCCTTTCAATATAGATAATTACAGGCATTGAACTGGATTTGACCAGGGCTGTGTCCTCAACACATATTCATTCAATAAATATTGAGTAAGTACCTACTATGTTCCAAGCACTGTGCTATAGCAGGCACTGGGGACAAGTAGTGAACAAAAGCAACAAAAATCTCTGCTCTCACTAAACTTACATTCTAGTGAGAGAAGACAGACAGAACCTGCTTGGTCTTTTCAAGAAACAGCAAAGAAGCCAGTGTGGCTGGAATGGAATGGAGGGAGGTAAAAGGTGAAATAGATGAGATTAATAGAGGTCAGTATGTGAAGGGCACTGAGGCCAGAATAAATAAGGACTATGAGTTTTACCCTAAGGCATTTAAGGAACAATTGGAGAGTTTTGAGTGGCCAAGTGACTTGATTGATACCTGAATAAAGTTACCCTCTATTCTGTGTTAAGAAGATAAGAGTGGCTGCTGAGAAACCAAAGCAGTTGGTGCAATAATTCAGGTAAGAGACGATGGGGGCTTAAACCATGGTTTTAGCAGTTGAACTCGTGAGAAATATACTGTGGATTCTGAAAGGATTTGCTGATGGATTAGATGAGAAAGAGAAAGAGATGGTCAAAATGAGAGTTTTAGGCCTGATCAACTAATTTGAAGAGGGGTTTGCCAGTCACTGAGAGAGAGAATATGGAAGGAGCAGGCTCACAAGCATGGCTGAGCCCACCTCTGAATTCAGTAAAGCTGTCTTGAAAGGGGGCATTTCAAGAGCTAGAGATCAGAAAGAGGCTGAGATGCAGAGTTAAGTGGACAACACTGAGTCACGGTACATATAGGTAGCAAGGATAGGCATGTTGATTCACTGAACATTTCCTAAAATCAACCCCTTTGTAGGTGCCACAGACACAAAGGTGAAGAAGATATCTTTCCTGACTAGAACGGGCGAATGAGGGAAACAAATATAAGTGATTCTAGTACATTAAGCATCATAGTAGAGGTATTCAACGTTTACTGAGTCCCTGCTATATGCCAAGAAGTACGGTGAAAAAGCAGAGGGTATGAATAAAGTTCTATAAGAACATAAAAGAAACTCTTATAAAGGTTTGTAAAGACATTCACAAGGATTTTCATCACAGTGTGACATCAGGGAGTTAGCAGTAACCGAGACATCCATTACTAGGGAAATATATCAGTAAAGCTGTGGAATACTAAGCAGCAGTTAGAAGCAAAAAACAAGTGTACACACAGCAATGTGGATTAGCTCAAGAACATAGTGTTGAGTCGAAACAGTGGAAAACAGATTTACAGTCCAATATCATCTTTGTAAATGTAAAAGGCATACACAAATCAGTGCATGTCTTAAATTATCAAGGACCTATATCAAACACGTTGCAGTTGGTGTCTAGAAAAAGAAAGGGTGGGATTGGATAAGTCGAGGAAAAATAATATTAACAATATAAAATAATATCAATAAGAGAGAGGCCTTGCAGCGACTGATGATAATGTCCTGAGAATTGAAGAGCAAAGTTACCTCAAGTCTCTGCACCTGAGGTAAAATAACTAGCTAATAGAAAGCCAGCTGATAACCCTATGGAGAAGGGTATTTCTGGGGGCCAGGGCAGCTATGAAGAGACATGAAGGCATGCAAGTGCATCAAAGGTTCAGGGAACAGCACCAGGTTTAGTGTGGCTTGCAGTGGTTGTGAAGAGGTGATAATAACTGAAAGCCCTAGGTAAAGGGAATAAAATCCTACACATGGAAGGTATTATTCTCATCAATCCATTCCGTTTTACAACATGGGGTTTAAAGATCATGATGTGCTCCCACTAAGTTTCTAGTGAGCTTTTATTTCAGTCCTACTGTGGCCTTTGGTACTTGTGACTACTGCAGAAACCCTAGTCCAATGAGCCATTCCTGTTTAATGTGGCCTCAAGGAATGTGACTCTTTTTTTTGTTGCTTTTTCAAGTAATGGTGATGCTCTGGCTAGGAATGGGATAGGAAGGGAATTGGAGGCCCAATGATGTCTCTCATTCTGGGGCACTTGCCTGGGAAAGTTCACCTTGCCTCCACCAACTCAGTGGTGCCAGTAAACTCTCACTGGTCATACTCCAGGTGGAGTCATTTTTCAGGTCAGACCACCGCTACCAGACTGGGTCCTTTTCCACTATCATAGGTGCAACTATCCTTCACAGATCTTATCACAGTTGCAACTCTACACTAACTTTTCTGATCATTTATGTTCATCTAGGCCTCTGGGGTCCAAGTTGAACGGTGATAATCTTTTTCCTTTTTTCTTCACCAATGTTTCATTAGCACTTAGCATAATGCCTGGCATAGGGTAGAGTCTTAATAAACTTCTCAGTTGGATACAAGACTTACAAAAGAAACTTACGTTAAGGTGGATCCAATTACACTTGCAGACGCAGGAATGAGAAAGTTGGGGTTTGTTCTGTGGAGGGTAGGGAAAGAGCTGCAAGGTAACAGGGGCATGGGCTCCAATCCATGAGTCGCCTGACTGCTGCTATACACATGACCACCCCACCCTTTGGTACAGGGTAGGCATAAGTGAAATAGTAGGGAAATAAGCTGTAAGTAAATGAACAACCGTTTAACAGTTTTGTTTTTTGTATGTCAAGTAAAACAATGAAACTAAATCGAGGGTAGGGAAATATATGGGTGTTGGGTGTGTGGAAGGACTAACATTTCACGAGGTCCAGACACAATCCATTGCACCTCAGGAGATACAGGATGTATCCAAAGGACAGCCTAAAGTATATTACTGAGGGGGCGGCGTTACTCTCACCTTCCTACTATAAGGGTGACACAAGCCTGGGTCACCGTCGTTGCCCCTGTTCCTAGTTCAAAGTCTTCTTCAATCTAATTCTTCACCTTTATCCTTGCCCACCCCCACTCCAACTCCACCTCAATCAGGCTCTGACCCACTTTAAATAAAACAAACCTCCAGAGCAAGCCAGCCAGGACACTGTATGTGAACGCACTTTATCGGGAGGGCAGGCCCTTTCCCACGACTCCGTTTGCCCTTGTACAGGAATGGGCACTGGAGCTGTCGACAGAGGACGCCAAGCGCCTGACCTCAGTCAGCCTCACGACCTGTCGCCGACCTTTACACCTTCCGGTGTTCCTCAGAGTTCGCGCACCCCGAGCGCGCGCGCCTAGCGTTGGGCCCGGCCCCCGAGCCCCAGGAGGTTTCTGGTAGGGCGCATGCGCGCGCTCCAGGGCCCGCGCGGAGACCGAGGGCGGGGCTGAGGGGGCCGAACCCTTGGGGGGGAGGGGCGGCGCCGGTCACGTGACATGGTTTCACTGTTTACACGCGGAACGGCCGGAGCGTTTGGCCTCAGTCAGGCGTTCGGCTCCGTTTCGGTTTCACTTCCGGTGAGGGGCAGCCTCAGACTGGCGGGGAGCCTACGGTGAGAGCCGGCGGTGGTGACGGCGGCGCCTCTGCTGGGGGGCGTGAGGTAGCGCGGCGGCGGCAGCAGCTGGGCCTTGAGCGCCCGCAGTCCACCTCTCCGCGACGGGCTCCCGGTGCCAGCAGGGCCGTCGAGAAGATGGAGGAGCTGGTGGTGGAAGTGCGGGGCTCCAATGGCGCTTTCTACAAGGTACTTGACTCTAAGGCAGGCCCCATCTTCGCCCTTCTTTCCCTCCCTTTTCTTGTCGGCCTCGGCGGGAGGCAGGCCTGGGGCCCTCTACCCTAGCGCTGCGCCGTGGGGGCCAGGAGGCGGGATGTCGTTTGGGAGGGAAGGACCGGACTTGGGGCCTGTAGGAAGCCCCTGGAGCCCCGCTTCCTCTCCTGCTAGCGGCCCTGGCGCCTGCCAGAATGAGAAACGAACAAGGAGGAGAGAGTGCCCTTTTGGGGACCGAGCCCCGCCTGGGAAAGCTGGGAATGGGCGAGGGCCAGCGGCAGGTAGGAGATCCCTGCGGGAAGGGCTGATATCTGCGGGAAGTGACTGCACGGCTTATTTCTTTTTTACTAAATATCTTTTTCCAGTGGGATCCGGGCCTGACGTGAGGGTAGTTGCTGAAGAGCGGCGGGCGCTTCTATCGAGCTGCCTCCAGCCTTGCAAAGAGGGTTGGAGATCTCCTTTCGCCTCTCTTTTCCGGTCCAACATTGGGACTTCGGAGAGCTCCACAGTTCTGGGCAAGGGGTGTGAAGAAAAGAGTAGTAAGAAGCTGTAGTCAGTACCAAATCACAATGGCAACTGATTTTTAGTGGCTTCTCTTTGTACGTTTCAGAAGAGATTTTTAGATCCAAAACTTTCAGGAACACACTGAAATATCCGAGTAATGCATTAAACAAGTTACTAATCTTGAATATTCGCAGCCCCCCCTCCCTTGTAATAAATTTGGGCAAATTCAGAAATAAAGATACTTAAGCATCTAAAAACATTAGCAACTCTTTCTACTACTTAAAAAACAATTTTTTAGCTCTCCAAAGACTTGAATATATGCCATGAAACTTCAGGAAATTAACTGAATGTTATTACTAGGGAATTTTTTTAAATGAGTGAAAATAATCGTTTTGTACTTAACTGCTCTGATTGTGCAGTGTTGCAGTGCAGTTTGTTGAGGTTTTAAATAGGCTTGATCGTTTTACTGTGTGTTTTTCTTTTTTAACCTATACCACTTCAACTAATATTTTACATTTTCAAAAGGAGAATTAAAAATATTTTGGCGTGTTAGTAGTGCATCTGTTGGTACATACTAACTCTAGATCTTGTAATCTGTAAATTCTAGTTTCCTCTTCAGTGTGCCTCTATAACTTCTGCAGGTAATATCTCACCTTACTACAGTTTTGGCTATAGAAGGTGTGTATGACAGGAAACATGGAAGTTAGCTGTTACCATTGTCCAACAAGATTCTTAAATTTATTGTACAACAACTTAAATGTTTCAAATGAGATTCGGTTGACTGAAGGAAAATAAACAATTGACTCAATTATATATATGTTTACCAATTTTATGGAGATATTTGGAGATCAGAATATTTCATAAGTGAGTAAAGTATGTAAATTATTCCATGCTTTTAGCAAAAAAATAAAACATTTCGTTGTAAAAGGAGCAATAACCCAACATTTATGTTCCTAGCCTCACCAATATAAAATTGTTTCTGTTGACTGCAGTCAAATTTTTTATTGCATTTATTTCAGTGATCTATAATTTCTGCTAGTTTCTGTAAACTTGTTCTGGTTCCAAGATTGGCAGTTTTGCTTATTCCATTTGTGGTGCTAAGTATTAAATAAATATAAGCAAGGACTAATGGTCGAACAGTATTCTAATCTGTGATATTACCTTAGATTGGTGCTACTCTTATTTTCTTTTAACAGAGTTTGCTTATTTTCTTATTATAGAGGGCAAGTAGTGCATCCTGGTCTTGAAGGATTTATCGTCATCTTCCAGCAACCTATGATTTGTTCCCATAATTTTGCTTGCAGACTGATTGGAATATAAGAAATGCCCTTTATCTTTGCTATCAGTCCCCTACTTTTTATTTTACTTTAAAAAAAAACAAAGTTGCTTAATTTGAAGGTGAAAAAAAAGAATGGGTTGTCCTGTAGTTTCTTGAGGGGAAATGGGAAATTTGAACAAATGTGTGTAAAGAAATTGCTGTTATATTTATTTAATTAGGTTTATTTTAAAGAAAACCTCAAATGATCTGTATTGGTGGAAAAGTACTTTTTATAATGAAAAACATTTAAACTTTTATAGGATTCATTGCAGTGAGTTATACAAGTAAAGCAAAAGTAAACTAAGTTGCTTGTCCAGTGGGATTGGCAGAAAAGATGTTCCCAATAAAAAATGAACTGTTGCGGAGAAATGTTACATTTATGAAAAAAGGAACCTGGTTCATCAAATTGATAAAAAAGCCTTTAAAAACAGCACAACTCAAAGGACTTCAGCATAATTGAACTCAGACTTTGATTTGCCTAACAAAACCACCTTATTGCAAGGGACAATTCTTCATCCTCTGAGCACATGATACAGCCTTGCAATACAAACTGGGTATATCATGGGAACAGTTGAATTCTTTTAAAAAAAAAGTAACTCATGCTCAGGATGCAGAATTAACAGACCCATGAAACCTAAACCCTAAGATTGTAACAGCTCACTTTTTTCTCTCTGGTGTTTATTCTTAAAAACTTGAAAGTTAGATTTGTTAATTGTAAAGCCACTACTATTATGCTTAGGTATTTTTGTTTGTTTGTTTTACTTAGAAAATGTTAGTTACATGTACAACTTATAGAGCCTTACGTTATCTGAGACATGAAGACACTTGCTTTATACCTCATAAAAATCTTTACAAAGCAGTTTTTAAACGAATAATGTTGAAATACAGACTTTATTCTAGGGGTATCTGCCTAAAATAGTGTAGTGGGGGTTTTGTTGCTGTTTGGGGTGGTTTTTTTTTTTTTACTGAATTATATATTGAGAATGATAATGAATTAACTCCCATTTTGGATGTGGAATGTATGTCATTCCAATATGAATGTACTAATATACCCCAAGATATCTAGGTTTTGTATACTAGTATGGAAGTGATTAAAGATGGATAAGTCATATGTTGGAAACATAACGTACAACACCTTTTCATTTTCTGAAAATACAGGGTATCCCCAAAAATGTATACACATTGAGTAATTATAAAGGTAGTGTTTATTAAAATACATTTTATTCTCAAAATTGAGCTATCAGCTGTTAACATGTGTATACATTTTTTGGGATACCCTATATATTGACATGTGATATGGTGTAAATATAATAAATTGCATTCTTATTGTTAGATTATGTTTTAATATATTTTATGTTTTTAAGTTTTGTATCTGAGGATAGACTTTAATTTGGTAAATAGTAATATGGAGTTAGCAGCTAAATATGACAAAATCTACAATGGAGGAAATTTTTTTAATGAAGACATAAGTGGTCCAACATGTCGTATCACTTACATAGCCTGCTAGAAATCACTGTTTTACTAAACTTGCATAAGGCACTGTTCATGTTTCCTCTGAACTCTCTAGACTTAACTTTGCATACAGGTGATATTCTGTACTTTGAGGAAATGAATTATTCAATTCAACCACTTTTTTTTCTTCCCAGAGTCTAAATAACCTTTTTAGTGTGCAGTATCTTTGTGGAAGCATTGTTTTCCCCCGTTAAACTGTGTTTTCCAGCTTCATACTCAGACATTCTGAAAACCTCCAAATAATGAATTAAATACAAAATTCAGTGATGTAATAATTGGATTTCTGATTCCTGTCCACTATAGAAATGTACTTCCTGAGATGATTGCTATCGCGATTATGATAGCTGTCAACAGATGCTGATCTTTCTAGGTGCCAGGCACTGTTCTAGGTGCTTTCTGTTAATTTATTTAATCCTCTCCCACAATCCTGAGGTACTGTCTTTATTCCCATTTTATAGATGAGGATTTAGATGTACAGACAGATTAGGTAAGTGAGTTACTAGTATGTGTCAGAGCTAGTAAGAGTCAGATCTGGGATTTGAGATCAGGTAGTCTGACTTCCTGAAATGATGAAATTTAGCTTGAAGAAATTAATTGAATTTTATTTCCTGCCCATTTTTTACTTCATTGTAATCTTTGATTGCATTTACTACTGTAACATGGCTTTAGCATTCTATAAGTACAGTTGCAAGGTTATGTTGCCATTTTTTACTGTTGATACAAAGATGTCTTGAAATGTCGTAAAATGTTCAATTGATGTATCAGCTTCCTTTTCATTAACTCTTGCAACTTGAAATATTACACTGTAATTCTTTGTATGAATGCCTTTAAGTAAAGTTAGAAATCTTTGACCTTGCTATGAAATTGGCTTTTGTTATTTCTAGAGCACATAAGAACTGAACTATTCAAAAGTTAGAGTACACTCCCTGCCTTTGAAAGCTTTTGTTTTAAATAGTCACCAGTTGCAGATTTTCCTCCCTTTAGAGAATGTTTCATTTAGGAAATAGACAAATGTGGTGAATGAGTGTGATTAAACTGTGCAATATGTTTTTGGCAAATAGAAAAAAATATAGCAGTGCAGTAAGTGATTTTCAGAGTGCTTCAAGGTGGTTTGGAAAACAATCCCCAACATTTGTAAATGTTTTAAGTCAGTGTCGTCCATTGGAACTTCATGTGATGATGGAAATGGTTTCTACTTGCGTTGTCCACTACAGTAAGCACTAAGCCATGTGTGGCTATTGAGCAATTTAAATATGGCAAGTATGAGTGGGAGACTGATTTTTAATTTTATTTCATTGTAATTAATTTAAATATAAAAATGTCACATATGACCAGTGGCTTTTATGATGGACAGCACAGTTTTACATAGCAGCAATAGTATTGGAAAGACACCTGATTTAATGACAACAGTTCTTCACCCAGCTGTAACAGGGTTCTCTTAGCTAACTAAAGGACTTAACATTTTCAGCATCTAATATACTGTAAGGAATTGATATTAATTACAGTTGACTTTTGAACAACCCTGGGATTAAGGAGCAAACCCCCATGCATTTGAACTCCCCCAAAACTTAGTTTTCCCTTAGTATTCGTGGGAGATTGGTTCCAGAATTCCCCTCGAATACCCAAATCCTTGGATGCTCAAGTCCACTATATAAAATTGTTTAGATGAATGTGTAGTCAGTCCTCTACATCTGCAGTCTGTCAAGTGTGGATCGAAAACATACAGGTATTTATTGAAGAAAAAAATCACTGTAAGTAGACCTATGCCATTCAAACCCATGTTGTTCAAGTGTCAACTGTACTGCCAAGACATGCAAACGTAAAACTTTCGACAATGATGAAGACAGAAGCAATGGCCTTCTTGGTAAATAAGAGATCACCTTCTAATAAGAGTGTTTATTTTAGTCCCTAATCTAATCCCACCCCCCAAAAGTAGATTGTTAATTTGGTATTAACTTCATGTGAAGAGAGAAATGTGTGTGGGAGAAGTCTGTTCTCCCCATTCTCCATAATTTTGGGGACTGACTTTGTAAAAGTAAGAGTGACTAATTCCTACAGTTTTAACTCAAAATCAAGCCTTTCTGCTCCTGAAGTAATACTGGGAAAACAACCCCTTTGAGCACTGGGGGCATGTACCCTTATAAAATCTAATATATTCTGAAACATCATGATCAGTATTAAACTAGAGTTCTCAAAAATATGCTGTAGAAATTGCTTAGGATTTAAATGTAGCTGAGTAAATATAAGCCAGATCAAAATAATAGGAAGAAAATGTGGATACTCCCCCAAACCAGCAACTATAAAGATATATACACATGTTTAACTTAGAAATAATAATTTAGCCATGTTGGGTATTGCAGAACATCTAGATTCCATTTTAGTCCACCTTTGTCTTATAAGGAAACTTCATTTAGCATAGCTTTACTTTTATTTTTAAAACATAATTGCAAAAGTTTGGTGTCTCTGTTTATGTATCTTCAATATAAATGTTTTCCAGGGCGTTGCCTCACCTACCATTGTTTTTTTTTTTGTTGTTGTTGTTTTTTTAATATATCTTTATTGATTTCATAGAGAGGAAAGGAGAGGGAGAGAGAGAGACAGAAACATCATTGATGAGAGAGTCATTGGTCGGCTGCCTCCTGCACGCCCCCAACTGGAAATTGAGCCTGCAACCCGGGCATGTGCCCTGACTGAGAATCGAACCAAGATCTGGATCCTAGGTCGATGCTCAACCGCTGAGCCACGCCCGGCCAGGCTGCCATTGCTTTTGTTAGGAGCAGCTAATTAGTACTTGACTTAAATGTTTTAATTTTGTATTTGGGTTAGTTTCAGTTTTTTAAAAATTCTTTAACTTTGCGCCTTTGAAGACATACTTATTTACCAAGACATTTGCATTGAATCATTTAACACATTTATTGGACTCCTATTATATACCAGATATCGTGCCAGTTAGTGAGGATAAAGACGTTAAAGAATGGTCTTAATCCAAACTAGTTATCTTCCCAGTATCCAAAATCACCAGGGTTTTCTTTAAGAGTTCTAGCTAGTTCATAGTTCTAGCTCTTACATTTAGGTCTCTGATTCATTTTTTTAGTTCATTTCTGTATATGTTATGAGGTGAGCGTCAAAGTTTATTCTTTTGCATGTGGATATCCTATTGTCCAGTAACTTATTGAAAACAGTATTATTTTTCCCATTGAATCCTCTTGGCTTTTTTCCCCCACAAAAGATTTATTTCTACCACACCCTTTTCTCCAATTCTAAATCTTTGTTCCTGCTACCCCTTAGGTCTAGGTTGTCTTCCTAACCTCTACTCCCTTTTGTTGAGCTAACTCTTCCTTTAAAGTTCAATAGGAACCTCACCTTCTTGTATCTTCCCTGATCCATACATCTATACACCTTCCCTCTAATACACATACCTTTCCTCCAAGACTAGCATAGGAACCCCTTAGGCAATGACCCACTTAATAACCATTCAGTTTTTAGTAGACACTGAAGTCGAACAGTAAATAAGACCTGCTACCTCTCCTCCAGGAAGTTTGCTGTTAGTAGGAAAATGGGCAATAGCAATAAAATGGGATGAGTTTATACTAGGGATAAGCACAGGATGCTATAAGAATGCAGAGGACAGAATTTAACCTAGTCTTCAGGGTTTTCTCTTAGTAGGTGAGATCTGAACTGAAACCTAAAAGACCAATAAGAGATAGCTAGGTTAAAAGAAGGGAAGGACAATTGGCAAGAAGGAACAGCATTTACAAAGAGAGGCCCAAGTAGTTTAGCACTGCTGGGTCACAACTTCCAAGGATGTGAAAGATGAAGCTTGGAGAGATGAGCCAGGTCATGAAGGGCCTTTTATAGCCAGAGGAATTTGGCTATAATCATTGCAGGTAGGGAGAAACCACGGAAAAAGAGAAATGTACAGAACAAATTTGAGTAAGAAGCTTAAATCTCTCAAGCCACTATAAAATGAATTAAGATATAAAGCTCCTTAGGTCTCCTTATGCTTTGTCCTACTCCTTTAATTGTCAAAACAAAAACAGAACTTCCCACACCTGTTAAAAACTTAATTCTACAGAATTATGGACAGCATGCTGATTAACAAATTCTTAATAATTGGTTAGCTATTACTTTTGTTATGTCATTTTATAGAATTACGGACAGCATGCTGGTTAACGAATTCCCTGTAATTAGCTGTTACTTTTGTTATGTCTTTCTGCAGATTGCTAGCAATTATGTCATAAGATTTTAAAGATTTAAACCTCTGTACTTTATATTACTATTTTTTTCTCCAAGCGCCTGTGAGATTGAGAATTTAATTAAACTCTGGTAATTGGACTTTTTAGTGGTATTAGCAGCATATTCTTTAAAAAAATTCAGTGTACTTGTGTATACATATATTTGAGGTTACATTTAGTCATTTACTAGCATATACTAAAATTTTATTAAGGAGAAAAAAATAGGTTACAACAGATCTGTACTGGCTGGCATACGGCTCTGGAACAAGTTTTATAGTTTCCAATAATTGTAGCCTGAAGTATACCTCCAGCTTAGCACTCACTATCTCTCCTATTAGATGCTCAACTCTGGAACAGTCTTTTCATGTTTTGTTTTAACTAATCAGTATTCCTAGGGCCTAGCACATAGTAGATGGCTATATACAGATGTGATTCATGAATGAGTTATCCTCACAAAATGACAAACTTTCATTTGAACCTCCATTTTATTCTTAAACGTAAAGTGTTTGGTATCTGTGAAATTTAACTAAAAGCAAATCATCTTCAAGTTTAGAAGTTAATTTAACTCTTTGTTTTTACAGGCATTTGTAAAGGATGTTCATGAAGATTCAATAACAGTTGCATTTGAAAACAAGTAAGTGTCTTGATATACATCAAGACACTTGATGTATATCAAGTGTTCAGGTTCTTTAATATTTTATGCTAATTATTCCTTTTACTCATTTAAAAAATTCAAGTCTAGTTTGAGTGTTTTTCAGGAATGGATCTTTGTGTTACTGACCAGTAAGTTCCTGAAAAATTCAATATTAAGCCAATGGAAAAACTGTTCCTGCTAATGACCTCAGAGATCCCTTTTGTATAATCTTGATCCTTACATCTCAGTTTCCTTGAATGTGAAGAAAGAAGCCACATCCTTCTGTATTAGTAACTGAGAGTTTGGATAGGAATATTTATAATTGTTAAAAAATGAAAATGGATTCACAGGTATTGGTAAAATTGATGTGAGTTTTGTAACATTAAATCTAAAATCAGGGGTTTTAGTTTTCTGGTATATTTTATTGGAACTAATGTTTACCCTTTAACTTATTTTTTATCTGTTTCATATATTTATAATCAATAATAGCAGCAACTGATCTTTTATGCTTTCTTGTGCTAGATGTATAAACATACTTATAAGTATAAACATGCTTATAGGTCTAGGAACATTAGGTATATGAAAGCGTCAATAATGTAGATGTTAACATTTTATTGGGGGAGACCAGTCTCTTGATTAAAATTTGTTTTCAATTACAGTTTACATTCAGTATTATTCTGTATCAGTTTCAGATGTACAGCAAAGTAGCCAGAAAAATCATGTACTTTACAGAGTGGTACCCCTGGTTCCCCAAGCACCCACCTGGCCCCACACATAGTCATCATGACACTATTGACTATATTCCCTATGCTGCAATCCACATCTCTGTGACTATTCTGTAACTACCAATTTATATTGTTTAATTCCTTCACCCTTTTCACCCAGTCCCCCTATCCAGTTGCATCTGACAACTGTCAGTCTGTTGTCTGTATCTATGTTTACTAAATTTTTTTATTGCTAATAAAGGCTATTTTCAGAGGAGCCATTCAAGATTCTAAAGTACGAGTAAACTCCTTAGCTACAGTGTAGATATGGTCATTATCTAAGGATTTTATTGAACTCTGAAGAATTGTCAACAAAGATAACATTTTGGCTTTTATATACCAAGAGAGTTAATAGTATATCAAAATCAAATTACAGATTTATAGAGAGAAGAAATAGATTAGTGGTTGCTTAGGACTGGGGGTGATAGGGAGCCACAGCTAAAGAGTATAGGATTTCTTTTTGAGGTGATGAAAATGTTCTCAAATTGACTGGTAATGATTGTAAATATAAGTGAATATACTTAAAACCATTACATTAAGTGGATATGATATGTGAATTCTATATCTCAATAAATCTGTTAAAATATAGTATCTGACCCAGATATATTGTAATTAGATTGCTCATAGATTATTGCTACCAGCAGAAAAAAGTAGTATTCTCTGATGCCTAAAACACATTTAGGGGGACAGAGATAAAATGATTTTAGTGTATTGAACCCTATTCTTAGCTCTAGACTAATAATTTCAGTCCAGATTATAGTTTGCATGATAGAATACCTTTCTCTAATACATAGAGCCAAAAGTTCTAGAATCTCTTTGCTGTTTCTAGTATCCATGGTTATAAACTAGACAACAGCATCACACCTCTAATGGAGGGATCTTTGATAACTTGGAGAGTAATTTTTTCTTGTAATTATACTCTTTACCGCTTGCTCTCATCACTAGGTAAACACCGTTTCCCATAAAAGGAGAGTTATCTTTATTTGCCACTCTTAGTTTCTCCTGTAGTCCTTAATCTAGAGTATTAAGCATTTTCTCTGCATTTAAGAATGTATCTAGTTTACACACTGATTTATCAGATCAGTTCTCTTTTGTTTTCAATCAGATTTCTACTATAAACTTAAAATTATTATATCTTTGGACCTACTACTTCTCTCGTGTACCGTGCCAGGATTTGATAGGTCCCTTCTTTATTTCCTTTTTGTTTTTCTGTTAGAAAAACCACCCTAATATTTTATAGAACTTCAGACTATACC
Organism: Miniopterus natalensis; assembly: GCF_054644295.1. Classification (NCBI taxonomy): domain Eukaryota; kingdom Metazoa; phylum Chordata; class Mammalia; order Chiroptera; family Miniopteridae; genus Miniopterus; species Miniopterus natalensis. The sequence goes on along the minus strand of NC_142103.1, from coordinate 989,519 downwards.
CTTTCTTTAAATCATAACCTCCTATTACTATAGTACTAAATTATTTTACATGCTTTTTATTACCTTCCTTATTTCACATATTTTGACTGAAGAATTTGAATTTTTATACACTTAAAACAATTTTTCCTTATTTGGAAACAAAATTATGTTAGCAGTGAATTTGTAACATGTTAAAAATCACTGCTTTCCCGTAAGTTTAAAAAGGCTTTTCTGAAGTAAAAACAATTTTTGTTTGTTTTATAGTTTTCAAGTTTGAATAATATCAGAGAAAGGGTTCAGTCTGATATAGGCTCTAATCAGATTTCCACAAATTTTGACTTAATCACCTACCCTCCTGTCTTATATAATAGTTCTTTAAAATAATTTTTTTGGTACTTTTATCAATAGGATTTTACTAAGAAAGCTCTTTAGTAAGAAAATCAAAATGATCGCTCTGTTATGGCCTCCAGTGTTTTTTAAAAGTTTTTCTTTTAGTATTGTATATCATTGTGGATATAAAAGAATAATTTGGTTTTTTTCAAAATTGTTCCATATCACTTTAAATTAAAAAACATAGGCAACTTACCGAACTCCTATAGGCTGTCTCCATTGGGTTTCTGTGGTTTAGGAGACCCACCAGGCCAGTGCATGCTGGTACGTCATACTGATCAGCAGCCAGCTATCCATGGCAAGAATTGACCACCTCGTGGGCTCTAAAATTTAAATGGGGAAAAGTGAGTTCTGAATTGCTAATGTGCTGACTGCCCTATTTTGCTTGGGAATTAGATGGCATTTAGTACCAGTTTCTGTGGTAATTGGAATGTGGTTAAAATTCCTTTGCAAGTAGAAGTATAGTGATGGTATTACTAACACTTACTGATACTAACATATTTAATTTAAGCATCAATGGAAATTGCTGTTATGGCCTTAGTTTTAGAATTCTTAGAGGTTGGAATTAATGAAAAAAAGACTCATTTGGGAAATTATAATGTTGATCTGTTGTGTTTAAAGAAACATTCCAAATAGAACTACAAGGCTGCTGTGCTGCATGCAGACTTTGTTGAAATGTCTCTATATTGCCCTTATGCTCCACTTAGCAGAACACTGACAGTTTTAAAGCATTTGTTTCTTTAAATTAGAAAAACAGAGGGTCACACTTAACCAAAGTTGATGGCATTGTGGTCATTGTTTCTGTCAAACCAAGAATCTTGTTAAATAATTGTGTGTTTGCTTACTTGCAGCTGGCAGCCAGAGAGGCAGATTCCATTCCATGATGTGAGATTCCCGCCACCTGTAGGTTATAATAAAGATATTAATGAAAGTGATGAAGTTGAGGTGAGTTTCCCATATCATCAAGTTATTAAGCACTAAAGGAGTGGGGGCATTTAAATTCCCTGTGCTTTTTGTACCCCTTGTCTTTAACACTGTTTAAACTACCTTCAGAATTTTAGCTGTGATGGACATTTGCTTTTGACTGAGCTATCTTAATAATGGTTTGAAATAATGCATGATGCTTAAATGTGGCTGCCCAAGTAGCAGTCTGGGCACATCTTTGAAAGTCACCTCTGATTTCCTTTGCCCACTAGTACTCGTTTCTTGCTTCCCTCAATCTCTGAATCTTTGGATTAGGAAAATTAGTTTTACAAAGGAAAAAAATTATAACTTTATCATAGGGCATCATCCTAGAATTTCTTTAAGTAGTGGTAAATCCTCCTGCTATATATTTTAAAAACCATCTATGAGTTTTAGTGTGTGTGTGTGTGTGTGTGTGTGTGTGTGTGTGTGTGTGTGTGTGTGTGTGTGTGTAAAACCGCTTTTCACAAGGCATGCTGTGAACCACCAGCTCATGCACCATTGATGTCTTTGACCAAAAGGTGCTGTGGAGATGTAGCACATTATGTTTGTGTTTTCTCTAGTTACTGAAAATTGGGGGGGCAGGAGTGGCTTAAGGTACTTGGAGTCTGGTTTATGTTACGGTTGGTCTGTGTAGCATCCTCTCTTTCCTCCCCTTTCACACACTCCATTTTAAGCTTCTTTTTTCTCCATAATGCCTTGTTAGTAGTTGCAACTTCATGAATATGTGTCTATTAAGGAAGCAGCAAAGTAGACATTTGTACAGGTAATGTGAACTGTACTAGGTCTTTGAATTCTTACTTTTTTGTTAGGTACAGATGGTGCATTGAAACAAGAGTCCCTGCCTTTGATGCGGTCACATTCTAGTGAGGATTGCTAACATGGCAGGTGTAAGTCCTAGGAAGAAAACCAAGTCAGAGGGTGGAAGGTGATGTAGGGGTAGGAGTGCTGTTTGAGAGAGCGCTCAGAGAAGGTCTCTGGATGTTCAGGTCTGTGTTCTTTTCTCTACAATTTTAAATTAGAGATAGAATAAAATATTTATTTACCAAAAATATACTCAGTACCTACTAAGTGTAAAGAACTGGGCTTAGTTTTCTGAGGGGCCCCAGTAGGGAACTAAACACTGTTTAAACTTGAGGACCTTTAGCGGTTCATTTTCCCTCGGAGACGACAACCTTCCTGAAGACACAAATCAGGACTTTTAGTCTGTGTATATTAGGTGTGCTCATAATACTGTTTAGGTGGATAAAGGGGACATTTTTCTTTTTCAAATCCATGGCATGGCAGGTGGTGACCAATGAGACACTGTTGCTAGGGTGACCTCTCTGTATTGCCTAACAATAATACGTAACCGAGGTTACTGCTCTGGCTAGAGCAGAGTTGAAAGGGATTGATGGTGGTAAGAGGAAAAGGTAGGTTAAATTAAGTTGTATTTAGTCACTGTATTGTATAACCATTAACTTAAGTTATAAAAGGGAGGTAAGATACCAGGTCTTTTGGCTTGTCTGTATCAGAAATGCTAAGTAGTGATGGGTAGAGGGGATTTTCCCCCCCCAACTTAGTCACATGATGGGTGGGGACCAATGAGACACTGTTGCCATGACGACCTCTTTGTTTTACATAACAATTACCAGGTTATTTCTCTGGCTAGAGTAGAGTTAATGGGAAGTCATGGAGGCTAGAGTGAAAGGTAGGTTGAGTTAAGTTGTATTTAGTCACTATATAGCATGACTATTAATTTCATTTGTAAAAGAAAGACAAGAGCTGATTGGAGCTTTGAATAGCTTGTTGGCCTTATGCTGTGTACCTCTCTCAGTTCTCTCCTCCTCCTCCCTCCTCCTCCTTTCTACTTCTGAGTATTTCTGCTTCTCCCTCCATGTATACTGTATTGTCTCTTTTCCTATTAACTTTGATTTGTTAGTGTCTTCACAAAAGGTTCTGTGCAGCACATCGTAAGTGAATTTTGAAGTGTTCACGAGAAAAATTGATTAGAAGAACTGATTGACCGTGTGTGAGAGCAGGAAGGTGGTATCCAGAGGATTGCCAGCATGGAGTTATCCATTTTAGTGGAGAAGTGACAGGAGACCAGAGGGTGACCAAAGACCTGTTCATTTAGTCCCTAGGAGACATGAATGCCAGGGTGGTGTAAATTTTAGTGGGCTGTGAGTGGTCAGCGGCATTACACATTTAGTGATCATGCAGCCAGGCATAGGCCAGGATCAGTGACTTCCAGTTATTTGCTTATTAGAATAAAACAAAGGGGGAGTAGGTGGGGAGAGATTAATTAAAGTTTATATATTTTAGATACATTTTTTTAGCTTTCAAAGTACCCAAGGAAAGTATTCCTAGGTTTATGAACAGTCAGCTTTTCTTGAGCATTCATATTCAGAGTACTAATTATTACTGAATTAGAACAGAGACATAGGAAAGCTCTTTTTACAGGGCTCTCCCAGGTAGTCAGGCAGTTCCTGGTTATGTATCTATGTCTCCTTGTAGGGGTACAATCTGGTTTAAGGATACAACATATAGGTTTAAAAGACCTAGGGTCATTTTAAGAAATTTTCCTCAATGTCTGATAATCTATAAATTTCTGAATGATGCTAATTATGAAATATTCTGTTGTAATTTTTGTGTAGGTTTATTCAAGAGCAAATGAAAAAGAGCCTTGCTGTTGGTGGTTAGCTAAAGTGAGGATGATAAAGGGTGAGGTAGGAAAATGCATATTTAAAATTTTTTCTTATACTATTTCCCTTTTCTAAACCCAGGTACTACATTTCAGTCTGGATTTTTATTTTAAAATAATAAATAACTTGAGTTCATTTTATGAAAATGTTTTCTCTATATGTTCAGTATGTTTCATGTGTTTCAGTTAGTTGATCCAATACAGATTTTTTACCCTCTAGAGAATTTACAATTGCTGAATAGGTATAGCTTATTGCTCTTACTTTAGATACTATGACCAGTAATAAATTTTATTTCTCTCAGTTTTACGTGATAGAATATGCAGCATGTGATGCTACCTACAATGAAATTGTCACAATTGACCGTCTACGATCAGTTAATCCCAACAAACCTGCCACAAAAGACACTTTCCATAAAATCAAACTGGATGTGCCAGAAGACTTACGACAAATGTAAGTTGATGTGCAAGAAATGTTGAGAAATTACAGGTGATATGCAATTAGTTTAAAAGAATATAAATTTTAAAATAATAAAAATCAATTTTTAAATTCAGTGAAAATGCTTTGTAAAAAGTAGTGAAAAAAACATACTTAGCTTCTTCAAGTTATATTACTAAGCCAGTATTGCACTTGTTTCAATTTACTTGGCTAGATACCTGGCTAATGTTCTTTGTTTTCTAAAATTAACTTTGTCCACAGACTTTTAAGGTTTTGAGACTGATTAATACAGATTGTCATAATTCTAAACAACGAAGATTACCCTAGGCTTTTTCCCTTTTAGCTAATATTTTCAGATAAATATGTAAATAGAGCTAGCTAATGAAGCTTCAGTAGGTCATCTTTATCTTTATCTGGAGTAATGCTTAAAGACTTTTTAGTTAGATTTCTTTTTAAAGATTTCATCAAAGGGATATAGTAAGTTTGATTTGATCATGTACTTTAGATAAACATTAACTTGCAGTTCAAAATACATGGGAATCTTACACTTTGATTATAGAGATTGAATAGGCATATACAAAGTTGAGTACCCTGTAGCTCTCTCCAACAGTTTTCAACAGTTAATTCAAGAAAATTACTTTCTTATATGTAACTGAAATGAGGAAGCCTGCAGAGGAAAAATGGCTTCCCTAAATATGTCACCTCTGGTAATCCAAGACCATTCATAATCCCTTAAGAACATAACTTTTTTTCCTTTCTCTATAATCTCAAATGCTTGATTAAGCTGAGTATTTCAGAGGTGCACAGCAAAGAACTAAACCTTTAAATGGATGTATCTTGCATAAATCAAATTTAATATGAATCCACAATTCTAAGTGCAAATCACTCTGCATATATTTATGCCAGTAGTTGGTAATTATTCATCTTAACTTCACAATGGATATTTTATTTCTAGGTGTGCCAAAGAATCGGCACATAAGGACTTTAAAAAGGCAGTTGGCGCCTTTTCTGTAACTTACGATCCTGAAAATTATCAGCTTGTCATTTTGGTGAGTGTTTTTGAGTTGTTTATTTTGGTGTATATCATTTGGGGCATTTGCTTTGATAATAATGTTAATTTATATCTTTTAGTCTATCAATGAAGTCACCTCAAAGCGAGCACACATGCTGATTGACATGCACTTTCGGAGTCTGCGCACTAAGCTGTCTCTGATACTGAGAAATGAAGAAGCCAGTAAGCAGCTAGAGGTATGTGGCTTTCCCAAGTGCTGCTTGTAAGGCTATCTAGAAATGATTGGATACAAAACATGAATGTGGACAGATTGTTCTTAATTATTGTTTCTTATCAATTCCTTATATCCTATATTTAAAAAATTAAATTGTACAAAGCATAATCATACTAAAGTTTTTGTGCCTGAGGTTTTAGAATTAAGTGGCATTTATATATATTAAGGAACTTCTGGAACTCGCTTTTACTAGAAGTTCATCAAAGCTGCCAATAAAATGAGGCAGTGCTTCTTCCATATAACATGTTATCATTACAATTGTAGAGAGTATTTAGATACCTAATCATATTCCTTTCATTATGTATGTTTATCTCTGTTTAAAGAGGTGTAGGTATTCTTCATTCTAATTGGTTGTCATTCTTCAAAACTCCTGTCTTCAGATTCCTGCCAGAGGCTATTTCCCTAACTTACTATTTAGTCTTTTAAGTTGCATTTTATCTACTTTTATTAATCCTCCAATAATTTCAATCACCATTTATTTTCATTGATAACTATCTGGTGCTTTTATCCATTACCATAGAAACTAAGAAACAAAGGAGTTCCAAACTGCATTTTAAGAAAGCAGTCAAAGTTGTATTCTTGTAAAATGCTGTGAAACTTGGCCACCTTCTAACTTGATGTGCTCTTGCTGAACTCTTAGTAGGAGAGAAGACATGCTGATCTTCCTTTGCTGTATCTCCTTTTGCTACTTTGTTTTCCTTATGGCCATGGGGGTCTGTTGAATTGGTTTTTGCTCTGGTTCTTTCTTGATACCCCTGTGTTCACAAGTTTGTGGTTTCTTTAGTGATTCTCTTAAAGTTTCAGGTTAGAACATCCTCCTTTTCATTGTATTATGGAAATACATTCATATGCCTCTTCTTAAACATCTGTTTCTTAAATGGTTTGATATACCTTTGGCTTACCATATATCAGTGAATTATCAATGAAGAGAATAAACCAGGTGAGTGAACCAGGACTCAAAAAAACATGATTTCTTGAGAAATCCTATGAATATTTGATATATTACTCTAATCTACGAAAAGAATATTATACTTTTAAAATCGTTTACCATAGTTATACTCATTTATTCAAATTATCAGGTATGTTGAAAAACGAGAAACTAGTATACATGCCTATCTTTCCTCACTAATATTAAAGAGATACACATATTCAGATAAGAAATTTCCATTTTTCAACATGAGCTACTAATATGCTTGGGTTTCATTAATGGCATGCTAGAACTAAATATGAAATTGTGATAATACTATTTAAAGAGAGCACTTATCTACAACTTTTGAGTGTCGTTTTAACTTAATTTAGTCATCACTGAATATTTGAAATAATTCATCATACTTGTGGATCCAGATCACAAGGTCTTACAGACTCTGAATTCATTTTAGGTTGTAGGCACATATATAAGATAAATTGTAAATCTTTGACATTTTGTCATCATTCAATTTAATTATTATACCAACAGTTATTATGAATCCCTTTCTCCAGGTTGAGGGATGAGGTGGAATAATGTCATTTCAGTGTCATCCATCACTTCATCAAAGGACTGTCTAGACCACAGTATCTAGTGATGTTATATAAATGGCACTGTTTTCAGAATATATAAACCAATATCCATTAATAAAAATGAAGTTAATACAATTTTCTTTGGAGATGGCGTTTAATTTTTATTTTTTTATTTATAAAACATTGAGTCTGACAGACCCAGTCAGCTGGTATTTATTTGGGAACATTTGATCTGCTTCTTAATCACTACATTGTTGATGTCATTGGTTAACTAACACAGCCTTGCAAATAGGTTTTCAAAAGTTACCTTGGAAAATGGTCAACAAGCCCTTTCCTATTAACAAAAATATCTCATATAGCATAGACCTTCAGTAACCTAAAAAGAACTTACGCTGTGGCTGGGTGTTATTTTAAAAAAACCTGTTAATTTCCAACTTAAACTATTTTATAGGCCCCTGGTATACAGGGTCAAGATAATTTACATGATTGACCCAAATACAGTTGTCTCAATAGTTGAAAAGCATATTAATCAGATATACATTTCTCTTCAGAGTTCAAGGCAGCTTGCCTCAAGATTTCATGAACAATTTATCGTACGAGAAGATCTGATGGGCCTAGCTATTGGTACTCATGGTGCTAATATTCAGCAAGCTAGAAAAGTACCTGGGGTCACTGCTATCGATCTAGATGAAGATACCTGCACATTTCATATTTATGGAGAGGTAAATATTTGACTAAATATTTTTTTCTAAAATAAAAGCCATTATTTTCAGATGGCTCATCTTTTGGTTTAAATCTTTTCCCCCTTTTTATTAGGATCAGGATGCAGTGAAAAAGGCTAGAAGCTTTCTTGAATTTGCTGAAGATGTCATACAAGTTCCAAGGAACTTAGTAGGTGAGTCAGAAATTGCTGTTGACATACACTACAAAAACAAAAGTTCAGTTAATCATTTACACCAATAGAATTTCATTTTAACTCATTTAATTGAAATGTAATCTTTGAACTATGATACTACTTTGTTAGTTCAAACCTACTAGTGCCAAGAAAGATAAATTTTACACAGCCTTTTCACAGTATATTTTACATATATTAAAATTAATTTTTTTTGGAAATGAATGACATTTGCCCTAGCTGGTTTTCACCAGTGGTTAGCGTCAGCCAATGGACTGAAGGGTCCCAGGGTCAATTCTGGTCCCAGGTTTGAGTCCTCGGTTGTAGGCTCAGTCCCTGGCCTTGGTCAGAGCTCGTGCAGGAGGCAACCAATCAATGTGCCTCTCTCACATCCATGTTTCTCTCCCTCCCTGCCTCTCTTCCTGCCTCCCTCTTCCTCTCCCTGCCCCCCTTTCCCCCTCCCCCCTTCCACTCTCTCTGAAAAGCAATGGGAAAAAAGTCATTGGGTGAGGATTAAAAAAAAGTGATTATTTTTGGGGGTTTATAATTTGAAATAGATTGATATTTGATCCCTCTAATGGGCCTATAAAATGATAACATTCTTAATTATCTCAGAGTTAAAAATCTGAATATAGGTTACTTTAATAAGTTTGAAAGCTATAAGTTACTCCAAATGTCTCCGGGGCATTCTGCAACATCAGTGGTAATTCTTTTTCTTTTCTACCCATTTGCCCCCATCCTCCCTCCCATTTGGCAACCATTAGCTTGTTCTCTGTGTCTGTGGGTCTGTATATGTTTTGTTTTCTTTAGATTCCTCATATAAGTGAAATCATGCAGTATTTGTCTTTCTCTAACTTATTTCACTTAGCATAATACCCTCTGGGTTCATACATTCTGTCACAAATAGCAAGGTATCATTCTTTTTAATGACTGAGCAATATTCCATTGTGTATGTATGTATGTATAGCACATATTTATCCTTTTATCTATCAATGGGCACCTAGATTGCTTTCATATCTTAGCTATTGTAAATATCGCTGCAATGAACATAGGGTTGCATATATCATTTTGAATTAGTGTCTTTTTTTGTTGTTGTTAGTGTTGTTTTCAGATAAGTACCCAGAAGTGGTATTGCTGGGCTGTATGGCAGCTCTATTTTTAATTTTTTGAGGACCCTTCATACTGTTTTCGACAGTGGCTGCACCAGTCTGCATTCCCAGCACCAGTCTGCATTCCCAGCAACAGTGCACAAGGGTTCCCTTTTCTCCACATCCTCACTAATCTGTATGTCCTCTTTAGAGAAATCTGTAGAGGTCTTCTGCTCATTTTTTGGATTTTTCATTTTCTTTTTCTCTTTTTCTTTTTTTTTTTTTGGTGTTAAGTTGGATGAGTTCCTAATATATTTTGGATATTAACCCCTTATCAGATACATCATTTGAAAATATCTTCTCCCGTTCAGTAGGTTGTGTTCGTTTTCTTGATGGTTTCCTTTGCCATCAATGGTAATTCTTCATTTTGACCTATTTACTGTTGTTTCATGATCTCATGAGCAATACTCTCAAATGCTGCAGATATCTTTAGTAGAATGTATCAAGGTGCAGTTTTATTAAGAATAGTACCTATGTTTTTTTAAAATATGTTTTTATTAATTTCAGAGAGAGGGAGGGAGGGAAAGAGAGAGAGAAACATTAATGATGAGAGAGTCATTGATCGGCTGCCTCCTGCACACGCTGTACTTTGGATGGAGCCCACAACCTGGGCATGTGCCTAGACCAGGAATCAAACCTCAATCTCCTGTGTCCTAGGTCGATGCTCAGCCACTGAGCCAAACCAGCCGGGCAAGAACACTACATATGTTTTTAATGTATAAATGGGACATACTGCCTATGCATTTTTTAAAACTTTATAGCATGACTAATTATAAAAAGTAATTCATGCCTTTTGGAAAGTTTAAAGAATGAGAAAATAAGGACTTCCATACATTTCATTCACAGTTTCAGTCCTGCCTAGCTGGCTTTTTGTCAGCATGGAATTATGAGCATCTTCCCATGCCATTTAAAAAACACTTGGAATAATATTTTTCTCCAAAGAAAATTAGTTTGACTGAAGATAAAGTATAAGTACTAGTGAAATAATGCAGAATTATTCACTCAGCTGTATACTACAAACAACTAAAGAACGTAACTATGTAATGTTACTGAGGTAACTTGCACACCAGTTCTGCACACCGACTGATTACCTCAGATTAAGTGGTGTTATGTTTATTTTTCTCTTATTTACAGTTAGTCAAGCTAAATTTACCAAATAGAAACTTAATGTGTCAGGTTAATTAAAGTTCATTTTGGAGATGTCATGATGATCAGGGAAAGTTCTTGGGTATTGTAGTTGGATCTAGATTTCAGCACTTCACTTTTTGATAGGTATTTGACCTTAAGTAACTGACTTAGCCCCCCTGAGTCTTTCCTCACCTCTAAAACAAATATGATAATAGTGTCCACTTCACAGAGTTGTTGTGATGATTAAATAGGAATATGTAGATATCTAGGTGTAAGTATATAGATATATATTACCTAACCTGTGGCCAAAATAGGGGACTCTCTGAATCTTAGTTCTCTTCCCTTCCCCTTATTCAGAACAGTTCCATCCACTTCAGTAGAGCAGAATTGTTCTAAACTATTAGTTGGGACTTTGAAATAACTGTGTAAGGCAAAATTGCATTATTTGCTATTACAAGTACATGAGCATTTTTGTATAATAAGATTTGGCAAGGTAGATCTTTAGGGAGATGTCCAATCAGTACTTAGAATATGTGCCAAAATTTCAATTTTCTTTTCTTATCTGGAGAGAAGAGGGTTCCAGAAGTGACCTTTCACTGGAAAACCTGCTGAAGTACAGTCAGCCTGATTTTTTGTTTTGCTTCTAGTTAGTAAAATAAAACATTTCTGTTTTAGAGATTGTCTACTTTGACACTGGCAATGCTGGGAGTTTTCAGAAAGCATTTTTGTATAATAAGATTTGGCAAGGTAGATCTTTAGGGAGATGTCCAATCAGTACTTAGAATATGTGCCAAAATTTCAATTTTCTTTTCTGCTAACTCATTTAGACCTTTATTAAAATCATCATTAATTTATAAAAATATATGTTATAGACTAAAAACAAACTATAGGAGGACTCCATATAACTTCTCCCCCCATTACTTTTCATTTGAAGAGAAGAGCAGAAATAATTGACAAAAGCACCTAGATTAGGACTCCTGATTTAGTGGTGTCAGTTCTATTCTTTGACCACTGCCCAGTCAAAATTATCGTAGTGAATGAGGCTACCACACCCAGCATGAGGGCTAAGGCAGTACTGATTAGAAGAACCATTAGATCCTCTTTTGAAAAGGCTTTCCCTGGGGCCTTATCTAAGATTGTCTCAACACAAATTTTAGCTTCTAGTTTTTCCTCCATCCCTTCCTTAGATGAAGGTGGCTATTGCAAGGGTGCTTTAGGTACTTTTGGTGAGCCCTTGGAATTAGATGTAATTTGCACATAAAATTTCTAAAATCAGTAGTTCTTACATTTGTAACATGTTACTTTACACTAATGCATGATGATGTCTATGGAAGCAGTCACTTCCCAGTTAATTATGTGACTGAATTTTATAAAATGAGGGAAAGAATTGAGTACCTGAAATCTTTGCAGTTTTAACAGATGTATTGAATAATACTTAATCTTCAACTGGTTTTGAGTTTTTTCATTGTGGTTCTGAGTTATTTTAAAGTGTAATTTCTTAATATTTTATTCTGTGACTTATCCCTTCACCTTTTTTTATCCCTTCACCCTTTTTTATCCCTTCACCTTTTAATATATTGATATAATTTGTAAGTAATATAAAGGAGTAATATTGTTAACACATTGACTCGAAGAGTGTGCACTTCTTTTAGATGTATGTACAGCTGCTTAAGCCACTTTAAAACTTAGAGGATCTTTTATAAATGTGTCATATAAAATTCTGAAAATATAGTAATGTGCTGCATGTGCCATTTCAGTCAACAACAGACCACATATATTTTGGTGGTCCTGTAAGATTACAATGGAGCTGAAAAATTTTTATTACCTGGTGACACTGTAGCCACTGTAACATCATAGTGGTGCATGACTATATTTACCATGGGCAAAGAAGTGGATTTAAATCAGGTACAGATAGGATTGAAATTGTCTAATAAATATGCAAATATATTATTTATTTTCTCTCCTTTTTCTTAATTTTTAATAGAATTTTGAAGAATAATACACACCACTATACTTGAAACTTTAAACTCTACCCTCTTGTGCAAAATAAGAGCCTGCCTTTGAACTGCCTTAAAAATTCAAAATTATCCAATCAGTCCACAAGCATTAATCAACTCTGATACCTAACCAGTGGAGTTTAAACAGTGATGACCTAATAAAATGGAAAGCCACTTTAACCCTATCTTTTCATTTGAAGAGTCTCTGTTTTGGTCTTACAATTTTATATAAAATAATGTGATAGTTTACAGTGGGGTTTAGGTATGTTCTTAAAACCAAACATGAATTATTCATTTCTTAACTTAGGCAAAGTAATAGGAAAAAATGGAAAACTGATTCAGGAGATTGTGGACAAGTCAGGAGTTGTGAGGGTGAGAATTGAGGCCGAAAATGAAAAAAATGTTCCACAGGAAGAGGTATGTTCTAATGCATATGTTTCTGGTTTGGCTAAGAAAAGTAAAAGTTTTTATTGTTCTATTTAACATTAATTTAGAGGCCTCTGTGATACGCACATAATGTACAAATTCTGATTATCAGGAATGCCAGTTAATGGCATAGTTGTAGACATGGCCTCTGTCAATTCTGTAATGCCGTGACTTTGGTTTAGTCACTTTAACCCCTTTAAATCCTACTTCTCGATCTGTAAAATGGATTGTTGTAATTGTAAAAAATGTGCAAAGCACTTTTCAAATATCACTTGTTACTGATTGACTCACAGTCAGGACACTGCTTAGGTTTCCTGGCTTTTATCCTTTGGCTTTTGTAGTTTGTGTGTATGTACAAGTATTTGTATTGGGAGGGAGAGGTGATGGCATGCTCTTCTGTACAGTGGTACTGTGTTTAAAATAAAATCCACCCAAATTGACATAATTTTCACCTATTGTCTAGCCTTCTTTTGTGAAAGGTTCTTTTGCTGAAATTAAATCTTTTGGGGTTTTTGCTGCATGATTTTTGCATTCTATTTTGTTTACCAAACTGTTTATAGTAACTTATATTCTTAAAATATGATCATTCATACAATAATGGAACTAAATAAAGTCTTAAAAAATGGTTCTTTTTCTCTCTTTTGTGTATTGTGTGTTTTACCAAGGAAATTATGCCACCAAATTCCCTACCTTCCAGTAACTCAAGGGTCGGAGCTACTCCCTCGGAAGAAAAAAAACATATAGACATAAAGGAAAACAGCGCTCATTTTTCTCAACCTAACAGTACAAAAGTCCAGAGGGTAAGAAATATTTGTCACTTTGAATTACACTGAAAGTAATTTCTTCGAACCAGATGTTACAGTTGGTGTTTTGGGTATTTTCTCTGGTTAGGCTTATAGGCTACTCATGTTATATTTTTTTCAAATCTGATTGCTAGCTTATGAGATATTACAAACCAAAGTGATACCTACTTTTCAGTTTATTCACAGTGACAAATCTTATGTTGTAAATATAAAAATGGGGTTGTAATTAATGGTCACATTTTTCTTTTGAGGGTGGACTTTAATTTTTTCATGTTTTATCTCTTGAAATTTTGCAGGTTGTAATAGCTCAAAATGTACCGTCTGCTAGAGGCATTAGTTACTACTTAAAGTCATATATTAGAAACTGATTTTCAATATTTGAACTAACCTAACTGTTTAGAAATGAGTTTAGAAGTCCTACAGTGAAAGTCCTGCGTTCAGGCTTCTGTGTATCATTTGTTATAGTTAATGACATCACTTGCATTCCTTATACTGCTTTAGGTGTTAGTGGTTTCATCAATTGTAGCAGGGGAATCCCAGAAACCTGAACTCAAGGCTTGGCAGGTAGGAAAACATTCCTTGAAAAATACATTTTAATTTTATATTTTAATGTTTATCCTCCTTGTTACGAGAGACTACAAATGATCACCAGGGTTGGAGGCTGGTGGAGGAGTGTTTGTGGGTATGTGGATTCATTGCCCTGGGGAGAATGCTCAGATTTCTTCCTGTTGCTTGTAAGGCCTTTCTTTCAAGGTAACCTGTCCAGTATCGTCTGTTACAACTCCTCCCCCCTATACTCTAGAGAGGCTTGAGCCATACTATAGTCCTTAGAGGTCTCTGAACAGTTATACTATCTGTTGTCTCTAGTTGGATGCTATGTTTTCTCCGCCTAGAGCACTTTTCCTCCAGCCACCTTGCTTTGACCTTTCTCCTTATGCAGCTTTCTGTGTGTACTTGCCACAGGGCCCCTTCCCCTGACTGGCTGCATGGCCTTTCTCCCTTCCATGCTCCAGTGAATGTGTTGCCCATATCGTAACACTTAGTATTTAGACATTTACTTGTCGATCCCTCAGCCACATGTGAGTTCCTAAGTGCAGGAATCCCTACATGGCTCGTGAAAACTGTTTATGGGGAAAACGTTGTGACTCACAGGAGATTCAAAGAAAAATGCCATTTTATAAAGAGAAATAAAACCTCAAGTGGATTGGATATTCCTCTCTGTTGGGCAGCTCAGCTCTCATCCCAGAATAGGGAATCACTTTTTCTTGATGTTAGTATAGAAGGCCACCATTCTACTCTCACCTTTTTAATATAACTTTTTAAATTTACTATTCTGGTCCACTAGTGATATGCTTAAATTACAGTGGCACTTGGGTACACTAACAGTTTGGACATGCTGAAAGAGAAAATGTTTTAAAATTATTTGTCCCAAAATCAATCAAAGTAAATCAGTGACATAGAGTTTCAAAGCTTTTTTTGGTTGCATATGATCCATAGGGAAGGGCATAGCATTTCATCATATGACATTTTGGAAAATAGTATGGTAAACTGCTTTGTAACAGAGTCAGTTACGGAAAAAACTCAACAGTCAAGGATGTTTTTGAGAAGAAGACCTGATCCATGGGCTTGATAACTTCCATAGTTCATATATTATTTGATGCAAAAAAAATCCATTATGAAGTCCATGGGTTTTCAATCGCACCTGATTCTTCAGGTGGTCATTGCTACTAGGAAGCAGTGCCTTTTCTATCAGATAAAGGTCAGTCTGCAAGCTGTATTTCCTAATTGTTCAGTTTTGTTCCCCATTAACAGCCATGTTCATGTGGAAGGAAAAAGAAAAAAAACCTGTTCCAGCCCCACATCTGTTTAAGATGCTGTGTACTGAATGCAAGCAAATAAAAGCAGCCCAGGAGTAGCCACACCTATCAAATGAATGCTCTTTTTAAAAGAGTAATACTTTCTAAAGAGACAGCTTCTAACACCTAGAAACTTCGCCTAGAAAATTATAATATTATATCCACATCAGAGCCATTGTATGCTTTTTTTAGTTGCTTGTGAATATCAGTAACCATGTGTATTTCTTCAACGAAATATTGAACTGTTCTCAACTTTGAATGTCATAATTGCCAGCTGTTTGTACAACTAGCCTAGGCTTCCCTTTAAACTGCGACAAGAAATAGTGTTTTATCTCATTTGTACTGATGGGCTGGAAGTATAAATTTTTAGTATAATACTTTTAAAAATCTATCCTTATATTAAAGTAGTACCGTAGAGAGAAGGTGAAACTTTCCTTATGGTTTAGCCTTTTATAATTTTCAGGCACATTATTGAAATGTATTGAAATGTTAAATTTTATACTCATGGATATGCCAGATTTTTTTTCCCCTCACAGAATAATTAGTGCATTTTAATGTATCCTAATTTTGTTTGTTTTGTTTGTACTCTATTGACTTGGTTAGCAAAATTGATTTAATTTTTAATTTGGTACCCTAGTATCTAATTTTTAATTATTTTTAAAAATAATTTTATTTTGATAAAAAATTCTAGATGAATTAGAGTATTTTGTTTATGCAGCTCATGTTAAAGCCTGTATAATTTTGAATTACATAACTTGTGACTTTGCCAACATTTCATTGTAGTGTTTAAAACGTAATAATGACCCGATGCATTGAAGGGGTTGCTGTATTGATCTGTCCTCATTCACAGATGTGTAAAACATGCTACTTTTGTTTTCACGCACTGATTTATATTTTCAACAAACATTTGTGTACTTACTGTTTGTCAGACCCTGTACAGGGATTTAGTGATTATTTGTATTTTTCAGATTAATCCATTATTAATTTGGGGGGATCATTGTTGCCATTTCTTTTCCAGGGTATGGTACCATTTGTTTTTGTGGGAACAAAGGACAGCATCGCTAACGCCACTGTTCTTTTGGATTATCACCTGAACTATTTAAAGGTGAGAACAGGAAGAACTTTAATTTCAAAATTTTTTTGCACTGAAATATAAAAACTCCATAGTAAACCTTTCAGTAGTTAAGATTCATTCTGTACATTACAATGAATGACCTGTAGAAAGTAATAGAGAAAATACTCACTTTGTTTTGCTTATTATATTCTTTTTGAAAACACAAGTCAATTTTCATCATCATGAATTTAAGGACCAGTATCCCAGTTCTCAAAAAATTCCCCTATTTCCCATTGTTCTTCTTTTAAACCCTTGCACTCAATTTAGGTAAATCCTGTACATAGCTTTTTCATTAAGTTTATCCTTTCTAGCCTTTGTGAGTTTTCCACTTGCCTTTGTTGTCTCTTTTATGTCATTTATTAAGGAAATCCCAGTGTTTCATGAAGTCTTTTTAAATGTATACCCTTCATTTTTCTCTATACTCTGTTATACAAAATAGAAATGATTTGTGTCTTCTTTAATGCTTGTTTTAGATAGTGTTTGTAGCATTTATGCCTCCTCTAGATTGCAAACTAGAAAGCAGGAACCAGGGGGCTACAGGGTATAAATGGAAAGATCACTGAATTGGCAGTCCAGCAGTTTGCTTCTAGATTCTCTCCTGCCATGGACTAGCCGTGTGACTTTAGGCAAGTCACTTCTCTAGACTAAATGCTTTTTAAAATTTCTTTTGGCCAAAATGTTCTATAAGTCAATGAAATGGAGTCTTATCCATGTCACTTTTATAATTTCTTCTTTCTATCCATATGTATCAAAATGATAATGTAACTGGTAATAAGTAATATTTTAAAAGTAGTCCAACTTCCTATTTTATTTATAATGCTATCTTAAGAATTTGTTGCCAATTTTTTAGAGAAATAAAAGTAAACAATTTCTACTTGTATGCAAATAAGGAAGAAAACCATCAATAGTTAGCCATTTAATTCATCTTTATGGTGGTTAGTTAATAATTAAAAGTGGCAAAGTTTTATCCAGCAAGGCTTGCATGGGTAGGATTCCCCATTCATTTGCTTATTTGTTTCTATTTTAAATCACGTTTATGTGTAATGTGTGGTATGTGTTTTTCTTTGTGTTCTTAGCTTATGATAATTATGAGGACCTGGAGAGTTAGTGTTGCACTGTATCCATCCCTTACTCTTTTCATTAATCTTCTTAAGTCTTTTGATTTATTCTTCACAATCTAGTATCTTTTTCAGTTATTGGCAGCTGTCCTATTGCCATTCTTTCCATCACCAGATCTTCACTTGATTGGGCCTGGCTTTCACCAAAAGGTGACCACTTTGCCCCAGTGAGATAACATGGACTACCATTCTGTTTTGCAGGATATACTCATTCCATGAGCTATAACTCTACTTTTGGAGTAAGCCACTCACTTAGCTATAGTCTATTCTTTGATCAAGTCCTTTGTAAAACAAATTCTAGTTCAGAGCTCAGATCAAACTCACCCAAATCCTTACCTGCCCTTTTTTTTCCAGAAACTGTCACAACCAAGATTTTAGGAGCTTAGATTTTCAGGGGCTTCTCCAGTGACTGTTTATGTAGACAGTCTCTTTGATGGCTTCTGTTTGACTGAAACACCCAGTACTACTATATTTATAGGGATCTAGCTCCCTATAGCCCATAAATGAGATGTTTATGGGTAGATTGGAAGGATGAGGGTTATAATTGAGACTATATATGGATTTGACAGAACCCAACATATTGGAAGCACTGTGTGTAAGGATCTGTGGACCCCGGGTGTATATTTTGATCAACTAAATTTATACTGTTTGTTATGCTTGGCCTAGCAGAGTTATAGTCTTTAAGAGGTTTGCAAGGCATGATGTAAGACCTAATTTTTTTGGTCAGCTATTAAGTAGTTTTCTGCCCTATATAAGGAATACGAGCATTTTCAGTTTATTGAAAATAATTGTTCCTTAATTGTATAATCACATCCAAAGACCTATTGTAGTATATGTTCTTTGCAAACAAGATGGCCCAAACTCAGTGCTTTGTAAATTAAAATATTAACTGGCATATCTATTTTGATTCAGATTATTTACAATGTGTGATTTTTAGGGTTAGCTGGTTACACCTTAAATGTCTATTTTCTGTATTCATACATTTTAGAGTTGTTTTATTCAATATCCTGTCATTAAGAAGTCCCACAACTAGCATATCTGTGCCTTAGCAGATTGCATTGGATAATAGTGCCAAATCAAACAACTTTAAATTCTATTAATGCTGAATATTTTGTTATATCTCTAATTCTGGACATCAGTAATCTGTTGTTTATAGTCATTTTCTTTTTTAAGGAGATCATTCAGTTTCCTGATAATTCTGTGTAACAGTGTTTACTATAAATTAAGAACTGAAATTGAAATATTTCCAGTATACTTTTTATCTGATGAAAAGGAGAAAGGTATTATTAAGTAAAATGTCAAATTATTTTTACTGTTATCTTGTATATTTTAAATAGGAAGTAGACCAGTTGCGTTTGGAGAGATTACAAATTGATGAGCAATTGCGACAGATTGGAGCTAGTTCTAGACCACCACCAAATCGTACAGATAAGGAAAAAAGCTATGTGACTGATGATGGTCAAGGAATGGGTCGAGGTAGTAGACCTTACAGAAATAGGGGGCACGGCAGACGCGGTCCTGGATATACTTCAGGTACAAACTAAGCATTTTACTCAGTAACTTTATCTGTTCCTACACTTAATAGCTGCTAACCTCTAATATTCATTAGAACCCCATTATAACAATTTCTCACTACATGGTTTCCGATTCACAGTGGGTCAAATTGTGTTGCAAGAGACATAGAGTAAAAACCTGGTAATAACACATAGAGTTCACAGGGCAGGTGTGAGTTCTGTCCACACTCTGGGGATAAATCTGCTTAAGCCCTTGTGTGTTGATGACTTTCTTAAGGCCTTTGCTGATTTTATTACTGTATAGCCAAAACTTTTTACATTTGTGTACTGTGGCTCATTTTTTGTCAGGCATGTGCTGGTCATACTTGCTGGATGGACTGTGTAAATCAGGGGTCTACATCCTGTGGCTCATAAGATGATTTTATATGGCCAGAGTCAGCCCTAGGCACAGTCAAGAAGTCGGCGAAGTTTCTCTTTGCCTTCCCAGCTCTTCTGTCAGTGCTTCTTTCTTCTCTCCCAGTACCTTTCCTAACGTTGTCCCCACCTGCCAGTGCCTACTGTCTTTCTTGCTCAACTGTGTAACTACTATGTAACTTGATGATGGTATAAGGTATAATCCATCTCACAAATATTTGCATTTCAAAAAGGAACTCTTTAAGATGGAAAGCCTTCAAGATCCACAGGAATGAAGCTATAATGGTGAAGCTATAATTGGTCATTAGCTCCAACAAAGGAAGAGAGAGAGGTAGTAGAGTTGATATTCTGGAGTGGGGGAGAGACATACCTACTCCTATGGCCAACCTTGATCCTAACCCTTAACCTGTCTTTCAAAAGTCCATTATTTTTTATGTTGAAGTCCCATCTCACTATGGAGCTCTTTTCTTCTATTCCCATCCCTTAAGTCATTAAACCACCCCTCAGGCATAATGAGTTTATTATAATAAATCTTCTATTAATAATAAATTATTCTAGTGGGAATGGGAGGGAAGGTTGCGGACCAAGCATCAGGCAAGCTTATCTCCATTTAGCTGGGTCCAATCCCTGCTCCCACAAGAGAATCTTCCCTGAGACAGTTGCCCTGGTGGCTGCCTTTGCTGCCTTCTCAGAGGTAAATGAGTCCTGCATTCCCCTCTGTTCCTTAGCCAAACCTTATTAAAAGGAACCCTGTAGAGGTTTTGTTTCTCAAGGTATTGCATTTAACTGTTGTAGACAACTTTTCCTCCAGAGAGCGCAGATGGTTAAAGGAGCACAGCTGTTTAATGATGTGGCATACTCAGGTTTGAACTTAGATGGCTAATAAAATACCCTTTTTTTAAAATGAGAACCAAAAATGTTTTCCAAAATTACCTCAAAAATTGTAAAACCCTTCATTTTGAATTTAAGATAATTTGTTTTACAAAATGGAAGGTGATAATACCCTTTGGTGGGCTCAACTTGGGAGGAAGAGTATTGGATTACCCCTGAAACGTCTCTGGAAGCTTCTGTTAACCTAACTTTTTTTTAAAGTCGGACAATGGTATATAACTTTTAACTCTCGATAGGAACTAATTCTGAAGCATCAAATGCTTCTGAAACAGAATCTGACCACAGAGACGAACTCAGTGATTGGTCATTAGCTCCAACAGAGGAAGAGAGGGAGAACTTTCTGCGCAGAGGAGACGGACGACGACGTGGCGGTGGAGGAAGAGGACAGGGAGGAAGAGGACGTGGAGGCGGCTTCAAAGGTAGAGAGGTTTTCATTAAGAAATAAAGGTGCGCCCGGTGGGCGTTGCTCAGTGGTTGGGTGTTGACCTAGGATCCAGGACATCGTGGTTCGGTTCCCAGTTGGGGCACACGCCCAGGTTGCAGGCCCGGTCCCCAGTTGGGGGCGTGTGGGGGACAGCCGATTAATGACGACTCTCTCATCATTGATGTTTCTAGCTCTCTCTCTCACCCTCTCCCTTCCTCTCTCTGAAATCAATAAAGACATTATTTTTAAAAAAAAATGTGAATTGTAACAACTTCCTGAAGTTCTATGAAAAATCTTGGTGATTTAATGCCGTATTACCAAGATCCTATTTCTCCTTTCCTACAGTAATTAACAGAATATTAGCCTTCCTTAAGGTTCATGTAGAATATGCAAATAAACACTGATAATTTGTTCACCTTCTTTGGAGATTCTAAACATAACATCTGATCATTAGCTTAGATTGACCTGTGACAGTTGCACAATTGTAATGCCTTCAAAATATTTTGTTCTTTGGTAGAATGCTACATTATTAACCATTATGTAACTGTAATCACTAGGTTGCTGACTATAAGATTTTTTGGTTGGTCTAAGTAAATTGAAGATATGGGAGTAAAGAGCTTCCAATAAGCATGTTAGAATGAGTAATTGTTGAACCTTTTAAAATGTCCCTATAGGAAACGACGATCACGCCAGAACAGATAATCGTCCACGTAATCCGAGAGAGGCTAAAGGAAGAACAGCAGATGGATCCCTCCAGGTAAACCCATGTGCCTCTTTTCACCTAAATTGTTTGAATTAGGGTAGTTTGAAATTTAATGAGTTATTTTACTTTATTTGTAAACATATTCAAAGATTGTAAATTTGATATCTGAAATAATTTCCTTTCAGCATTATAGTTGTGACAGTCTTAAACTTGTGCAAGCATATAAGGATTTCTCTAGAGGATATGCAAAGTATTTGTGAACACTTTGCCACATTATGACTTCAATACCACATTGGTGGTCCCTCCGATTCCCCCAAGGAAAGAACATCCCAGAATGTACTGAGAGAGTGAGACCTGAGTAAGCCCTGTAGGTCCATCTTCCCCTGAGTAGCAGGAGTAGGGTGTCCCCTTTAAGTGGAAAGTAAGGAAAGGAAGGCATCTATTTCAAAGGTAATAATCGTGATAGGCAGAGCTAATGATACTCAGCTAAAACCTGCCGAATCAGTCAGCTGTTTGTTTACAGGCAGCCTCTATTCTGAAACTCCCATATCAGTTGGTCATCACCTGTGCTGTACCCATTGTTAAATAATTTTAATTACCACGAAGCATGTCCAGATACCTTTGTTAAAGTGTTTCGTGGGTGTTTTATCTAACTTAATCTTACAACAGCTACCTAAGGTAAGTTGATTTGTTCTGTTTTATAGGTGAGTAAACCGAAATTTAGAAAGATTCAGTCCTTTGCCCAAGGTCACATAGTTAGCATATGGTGCAGAGATATTCGAACCCTGGTGTCTGATTCCAAGAACCCATGTTCTCTTCTACTTCTTTGAGTCTTAATTCTTAACCCAACTAGTTAGAGTTCCTTCTTGACTGGATTGGTTTGGGACCAACACCCAAGATAAGTAAGAAAGAACTTTTTAAAAGCAGAACCTTTATGACAGAATGTACGTACATGTGTTTTACAAAGATGTAAAGCATTTAATGTACCAGTTTTGTAATTCCTTTCTCAAATGGACATATTTGATGAACTAGGCTTTCTGATCACATTAGTTAAAAGGATGCATATTTGTAATTAAAGTGGCTTATCAAAAGAAAGGCTGTGTTTTCTATGTAAGTATGAGAATAAATCTAGATCAGAGCACCAAGTTACTTATTTCGCTTAGCATAATATTCTCCAGGTCCCTCCGTGGACGCAAAAATAAAATAAAGCACTGAACCTTTGACAACAAAACATTTAAAACACACACTCAGAGACAACACTTAAACACACTTTGAAATTACAGTGAACAATTTTGGAATATATGTAGCATTTGCACTTGAAGCAGATCAGTATTTGTTATTATTTTAGACTCATTTGTAAATATTATCTTCCCTTTGTACAGCATCTAGAATTTTGTTAGCACTGTTCAATGTTGGTACTTAAAATTTTGTATAAATCTTAGAATATTATTTTTGTAATTGCATTCATCTTTACGCTCTTCCTGGGGTTTCAGACCCTCTACATATTGGTGTCTTCAAATTTTTATTCTTCAGAGTTCAAGTTATATGATCATCTGGCTTGCCTTAGTGAAATACAAGCTGCTAGAAACCAGTGTTTGTATTCCTGTATGAAGGCTAGTTAATAAGAGAATTAGTTATTATCCTGGTAAAGTCAGAATAGGAAGACATCAATTTGTCTCTTTCTCCTGCGTTTCATAATCGTTGAAGAATAACACATTCTTTTGAACTCTAATATTATAGCCATGTATATTTTGTAATCAATAAGTCATTCATTTTAATTATTTGTTTCTCACTGTTTTATTCTGCTTAGAAGAAGACACGGTAGGATTGTGAGTTTTTATCTAACTTTGGATGCAGTGAGATGACCAGTGTGTTCCAGTTAAAGAAGAAGAGTGTCTTAAAATCATAACCCAAATAAAGATCCTACCTGACCTAATTTCTTGCACTTTTTCTATTCTCATCCCCCATTTCCCTTTTTAACATGTGGAATTTACACTTCAGGCTTAAATTTCTTGTCAGGCCAGTTACAGATTACAATAGGATATGGTCTGTGTATATAACAACTATAACTTGTTTTAGATCAGAGTTGACTGCAATAATGAAAGGAGTGTCCACACTAAAACATTACAGAATACCTCCAGTGAAGGTAATCGGCTGCGCACGGGTAAAGATCGAAACCAGAAGAAGGAAAAGCCAGACAGCATGGATGGTCAGCAACCACTTGTCAATGGAGTACCCTAAACTGCAAAATTCTGAAGTTATATTTCCATTATCATTTCCATAATTCTTATTCCATATTAGAAAACTTTGTTAGGCCAAAGACAAATGGTAGGCAAGATGGCACAGGGCATGAAATGAACACAAATTCTGTTTAAGAGTTTTATTTTTCTGGTATTGGCCATAACCTACAATTTTCAGATTTGCACAAAAAGATATCTTGAAATTTTGAAGCACTGCTTTTAAGTATACTTAGCACTTCAGGACAGGATTTTAGTTTGGTTTATTTTTTAAAGTACTAAGAAGTGATATTCTTTGTTAATTTGGATCATTTTCCTACATAGGGTGATGACTTACTGGTACATTTCAGTTTTTCTGAATAAATAGCACTTATGGTAATCATATTAGACTTCTGTTTTCAATCTCATATAGAAGTCAATGAAATACTATGTCATTTCATGTCCTGTGTCAATTTATGTTTTGGTCCACTTTTCCAGTATTTTAGTGGACCCTGAGATGTGTGTGATGTGACGTTTGTCATTTCATTAGCAAAAAAAAGTTGTATGATCTGTGCCTTTTTTATATCTTGGCAGGTAGGGATATTATATTTGGATGCAGAGTTCAGGGACGATAAGTTGGAACACTAAATATTAAAGATGTTGCAAACCCTGTCAAACATTAGTACTTTATAGAAGAATGCATGCTTTCCACATTTTGTTCCTTGCATAAACATCAGGTTAGGCAGTATAAAGAATAAGACTTGTTTTTGTTTATGTTTTGTTGCACTGAAGTTTGACAAATAGTGTTATTGAGAGGGATGTGTAATTTTTTCTGTATAGACCGGAGAAGAAATAACTATCTTTTCATTTGAGAGAGGCTAAAATCTTTTTGGTTGAAAGTTAGTAGGATATGCCTGCTCTTTGGCCTGATGACCAGTTTTAACTTAGAATCTTTTTTATTTTGTCTTCCCCTTGTTTTTGTGAAGTTTTTCATATTTTAATTTCAGGTTTATTTGGGGGAGATAGGAGGGTCATTTCCATATGTGCATAATAACCCTGTGAAGTACAGGTACTTTGTCTAAGAAATATTGGAAGCAGGTTAAATGTTTTGTAAACTTTGAAGTATTAGATCTAATGTATAAGCAGAATTGGAAAGCAGACTAAGATTGGTTAACAAATAACTTTTTCTTTAGTTTTTCTTTCTTTTGTTTTTTGACGTTTTGGGTTTGGTTTTGTTTTTGAGTCTTTTTTTTTTTTAATGGGTGAAATTTAGTGAGGAAAATTATGTGAAGGACCTTCACTCTAAGATGTTATATTTTTCTTAAAAAATAACTCCTAGTCGGGGTACCACTGAATCTGTACAGAGCCGTACAAACAGAAGTTCTGCCTCTGATGTATTTTGTGAGTTTGTTTCTTTGAATTTTCATTTTACAGTTACTTTTCCTTGCATACAAATAAACATATAAAAAATGGCAACAAACTGCACATGATTTCAAGAATATTAAAAAGTCTTTTAAAAGAAGTATTGCCAAAACATTAATGTTGATTTCTAGTTATTTATTCTGGGAATGTATATTATTTGAAAACAGAAATTGGTACCTTGCACACAACATCTGTAACCTGTTTGGTTTAAAATACTGTAGATAATTAACCAAGGTAGAATGACCTTGTAATGTAACTGCTCTTGGGCAATATTCTCTGTACATATTAGCAACAACAGATTGGATTTTATGTTGACATTTGTTTGGTTATAGTGCAATATATTTTGTATGCAAGCAGTTTCAATAAAGTTTGATCTTCCTCTGCTAAATTGATGTTGACGCAATCCTTACAAATGATTGCCTTTTAAATTTTAAGATAGGAAAAGAAATCTATAGAAAGTTTTCTGTTATAAAATGTAACTGTTACCATTGGAAATTTCACGTCATAGAAAGTTAGCCGTTATCTATCAACTTTCAAGAACTTGATCTTGTTTAATAAGGTGAAAAAAAATCAACAAAATGGTACAGAAGCACATTGTGCCATTACAATATGCACTAAGTCTCTTTTTTACAAAGGCTGAATTCAGCAGGGCGCTAACTTGCTTAAATGTGAATTATTAACTTCTAAAACTGTAATTTGATTCACGTTTTCAAATGGAGTTGGAGTTGATTCATATTACAATATTTGTGTGCTAAATGTGTATGTTTTTCAGTTCAAAGTTATGATGTTTTTAAAATCTTATTAAAGTTTCAAAAATCTGAAGATTGTTTATCTAGATGTAAATTTTTATTAAAAAGTTGCACTTATGAAAAAGCAAAAAATTAGTCTGACAGATGTTTGCTCCTGGTCTTAAATTTCTAAATATATTGAGAAAAAATTAACGATATTGGGGGGAGGAGTTATTTATCATGCAAAGCTTATATGCATTGCAAATCTTTTATGTGCCCTTTAAAATGCAAAAATGTTGCTATTTGAAAGTATAATTCTTCATATTCCCAGTTATGAGATTTCAACACATTAATTTCATAGAATGCCACTAAACTATACATACTTCTGTCTGTGTAACCGTAAACATACCCTGCCATTTGGAAAATATTAAATGTGTCTATGTAGCTAAAAATGAAAACAACTTTGATGTCAATATCTCGGTAATAAAATAAATGACAAGATTGAGGTAGAATGTGCCTGAATTGGCTATTGTGGTCACTTCAAAGAACTCTGGCACAGCCTGGAAAAGAAGGGTAGAAATGGAGAGCCAACAGTGTCAAAGTTCTACCTGACATCCTAGCCAGTATGGCTCAGTGGTTAGAGTGTTAGACTGCACATGGAAGGGCCTTGGGTTCATTTCTGGCCAAGGGCACATACCTCAGTTGCAGGCTTGATCCTTCCCTCCCGTTTCTTTCTCTTTCCCTTTCCCTTTCCCTCCCCTTTCTCTTTGTTCTCCCTTCCCCTCCCCTCCCCTCCCCTCCCCTCCCTCTGAAAAACAATGGAAAAAATATCCTCAGGTGAGGGTTTAAAAAAAGTTCTGACTGGT
This sequence comes from Miniopterus natalensis, assembly GCF_054644295.1. Classification (NCBI taxonomy): domain Eukaryota; kingdom Metazoa; phylum Chordata; class Mammalia; order Chiroptera; family Miniopteridae; genus Miniopterus; species Miniopterus natalensis. Next base: position 962,625 of record NC_142103.1, on the reverse strand, counting down.
ATTAGAGTCTAAAATGATTCTAAGATGCAGGACAGTCTCCTCTACGTTGATGCTTTTTGTTTTGCTTTTCAGAAAATGTCATCTTTTCTGCTTGTCTAGTTTTTCGTTATGGTACTTTTCTGGTTCTTTGACACCTGTTCTGCCTAGTTCTGGGCTTTTCCAGAGCCAAAAGAGTTGATCACAGTCTGTTAGAAGTGGTAGGTAGAAACAACCTTCAAGTAACTTGATTGGGTTTTCTTGGTTTCACAGTGGTTTTCAGTGCTACACATGGACAGCCTGTTGGGAGCAGCGGGCTTGAGACTCAACTGGGCTCACTCAGGCATTTTTCTCATCTGATCATGATCTTAGAGGTCCTGATGCCCTTTTAGAGTCAGTATTCTGATTTGATCCCTGTTGAACCAGTTTGTTCCATGACTGTAAACAACATCTTTCCCTCATAACCCTCTGATCCCTCTGATAACCAGTTATTCTGAAATAGCCATTACCAGATGCTCATCTTGATTGCTTAGAAGGCTTAATGGGTACCAGCATTTAAATCTTGAGCATCTTTTCCTTTGTGTATTTGTTTAAGGCTGTTTAAAATTTTTATTTGGGACTCCATAAAATTTACTTCTATTTCTTAGAACTTTAAGAAACAGGGAAATCTACTTTTTATGCTAAGGAGTTTTATTGTTAGTAGGAGAGGCATTTTAAAAAGTCTTGGCAAGTTGTAGGTGGTAAATGCTTAAAAACGAACCTTCAAGATCAATTGCTTAAAGTTCTTGCCACCATATACTTGATCACAAGGATAGGTAGTTACAAGGAATCCTGGGAATTAGGGTCTATTTTCATTCAGGGTCTATTCAGTATCATACTGAACTTGGATTGCTTATGCTAAGAGAGGAAAAAATATTCTGGTGTTATTTCAAGTATAAAGGTTTTTTTTTTGGTAAATACTAAGACATCTTTATCAGATATCTCCAGAGATCAAAACTAAGATAATTGCATCAAAACACTTGACCGGGACATAGAAGAGCCTTGGGATAACTGGATAAGTAATTTCACCTCTAGTTTTTTATTTCTTCTTGGGTGAAATGAATGGTTGCTAAGGTATCTGAACTCCAAAGTTGTGTACACGTAAATATTCATGTTTTATATGGAGAAAGCTACAGAAAGTGTTAACAGACCACCCAGCTGATTCCTCTCATTCTCATTAAATATTTACCAAACATTTACTAAATAGCAAGGACTTCACAAGCTTTTTAGGAATACAGAGATCCTATTTCATGCCTTCTGAAAGTTCATTGTTTTTTTAATTGAATTTATTGGGTTGACATTGGTTCACAAAACCATAAACGTTTCAAGTGTACAAGTCAACAAAACATCATCTGCAGACTGCATCATGCACCTATCACACCAAGTAGTCTTTTTCCATCTTCATTTTCTCCCCATTTACCCACGTCCACCTAGACCCCACCCCCATTTCCCCCTGGCTATCACCACACTTGTCTGTGTCCCTGGGCTATGCATATATGTTTTTAGCTAATTTCTTTACCTTCTTTCAACTAGCCCCCCACCCCCACCTTCCCTTTGAGATTCATCAGTCTGTTCCATGCTTCTATGTCTCTGGATCTGTTTTGTTCATCAGTTTATTTTGTTTATTTAGATTCCACACATGAGTAAGATCATGTGATACTTGTCTTTCTCTGGCTTATTTCACTTAGCATAATGCTCTCTAAGTTCATCCATGCTGTCCCAAAGGGTAAGATTTCCTTTTACTTTATGGCCATGCAGTATTCCATTGTGTAAATGGACCACAGATACTTTTATCCACACACCGAGGTCAGGGGTTTCATTGAGTCAGGAAAGGACTTTTCACGTGAAGTGAAATCTTACCTATGAGAGAGGACAGATTGGAAGAGTTAGCCAGGAGAAAAAATGCTGGGGGCATTGATCTAGGCATGAAAAAGTACTATTCAGGAAGCTTCCAAGATTTCAGTGTGGCTTGGACATAGAATTTGAGGCAGGGAGTAAGAGAGGTGAGCTAGAGATACTTGTCAAGGAGGGCTGATGATGCCACGTTAGAGGTTAGACTTTAGGAAGCCTTTGAAAGGTTAGAAACAAATTTACAGTTTATGTGTGGAGGGACAGACAGGATTGCCCTACAACTCGAATCCTCTGTCCAGTTGCCTAGTTACCAGCTAACAGGAGGGACTGGGCCTAAATCCTCTGCCCCACAGTCTAAATCCAGCTTCCCACAAGGTCACAGCTGCTAGCAGTCTGTGTTCCCAGACAGCTCCCCTGACAGATGGTATTTAAGTCCTGATTTGATCTTCTGCATGCAACGCTGTTGTCAGGGTTGCCCTGTGGGAAGGTAGACTCAGATTTTTTAGTACAGCCCCAAGGTGCAGCCAGCAGTGCCCCAGCCTTTGCATGTCTGCATGAGCGAATAGGTGTCCATATGCCACTTCTTTCTGGTATTTTCCCCTCATTAAAACCTTTTCCTTTTACATGGTGGTATGTTGTTTGCCTTCATCCACTGCTTCACAGATGGTGACCAATAGGCAAACTCCACTTATTCCAGCTCTGGCCTTTTGGAAACTGCAAAAGGGATCAAATAATCCATACCAGGGATGGATGACATCCCTTCTAGGGCTGGTAGTAGGAAACCTAGCAGAGCTGACATCACTGGTGAACATGTTATTGCAGTGTGTATGTATGGCCATGCCATCTGCCACAATGGCACTTGGGACCAAGGGCTATTTTCTCCCACTTTCTTCTACCTTAGGGCTCACATGACTAGAAAAGTTGATGAGATCTTACATAAGGACATCCCTAACTTCACTCTGCCAGGGAGTAAGGAATGGGATAATACTTTAGGGCTGATTTAAGTCCCACCCAAAAGTGGCATATGCTATAAGGGGCCCTGTAAGGTTTCCCAGGTCTCAGCAGAAATTAAAAGGCAGGAGAAGATCACCACTTCAAACTTCTGTGGCTCTCTCAGGCACCACACTGTGAGCTCTGTGTCTTGAGCAAAGGGATTGCTAGGTATGGAGATAGATGGGAAAAACAGAGATGCTGGTGTGCTGATAAACAACCTGTCATGCCAAGGAGATTTCTGGGAGAACGGGAAAAGTTGACACCTATGGAGAACTGAAGCAAGGAGGTCCTAGGCAGGGGAACATTCCCATTGGAGATGCAGGCCATTAGTTTTCCCCACTGCATGGCCAGCAAATCTCCAAAGGTTCCTCTGTCCTTGGGAGAAGGGTTCAGAGGAGGACACTAAGCAGTGAACCACATCTTAATGTTGCTGAAACAAGGCAGACACTACCCATCCTCACAGGCCTCCGCGACAACCAGGAGTATGCTTTTCTAGTCGACAGAGGGCCCTTCAAGAGTTTCTTCAAAAACAAAATTGGCCTGGGGCACAGTCCCCTGCCCTCTTCCAGTGGATTGCTGACTTTCTGCCCTAGTCCATGTAGCCTGGAACATAGGTGCAGGGAGCATTCAGCAGACCTGGACCTATCAGACACTGGAGCCTGAAGAATTGTTCTTGGACCTGTGAAGTCCACAGGAAATTCATTTTCTTAACAGGATTTGGGACTAGTTTTACTTACAGCCAAGAGACTTGGCTCAATTACTGCAGATTCCCTTGGCCCCTTTAATGAGACTGTTCTCATGGTCCCTTTGCCCAACTTTATAATTGGTACAGACACGCTAGGCTTAGTGAGCCTAGCACATTACACTGCCTGCTGGGTGGGTGTGGGCATTGCCATCCTGCCTGGTAAATGCAGAGCCTCATATTTCCAAGTCTTCCAGGACTGTGCATTTGAAATAGTGCCACAGACCACTATGCAAGAAAGAAAAGATACGAATCACATTCCAGTACTATGGGCAAATGGTAGGTCACACTATCTTCCAATTCCCAGCCTTGTTTAGCCAATGAGTAATTTCAGTGTCCAAGTCCACTAATAACATTATTGTGTTTTCAATAGTGGCCATGATGGAACTCAAAGCACCTGATATACCAACAGGTGACTAAACTGCAGCCATTACTGGCAGTCGTTGGCCTTAGAGCTATACTGTCCAGTTCCAGCTAGTAGCCACATGTGGCTGTTGAGTGCTTGAAACATGGCTGGTCTGAACTGAGACATGCTGCAAGTAGAATACATAACAGGTTTTGAAGACTTAATTTGAAAAACAACGAAAATACCTTACTAATTATTTCTTATATTTAAATGCTAAAATGTTAATATTTTGGATCTACTGGGTTAACTATGTATGTCACTAAGATTAGTTATATCTCTTTTTATGTTTCTTTTTAAATAACTAGAAAACTTAAAATTATATTACTCTTGTTTTCTTTAGATTTTTCTAGGAAGAAAAAAAAGCATTTTATTTTCACATGACAGCATGAAGTTCACTTTGACTGTCCTGCCTCAGGCAGTATATCAGTAATAAGTTAGGCAAGCCCATTCTGTTATATTGATGACATTTTGCTAGCAACTCTCCCAGAGGAAAGTGTTCTCACTATAGTGCATGCTTTCTAAGCATAGTTATCCATTTGTGGCAGGGCCTTGAATGAGAATAGAGACCAGGGCCAGGCCACTTGAGTGCCTACCTTGGGGGCTATATGAGCAGCAGCCCAAAGAAATATTCCACAGTCTAATAAGGAAAGACTACAGGCCTTATAGACACTAACTACACAAAAGGAGCCCTTGTCACCTGTTTGGCTTCTTGGGTGTTAGAGGCAGCACATCCTGCACCCAAGAATGTTTTTTAAGAGTCAGATAACCAAATTTGATTGGGAAGCCCTGCAGTAAAAAGCCACAGAAGCAATACAGTCAGCAATAAAAATACCTGCCTTCCCCACTCTCAACCCATTCTGATCCCAGTCTCACATATGATACCTCTGGTGTTGAGATTCTATCCAATACTGGGTGTGAGTCCTCTCTCCACTTGTGAATGTTACATCCCTCTTGAATGACAATTATTGGCCCTATTGGGGACAGATAGTGTCACTGAAGGAAGAGTTTAACTCTGAAATCTAGTATTTACATCCTGCAATAAGTTGTCCCTAAACCAAATTTCATCAGATTGGTGTATCAGATTGATGGTTCAGTTAGGAAAACAGAAATCACACTAGTAATTTTAACTGAGAATTTAATACAGAGATTGCTTAAATAGATATTAAAGGACTGAAAATACAAAACAGGAACATTAACAGACATGGGGTCTGCAGGATGCATCTACCATCCTGATGCCTGGCTAAATGAAGGGATGAGGCTGGGATGGTAAGAACCTAAAAGATCAAAGGAGAGACCCTCAGAATTAAAACGCAGAGCCCTAGGAAAATGGCACTTCCAATTGGTACTGGCACCTTGGTAACTCATGCTGGAAATTAGATCACTAAGGAGGTGGTGCCAACAACTGGCTGATACTGGTGTTGCTGAGGACACTGGTTCTGAGAGGAGGGCTGGGAGCGAATCTGCAAATTGGATTCAGTTGCTGCTACTGAACCATTTCTGCCAGAGTGAAGAACCATGGTCTTTCAATCTCCCTCTACAGCAGGGGTGGGGAATGTCTGGCCTGTGGGCCATATACGGCCTGCAAAATCATTGGATCTGGCCCTGCCTAGGCAACCACAGGCGGGACTCGAAATTCAGTAATCTGGGAGCTGTTTTCATAGCTAATTTTTAAGTTGATCATTTTGTGTGGCCCATGAATGATTTATAAATATCCAAATGGCCCTTGGCAGTAAAAAGATTCCCCACCTCTGCTTTAGAGCCTCTTATCGGCAGAACCTAATAGGCAGGGCTAAGGAGAAATGTGGTGTGCAAGAGTCCCAGACCAGCCTCACAAAGCAGATTCTAGAAAGAAGGATGATGTGGAACTGAGGGACAATAGCTTAATAATTGACAAAGTGCAAGAAGCCAAAAAACTGTGAAATGGAAATGGTACATCCAATTGGGGGTCAAGTCAACTGCAAGAAAAGGTAGCTGCCCACCCAGTAGGTACTGAGATGGCGCCGTTGCCTGCTTTGCCTGAGCTACTGGCTCGATGGGTGTCTCAATTTTGAGACTAGGTGCCATACAAGGAAGCCTGTTTCACTGATGGGTGAGCAAGTTCAGTGGAATACTAAGCCATCTGTTATAATAATGGTACAACCAGTGGCATTGGCTACTCTGCACTCTGGGTGGAAATTAAAGTGGTGCATGTAATTCAGGGTGAATTTGGCCTTACCACAGAAGAAAGGACTGGTTTATACTGGCACATACACTTCATAGGTCCCCCGCCTCTACATAGTTTGGACACACTTTCTAGGTATAGGGTTTCTGTCCACCTCCCCCAGATTGCACACATATATTTAAGGCTCTGATGGACTACATTTTCCACTGCCAGAGAAGGTGAAGAGAGACTTTTAGACTGTGATGCAGATCTGACATTTATGAAGGAAAAGTAAGGAAGAGGTATCGAGTATGCAGGATTTTGGACTACAGTGCAATTCCAAGTAAGTTTCGATTAGGGTGATTGGGAGTTCTTGAACCAAAGTCACCTGTTAAGGGAGTTCTGCTCACAAGAACAGATCTACATTAGTACTCTCACTGTGCTCAAATATTGGCTGGAAGTAGTCTACAGGAAACAGGACTTTTTGAACAAGCAGTGTTAAATCCAGAAGGGCATCAACTGGAGCTGTCAGGCAATTATGCTCTTCACAACAGGTTGGAGTGCCACGCTAGATAATTATAATCCTATTCCTTTTTTGGACCTGCACTGGACATTGTGAGTTTCTGGGAAGTTTTTACTGCATGGATCACAGAAATGCGGATGAACACAAATTCTAAATGGCATCTGGTGTACTTTCCCACTGGGCAGACAACTCTGATGTTGGGTTTTCCATACACTTCCTCTGCAAGTTGGAGACACTCCTGTGGTTCTTGTGCTCATGCAATGTGCATTGTGGCCAGCACCTCTTGCTGCTTCTGGCTAAATACCTCACTGCAAGTGGAGCTATCAAACAGCAACTATAAGAGCTAGCCACATGGCTCTAAACCACCCCTATTTAAACCCTGGGATCTTTTTCTCATGGCTTGACCTGGAGTCCATGACTAGAGATTTCAGAGAACTCTACAGTTTTCATGATGAACTTTGGACTCATACACAGGACCTTTCTCATCTTACAATGTCTTCTTGGCCATAGTTACCAACTCCAGAAACCCCACTGAAAAATCCAATTTCTGGCCCCAGTGCTGGTCTCACTGTAGGATAATGACAGAACATGAGACCATGTCCCTCATCTTATTAACACTTGGGCTTGTAAGTTACCCCAACTTAACCTATTCTTGTGCCCATTCTACATGATATGATGATGTTTTCTTTCACTAGCCTTTCAAAGACAGAGTAAAGGGGGCAAGACAAAAGGCAGGTAGGCCAGATTGTTGGAATAATGAGCCAATGCATTGGCAGTGAAAATGGAGAAGATGGGTGGGATTACTACGATATTTAAGAGACAGAATCAGTGAGAATCGGTGATTGTTACAAGTGAGGAAAAGGAGAGGGAAAAACTAGGGTTATAATTCATAGAGTTTTGGATTGAGTAATATTTTTCTTTTAGAGGAATGGAGATTTATTCACTCAACTAATGTTTATTAAACATGTACTAGGAGTCAGGCAGTATATTTGATGCTGCAGATGCAGAAGAGAAAGACACTGGGAGACAGAAAAATTAGCATAAAAGATAATTACAGGGCTTCCAGTCAAGATGGTGGTGTAGGTAAATGCAGTTCTCGCATCCTCCCATAACCACATCAAAATTACAACCAAACTACAGAACAACCATCATGCAGAACTGCCTGATCTAGCTGAACAGAAGTCCTACAACTAAGGATACAAAGAAGCCACATCGAGACTGGTAGGAGGGGTGGAGACACAGAAGGGCTGGTCCCGCACCCACGTGTGGTGGTTAAAAAATGGGAGTGATATCTCAGCTTCAAATGTCTTCCCTGAGGAGTGAGGGATCCCAGCCCAGCACCAGGCTCCCCAGCCCAGATTTCCAGCGCCAGAAAGAGAAGTCCCACAACTCCTGGCTATGAAAACAAGCAAGATTGTGGCTGAGTGACACCAAGGCTGCTGGCCCCAGGCAGTTCCTCTGAGAGGGTCCAGGCACGGACTTACACAGACTCAATCTCTCTGAGTTCCAATGCTGGGGCAGCATCTTGAAAGACACCAGGGGTGGATGGGGAGGAACTGTAGTGTCTGGCATTAGGACTAGAGCTGGAGGCAACTTTCTCCCAGAGAGAAGTGCTGGCAGAGGCCATTGTTCCGAGTCCCCTCTCCCCCCACAGAGCCGGCAGGTGGGTACCATATTTGAGTCTCCAACAATCTGGCTCACACTGTTAGCCCAGTCCTGGTGATTTCCTGAGACCCTGCCCTTCCCTACTTGCAGGCCCACCCAAGCCATTTGCTGTGGCTTTTCCATACAAGTGGCCTGTCTTGGTTCATGATGCAGACTTTCCTAAAATTTTTCAAACAAGCAGCATCTGGCCTCAGCATGTCCTGTAAATCCTCATAAGTGGTCCCAGGTCCAGCACTAGTGGCAGCCGGCCTTGATTGAGAGCTTAGCCTTGCCTGGACACCTCCAAGGCCAGCACAAGGAACAGCAATCTGCAGATCAGTTTTTAACTCATGCTAAGTGGCCTTGGGCAGGACACAGGTGGTGGGTGGCTTTGGCCTGCACCTATCAGGAGGCCCTAGATTGAGCACATCTTGTGGACAGCTTTAGATTATGCCAAAGCACCACCCAAACACCTTCACAAGCAACGCACTCAAGGGGTGGACTCAGCGGGCACCAGAGCCTGAATGACATGAAGAAGGCTGCTGTTGAGTGGCAAATGTTCATGAGTCTTCCAAGTTTCTGCATGTTTCTGGAGAGCTTTTGTTCTTTGTCTCTGACCCAGTAGTCTTGCATCCTTTGCAAGAATCTATGAAACTCTGTCAGGCTACCTTGTAACTCATGAATAGAGTAAAACGTCAGACATTTCACAAGTTCCAAGCAGTAGTTTCAAGAAGCTGTTAATAGTGTTTTGTGGTACAGGCATCTTCTGGTCCAATTAGTTTGCGAAAAGTGGAGGCAAAAAAACATTTAAAATATAAAAAAAAGTAAAGGAGTTTAATTTATTAAAGGATGTGACTAAAAAATAAAGAGCATTATGAATTGCTCCTATATGTGAAGATGGGGTTGGGTGGAGTGTGCTAAGCTTCAAGAATTATTTTCATATGAAATCTTCTGTCCTCCTTTCCCCTGTGGAATGCCTATTTATATTGGAAAGAACATTCGAATAAAATTAAAGTAGCAAGTATGCCAGCATTACCTACACATCCCCTTTGCAGGCATGCCCAAGCTAAGCAATTTAATTGGATTTTCCTTAAGGATCAGATTTTAGAGGAAGAAAGGGTGTTAGAGACAATGCTAACTCCCTCATTTTATACATGCAGCATGGAGGCCCAGCAAGAGGAATGCAGTTAGGGTCATCCAATTCATTAGTAGCAAATGATGGGAATACATGTAAGTGTTCTAAATCACTGAGTATTTGTAACATGCTCTCATGTTTCCTATAGTTTCATAAATTTGTAACTCAATCTTAAGGTCTCTCAAGGCAAAAACCATTTTGTTCCAGTTAAAAGGTCCTACTGAAGTGTAAGAAGCTGTTGAATGTCTACCATATTCAGTATAGTTACTGTGAGTAAGGAACTGATTTCTTAATTATATGAACTTTTTATTAATCAAAATTTACATTTAAATAGACATATTTGGCTAGTCGATACAGTAATGAGTAACTAGTGACTATAGGCACTACAGTGCCTGTAATAGGACCAAATCTGAGTAAGAGTTAGCAGTCAAAGCTGGAGTCTGAATAACATAGAGGCCATTTTGTTGATCTGTGACAAACCGCCATGATCCTGGAGCGGACCTCAGGCTCCATTTATTCATTCAGTAATTAACAAGTAGTAGAAACGGTAGGCCTAGAGTGGGGGAATGGGCACAAGATATCCAGCCGGCTGTTAAAAAGGAGCAGGGCCTGAGGACGAGGTCTGGCACGTGGTGCCCAGGGGTAGCACGCATGCGTCAGCGCCCAGGGGCTTGTGGGTGAAGGGCTGTCGGCCGGGAGGCATCTTGTCAGCTAGTCAGAAGTGGAGCCATGCCTTCGGAAGGGAGATGCTCGAAAGGGAAGACCAGGGCAAGGACCAGGCCTTTAAGAGGGGCGCACGTAAGGCTGGTCAGATGTGATGCACCCTATGCTGCCGAGAACCCGGTGGTGGCGTCGCACCTAAGCGGCAGCAGTAATCTTGGACGCCATCCCATCATGGCTGCTACGCCTCAGCCTGGCTGGCAGGCGTCTGTGCGCGGCCTCCAAGCCGAGAGGCGCACGTCTCTGGAGAAGATGTGGGGCCACAGTCGCTTGGTCCTGTTCCTGCTCATCATCTCTGTCGTGATGCTGCTGTGCTACTACTTTGTTTTGCGTGAGTATTCTCTCTGGACCCAGCGAGAGGCCACCCACAAGCCTGCCCTCCCCTCTCCTCCGCCCTACGGGCCTCTCTCGCCCAATCTCCCTTCATAACCAACCTTACTCCCCGCAGAAAGGCCTTCTGTCTCTGACTTTACCTCACCAAACACTAACCTACCTCACCGCCCCACCTCTGTCTTCAGCAGATGGCATGCTCTCTGGAGTTGCTCCAGGATATTGATCCCCCAACTCCAAGTACTCTAGCCCCTGCCTGACAGAGTTGACCACAGCCTGAGGTGAAACACAAGTTGCTGCAACTTCTCTAAGTCGTGTCTAACCTGGCCTTTCTATCTTTCATAAAGCCCTCCAAATTTCTGGTATATCAATGGCAGATGGCATCCTTCTTGGTTCTCTGGGTTTACAAGCATTATAGATCTTTTGGTCATTTCAATGGGCATTTGAAATGGAGGAGGCAATTAAATATTTACTTACACAGGTGTAATCAGTGAAGGCCTGAACCAAAAGTCTCGAACATGTTTACCCTGCCCTCTACCCCTAGTTTCTTACCTACACAGAAATAGAATTATTTACAAATTAACTGGAACAGTATTCTCCAAACTGTGCTGTGAGTACCATGAGCATTACGTGAGTTGATTATAGGTGGTACATAGTTAAATATCTTTGGATGTGTTTAACTTTTGCTATTTATGTATTTTAAAAGTATACGAAAAAATATACATGACTAGCATATCAAAGCTATCATGACACCAAACAAGGTTGATATCACTCACCATATGGCAAACTTTATAAAATCCCCTTTAACATCCCTGTTCTCTCATCCTTGGGAACAACCCCTTAACCCATTACTCTCCCCACTACCCCCCACCTCTGGCAAACACCAATCTGCTCTTTGTATTTATGAGTTCTCTGCACTATTATTTATAATACCAATGAATTTTAAACAACCTAAGTGCTTTTCTTTGCGGCAACGGTTTACTCAGTTGTAATAGAGCCATATAATAAAATACTGTGAAGTTATTAAACATAGTGTTGGAGAATATTTAATGATATTGACATGTCATGGAAACAAAGGTGCATATCATTTCCCCTAATATGAGAGGGAATTATGCCAATGAAACTAAAAGCAGATTGTTTAAAGTAGTAAGGAAGGATACGAAGGTTTTGCAGTGTCTCCTAAGGCCTTGATTTTTATCAGTAAATAAAGAAACCAACATGTTTTCCAAAAGTTTCTGTGATGGAGTCTGATTTAGTTAGAGTATATACTGTTTCCAGATAGTTACTTGATTGGGCCTCTGAATGTCAGTGCTGTTTGTGAGTCAAGTTCACTATTGTAAGTCACTTTACAGCACAACAATGACATGTACTGGCCTATAGTTTAAGCATTGTGACATTCTCAGTATTAATGGGACCTAATCTGTTATGAGATGCAAGTACAATATCTGTTAGCTCTTAGACTTTCCATTATTAACTTTGGGAGTCATAGAGAGTTTATAAATGTTTTATAAATTGGGATTAATAATTTCACTTTTTTATTAAGGGTCCTCGAATTCTGTGTCCAAAAGCGAATATATTCCATGGAGCAGTGAAAATCCTAATGGACAATCTCTGGAAAAAACTTCTGCGTGGGGAGCTCTGTTAAGTTTCTTCTTTCCGACAAGTAAGTTCTTGGTTGATTTTTTCCCCCCTCCTAATGTCCATGTTTTGAAAATAGTATTTAAATGTTTAGGAGGCAATGTGATCTATTGGCATTGCAGTAAGATAGACCTGAGTTTTCATCCTGACTCTGCCCGTTGTCTTAGGCAAGATTACCTCTCTGAACCTCAATGTCCTCATCTTTAAAATGAAAATATTTACCACAAAGAATTGCAAGGAAGAACTGAGATAGCATTTTAAAGGAACTCCATATATGTCTGTTATATATTTGTTACTCTTTATAAAATACCTTTCTTTCACAAATATCTAAACCTTTCACAATTTACCTTAATGGCATTGCCTGAAATTTAGTTCCTGACCCAATTTTGTGAAATCAGTCTTTTGTGGCATTAAGGTGCTGTGTGGCTCTGATGTACAGAATCTATCTGATGTTTTCCCATCTATTTTAATGATAAAAATTTCAGGTTTCAAGTCACATCATCTTTTTGTGATTCTGTATATAATGTGTTTATCAAGCACATGATGATCCTTGAGAATTATTAACCACAAATAAACAATGTTTCATTTTGTATAGCACGTGGTGCCCTTTCAAGGAGAAACTTTAAAATAAATTGACTTATATGAATTACAAAGATGAAGCTTTCATTAAAAATGATGCAGAATTTATTCTTACAATATTTGAAGTTCATATATAAGAAAAAATTATATTCATCGTTTAATCACAGACTCTAGCACTGAATTCTTCTGTGACCTTGCATAATTCTCTTCATGTTTCTCTATACTGGTTTCATGAAATACAAAACAGCCATTATAATACCTACTACCAATGAGAATAGCAAAATAAACAAGCTCCTTAAATAAATTAAAAATATTATCATGGTCAAATTGAGTGGAGAAAGAGAAATCTGAGAAGGTGGTATGTTGTGAAGCTAAAAGAATGGTTTAATTAGTGCAAAAGTTGGTCATAAACAACAACAAATGATAATTTAAGTGTTAGAGCTTATGAAGCAAATGGAAACTGTCCCATAGTTACCTATAACTACATTATACAAACACTGAAGTCACCTTTAAAAAATCTAAATAAGATACCTATCTGCATTTCCAAAATACTCCTCCAACCTGACATAGTAAGTTGAGTCAAAACCAATTTTATGAGATGTTTTTGCCCAACAAAATCAAACTTCCATTTTAAGGGAAACATCTGACCTAAGTTAATTCAAATATTTCAAAACAGTAATTAAATATTTATGAATATATATATATATATATTGCTTTCTTTGAAAAGAATAACAAGTTCATAAAATGTGAGATAATTTTAACAAATTTATTCCCTCCCTTGTATAATTGAATATGAACACTCTTGTCATTTAAGCACTAAAACAAAAGTCTGTCTGTCATTAGGCTGTTGTTTGTAATGTAAAAGATTCATCTCTTATAGATTAAAGTAATAACCTTGAGACAGACTGGCATAGAAGCTTGAGAGGTCACATGATTCTTCCCCCTTTGGAGAAAATTATATACTTAAACCTGATAAAAATTATTCTACCCTTTCATTTTTCAAACTTACAAGTGTCTCTTAGTAATTTAAGTCTGGAAGTTAAATTTAGTATCTGCCATAAAGTTCATCAGATGCAATTTAAGTATAAAATAACAGAAACTCAGCATTAGAAGGACCTTAGAGATCATCTAGTCCAGTCTCTTCTATGACTTAAAATTTCTCCTATGGCCTGGCAGGCATGGCTCAGAGGTTGAGCATCAACCTACGATCCAGAAGATCACTGTTCAATTACCTGTCAGGGTACATGCCAGGGTTTCGGACTCAATCCCCAATAGGGGGCGTGCAGGAGTCGGCTGATCAATGACTCTCTCATCATTGATGTTTCTCTCTCTCTCTCTTTCTCTCCCTTCCTCTCTCTGAAATCAATAAAGACATATTTGAAAAATATATATCTTCTGTGATTTCCATTCCTGGAAAGTGATCTTTCAACAGTGCCGATAGTGAGGAACTCAGCACACAGGAAGTCCATGCCATCTCTGACCAGACCCTGACTATTGTCACTCTTTTCTGGGTATGTGATGGCAAGCCTGAACATGGTATTTCATGAGCAGTCCTGAACATGGTATTTCATATAGAGTCACTATGGCCCTGACAGATTTGAAGAACTGATAGCTTAGAGTATATAACAACAAAGTAAGCAAACTCTCACTCTGAAATGCTTGGGAAATGAATATCCAGGCCAGCTGGTAATGCATTAGATTTGTGGTCTTGCACAAGTTACTGTGATCCTTTATGTGTTTTATTTATTATTTATTTATTTAAATCCTCACCCAAGAATATGTTTTTGTTGATTTTGGGGGCAGGGGGGAGAAGAGAGATTGATGTGAGAAACACCGATTGGTTGCTTCCCATACGCCCTTGACCAGGGATTAAACCTCGTTATGTGCCCTGACCAGGAATGGAATCTGCATCCTTTTGGTGTACGGTCAACGCTCCAACCAACTGAACCACTTGGTCAGGGCTATCTGTTTATTTTTTTAAATGGACGTTATAAAGCTCCTTTTTAGAATTTCTTGTGAAAATTAGGAGTACTGTTTGCAAAGCCAGGTAACTGGCCCAAATAGGTGGCCTAGTGAATAGGTGGCTCAGTTTTACCTTAGCATCAGGAATTGCCACTCTTTAAAGAAGAAGAATATAATAAAATAAACCATGAGGTAAAAATATGCTTATAACCATTATGTTGTTATTTGCTGATGTTGAGGAACTTTAAAGTCATCATAAAACGTCAGTGTGTAGTTGTCGACGGTACTGGAGATTGAACCTAATCTATACTGGCCATACTGTAGAGGTTTTATTTTTGAATAACAATCTGTTATCTGCCTTCTAGTTGTCATTTGTTTCCCTTCTAAAGTAGTTAAAAAATTAGCTCTTTGAACTTGCGAGTCTTACAGATTCGTATATGTATGACTTTATTGCAGTTGCAGGAATCTTGACATTCATGCCATAAATCATTGAATATTCAAAATTATAGAGTCATAACTTAAGTTCTAAAGGAAGAATCTTAAAATATATTGTAGTGCCAGTGTGACAAGTGTTCACAGAAAGTAGGTCATCTCAATAGTATCACTTACCTTACCTCTCTAGCAGTAAACTGTGTGCATTGTACGTTCCTTCTCATTGATGCATTCAATAAGCTTAGTAAAACTGAGTGAAAGAGGGGAGGGCAGGGTTTGGGTGGAGGGGAGCAAAGGGGGAGAAATGGAAGACATCTGGGATAATATCAAAAATAAAATATAATTTAAAAATAAATAAAATAAAATAAATGAGTGAGAAGATATCTGTTGCATTTTTTTTTTAAAGGGGTTAGTTTTAAGGGCATTTTGGCCTATTCTTGTTATTTAGCTCCTTCTGTGTTATATTTATGTCACTACTACTTGGCTTACAATTTATAGCCCTTTTAACCACCTTACCAATGAGCTGTTAATTTATGTTTTTCTGCAGTTCATTTAGAATAGAAAATGTGATGCTAAATAATTTTGTGGTAATTTTTAGTTTAACTCTTATTTTTTCAGCATTCATCGCTATTTGTATGTCATTCAATCTTTTCTTTAAATGTACCAGCTTAAATGTTTGTTTTTTGTCTTGCAGTAGTTATTTTAATTAGGAAAAATGGTTATTAATCACGCTGAATTCTTTTGTTTGTTTTTAAAAGCATGTGTTGTAAAGGAGAATCAGGAGGTGAAGGCTTGCAATAACCTGCAAAATCTTAACAAGAGTGCGTGTTTGGAAAACAAATGCTGTTATTCATCATTTGGGACCAATAACTTCCGCTGTTTTGCCCCACTAAGTAATAGTAAGTTCATCCTCTTACATTTATTGTATTTCTATTTTAAAAAATTAAATAACCAGGTCACAATGGCATAAATTTAAATTTGGCTCTCCCAGCTTCACACTTAAATGGGGCTCCCAGCACTAGAGCAATACTGTCTATAGAATGTCCTGCGGTGGCCAGGCCTCTATTCATGAGCAAATTTTGCTTAGCCATTAAATGTGACTATGGCGGTTCGAAGTCAGTCTCTTCTTTTGCTATAGCCACTATCTATCTTGTTCCAAGGATTCTGGGCTCTATGACATGTAACTGTCAATGCCTGGGAGAATATACCAATCAGACATGCCTTAGCTTACTTTTCTCTTCCCACTTACTCTTCCTTGGTAGACTTCTTCCCATTTATCTTATTTTCTGCATCTCATTACGTGACAGTAGACTTAAATGTTTCTTGTTAAGGTCTGTGTATTAGTTTCTTTTGGTTTTACTGTTTTTGAATTAGGTTCTTCTATTAAAATTTTTATTCTTTTCAAAGTTTTGAGAACTAGACAATCTGTTTTTGCTCCTTCATTTGGATAGTAGGGACATATTACCAGTGAGTCCCATGATGGACATATTTGATATGATTAAACACTAACAAATACTACAAAAGGATGCATGAAAAGCAATGTCTTGAGTTAATATAGTCACTATTTAATTTACAGCTCTTTGTTGAGCATCTAGTATTAATAATGGAAACTGAAATCTGATCATGAATATAGAATTACAGTTTTAACACTGTTACATGGTGTTTATAATTTATTCATCAGTTTAGTCTTTATATTATGTGAGAAGAGACACTTGGTTCTTGTAGAGGGAAAAATTGAACCATGACTTATAATTCCCCAATCATATTAGAATGCATTTCAGGATAAAATATACTTATTCATCTGCACATTCTTGATATTTGTTTAATTTAATGTTTCATAATTTAGAAATAAACATTTAAGACACCATTCCTTTATCAAGTTAACTATTCATAGATTAATTCACTCTTTGAGTGCTCTAGGATGTATAACATATGGTCAAAGAAAGACACACTTAGCCCATAGGAAGAAATATGAATCATAATAATCTGTTAACAGAAACAAGATCATTTTGTTAAGGCTTGCACTGGGAGGCACATATTTAAGTGTAGACTTTAGTTGTGTTTCAAGAAAATTTCATAAACTCCTGCTATTAAAAGTAGCAAGTATATTTACCTATCACATGAATACCTCCTTATTTTATCTTATTAACTGAAAATTTTTATAAAGACTTTATGAAAGAGCTCAGATTTGCTTCTCTTGCTTAAGTCATAAAAATAACAGGATATAATTAAACCAACAGAGCCTTTGCAGATATTCCGGATGTTTGGGTTTGGTGTGTTGAGCATGATCATCCTGGGATGTTTGCCCATTTATTGCTTTTCTCTTCGCTGGAGAAGGTAGGCAAACATAAACTTTCATTTGCTGAATGCTGAGTATACTTGGATATTTCTGTGTAGATTCATTTACTCATACATTCCAGAAACACAGGGATTATGTTTGGGTCCCTTTTGTTTAAAAGAAGGTAGCTCAGTAAAAACCTAAAAGTAGAATTACCATCACATTTTAAAATACATGTTATTTTATTTTTCCATAAATTTAAGACATTTTACATAGTCTGTACATTGCCTCATCAAACAAAATACCAATTGGATGAAAACTTAAATCTGTGAGCTGGTGAGAGTCGTGTGTGGAGTGGAGATGGTTTTAAACTGCAGATCAGAAGGATTCCCACAAATGCTAGTCTCCATGCAGTAGATGGTCATCTACCTTTGGGTCTTAAAGCCTTGGTCTGTCTTCAAGCCAATTTGTATCACATTTTCTCTTAGCATCTTATATAAAATCCCAGTGCACTATTAGCATGATACTTTTAGTTTATATTTTTTTAATAGCTCCCCAGCTACTGGAACAGAGTGGGTGTGGAAGGACAGAGAGGGGCCAGGACTAGGTAGAGTGAGTGAGGTACTTGGAGCACAAAATTTAAGGAGGCACTCTCAGGTTTGTGCAAATGCAAGGTTGGCACTAACATGACTCTAAGAGTAAGTACCTCTGTATATTTTCTGGTAAAGAAAAGGTGCCTGTTGAAGATTAAACATGTTTAATGTTTTTATTCATGTTAATGAGGGAGTGGTATTTGAGTTACCAAAAATTGTTTAGATTTCACTGGAAGATTTAGACTTATACACATTACCTTATTTTCTGTAAAAATCATTGTCTTTTTTCTTGTCTGTATCTTTTCCTTGAGTCTGATGAATGTGTCATTGTATTTTCAGTTCATAGCAAGGTGCCTCATATATAGTGGAAGCATACTATATTTTATTGAATAAATGAATGGCTCAACAAATAAGGAAATATAGTGGATGGAGTTGGCTAGCCTGGAAGGCAGTCCTATAGTAATTCAAACTTTCTCATTGCTCACAGCACTTTCTCAGAGCACTGTGAAGACACTGTTGAGTCACAGCCTTTCAGCTCTTCCAGTTTTCATATGACAATAGATTATTTTCTCAGTTTTTACTTGTTTTCCTATACTGAGTGGGTAATCTCTATTCCTAGGCTGCTCTCATTTTCTTTCTTTTCCCAGGTGTTTGGGAATAGGAGTGGACTTTTTGACACCTCCTTTCTTCCCTCCAAACCTTCATTTCATACAAAGATAACCCATAAATAAAAATGAAATGATATTTGCTAGAAACTGGTGGCTAAGATAATGTCTTACAATTTAGTCTGTTATATAATAGGGCTGGTATAATAATTTCATTATGACATCTTTATTGTCTCTTTGCCAAGGAGTTTTATGAGGATGTTCAGGTACACTAGATTTTTCTCTAAAATGAATTCCAAAGGATTATTTCTGACAAGAATATATTTTCTTCCTTTTTGTACAATATGAACTGGTTAAGAGACTGGAACAATGTGAAAAGTGTGTGCATGTGTGTGTGCGTGTGCATATATTGAACACCATAAATTTTGGTTTACTATGATTAATTAATTAATTAATTAATTTTACTATTTTGTACAGCAGTCATATATTCCTTCAGTCATCCTGAGCTGCTTGTTGCATCCTCAGAGCAGGTGTCAGTTTCAGCTTGCTGCTTAGCTGAATTTCCAAAACAGTGGATGATTGAGGGTGCCTGGGGCACTGTCAGCTTTTCTTAGTAAGCTGATTTCTATTTTCTATTCTATTCTATTCTATTCTATTCTATTCTATTCTATTCTATTCTATTCTATTCTATTCTATTCTATTCTATTCTATTATTTTTCTATTCTATTCTATTCTTCTATTCTATTCATTTTATTATTTTTAATCCTTGCCTGACAATATTTTTTCCATTGCTTTTCAGAGAGTGGAAGGGGGAGAGAGAGAGAGACAGAGAGACAGAGAGACAGAGAGAGACATCGATGTGAGAGACACATCGATTGGTTGCCTCCCTCACACACCTGGACCAGGGCCAGGTAATCAAGTCTGCAACCCAGGTATGTGCCCTTAACCAGGACGAATCCGGGACCCTTCAGTCCTCGAGCAGACTCTCTGACCACTGAGCCAAACTGGCTAGGACCTAGTAAGCTGATTTTAGAGGCAAGGGAAAGAATTGTGTTAGAACAAGGATCCTGTCCTTGATAGCAAACAAGGAGCTAAAATGGAGTCCAAAGCCTGCTAAAACTCCCCTTTTGTGGGGAAAGATACCTCTTTAGAACTATCCCCTTAACTCCCTGTTTTTCATTTCAAAGAACAAAGAGATAGTTAAAATATTGCAGTAGGTAAAATAAATGATCCCATGAAAGGAAAATAGATGCAGCAGTAAAATCAATATGTAGTGGTTTAAAAAAGAAAAAGGAAGAAGCCAATCACAGTTTTTTGTCTAAATCAGAAGGGCTAAAAGCTAAATCCAGATCTACAGTAGCATGATCTGGGCCTTTTTGTTGGAAGAACGCTTGAGAAATTGGAAGATACTCTTAAGCTCGTCCTCCTCCTGGATCCAGTCCTATAAGTCAAGTATACATTTCTTCAGGAGAAAGCTGTTGTAGCTCTCCTCTCTTGACCTTCAGTGGTAAGCCAAAGTAAATGATGTTTTGACATTCCCCAGCTTCTGCCATTTGGACAGTGCTTCTTATTTATAGATCACCTAAGGAACTAACAACTGGCAAGAGTTGGAGAAATGAGAAATGAGAAGTAATATGAGAAGGTAGGAGAAGTGAAAGCAGTTTAGATGAAGAGGATAATCACTTTCCAGTGTCAAATGTATCTCATTCTTTTGGTGCCTAATTCATGCTTTCCACAATTTGACCATGTCCAGTCACTGTTTGCTTGTGTTAGGTATTGTGGAGGGTACAGAAATCTCTAAGGCATAGGCCCTACTTTTAAGAAGCTTAAACCTACCTTAAAATAGTCCCAAGCATGACATGTTAAATAACAATATAAAATGGAATATAATGAAGAACTAAAATGAGTGGTGGCAATGACTTTTAAAAGTTCAGAGGCAGTGAGAATCAGGATGAGTCAGAGAGGGCAGGGTGAACTCCAGGGTGGAAGTACTATTTGAGCTGAATTTTGAAGAGAGGACCAGATTTAGGTTAAGTGGGGAGGGGACCCTCCCATGTAATTCATTACATCCAGAAGAAGTGTCCTCTCTATAGACCCCTTAACTGCTTGTCATTTCTAAGTAGAGGTGGCTGAACTTTGCCACTAGAATAATCTATAACTGAATCTCTAGTTTACTTCCAGTTGACTTGAGTTCAGGTGCTCAGGCACAGAGAGAGCTCAAACCAGCTTGAACTCGTTATACATTATAAAAATGGGAGCAGAGCACATTAGTAAAAAGCTTTCTAAGAATTTGCTGAAAATAGCCTTATTAAACTTCCATATAAGATGTGTTTTGAAATTGATTACATCCTCAAGGTTACTTAAGGTCTATTTTTATTCTCATTAATAAGGATCAGAAGCCTCATTAGGTTTGTCACTGGCAGGCTTAAAATTTATGTAGATATGAAGGAAGGAAAAGATCAGGTGGATGGGGGTAAAAGGAAGCAGAGGAGGGTGGCTTCTAGGGGGAGAGAGGAGTAGGGGTTGGCCAAATTGTTCCCATTATAGTTATAAAGTGCCAGTGACATTAGTCTGAGTGGCAAATTCAGTTTCTAATCTTTATCCGGTTTTAGATAAAGTTTAATTTGTATGCATATGCCAGTTAAGCATCTGTATAATGTGTGTACATAGCTTTGGTAAGATGAAAAATTAAAAGGTTATAATACCATGCCTATTAAACTTAGATAACTGCATTTTCATACTCTTTTTCTTCCTATCAGATTGAATTTGTAACTCTGAATTAAGAAAAAAATTCAAAACTCATCCTGAAAATGACAAAACTGTTTTCTTTCAGTTAATAAAAAATCCCATGCTTTTTAAGATTGTAGATCATCTGATATACAGATGATGTAAATAGCACATCTCCCTTACACTTTCAATGCTGCTATTTGCCAGATGGCTATTACTGAAAGTTTCTACATTTAGACAAATCCTGCTGTGTGATTCTCTGTATTATATTGTTGTTTTCATTATGCAGATAGTCTTAATACCACTTACTTTCTTAGAATGGGAGGTAAAGAATTGGGAGTGTGTTGAAAACTGCCTAAAAATGATCACCCACTGAATTTTTAAAATAGGCATTTACATTTTCAAATTCCCATGTTTGTGTGTTTCATTATACTATACAGTATAATTAGTAATCTTATTTCGGAAAGCTTTTTGCAGTAATTAGCCAACTGCTGAAAGGTTTCAAGTTCCTAAGATTATATACATATGAATTCAGAGAAAGGAAATAAAGCCTATAAATTTTAAAAGTATGACTAGGCTCTAAGAACTCTGATAAAATATGATCAGGTGAGAATATGAGCAAACTGGAACCCTGCTCCTAACATGAGTCACTATAGATTTGAAATTTACATGAAGCTGGTTCTTCTTCTTAGACCCTGTTCAAGGTAATTTAGTTACTGAAATAATAAGAGAACCTCATTATATGTGGATTATATATCTGAGGTGTTCCCATTGCAAGGACTCCAAGGGCAGCATTTGAGAATTCTGGAGTAGTAGTTACTATTAAAAAGAACAGTTTGTTCCTAAGTAACTAATAACCTCATTGTCAAATGTAGTGGCCTTTTCTCAATTCCCATTTAACTTCACTTTTTTTTTTTTTTTTTTTTTTTGTCACTGTTGACTGCTCCCTTCTTGAAACTTTCCTTCCTTGGATTTCATTGTTCTTATTGTTCTGATCCATCTCAATTTTCTTTTCTTTGTTCTCCCAACTGTAGTTGTTTCCCAAAGCCTTAGTCTCATCTACCAAGAATTTTATAAGTATGTAGCAGAAAATACATTTAAAAAGATCTGTGCTATAGTTATAGTTCTGTATTTACTACCAGTTTTATTTTGAGTTTAACTTCTTTTGGTATTGGTTTTCTCATAAAACTAGAGTAGAGAATTGAGTAAGGTAATTGCTAAGGTCTTTTCTGACCATAATATTCTGTGCTTTTCTGGATGAATGACTCTTAAATCTGAATCCTGAAATTTTCAACTCTACCTGTTCCATATTTCCACCTGCCTTCGAGAATTAGATATTCTGTTAGCACTTTAAGTGCAACATGTGCAAAACTGAAGTTATCTTCTTTTTCTTCCAAATCATATCCCCTTGACACCTATGAATTTATGTCAGTGATTTCTTTAGTCTCCCAGGCTAGAAATCTTGGAGTCATCTGTCACTATTTACTTTATCCTTAATATGTAATATGTTCTCTTAGTCTCCCCATTATTATTATTTTTTTTAGTTTTTAATTACCATTTTTATTACCTATTTAAAATTTTTTGGTAATTATTTTTGTTTGTTTCCTTTGGAATGAACCTGGGATTTGCCTCTTATCCCATTTTATTGTCACAGCTTAGTTCAGGCCTTGTTATGCTTTCAACTGCTGTTCTCGGTAAGTGGTTTCAGGAGAGGAGTGAAAGGGAACCAAGGTGTATTAGTCTTCCAGGGTTGCTATGACAAAATACCACAGAAAGGGGAGCTTAAACTATAGACATTTATTTTCTCACTAATCTTCAGGCTAAAAGTCCATGATCAAGGTGCCAGCTGGTTTGGTTTCCTGTGAGGGCTCTCTTCCTGGCTTGCAGATGGCCACCTTCTTGCTCTGTGCTCACATGACCTTTCCTTGATGTATGCAAGAATGGGGAGAGAGAGAAAGAACAAGCTCTTTGGGTTTAGTAAAATAAACCTAAAATTTTAGCTTTTATAATGACACTAATTTTACCAATTGGAACCCCACCCTCATGACGTTATTTAATCTTAATCACTTTTTTGGAGGCCCCATGTTCAAATACAACCAAACTTGGAGTTAGGGCTTCAAATATGAATTTTAGGGACACAACCAATCAGTTCAAAACACAAGGCTAGTTAGTGTCTAAGGTCAAAGGCAGGATTGGGGACTGAGGAGGGTATCAGAATGACAATACCTAGGATGGGGCTGCCAATGGGGTTTGGGAGATGGCTAAGAGTTGAGTCTTAGAGAAGTTTCCTGGCACTTCAGTGAGAATGTATGGCTGATCTTAAGAAGGAGGTAGTGAGTAAGGATGCTTGTCAACCCAGTTTGGACATATACTTGGACTCCTAATCTACTTTCCTTCTAATCCAACATGTAAGGCTCTGCCAGACTACATGTGTAGCTTCATTTCTATATATCATTCAAGAACTTCTAATGCATCCAAGAATATTCGAAGCCTTGTGTTAGGTGCTATGAAGGATAAAAGGGTGAATCAGATCATGTTCTGTGCTCTCAAAGGACACATAGTCTAATAAAGGATATATACAAGTATCTAAGGTAGAAAGTCACACCCCATAAAAAGGTATAGATAAAAGCAATTAGTGTGTTTGGCGGTTTCCAGTTTATATAAAGTTTCATACACATTGTCTTATGTGACTTTCAAAACAGAGGTGCAGGGCCTTGGCTGGTGTGGCTCATTTGGTTGGAATGCATCCCATGCACCAGAAGGTGGCAGATTCAATTCCCATTCAAGGTACATGACTAGGTTGCAGGTTCCATCCTTGGTCAGGGCACATTCAGGAGGCAACCTAGCAATGTATCTCTCTCACATTGATGCCCCTCTCCCTCTCCCTCTCCCTCTCCCTCTCCCTCTCCCTCTCCCTCTCCCTCTCCCTCTCCCTCTCCCTCTCCCTCTCCCTCTCCCTCTCCCTCTCCCTCTCCCTCTCCCTCTCCCTCTCCCTCTCCCTCTCCCTCTCCCTCTCCCTCTCCCTCTCCCTCTCCCTCTCCCTCTCCCTCTCCCTCTCCCTCTCCCTCTCCCTCTCCCTCTCCCCCGTTCCTCCCTCCCTCCCCCCTTCCCCTCTCTCTCTTCTCTTTCTCCCCCTCCTTCCTCCCTCTATGGAATCAATAAAATAAAATTTTAAAAATATTAAAAACAAACAGAGCTGCAGGGAGATTTGTCCTCTTGCTCAAGATTACATAGTGATACAACAAGGCTTCATTCTGTCTCCTGAGTTTGTTGCTTTTTCTACTATAGGAAATAACAAGAATAGAAATGTAGATAAAATAACACAATGGAATCTAATTGCTTCAGATTTACTCAAAGCACTTTAGCTTTCAAAGTTATCTATGTTGGACTCATCCTATAGCTCCAATAATATTTCTTAGAAGACCCCATGTATCATTTGCTGTACCAGTATCCTCCTCCTCCTCTAGGAACATGTAAGAAATACATGTTCTCAGGTCTCACCCCAGACTTACAGAATCAGAAACTTTGGGTTTAAAGCCAGAAATTTGTGTATTAACAAGCCTAACTAGTGATTCTCATGTACATCCTGGTTTGAGAACCACTGGTCTCTAGACCATGTGGTAGGCAACTCAGTAAATAATGATTGGAATAATCTAGTTATTCATTTCTGTGGATTTTCTATCTATGTGATGTTGCAAGTGATAAATTAAACTTATAAAGTTTCCCGTCTATAAAATTGATGCTATGTTTTTAACTGCCTTAAAGAATATATATTTATGTAATGAATTAGAGTTTATTAAGAAACATGGGAAAATCTACCTACTAGACCAGTGTTTCTCAAACTCTGGTCTTTAGTTGACTTCTATGGAAGTAACCTCAGGAATATTTAGTAATACAGATTCCCAGGCTTTACCTAAGAGATTCTGACATAAAAGAAGTCTGTGGTTTGGTCCTTAAATTTGTATTTTTTAAAGCACTCCACCTGAATCTAGTATGCAGGCCATTTGGAACTACATTAGACTTCCCAGTTCAGCCATTTTATTTACTGTTTCTTTCTATAAATACCTATTGGGCTTCTACTTTGGTCAAGGCACTTGACAGGTCTTGTATTCTTCTCCATTGGATCATCTTTCTGGGCAGTCTCATTGACCAAGTTATGAGCCATTTAACCCCATAACCTCAAAGTTCCCTAATGTACTCAGTTCTGAGGAATCTCTACTGTATTCTGCATTGGCCACTCACTTTTCATGCCCATATCCTGAACCTTGACATTTGTCAAAAACTAAACCTCTGAGGCTATGAAATGTAAACTTCAAAATACTACTCTTTAGCCAAAGATGCCTTGTCCTCTAGGTATTTCTTGTCTTTATTCTTGCTATACCTGTACTCATTGAGACCCCTAGTCTCTCTAACTTTATGTTTTCCCCTAGTTTTCTATATTTTTAATATAATCTGATTTTTTTAGCCTAGATCTTATTACCCCATACATTAATTAATCCATTCTTTCCAGCTCCTTTGTTTCATTGCAACTGAATCCATACACCACTTCTCTGTTTCTAGATTTAGGCTCCTAGGAATTCCTAGAGAAAGGAATTCTTACAACTGTACATATCTGTATCACTAGAAATTCCCAATGGGCCTACTTAGTGTTTTTAGGTACACCAATCCACTTAATGTTAACAAACAACATGCTGCCTCACCACTCTGAACTTTCCACAGTGTACTTACTCACTGATTGAAATGCTCTTATACATCTCCCTTTCTCCACTCTCCTTTACGTGGCTCAATCCACTTAGAATGCAGACTTCAGCTTAGTTGTCACCTCGCCTAGAAAGCTTACCCCAAACCTCCTGCCCAGACTAGGTCAGGCTTCTTCCCGTTTATCTCCTACAGGTTTTTGCTTACCTCTACTTGGGCTATCTCAGTGTGACATATTTATCAGCCTATATATCTCTTCCCTTCTAAATTTTATGCTCCTTGAAGGCAGTCCCATGCCTTATTTATCTTTATCTCTAGTTTTTAAAATAATGTTTATTTCATAAATGAGCAAATGTGTCTGTGAGTGAATGGATCTGGGATAAGTTAATTTGTACATTTCAAGTGTGAGTATGTTGACCACAATATATGACATTTTACATAAAAAGAAGAAAATCTCTAAGACACTTAACAAATCATTTCACCCCTAGTTTCCACCTTAGGCATTATCATTACATTTTGGCTAGAATATCTAGCTTTGGACCTCAGTAATGCATGTTAGAAGGCTGAATCTAAAACCGAATCTTCTACTCTTAGACCAGTGAAATGGGTTCTGAAATAATAACACTGTTACATTTTTTTGTTAATTAACGTGAAATACAAACCATTAAATTTAAAATAAAAGTTACGGCCCAGCCGACATGGCTCAGTGGTTGAGCATCGACCTATGATCCTATGATCTGGGAGGTCACGGTTCGATTCCTGGTCAGGGCACATGCCCGGGTTGTGGGGGTGTGGAGGAAGCAGCCAATCAATGACTCTCTCTCATCATCAGTGTTTCTATATCTCTTTCCGTCTCTCTTCCTCTCTCTGAAATCAATAAAGATATATTAAAAAAAACCCACATAGTCATTTTAAACATGTGAAGTAAGACATATTAAAGTCAGAGCATTAGAAAAAAGTGTAAGTCCCCAATTTTGTATATAAATTTCTGAAATTCAAATAGTTCTGCAAACCTAAAACTTTTTTCCTAACTCACTTGGCAGGAAAACTTCATCTGACTTAACCTGATATACTTCCCAGTTGTTATTTAATGCTTAGAGTAAATTCATATATTTTGTTGTAGAAATATTACTTCGTTAGATCATGAGATGCTGCCCAATACCCCATGGGAATGTCATGTAATATTCAGTATGTCATGTCATATTGCCTTTCTAAAATCCAAAATATTCTGTCAGGTGGGCACTAGACTATTAGGGGGAACACTTCGTAAGTTATATAAATGTCTAACCACTGTGCTGTACACCTGAAACGAACATGATGTTGAATATCAACTGTAATTGAAAAATAAAAAATAGAAAATAAAATTCAAAATATTCTGCATTCTGAAACACATATGGCCCCAAGGGGCTGAGAACTATATGGTTGCTTCAATTATTATTTTTTTGAGACTGTAGTTTACAGCTGTACAATATAAAGAGGCCATATCATATAAATATAAATTTGGTCTTCACCTAGTATTTCATTTATGCCTGGAGACTGTTTTGATGATTATTTGAGAAAAATATATTTATTTGTTTCATATCAGTCTTACTTAGTGGAGCTCAGTGACACCCAGTAATGCAGTTTTAGTGAAGAAAAGTGAGTATTACCTTCAAAGTCATCATTTCAAAGGCAGTCTTATCTATCTCTGGGCCCCACATGGTCAGAACCTGGCTATGCTGTATAGCTAAGCTCAGGACTAGATGTCCTATTCTGTACATTGAGCTAAGGATAGGGCTGTATTTGTAATTGCCTCTTCATAATCTTACATGCAAATCTTTTTTCTTTTCTTTCTCTTGCGGGTTCCCATCCTTACCTCTTCTTTGAGCATTCCTATTTTTTCTCCTTGGCTTGTGTTTAGAGATTGTGCTTTAGATCGAAGCAGGTCTGGATTTGAATCCTGGCTGCACTATTGGGTAGTCTGGTGTCCTTGGGCAAGTTGCTTTCCTTCTTTGTGCCTCAGTTTCTTCATCTGACAATGGAAATTATGAAAACAGTACCTGCCTCATTAAGTCTTCATGAAGATTAAGATCATGCACATGTAGTGCTTATACATAAGCCTTGGCACACACTTGTTATTACTAGTTATTATTTGCTAATGTTGCAGTGTGACCTTGGGTAAGTTATCCAAGCTCTTTAAGCCGCAGTTTAATCACTTGCAAAATAGAAAACACAATATTTGCTTTCTAGTGTTGTGAGAATTAAATGAGATAAATTATATTAAGCCTCTGGCCAAGTTCTTGGCCTATGATAGGCTCTCAAGGCACTCCCCTCCACCCACTGTCCACACAAATGCAAGGAAGTACAGAACTGAATATCAAAGATAGCAATAGTTAGTGAAAGTGAAAAATTATAAAATTATAGGTGATAATGTAATGTGAACTATGACTATTTAGTACTGACGTTCATAGAAGGAAAGGATCCCTATAGGCTAGGAGTGAAAGGGAAAACTTCTTAGACAAATAATATATAAGCTGAGCCTTGAATTGTGGTTGATATTGTCAGCAGAGGGAAGTAGGACAGCATTCCTGTTGTAGAAGATGCAATGATCAAAATGATACTAAATAGACTACTAATAATGGTTATAATGATAAATGTGAGTGGGTCAAGTGTAATACTTTCTATTAGATTTATTAAATTCGGTGAGTTAAGCAATCAGGTCAGAATGTGTAGAGAGCTATGTGGGCAAATAGCCTTTTCCTTATAACCTGCCATTGTTATTGTTCTATCACTTTTGAGAAATAAAGTTTCCCTTTGAACTTTTAATATTACAGCAAATGGGCTAATCCTTTACGAAGGAAAGCTAACAGGATTTTAAAGGGGTTGAAGAAGCAAAGAAACAAACTAAAGAGGGATGCTGAAATGCTAAGGGCAGCAATGGAAAATGAGGAAGTATTAAGTGATGAAAAGGAGCAAGAGAATAAAGGTAATGATAATAGAATATAAAGTTGAAGTACTTAATATTTTATTCTTGTTACCATCATCATGATTTGTTTAATGCTTATTTTTTACCACAAATGTTAGGACCACAGGAGTATCAACTTATGAAATGATAATGTCACTAGGGATATTTAGATGGTACAAAGGTGGACCAGAAATGTACAAAGTTATTTGGGTGCCACATTATTTGGTATACATAGTTCAGAATTTCAAGGAAACAATCAAATGACATCTGCCCTCACTGACTCTGAGACTCCATGATAGACACTCTTGCAAAATAATAATGGCCATAATCCCCCACATATCTAGAGGACCGAGCATATAGCCTCAAGAATATGACAGATCTGGGATTGAATCAGCTATCTACTCCCCAAATTTATCCAATGCAGTATTAGAAGAGATTGAGAGAGGGGATTCCAAAATCATACACCAAGGATGACCTGGGCCTCACTTGCACATGCTTGCATCTCCCCTAGCTTTGACCTGGGTTGTCTTCTCCTACAATAATTGTGAAGGGCCAAGTAAGAATAAAATGTTTGGTGAGAAAAGAGGTATACTTCAGGGAATAGAATACTGGGACTGGGAGTCAGGAAACTCAGGCCATTAACTAGTGGCGTTTCAATAGGCAAGTAACTTAACCCTTTACCTCCTTAATACCATCACTTGAGATTTTTCTGTAGCTTAAACAATATAATGTGTGCACACATGCTTTGAAAATTGCAACATGTAACTCAAATGTAAGGTGTTCATTTTTAGCCCCAGTTACAAAGAAGTAGAGGAGTGGAATAACAGACCATTGAATTTAGTGTCAGGAGACTCTGGCTCTAGTCTCAGTTATACCATTAAGTCTCTTAACTTTCTTGGGCCTCAGTTTACCAAGATGTACAATGAGAGGTTTGGACTAGATGAGCAGGAAAATTGACTTATCTCAAAAGAAACAAAAGAAAATCCTTATACAAAGTATTATGTATATGTATATGATATTATTCATATAAGGTAATATAATAAGCATATGTAATAGTTATACATATATATTATTACACATACCTATATATTACTTTGTATAAAGTTTAATGAAATACATATATGCATATATGTATGTACACACATGCACACACATATATGACATTATAGGTAGATTAACAATATGAACTCTGGCTATTCACTGGAGTTTGGAAATTAACTTTGTTATTACAAAATTGTCATTGTGATGGTATTTGCTATAGCGTATTTTGTCTGTATGTCTCACAGTAATATAAGATGATATATTGATAAAATGAAAATACATAAGTTAATCGTAACATTCAATATATGGAGTTTGAGAACTTTGTTGTAGTCATTTCCTTTTATAATGAAGTGTGATGTATATATGGTAGTCCTTTCAAGTTGTTTAACCCTCCTTTACTTTTCTCCTGTAGCGTTATTTTTCCATTGAGAACAATGCAAACCATTCAGACCAGAGGATACTTAAGCTGATGGAGCATTTTGTCATGTTTACTTTTTAAAATAAAGTTGACCTGTTTTTGTGCATCAAACCAGAATCCAAGTTCTTTGTTAAAAATAATTTCAACAGACTTTTAAAAGACACATGAAAAACACTTGTAGGATTTGAGGTCCTAGATAGTGATGTGATTTTTGCGCTTTGGGCTATGTTATCAATGTATACTTCTGTTGGTGTTAAGTAAGACAGAGATTTCATGTTGTCATTCACCTTCCAGCAAAGTGGGCCAACACTCTAACCACTGACTCAAACTGGCTAGGGTGAGAGGGTTTGTATTTTAAATACTTCTGACCTATAGCTCTTTCTCTTCTTTCAAATTGTATGACTCTTTTCTCATCACATTGGAGAGAGAAAGTGATTGAATATTATTCCTTAGAGCCCTGGATCCAGATTGCATTGTCTTATAGAGCATGTAACTAGGTCATTGGAACAGGCATTTTAAACAATTGCTTATTAAGGTTTTTTAAAAAAATACATGCTTCAACCAGGATAAGAATAAAATAAGTTAACTAAAACATATTTGATATTCCTGGAAACAGAGCTTTGATGCATTGTCAGAAATTTCTTGGTCATGAAAATTATGGAGGTCTGTCCTTGGAATTTTTAGGTATATATGCGTCACAACAGTTAAATTCCACCTGAGGCAGTATATTCCTTAAATAGTTAAAAATAGGTTAGGTAGAGAAGAGGGCATGGGTCTAACTATAATAGAATAGCACTAAGGAGATCCTTGTGGTGAAGGAATAATTCTGTATCTGGATTGCAGTAATGGTAACAATGAACCTGCACATGTGATGAAATGACATAGAATATACACACACATTGTACCAATGTCATATAGTTACAGTACAATATCAAAAACAAGAAATTGACATAGACTAGCTTCTCCCAGGAAAAGCCAGCATGACTCCCAATTATTCTGTTTACTTTACTTAGTTGAGCACCAAGGCTGGGAGACAAGGTTTATGCTGACACCTGTGTGCCTTGCCAAATAATGCGTTAGACAACAAAAATCTAAATATAGCCTTAAGAGCCTTGTTCATTTTCACTTTTATATTGGCCATATTGTTTTGCTGTAGTTAGAGAAATGGCCTTCCAAAACATCCATCTACAACTGGTTTATTTAGACAGTTCAAATGACCAGTTGATATACTGGGGGGTAAAAAATGTATTAAATGATCAATCAGAATGTCAAGCCCTTTACCAAATATAGACTGACAAAGGACACATGTTCATGATACAATAGCTCACAGAACAGCTTTTATGCAATTTGACTTACAACTTTTTTTAAAGTAAATGATCGTACTTAGAATAAGCATTAAAAACAGTACATTGAAAATGGATCTTAATTGTTTAAACTACATTTAAATGTAATAAGAACTAGAAAAGACGAAATATTGTCTAATCCAATCACCTCATCTTATATGTAACAGAAGTTTATATCTGAGTAAGAACTCAGATTCAGACGTATCTGGGCATTCATTTTCATAGGCTCCTTACATGAGGCCTGGGACCTAGTTTGGTTTGTATCTGGCTCCTAGGGGACTTGGGTTCATGTCTGGCCCTTGAGGGCAGAATCTTGGTAATGGACGGGTGATCAGAGTGCCAGTTTCTCTGATTTGCCCCATAGACAAGTTCAGAGTCCTCTGGAGAGAAGAGCATTCTTTCTATTTCTCCTTGTAACATCATGCAATAAGGACTGAATGAAAGCTGCAGGTTGGGAGCATTGGGAGACAGCATCCTTAGCAGAGAAGTTTCTCAAGGAGGACAGCAGCAGTGACAGTGACTTTTTCTGGAAGAGCAAGAACAGATTTGTTCATTCATTCAATGAATATTTATTGAGCACCTATTAATTCTTGTCACTCTTCTGGGTGCTTGCAATACCTTATAGGACAAAATAAAGAGCTCTGCCCTCAAGGAGTTTGCATTCTAATGAGGAGTGGGGTAAGTTAGAGAAGAAACAATAGGCATAATAAGTAAATTATGTGATATGTTAGAATGTCAAATACTATGGAAAAAGTAAAAGTGGAACAGGAAGGAGGAGTGTTCAGAATGGCATTCAGGGAAGGCACAGGCTGAACTAATGAATAGTCAGGATAGAATAGATTAAGCAGGGAAGATTTGAGGAAACATTTGAAGGATGTAAAGGAGTTAACTGAGCTGATATATAAGGGAAGTACATTCCAGCAGAGGGGACAGCTAGATCAAAGGCCCCAAGGCAGGAATGTGCCTAGAATATTTGCAGAACAACAGAGAGGACTGTATGGTTGATTCAGAGAGCAAGTGGAAGGGTATGAGGCAAAGAGGTGAGAGTAATGGTTAGGGACAGAAGACGGATAGGGCCTTGTAGACCATGGGGAGGACTTGGGCTCTCACTCTGTGTGAGATGGGGGCTGGTGCAGGATTTTGAGCTGAGGAGGGATAGGACCTGGCTTGTGTTTTAATAAAATTGCTTAGATTGTCGTGTTGAGAATAGACTGTAGAAAGTCAAGAGGAGAAGCAGAGTCACCAGTGAAGAGCCCATTGCAGCAATGTAGGTAGCTCAGACAAGAGCAGAGCAGATGAGAGGTAGTGTTAAGAACGTCTGATTCTAAGGATATTTTGAAGGAAATGTTGATAGGATTTCCTGACAGATTGGATGTGAGGTTTAAGAGAATGAGAGTAATCCAGGAAGAACTGGAAGGATGGAGTTGCTATCAGTGCTGATATGGGGAAGGCTGCAGGAAGAACAGGTTTAAGGGGATGATGAGGAATTAGCCATGTTGAATTTTAGATGATTATTAGATATTCAGATGAAGATATTGAGTAGGTTGTTGGGTAGATAAGTCAGAAGTTCAAGGCTGGATAAAAGCTTTTGGGAATTGTCAGCCTATAGATGATATTTAAAGCCACAGGGTAGATTGAATAAGATAGTTTAAGAAGAGGACCAAGGACTAATGCCTGGGGCATGCCAAAATTGATGTAAGGGGAAAACTAGAAAAGAAAATTGGGAGTGTCAAGGGAGGTAGGAGGCCACCCAAAGTGTAGGGTGTTCTGGAAGTCAGGGAGGAAAGGAGAAAGTTGTCATCAATGGCGAAACACTGATGATAGGTTAATAAGATGAGAGCTTAGACTTGAAGGCTTATTAATATGGAGGTCATTGTAGACTTTGATGAGAGCAGTGTGATGGAGTGGAAGTAGTGAAAGCCTGCTTCTAATGAGTTTAAGAAAGTCTTAGAGGAATTGGAGACAGCAGATACAGGCAACTCTTTTGAGAGATTTTGCTTCAGAGAGGAACAAAGAAAGCAAGCAGTTGTCGGTAGGTGGAGGGGACTAAGTTCAAGAGAAGTGTTCTTTTTTGTTTTTTAACCTAGGGTATATTATAATTGTAAAAAAAGAACATTTCCCCATTTGAAGTTTATTGACAAATGCACAATTAATGCAGATTGTGTTGGATTAAGAGATGATGTGTCAAATGGAGAAAGAGGGTGTAGAGCAGTGGTTATCCAAGTGACTTCCCCAGAACAGCAAGATCAGTATTACTTGGGGAAATGTTAGAAATGCAGATCCTAGGGCCCCACTCAGACCTACTGATTTAGAAACTCGGTGCTTTAACTAGCCCTTCAGGTGATTCTACTGCACACTAAAATTTCAGAGCTACTGGTCTAGAGTACTGTTATCAGGTGAGCTTACTTCAAAATCATTAACAGAGAGTGTCTCCATTTCTTCATTAAGAGCAGAAGGTAAGATTTCCCCCCTCTCCCTTCCTATTTCTATGTTGTTCAAGTATTTCCACGCTAAAGAAAGTCTGTCTTTGTTTCTGTTATGTGAAAAATAACATCATATTTGTATGCTGATGGGAAGGATCTAGTAGAGAGCAAAACAATTATATAAGAGAGAGGCTATAAAATTGTTGGAGTCATATGCTTCAATAGGTGAGAATGAAGGGATCTAATGCATAACTGGCATTAGATAGGGGCAAGGAAAATTGATCTATGGTAATAGTCAAGAAAGCAGAGATCATGGGCACAAAGGCTGTGGCAATGGGAATCTATGGATGTTCTCATTGCTTCAATTTTCTTAATTAAGTAGGAAGCAAAATCATCAACTGTAAGTGAGGATGGAAGAGTTTTGGCACAGTTGGCAAGGCATTCTGTGGGCAATACTTTGAAAACAGTCACTCTCAAACATTGCTAGTGGCAGTGTGAAATTATAAGGATTCCTATGGAGAGAGATTGAGCGGTATGTTTATCCTTTGACACAGCAATCTTACTTTTAGTAATTTAACCAGAAGAAACCTCTCCAGAAATATGTACACGGTGATTTATTGCAGCATTATTTTTAATAGTAAAATATTGGAAATAACCCTAGTGACCATGCATAGGGAACTGGTTGATGAGTACCATGCAGCTGTAGAAAGAATACAGAAAATCTCTA
The DNA here is from genome assembly GCF_054644295.1 of Miniopterus natalensis. Taxonomy (NCBI): domain Eukaryota; kingdom Metazoa; phylum Chordata; class Mammalia; order Chiroptera; family Miniopteridae; genus Miniopterus; species Miniopterus natalensis. Next base: position 927,718 of record NC_142103.1, on the reverse strand, counting down.
CAAGCTAACATAGAGTGATTTCCTGGCTATATTATTAAGTGAAAAATGCAAAATACAAGAGAGTTGATATAGTATGTTACCTTTGGTGTAAGAAAGAAAAGGGAATGTGAGTATATACTTGTTTTTATAAAAAGACACAGAAAAATAAACTAGAAACTAAGAAAAATGATTCCACAGAGGGGGTAGGTAGAAACAGGGTAAAGGGAACAGAGATGAGGACACGACTTCTCTGAGTACCTCTTAGTATAGTACTTAAAAAAAAAAAAATGTTTCTATTGATTTCACAGAGAGGGAGGGAGAGGGAGAGAGAAAAACATCAATGATGATAGAGAGTCATTGATCGGCTGCCTCTTGCATGCTCCCTACTCGGGATGGAGCCCACAACCCTGGTCTGTGCCCAACTGGGAATCGAACCATGACCTCTTTCATAGGTCGATGCTCAATCACTGAGCCACGTTGGCTGGACAGTATAGTACTTTTAAATAGCCTTATTGAGATATAATGTAATACATAAAGTTCACCCTTTTAAAGTATATAATTAAATGGTTTTTAGTATAGTCGCTGAGTTTTGTATCAATGACCACCATCTAATTCCAGAATATTTTCATCAATCCCAAAAGAAACCCTACATCTATTATGAGTCACCCGCCTTTCAGACTTCTCTTGCCCCAGCTCCTCCAGCACCTAGTAACTGCTAATATACTTTCTGTCACTATGGATTTGCCTATTCTTAATACTTCATATAAATGGAGTCATATGATATGTGGTCTTTTGTGTCTCACTTCTTTCACTTAGGATAATATATTCAAGGTTCATCCAAGTATCCAAGTTGTAGTTATGCATTACTAATTTTAATAGTTCAATAATATTCCATTGTATGGATAATACCTTTTGTTTATCCATTCATTAGTTTAATGGACATTTGGATTGCTTCCAGTTTTTGGCTATTATGAATAATACTGCTATGAACATTCATGTATAAGTTTTTGCTTGGACATATGTTTTTATATCTCTTGATTATATACCTAGTATATACCTGGAATTGCTGGGTCATATGGTACTAATATGTTTAACATATTGAAGAACAGCCAAACTAGCAATATAATTTCTCCAAATCCTCATAATATTTGTCACATTCTACCTTTTGACTAGCTATTCTAATGAGTGTGAAGTGGCATTACATTGTGGTTTTGATTTGCATTTCCTTGATGGTGGTTGTGGTTGAGCATCTTCTTAGGTGTTTATTGTTCAATTCTACATCCTCTTTGGAGAAAAGGTTGTTCAGATTCTCTGCCCAGTTTTTAAAAAAAATAATGATAGCATCTTTGATTTATTGAACATTTACTATGTACCAATATGTTTTAAGAGCATATATATATCTCCTAATTCGTAAAGGTAGATAGTTGTTTTGTTTTGTGTGTGTTTTAAAAATTTATCTTTATTGTTGAAGGTATTACATGTTCCGTCTTTTTCCCCCATTGACTCCCTCCTCCTGCTCCTACCCCCTCCCCAGGCCTTCCCCATACTATTGTCTAGCGATGGGATATGCATATATGCATATAAGTTCTTAGGTTAATCTCTCCCCACCCCTGCCTTCCATCTGAGATCTCTCAGTCTGTTCCATGCTTCCATTTCTCTGGATCTATTTTGTTTGTCAGTTTATTTTGTTTATTAGATTCCACATATGAGTGAGATCATGTGATACTTGTCATTCTCTGACTGGCTTATTTCACTTAGCATAATACTCTCTCTTTGTTTCTTCATGAGTCTGGATATCCACAGATTACTTTTAATAAAAGGAAAAGTGTGCTCTTACAATGGAAAAGTCCAGTGGTAACCACCTTAGCCAGGTGGTCAAGCTTGGCAGCGCCAACTGTGGTTTGACCTGATACTGTGGAAGCCCACAGTGTCATTTCTGTGAGGTTCTTGCTGGAAATGTTTAACCTAAATCTTATCATGAAGAACCAGACAATTCTACAATATGGGGTGTGATGAAGGACAACTGACCTGGACTCTTCAAAGGATTTGATGTCATGAAGAACAGAGGGAGGCAGGGGATTTTGTTCTGGATTTCAGGAGACTAAAGAGACAACAGACAACTGCTCTGAGTGAATATTGAATGAATTCTAGATTGAAAAAACAGAAGTTATAAAGGACATTTTAGGGAAAATAGAAAAAAACTTGGTATGGACTGGATAATGGATATTAAATTTATTGTGATTTTTTTTTTTTTAAGTATGCTGATGTTTCAGTTAAACAGGGAGATCTTTTCTTGGGAAATGCATGCTGAAATATTTCGTGGTGAAGTGTTATGATGAAAATAGCCTACTATTCTATGATTTGGAAATAAGGAAGTGTGAGTATGGGCGTGGGGGTGTGTTGGTGAATATAGGTGAAGGATATATAGGTTTTGAAAATTAAAAGATAAAAACCCCTGTAACCTTTTACTGTTTTTTTTTTTTTTCCCAACAAGGAATCCACAAGAGGGCAGTAGAGGAACATTCTTAGCATGTGTTTCTTTCCAGCTTTTTATAAGGTGACCTTATTTTCTGATTTGAAAAGAAGGTTGTGAGATCCAATAAAGGATTGTATTTGCTTTGTGAATACATTTATGTGAAGAGATATACAAAAGTATGAACACAAAATGCCATTTGGCTCTATCATTCTATGGATTGTTTTTATTGAAATAAATCCGTTTTGTTAAATTTGGTCCACAAAACTCCTGAAGTGTATCTAAAATGTTGCCTCTATGAGCATTTTTCTTGTGAGAATATCTACAACTTTCGCCATGTCTCAGAGTAGTTGGTTATCACCCCCAAAACTGAGAATCTTGAGGGCTTCAAAAAAGTAGCACTAAGTCAATGATTTAACCACATTCTAGTTGGTAGTAGTTTAAGCCATTTCCCTTAAATAAGTTCTCTGAAAGTGTTTGAGATTATTGAATATTTGGCAATGAATATTTGTTTGAGATTATTGAATATCTGGCAATGAATATTTGTTTAATGGATTGATGTAGAAATGAATGGATGTGCATGGATGGGAGTAAAAAGACATGGGTGTGAATGTGACATTTATGTGTCCCTACTCCCTACATCACTCCTCAAATCCTGCACACCAAGATAAAATGTATTTAGCAAAACATTTGTGGTTACATAAACCAAGTCCCTACCAAACAAAATTGGTTGTTTGCCTCTGTTTATTTTTTCTTTATTCCCCATAGAAAAATAGTTTATTGGTCAATGGAGATTCTAGCCATATAAGACTTTCTCGTTATAATTATCAAAAGAGTTCATATTTTAGGGTAACATGAATCAAGCTTCTTGTGATTAAGCAAGCTTCTTTTCTCCTGTGAGTGTCACCTGTACATCTTGTTTTCCTCCAAGAGTTCCTGGTTTGTATCAGGACCAGGTTTGTGCAATTTGTAATGTGAGTAGCTTGCAATGTGAGAGCCAAGCCACACACCACCCTTCTCCTTTTGATGCATTACCCAAAGAGTGGGCTTTATTTTCTGTGGAATTGAAAACAGCTTTGCAGATAGCAGTCTTATAAACTTGTATATTGACTTGATTGTAAAAGAAAATTCCTGTGAAGTGCCTTGATCTGGCTATTTGAGTGGTACGGATTTTTTTTTTTTTAAAGAATCATGTATTAGAATCAACCAAGGGAAAATAAAATGCCCATTTAAGATGTGCTGGCAGTGTGTAGTTGTTTTAAAGTATTATTTACTAGGTTATTACCATTTTTTGCTCTCTCAATTTCATTAGTGTTAGAGAATTTCTTATTGTGGGACTATGAGCTACTAGTATTTAGCAATGTGACTGGAAATGAAAGGTATCCAAACTGAATAAGAGAAACAGAGCAAGTTACAAAACAATATATACAGTAAATGGACTTACATTTTCTACTTTACATATTTTTCTGTTGTCTGGATTTTTTATGAGAAGGCAACCTGAATAAGTAATGATATAAAGGGAGCATATGTTGACACAATCCTCTGAGACCTTTATATGCTAAATGTAATTGTTGCTCAGCATAATCAGTTCTGTCATTCATCTTGAACAGGCCAAAACCAAAGAAAGCCAATTAATTAACTTATAAATTATATCCTTTGTAGATTTGAAGATTTTTATCATAATAAAAGACCTGAAATGGAACAATAAAAATAAATGTATAAACTAAAAAGGACAAATTGTTTAGAAGAAATGAGATAACCATTTAGAAAGAACGAAATAACTATATGCCAGGGATATGGAATGACTTTTTTACTGAATAGAGCATAAAATTTAGCTCTGAGATTTCTATTTCCCTAGCAAAAAAGGTGAACACATTGGCTCTATTGTTTGTACTTATGTTTGTGTTTATACTAAAGGAAGAATATTACCAGAAATGTATTGTATGGCATCTTAATAGGCAACATTGAGTGACATATTGGGCAATGCTTTTATTATATGTGATTAAAAAGACACAAAAACCTTTGAATATTTTCTCCATTTACCCTCTATAAAAACACAGCCAAAATATCAACTCACAACTCAATCACTGAAAAAAATTTTGAGGGAAACTGAGGGAATATAGTCCATGTACATATTTTCCAGATGATCAGAACAAATAATTTTCCAATCTCGTTACACATCAGAATGAGGGGCTTTTGGAAATTTAGATTCTATGGTCCAGCATGCATCTTCAGAAATTCTCATTCCAAATATCTAGCCTTGGGCTTGAGAACCTGTAGCTATTCATGCTCTGTGCATATTCTGATGCAAATTCTAGTTTGAGAACCACTGATCTGTGATACACAATATGCGTAGCATGTTTTCCTCTAGAATATATTTTATTTGAAAATAAATAAATTTAAAACACTTATTAAAATGAATGAATTATGAAACACAATTCTAATTTTGCATAAATTTCTGAAATAAAATATGAGCCTTAGACATTTAATGTATGCAAGGGCTCATTTGAGGCTATGTTCCCAGGCCCTCAGGAGGTATAGTTCATGCCTCACTACTGTTAAAATATTTTGATGGAAAGGTTTTCAAAGTATAAGGGAATTGTATTGGTTAGGGTTCAGTGCTTTAAAAATACTTGGAAGGACTAGAAGATTGGGACCAGGAGGCACCACTGTAACTAGCTAGGACCCAGAGACTGGGAAAGTGCTGCTCGAGCCCATGTCACCACTGCTATTGCTTTGACTATCTCTCTGCCCCACAGGGCTCGTGGGTGACCAGTGACACTTGACCAACAGTGATGACAACAGCAGTAAGATGGCCTTTGCCTCACTCCCATCTGCCAAATCTTGTGCAAGTGCATGTCATTAACGAACTGGCATTCACAACCAGAATCCTAGCTGCGAGAGAGCCTGGGAAATAGGGTTTTTAATTTTTCCATCCTCATAGTACACAGGCAGGTGCATGGAAGAGGGTAGAAATGGATACTGAGTGTCAAAGGATGCTGTCAAGGACAATAATGAATCAAAAGTGCTAAGCAGCTAACTGGCTAGGGAAAGCCCTGAAATTCACAAAACATGGAGATACTGCTGTTCGCTTGTAAATATGAGATACTCTTTCCAAACACTGGCTAAAATGGAAATCAGTATTACCCCTTTTATAGAAGACATTCTATACATAGCTGTGTCCCCAAAATGACATTTGTTACTGGCATTGACATCTGAGCCAAATACCTTTAACTGCGAATTTGTGAATTACATTTTTCCTAAATAATAAATTGCTTATGAAAAATATTTTCTTTATGTATGTGACTGAATCTGGATTCTATGTGATCTCCTATAGTTTTGTTTGGAATGTGTATATGTGAGTGTGCGTGCATGTGCTTTCTAGAAGGCTTTACTGAGGTATGAGATAGATGGGCCATTCTTCTGATTGTCTAGACATGGGTTATTCAAACTTGTGTTTGTGTCAGAGGGGACATTTATTGAGCAATTGTTCTCCACCTAACATTGTGCTAAGTGCTTTACATATATTATTTCTCTAATACTTATGATAACTCTTTAGGGTATGTGTTACTACCTCCATTTTAAAAATAAGGAAATAGATACAAAGAGGTTAATAACTTTAAGGTAACAGAGCCAAAATTTGAACCCAGGTGTCTGATGCCAAAGCTTCCACTCCCTTACATGACATTGAAGAGAAACTCAGAAATTATTCACAAAACTGCTATGCTGTGGGCCATTTCTCTGGGGAAAACTGCCTGAAACACAGTCAAGTGTTTTGCAACAGATAAAATATAGAGCACTTAGTTAAATGTTCATTTCAGATAAAAAATGAATAATTTTTGTGTAAGTATGTCCTCTACAATTTAACTGGGTGTCATGTATTTTTATATGCTGAATATGGCCAATAATCGGGCAACTCGAACCCAAGGTTAGTTGGCACACCCATGACTCTATAGTAAGTGGTAGATCTACACCTTGAATGCAGGGCTATTGAGTGTGGCTTCAGACTGCATGCTTGCCACAGCTCTGTCCAGCTTTCCACATTCGTTGAGCAGTATCTATGTGCAAAAAGCCATGTCCTGCAGGATGCAAAAATAGAGTTATAATTCCTGCCTTCAAATTGTTTGGCTTCTACATAATGAGAGAACAGAGTTGGAAGAACTGTGTATTCTGGCTATCTTCTTGAGGCCCCACTATTTGATGAAAGATAAATCAGTTTATTTGCTAGAGGAATTTTGAAAGTTTAAGCAAGGAACTTATGCATATCTCTGAGGAGTCTTGTAGAAACATTCAAGTTATTTTATAGAGTGAAATTTCTGTGTAGAGGCAGCAACATGAAAAGCTGAGAAGTCTTTCCTAGGAGAGACTTCCTCCTCTTCTTTAGTTCAAGGGGTAGCTGATTAGGAGGCTTGACCACGATCAGAGGTGTATGTTGATTAATGGGTTTCACATATTGGGTAGATGGTCCTACAGATGAGAATACAACCCTTCCAAGTAGATGTTTCAAGCTAATGAAGTCTTTACTAAAAATTCTTAGGACTCCAAAAACTGAAGAAGCACATTTTAACATTAGCACATTTGTCTTCCCATTTTTTTTTTTTTAATTAATGAGACTGTATATGGAAGTGCTTCACAAACTGGAAAATATATTTAAATTAAATAACTGAAGTACTATTTTGTGATTTGTGTTTTAAATATGAAGAAACAGACAGACATTAGGAAACTTAGAGTTATGGATGATTTAAATAGATAAGTAAGTTGTATCATCTTGAGCATATGTTTGTACAACTTGCTTTATTAACTCAACATTGTTTTGGATTTATTTCTGTTAATATATTTAATCCATATGCTTAGTCTAATTATTTTAAATGTGGTATAGTATTCCCCTGTATGAATAAAGCACTACTTTTTCTTTTGTCTTTTCATTATTGCCACATTTTCTTTTTTCTTCTTTTTGGGTAAGTTTTGCATTTATTTATTTATTTATTTATTTATTTATTTATTTATTTATTTATTTAATTTTATTTATTTTATTGTTGAAACTATTACAAATGCCCTCTTTTTCCCCCATTGACCCCTTACACCGTGGAATACTATGCAGCTGTATAGAAGAAGGATCTCATACTCTTTGGGACAGTGTGGATGGACCTGGAGAGTATTATGCTAAGCGAAATAAGCCCGAGAAAAACATCATCACATGATCTCACTTATATGTGGAATCTAATGAACATAACAATCTGATGAAAAAATGCACTGTTTTATTTATCCATTCCCCTGCTCATGGATGCTTAGTTTGTATTCACCTTCCTTTTTCCTATTGCAAATAGTGGTACAATGAATATACTATGCATGAAAGTTTCCCTAGGATAACAACCTAGGCATGGTCAGTTTAATGCTAGTTTTGCAAGTTAAAAATTGCCCAAAACAATATTATATATTGCTTATGAATACATACATATAGGGAGAGAAAGAAGAACATTCATGGGAAATATACACACCAACTACAGGAGACTGGTTACTCTGTGGAGGGAGAAGAAGAAATATGGGAAGGACTTGGAGCTTGAACTCTAAGATTTTATTTCTTTAAAAATGGAAAAAGTTCAGGAGCATATATGGCAAAATTTTAGCTTGTTAAATCTGTGTGGTGAATACATGGGTGATGTTACTTTCTATATAATATAAATATTTCATAAGTGATAATGAAAATATAATAAGTTATATAACTAAAAAGACAAGTCAAGACAAGTCAGAGGGACTTAGAACACTAGTTCACAGATAAAAGTTGAAGAGTACAGAATTCTTGTTCCCTTTAGCCCAGCTCAGAGTCACTTCCTGAAGTGCCGGACTCCCAGAAACAGGGACATACTTGTTCAAACCAAACAAAATATACCAAAAGAAAACAGATATGCAGAAACTTCAAAACAATAGGTAACTAAGGCCCAAATACTAAATTTTGAGAAAAGACATTTTCCTCTGTAATTAAATAAAAGGGTATATCACTATTTGATGTTACTGATAGGGTGAATTACTGAATTCTGACATAACTATTTGATTAACAAACATAATAATGTTAAAATACAAGAATAGAAACCCAAAAACTCTATAAGAAGGAACAAAAAATTTGTGCCTAATCAGAAAGTTATTTAATATTAATGAGCACTTCATAGTTTGCAAGTATTACTTAATCATTAATTAATGTAATCTAACAAACCAGCAAGTAGTTTATTGTGGTTTGCTGACCAGAGCTTAATCAATGCAGAAGCCATTTATTTCACTTTAGATAAAATAATATTTATGTGGAAATTTTCTGCTTTACATTTCAGTGCCACATAAATTGTTGCATTTCACAGATCAGACTAATGGAGGGAAAATGAGGGATATCTGTAATAGTGTCAACTACAGGTAGCAGATAGCAATTTGAATCCAGATCTTGCTGAGTGCAAGTGCTGAACCCTTTCCTTGCCATCACACTGGTCCTTGTTACCAGCTATCAAGGCCTAGAGGTCTCCAAGATGTGGGTAAGTGAAGCTGTATGGAGAACCTGGATGCACTGGACAGAACACCCCCCACACTCTCCCCTGTCCCAGATGTCCATGTCCTAATCCCCAGAACCTGTGAATGTGTTACCTTATGTGGTAATAGAAGTTATATGGTGTCATCCCTGAAGATATATTGGTGTCTTAATTCAAGATACTTCAGAATGTGACTTATTTGAGAATAGGATTATTGCATATGTAGTTAGGTAAGATGAAGTCATATTGGAGCAGGGTGGGCCCTTAAGCCAAAATGGCTGGCATCCTTACAAGAAGAGAGAAATTTGGACACAGGGACAGCTAGAAAGGAGTAGTTCACATGACTATGGAGGCAGAGATTAGAGAGCTACAGCTGCAAGCCAAGGAACACCTGTGACTTTCAAACACTGGAAGAGGCAGGAAGGAGCCTCCTTTAAAGCCTTCAGAAGGTGAGTGTCCTGCCAACACATTGATTTCACTTTTGTCAACCTCCAGAAATGTGAATGAATAATTTTCTATTGCCTTAAACTACCCAGTTTGGGGTACTTTGTTATGGCAGTCCCAGAAAACACATGGCAAAAGGGACTTTGCTGATGTGATGAATGGTACAAACCTTGAGATGGGGAGATTGTCTGGATTTATCTGGGTGGGCCCAGTGTAATCACAAGGGCCCTTGTAGGAGGGAGGCAGGCAAGTCAGACGCAAAGAAATTTGAATATGCTCTGCTGCTGTTTTGCAGATGAAGGAAGAGACCATAAACTAAGGAATGTGTGTGGCCTCTATAAGCTGGAAAAGGCAAGGAAGTTTGTTCTTTTCTATAGCCTCCAGAAAGAACACAGCCCTGGCAACTTGATTTGAGCCCACTGAGACCCATGTTGGACTTCTGACCTCCACACAGATATATAAGATAACAGATTTGTATTGCTTTACCTGGTAAGTTTGTGGTAATTTGATACAGCAGCCATAAATGATGAATATGCTGTAAAACCTGGCAGCCTTGCCTCTGGCTGGTGTCCAGCATCCAGTTGCTGTCTTGGATAATGAGAGCACATAGCATTATGAATTAGTGTGAACCCTTGACTCCTATGCCTTCTGTACTTAATAGTCCAGGTAGAGATAGATCTGACCTCAGTTCTGGATCAATATATGCTGTAATTTGTTGAAACCATGGGAAACAGGGCATTCATGCAACTGGCTGCTCTTTAAACATTGGGCATGGCTCTAAGTTGATAATTTGTGCTTATATTGCAGCTAGTTTAGCACTTCATCCTCAGAGTTCTATAACTAAGTCTAAATGGAAGAATGAATGTTGGGTTAGACACCTAGAAGTATCTACCACAGTTGTATAGCTACACCTGATTTCCTCAAGTTGCAGCTGGGAAGGATGAGGCTCAGAGAGGTCACAATGCTGATGGCTTGGCAGAGAAAGGGCAATAGTTCATTTTTTCTGACTCTGATTTTAATGTTCTTTTCTCAGCACCATGAAATCTTGCTCTTTCAGCAAAGTTATTTCCTACCCATAACTGTTTGACACAAAGGTGTTTGTTTAGAGGAGGGAAGAAAAGGCTCCCTGAAAGGACCTTGACATTCTGGCAAGAGTATTTGCACCACTCAACTGAACTCTATATTTTTATATCATAAATGTTTTTGTTTTTATTTTTTTACTTAAAATGGGTCTTGATTACATGTTATTATTTTTAAAAATTCTCCTTGCTGATGATCTCTACTCATCCTATACACAGCTCAAATGACACTTTCCATAAGAAGTGTTAATCAAACCTCGATGTTTGGGAGAGATGTTCCTTTTCTTTGCTCTAGTGTTACCTGCATGGAATACTGTGGTATAATTTCCTGTTTGCTTATCCATTTGTATCCTCAGTATCATGTGCCTGATACATAGCCAAGTTTAATGAATGCTAGTTGAATGGAAAAAAAATGAATGAATGAGTTGCAAGTAAATATTTGTGAGAGTTTGTAAGAGAAAGAATTCTCATCTGATTGGGTGGAATATAGGGTGATCCCTGAAGGATATATTATTAGAGGTATTTTTTCAAGAATATGTAGGATTTTATAAGGGGGAAGAGGCAAAGGCAATTCTAGACAAAGGACATGTCATGAGCAAGCCACAGAGGCAAGAGAGGTAAAGCATGATTATGTAATGACCAGTTCAAGTTGGCTATATTGGTGGTTCTCAAAGTTGAAGTGTATCTGGATCACCTGGAAGGCTTATGAAAACCCAGATTTCTGCCCTGGCCAGTGTGGCTCAGTCGGTTGGGCAATGTCCCATGCACTGAAAGGTTGCCGGTTCGATTCCTGGTCAGGACACATGCCCGGGTTGCAGTCTTGGTTCCTCTCTGTCTTAAAATCAATACAAAATATTTAAAAACCAACAACCCAAATTTCTGGGCCCCACTCCCGGAGTTTTTGATTCAGTAGTTCTGTGGTGAGGCCTAATAATGTGTACTTCTAACAAGTTCCCAGGTGATGCTGCTGTTGCTGGTCTAGAGACCACATTTTGAGAGCTACTGGACTAGAGAACAATGGTAGTAGATAAAGCTAGAAAGATAGATTAAGGCAGATAAGTTGAGTATTTTGTTTTATTGGTATGGAAGGACAATTGGTGACTCCTGAATGTGGAGTTAATTTGATCAGAGATATTGTTTTATGAAAATTAATCATATAGTAACATAAAGGATCACTTGATGAAGGTGGGTAGTTGTGGGTAGGGTGGAAGAATTGCAGGCAGAAGACAGGTTAGGAGTTGACTTCATTAATCCAGGGTTCGGTAAACCATTCTATATTGTTGAACCTTAGCTTTTAGAATGTTAATCATCTTCCTAAAATATACTGCACACACTCTGTCTCCTACAGAGAGAATTCTGAACATAATGCATCCTCTCGATGACTCCAAGTTATCATTCTGAACATTGATGATTGCACTGGGTTGTAACACAGTGTGCTCTCATGGGTATGGAGGTGTGAAAAGCTTTTTGCCCAATTTTAAATGCCATAGAACTGCTGTGAATTTTTAGTTTTGTGTCTTCTATTGATAACACTTTTAACTCTCCCTTTGCAGCTCCTCTTTCCATTCTAATTGGCTGATTCTAATCTGCAATGGGCTGGAAAAGCAGATATAATTGTGTGTAATGTTAAGAGTAAATAGAGTGTGAGTGCAGTACTTTTCTATGAATAAAGTCTATAAGCTTTGGGGTGTGAACTCTGCAACATTTATTTGGGCTGCTTACAGGTCTTAGCTGTTCTCCTTATTTTATGGCTCCATTCTAGGAAGATAAAAAATAACATATTTTTGTCAATGGGAATAGTTTATATTTTCTTTATAAATAAGAATACTTGAAAAACTTTATAAAAGTCATAATTCTGAGTAAATTTACTTCAAAAAGGGAGAGTAGCATTTTAAAGGACAAAAGTTTTTCAGATCACTCCCACCCCTAATATACCCTAATATTTCTAATGTTTATTAAAGTGATAAGATAAACCATTTCATTGGTAGACTGTCGAAAGAATTGCATTCGGTAGCGTATTGAGTCTCCAAACAGCCTGCCTCTTTTCAAAGGAAGTGGAGACCCCACGAAAGTCTTCAGGCAACTGAATATGGGTCCTGTGAAGTTTATTAACTTGTTTTTTACCAATGTGTGTTGTAGATCCAAATAACAGCAGTTGAGGGGAGGGTAAAGGAAGGGAGAATGTTAGACTCAAATATTTATCACTACAGTGACATTGTGAAGTACTTATCGAATATTTACTCATAAGTTTGAGTGTATGTGTGTGTTGATAGAAAAATTGTTCATGAAGTCATCAAATTTTATCCTTAAAAGAAAAAGCCAGAAAACAAGACCACAAGTGACAAAACATCATAGTTAGAGCCCAGATGGCTGCATAAAATAAATAGCCATTTCCTTGATGGAAGCATAGGCAATTTGGCTGTTTGAAGCTGCAATTCCAGCAGAGATCCTTGAAACAGATGTTGATATTGCTTGTGCATCAAAACTTTCTAAAAGAAACAAATAGGAAGATTAAAAAAAAATTTAGGAATTTAAAAATAAGGTGTATTTAGAAAAAAATCAGTTATCATAATAAAATTTTTATGAATAGAGAAAAAATATACAGTGGTACCTCAGTTTTCAGATGTAACCCGTTCCAGAAGACCATTTGAGTTCTGAAATGTTCGAAAACTGAGGGATCCACAGCCCACAGCTAGGCCTCAAGATCCTGCCCTCAGGAGAAGCCATGTGGCGTGTTAGACTTCCAAGGCGGGTTAGAAAACCAAAGCATTTACTTCTGGGTTTACGGTGTAAACCAAAATGTTCGTCATTGGAGACATTAGAAAACCGAGGTACCACTGTAAATCTTTTTATACCTGTCCTCTGAAATATCCATCATCAGCAATGAAAAAGATGTCAATAAAGATGCCTTAGATATTAAAGAAATAATATGAAATTATTATGAAGAATTATATATCAAAAAATTAGAAAATTTAGATAAAATGGATGAATTCTTAGAAAATGTAACATATCAAATTCATTTGACAAGAGTTAGAAACCAAGGAATTGAATGACTAAACAGGAGTCTTCCCATAAAGGAAGCTCCAGGCCCAGATGGCTTCACTGGCAAGTTCTTCCAAATATTCAAGCAAGAAAAAAATTCCAGTTCTGCACAAAATCTTCCAGAGAACAGAAAATGAATGAATATTCCCTGACTTGTTTCATGAGGCCAACATAATTGAAATACTGATGGACAAAAACATTAAGAAAAAGGGAAAATGAAATACAATTTCATTAATTATAACAGATGCAAAAACCTTAACCGAATATTAGCAAATAATATTCAGCAATATATAAATAGGATAAATCATCAGACAAAGTAGGATGTACCCCAGGAATACAAAAGTACTTTAATGTTAAAGAGCCAAACAATGTTATTCGCTACATAAACAAATTAAAGGAGAAAAATAATATGATCATCTCAATAGATGCAAATAAATCATGAGATAAAAGTCCACATCATTTTATGATAAAATTCTTAGCAAACTAAGAATACAAGAAAATACTTTAATATGAAAAGAGGTATTTATTAAAATCATATAGTAGAAGTGGAGATGTTAAGAATGATAGAATGAGGACTTCCATAAATCTGTCCATTCATAAAAGCAATGAACCTGCTGGCAAAAATATTTTCAAAATCAACTTTTCTGGAACCCTGGATATTAATTAAAGAATTGCAATAATTTTAGGATCATTTATTGAAGATAAACTGCTGGATATCAGTAAGACCATCAGGGTCTGTGGCTTTTAAACTTGTCCTATTGCCATCCACCTCTCCATAGTTTCACGATAGCCTTGAAAGCCAGTAGTAGCCTTATAACCACTGGAATCTTACAGCCACTGGAGGAAGACACAGATTTTGTAGCTCCTCAAAAAGCCCTACCCCTGAGAACTGTCACTATTTGACCTATCTGGAAGTTTCCTAGAAAAGACCTATTCACAGGGTTTGTCATTATTTGACCTGACTCAAAGCTTACTCTTCTGGAAAAGCTTTAACCTCAGAACATTTCTAGAAAACAAGCAGTGACAATTATTTAACCTCACAGCTGCAAGAGGCTGTGATATCAGTTGGGACAAACAAGAACATATCCAAAAACATAGAGAGGTGGGCAAAAATACATTTGCAATTGTGAGTATAATTGTATTCTTGTATTACTATTCATTAATTGTATTATTTTCCATACAATCAAATGTAAACCTACTTTGCCAACCTCTATAAATGGAAGATCTGGGAAGTCAATAGAGGGCTTTGACATCAGCCTTTTGATGGGGAATCTTTTTTTTTTTTTTTTAAATATATCTTTATTGATTTCAGAGAGAGGAAAGGAGAGGGAGGGAGAGAGATAGAAACCTCAATGATGACAGAGTCATTGATTGAGCCCGCAACCGGGCATGTGCCCTGACCGGGAATCGAACCCCAATCGCCTGGATCCTAGGTCGAGGCTCAACTGCTGAGCCACGCCCGGCCGGGCTTGATGGGGAATCTTTACTAGTGAATACTCCTTCAGACCTCCCAGTGTGACTGAGAGTTGACACAACATTCAGAAATTTTTTGGTCATTGCAATCATCTGGATTGTGAGATGAGAAAATGTTTAAAGAATGAGAACATTGAAAAAGAGGACCAAGGGCAGGGAGCATGGCATTACTACGAGAAGAATCTGAAAAATAAATTATATTTTCACTGAATGTTTTGACTGAATGAAGACCTCAAGACTTGGTTGATAATTGAAAGAATCCTGGTTTGGTCTCCAGAATCCTTTGAATGGACAGTGACCCATGATAAGCCGAGCCACAGAGAAATAAAACAGACATGGATTCTGAGTACTTTTGGGGCAAAAACTTTAGTATTCTTTTTCCTGTACCAATGCGCCTGACTTCTAACATGTTTTTTTCCCTTTGCCTACAACCAGTTAACAGTTGAGTAATTTATCTACCTTAATATAACACTTGATTTCATTATAAAAAAATAAAAGGTTTGAGAGCTCTTATGTATTCCTGGGGATCTTAGAAGTCAGGCACATGTGCTAAGCTGTGAGAAATACTGAATTGAAACCAACCGAAATGAAATCACTTTTAGTGAGAGTAAAAACTGATATGACTACTTTGGAAATAATTTGATATTTTCTAATGAAGTAGAAAATGAAGTACAACAGTGACTCAAAAAGTCTACTCCTATGTTTATTTCCTAAAAGAATATATGCTTATAGATATAGTTCGATAACATTATTCCAAGTCGCCCAAAAGTGGAAACAAACTAATTGACCATTATAGAATGTATAAGGAAATTGTGGAATATTGTATAACAATAAAAATGAATTAACTGCAGCCAAGGACAACATAGATGAATATTACAACTACTGTGCTGAGTGAAATAAAGCAAGATCACAAAGAAACATATAGTGATTCCATTTATAGAACATTCAAAACCATGGGAAACTATACTGAAAGGTTTGGAACTGTATACATATGTAGTTAAATCATAAAGAAAATAGTTATCATACAATTTAGTATAGTGATGTTCTACCAGGGGTTATGGTGATCTGGAGGGGATACATAGGGGCTCCTAGATATCACCAAGATTCCTTTTTTACTCATGTGTTAATGAGATTTATAAAAATATATATATTTGGAATTTCTTGTGATAAGAGACATAAAAGTGTATTTTGTTATGCTATTGGGGTGACTTTAGAAAGCCTTTAGGTAACCTATATGAGGTAGGTTGGTTGCCAGGAGAACCAACTGTGTGACTAGAGGGTTAGAACTTTTAGTTCCTTTATCCACTACCTCCAGGGAGGGGAGAGGGGCTAGAAATTTAGTTCAATTGCCAATGGCCAATGATTCAATCAATCATGCTTATTTAATAAACCTTCCATAGAAACCCAAAAAGGACAAGGTTAAGGAAGCTTTCAGGTTGGTGAATATATGGAGGTACTGCAAGAGTGTTTCATCTGGAGAGGACCTGAAAGCTCTGTGCCCTGTCCCCATACCTTGCCCTATGTATCTCTTCCACTTGGCTGTTTCTGAGTTATATCTTTTTATAATCAACCAATAATCTAGTAAGTAAAAATTTTCTCCGAGTTCTATGAGCCACTCTTAACAAATTAATTGAACATGAGCAGAGGGTCATGGGAACCTTTGATTTATAGCCCGTTGGTCAACAAGTCGGTAGCAACCTGGGCTTGCAATTGGCATCCTGAGTTGAATACTCTTTAAGAATTTTAGAAATTTATTTTGTAAAATTATTTTTCAATACGAAACAATACCAGAGTGTTTTGATAGTTTTGCTCAATTCAAAAAATCCATTTATATTAAGTAACCAGTTACCTCCATCAATCACACATTCTGCTTCTGGTTCAGTGACTTTATATTGCCAGTGGCCCAGAGGAGAACTCATTTAGAATTTCTACTGGTTGACAGAGATGCTGCAAAGAGAGATAATGCTTTATTGCAGAACTTTTCTACTTAGTAATTAAGGGACATGGGCGGTCCCTGATTCCCTAGATGGCAGTTCAGACAAATACTCATGAGTGAGGCCTTTTAATGGAGAGATCACTGCTTTTTAATATATCTAACCATTGCACTCAGAATCCTAATTGTAACTCTTCTGATTTCTAGTACATATAAAATGGTTTATAAATGCTCTTGAGAGCAGCCAGGATGATTGCTGTAAAAAACATGAGCATTTATGGTTCAGGCCCAAGGGATTCTCAGGGAAATGTTGTCTTGATGTAAAGGCATTATCTTTAAGACCCTGGCTTGCACTATCTCATTTGTCCTTTCCAGAATTCATAGTTGCAAAAACTTCAACTGCAGACAATGTCTGCCTGTTCAATTTCAGTTTCTGATCTTTAGCTACTAAATCAGTCCTGGAAATGAAAACACTTTTTTTCTACCATGCAAACCTCTCACCAGGTTACATCCACTCAGAAACCAATCTGGTTGACTCTAAGCATCTTTAGAACACAATTGCATCACCATTGCTTCTTTGTATGATCCCTTAAGAATCTTCACATCCATAGGTTGATTGATATTCAAATAGTCACTGATTAGGTATGTGACACCAGTGCCCACCCCTCCTTTCCCTCAGGTTCTAAGGCCTTTGGACTCTGGTTGAATTGTATACCACCTGCTCTCCTGGTTTTCCAGTGTGTAGATGGCAGATTTTGGAACTCCTCAAACTCTATAATTGTG